>NC_088238.1:32963708-34163708 GCF_036934945.1 Oncorhynchus masou masou
TGTTTCTCAATCTCTCGGTCCCAGCTTTGATTGAGTTGCCGTACCAGGCTGTGATACAGCCCAACAGAATGCTCTCGATTGTGCATCTGTACAAGTTTGTCAGGGTTTTGGGTGACAAGTCAAATTTCTGCAGCCTCCTGACGTTGAAGAGGCGCTGTTGCTGTTCTTCACCACACTGTCTGTGTGGGTGGACCTTTTCAGTTTGTCTGTGATGTGTATGCCATGGAACTTAAAACTTCCCACCTTCTCCACTGCTGTCCTTTCGATGTGTATAGGGGGGTTCTCCTTCTGCTGGTTCCGGAAGTCCACGATCATCTACTTTGTTTTTTGGACGTTGAGTGAGAGGTTGCTTTTCTGACACCACACTCCGAGTGCCCTCACCTCCTCTGTATAGACTGTCTCGTCGTTGTTGGTGATTAAGCCCACTACTGTTATGTCGTCTGCAAACTTGATGATTGTGTTGGAGGCATGCATGGCCATGCTGTCGTGGGTGAACAGGGAGTACAGGAGGGGGCTGAGCACACACCCTTGTGGGATCCCAGTGTTGAGGGTCAGCGAAGTGGAGATGTTGTTTCCTACCTTCACCACCTTGGGGCGGCCCGTCAGGAAGTTCAGTACCAGTTGCACAGGGAAGGGTTGAGACCCAGGGCCTCCAGTTTGATGATGAGCTTGGAGGGTACTATGGTGTTGAATGCTAAGCTGTAGTCAATGAACATCATTCTTACATACAGCGGGGAGAACAAGTATATGATACACTGCCGATTTTGCAGGTTTTCCTACTTACAAAGCATGTAGAGGTCTGTAATTTTTTATCATAGGTACACTTCAACTGTGAGAGACAGAATCTAAAACAAAAATCCAGAAAATCACATTGTATGATTTTTAAGTAATTAATTTACATTTTATTGCATGACATAAGTATTTGATACATCAGAAAAGCAAAACCTAATATTTGGTACAGAAACCTTTGTTTGTAATTACAGAGATCATACGTTTCCTGTAGTTCTTGACCAGGTCTGCACACACTGCAGCAGGAATTTTGGCCCACTCCTCCATGCAGACCTTCTCCAGATCCTTCAGGGTTCGGGGCTGTCGCTGGGCAATATGGACTTTCAGCTCCCTCCAAAGAATTTCTATTGGGTTCAGGTCTGGAGACTGGCTAGGCCACTCCTTAGTTGCCCTGGCTGTGTGTTTCGGGTCGTTGTCATGCTGGAAGACTCAGCCACGACCCATCTTCAATGCTCTTACTGAGGGAAGGAGGTTGCTGGCCAAGATCTCGCGATACATGGCTCCATCCATCCTCCCTTCAATACGGTGCAGTCGTCCTGTCACCTTTGCAGAAAAGCATCCCCAAAGAATGATGTTTCCACCTCCATGCTTCACGGTTGGGATGGTGTTCTTGGGGTTGACTGTGGTCCCAGCTCTCTTCAGGTCATTGACCAGGTCCTGACGTGTAGTTCTATGCTGATCCCTCACCTACAAGGTGAGATCTTGCATGGAGCCCCAGACCGAGGGTGATTGACCGTCATCTTCAACTTCTTCCATTTTCTAATAATTGCGCCAACATTTGTTGCCTTCTCACTAAGCTGCTTGCCTATTGTCCTGTAGCCCATCCCAGCCTTGTGCAGGTCTACAATTTTATCCCTGATGTCCTTACACAGCTCTCTGGTCTTGGCCATTGTGGAGAGGTTGGAGTCTGTTTGATTGAGTGTGTGGACAGGTGTCTTTTATACAGGTAACGAGTTCAAACAGGTGCAGTTAATACAGGTAATGAGTGGAGAACAGGAGGGCTTCTTAAAGAAAAACCAATATGTATGTGAGAGACGGAATTCTTACTGGTTGGTAGGTGATCAAATACTTATGTCATACAATAAAATGCAAATTAATTACTTAAAAATCATACAATGTGATTTTCTGGAGTTTTGTTTTAGATTCCGTCTCTCACAGTTGAAGTGTACCTATGATAAAAATTACAGACCTCTACATGCTTTGTAAGTAGGAAAACCTGCAAAATTGGCAGTGTATCAAATTCTTGTTCTCCCCACTGTAAGTATTCCTTTTGTCCAGATGGGTTAGAGCAGTGTGCAGTGCGATGGCGATTGCATCATCTGTGGACCTGTTGGGACGGTAGGCAAGCTGAAGTGGGTCTAGGGTGGCCAGTAAGGTGGCGTGATATGATCCTTGACCAGCCTCTCAAAGCAATTCATGATGACAGAAGTGAGTGCTACGGGGCGGTAGTCATTTAGTTCAGCTATATTTGCCTTCTTGGGTACAGGAACAATGGTAGCCATCTTGAAGCATATGGGGACAACAGACTGGGATAGGGAGCGATTAAATATGTCCGTAAAAACACCAGCCAGCTGGTCTGCACATGCTCTGAGGACGCGGCTAGGGGTGCCGTCTGGGCCAGCAGCCTTGCGAGGGTTTACCACACTATCAACAGGAACAATGACGAATGGACGCATTTATTGTAAACACTGTGATTCTCTCCCATCTGAGCAGTGTGTGGTTTTCACTTGACTTCACTTATAGTCTAGATTAAAATAATTCCTTATTCCACCACCACGGCACTTCACATAAGAGATGTAACACTTCCTGATATGAGTGTGAGGAGAACAATTAGTTTTCCATATCCTGTAAAGTTTGTGATGGGGGAGAGAAATACAGGAACAGAGAGGGAGATAAAGAGTGGGGCAGAGGGAGGAATGAAAGAGAGGAAGAAATTGGGGAGAGAGTGGGACCAAAAGAGGGGTGAGAGAGAGAGTGAGCACCAGGGAGAGAGAGAGAGAGAGAGAGAGAGAGAGAGAGAGCACCAGGGAGAGAGAGAGAGAGAGAGAGCACCAGGGGGAGAGAGAGAGAGCACCAGGGAGACAGAGAGACAGAGAGAAAGCACCAGGGAGAGAGAGAGAGAGAGAGAGAGAGAGAGCACCAGAGAGAGAGAGGAGAGAGAGAGAGAGAGCACCAGGGAGAGAGAGAGAGCATCAGGGAGAGAGAGAGAGCACCAGAGAGAGAGCACCAGAGAGAGAGCACCAGAGAGAGAGAGAGAGAGAGAGAGAGGGAGAGGGAGAGGGAGAGAGAGAGAGAGCACCAGGGAGAGAGAGAGAGAGAGCGTGCACCAGGGAGAGAGAGAGAGCACCAGGGAGACAGAGACAGAGAGAAAGCACCAGGGAGAGAGAGAGAGAGAGAGAGAGAGAGAGAGAGAGAGCACCAGAGAGGGAGAGAGAGAGAGCACCAGGGAGAGAGAGAGAGCATCAGGGAGAGAGAGAGAGCACCAGAGAGAGAGCACCAGAGAGAGAGAGAGAGAGAGAGAGGGAGAGAGGGAGAGAGGGAGAGAGAGAGAGCACCAGAGAGAGAGAAAGAGAACACCAGAGAGAGAGCACCAGAGAGAGAGAGAGAGAGAGAGAGAGAGAGAGAGAGAGAGAGAGAGAGAGAGAGAGAGAGAGAGAGAGAGCACCAGAGGTATGAGAGGTATGCGGTATGGCAAACACAGAGAGGGATACAAGAGATTGGGGGAGAGAGAGCCAGGAGGGAGGGTGATGTAGGGAGGGGTATAGAGAGGGATGAGCACGCAGGCTAACAGAGGGCTATGGTATCAGCAGAGTGCCTGACAGGCCTTAGCTTTAATTAAAGAGGAATTACATTAATAAGCCTGGCTCTGGCCTGCCACTGGAGGAATTCATTACATTTAGACTGTTTGCAAATACCACCTGATCTAACATCTGTTAAAAGAGGACAGGCTGTCCCCAACCAGCTCTTGGCCTATAAACACTCACTAAAGAGTTTGCTACCAATCATAAATGCTGCATAGCTGTGCTCAGGATAAATTAACAGTCAGAGTCAATCTACTGCAATGGCCCTCCTAGCTGGAGTCTACCAGCAGCATCCCAATGCTGTTTTGTCTCTGAAGCTGATCTTTATATATTTAGATATAAGGCTCTCGGGCAGTTGTTCTCTTACTAAGCCTTCATCGCCCATCTAGTTGTGTTGAAGTTCCTCTTGTGTAACTCCTCCTCTGGGTCATCCCTTCCAGGTCAAGCCTAAGGCCTGCATCCCAAATGGCACCCTGTTCCCTATATAGTGCCCTCTTTATCTCCCTCTCTGCTCCTGTATTTCTCTCCCCCTTCACAAACTTTACACGATATGGAAAAACGAATTGTTCTCCTCACACTCATATCAGGAAGTGTTACATCTCTTATGTGAAGTGCCGTGGTGGTATAATAAGGAATTATTTTAGTCTTGACTGTAAAGTGAAGTTAAGTGAAAACCACACACTGCTCAGATGGGAGAGAATCACGGTGTTTACAATAAATGCGTCCATTTGTCATTGTTCCTGCCGATAGTGTGGTAAAAGTTTTGATTAAATATAAAGCTCCTTGGTGAGAGTTTTGATCTTCACACAATGGCTTTCCTAATATGAGCCTACTAATAGCAGACTGAAAATAAAGAAGATGAAAGAGAGCGAGAGAGAGAGAGGGGGGGGGGAGGAGGGGGACAGAGACTTCTTTTAACCTGTCAAGCTCACTTCTTACCAAGTCAATCATCTCAAACAGAATAAATAACCCTGTAAAGTGAATGATTTATTAAAGGTCACACACACACACACACACACACACACACACACACACACACACACACACACACACACACACACACACACACACACACACACACACACACACACACACACACACACACACACACACACACACACACACACGCACGCACCCATTCTCTCTCTAAATTGGAGTTTTCCACATCTGAGAAGCATTCAGACATTCAGTGCATAACAGTAACATAACAGTGCATAACATGACATTCACTTGAAAGAGCTGCAAGCTTATCTAAACTACTTTGCTTTCAAACGGTGTGCACTCTCAGTGTGCATACAGATCTCCCAGTGCTTTACAACAAAAACAACAGCAATTATGATGATGATGGTCATGTTATGGTAAGAATCCCTCCTGGACCTTTCCTACAGTGTTTCTCTGAATGGGTTTGATGTTCTTCAGAGGCCCTTCAGCAGAGAATCAGCACACTCAATACACAGCCCTGATTTCCTTTCAGCCGAGTGACTGACATTTATGCTAAGACAGTAAAACGACAACAAGAAAGGCACTTAGGCTGACAATTCACAAGATTTCTATGACATCTCATCCTTAAAAAAAACAATGTTTAAAAAAGAAATTGCAGCCATATTAAAACTGTTTCTACTTAGGTGTCGTTTGATCGCTTGAGCTGGTGGCAGGTGTTAACCTGTACAGTATGTGCAAAATGAATGAACTAAAACAGATTGTTCAGTTCTAGTCTTAACCTGAGCCTTTTTTTTTTTCTTTTTTTTTTACATTTTTTTTTTTTACTCCTTTTTCTCCCCAATTTCGTGGTGTCCAATTGTTTAGTAGCTACTATCTGGTCTCATCGCTACAACTCCCGTACGGCTCGGGAGAGACGAAGGTTGAAAGTCATGCGTCCTCCAATACACAACCCAACCAAGCCGCACTGCTTCTTAACACAGCGCGCAACCAACCCGGAAGCCAGCCTCACCAATGTGTCGGAGAAAACACTGTGCACCTGGCAACCTTGGTTAGCACGCACTGCGCCTAGCCCGCCACAGGAGTCGCTGGTGCGCAATGAGACAAGGATATCCCTACTGGCCAAACCCTCCCTAACCCGGACAACGCTAGACCAATTGTGCGTCGCCCCACAGACCTTCCGGTCGCGGCCGGTTACGACAGAGCCTAGGCGCGAAACCAGAGTCTCTGGTGGCACAGCTGGCGCTGCAGTACAGCGCCCTTAACCACTGCGCCACCTGGGTGGCCCACCTGAGCCTTTTAATGTTGACTTAAAGGTGTACTGAAGCCTTTGAAGGAGTAGTCCCTTCTAGTGCTGACGATTGATGTTCCTATCATGTATCTGTGGGAAGCAGGCCATCGGCACAACACACGTGGGACAGGTGACAGCAGACTAGGGGGAGTCAGGGGATTAAAGACGTTATAGAGGGTTAAGCTTGCTCTGATCCACCAGAGAGAGAAGTCCCTATTTGACCACCCGTGGAAAGGAGGAGGCGGGTGAGGAGGGAGGGAAAGGACAGATGGTTGGTGAAGGTGAAAGAGAATAGGAGAGTAGGAAAGATATCGTGTAGTGGATTATGGTGGAGAGAACAGGAGAGGACAAGGGAATGGTTACAAAGGAGGAGAGGGAGAGGTGAGGGTTGGAGAAAGGATGAAGGTAGAGGAAGATGTAAGGATGGGGAAGAACAAAGCATGACCATTACACTTGAGGGAAGCTATGAGAAAGGCGGAAAGGGAAGGATGGGGGAAGGGGGTTGTCCTCAATCCCCCCATACCTTTTTAATATGAACAGAGTCACACTCTGATGCGTAAACACACACTGTAACGACACATTCTTAATGGTAAGAGGCAGTTAATGGTAAATGTAAAAGGGAAGGTGTATCGAGCATATTTGTTCCCTGTATATTTTATGGGGGATACAAAGAAAGAACCCATAAGTGTTTTGGAGTAGACAATGTCAGAGAGGGAGCCATCCGGCTCAGGCATCCACTCAGAGGAAGCAGAAAGGGGAGGGAGAGAGGCTAACAGCCTCCTAAAATAGGCAGTAAAAGGATGTTGCCACAGTCATGGCCCTCATAAAATTCCTTTTCAACTGATCCATGAAGGAGCTATTGTCTCGAAAATAACACTTTATTTAATCACATTAACAAGGAGACACAGCACAATCACACCCACCTACAGATACACACATGCAGAAGACGCGCACATACACACACGCCAGTGGATGCTGCTGAGGGGAGGACAGCTAATAACAAAACAGTTGAAGTTTACATACACCTTAGACAAATACATTTCAACTCAGTTTTTCACAATTCCTGACATTTAATCAGAGGAAAGTTAGTATTTGGTAGAACTGCCTTAAAATTGTTTAACTTGGGTCAAATGTTTAGGGTAGCCTTCCAAAAGCTTCCCACAATAAGTTGGGTGAATGTTGGCCTCCTGACAGAGCTGGTGTAACTGAGTCAGGTTTGTAGGCCCCCTTGCGCGCACACGCTTTATCAGTTCTGCCTCAACATTTTCTATAGGATTGAGGTCAGGGCTTTGTGATGACCACTCCAATACCTTGACTTTGTTGTCCTTAAGCCATTTTGCCACAACTTTGAAAGTTTGGGGTCATTGTCCATTTGGACGACCCGTTTGCAACCAAACTTTAAATTCCTGACTGATGTCTTGAGATGTTGCATCAACAGTGGTGGGCCGTCAGGGCCAGCAAGGCCTTCTCTGCTGGCCTAAACAGAATATAATTGTTTTAAAATATATTTTCCCACAAATATGTATTAAATTATTCCACAGAGTAAGAGTTACACTCTTCATTTCATTGCGTTCCTCTTGGTTGCACTGCTTCCAGCACGAGGTTGAGATTTGGAGGGCTGGTCTTTATGTTAGATATTTCATCCAATCATATTCAGCCATCATGTGTTGCCATGGGTCTAAAATCTGCCCTCAGGCCTTCAGAATCAACAGTGCGGGCGCTTGTAGCTTAAAGTGAATGGAAATTCAAATTTAGTGTCAACCAATCAGCTTTAGAGTTGGCTATTGTACGCCTGCTGGCTGGCTCCTCCAGTGTTACACTGCACAGTGTTTACACAGGAGCCAGCTAGCAGGCGTAGTGCGTGCACGTCTTTTGATTGGATTACCAATATTGAGAGGCAGGTCCTATATGGGCAGGTCTCAGAAACTGAAATTGATCAACTAATTAATTTGCGTACTACTAAGCTGTTTTTTCAACCCACAATGGCGGAAGGAGAAGATATCGATTTGGTCGAGGATATAATTATAACGCCATTCTCAAGACAAACTTTTCAAGAAAAGTTAGACATTGTCAGGAGAGGTAGACGCCGACGCTACAAAGCCTGTCACAGGCGGGAAAGGGGTTCGTTCGCGACTTTCAATTATGGGCGCTATCAATGACTCACAGGCTCCGAGAAGCACTGCAAACTGTACTGCTGGGAATGCCTATTATTTGCAAGTGATCGATTTGGTGTTTGGAGCCACACTGGCTTTGCAAACCTGAGTTGTCTAACCAATGCAGCAACGAGACACCAAAGTATGGCTGGGCACTTACACGCAAAGTTGCTTTTGAAAACTTTTGGGGACACCCGAGTGGATCTACAGCTCAACAAACAAGCGCGCAGGGCAACGAAGCTGCACAATGAAAAGGTATTGTACTCTTCCCCTGCAATTCTCTGAATAAAAATGTCAATTTCAAGGTGACGCAACGCCTGGTTATACTGCGTCTCTGTCTAAATGTATAGTGTCTAGAGCCATGGCATCATAATGATGATAATAAGAGGTGGATTAATTCGGGTGGGACTGTGTAGGACTTCACTGAAGGCGCAGGCCCCAGAACCACGGCACGCTACTGTGCTTCAATATATCCACGTAATTTTCCTTCCTCATGGTGCCATTTGTTTTGTGAAGTGTACCAGTCCCTCCTGCAGCAAAGCACCCCCACAACATGATGCTGACACCCCTGTGCCTCATGGTTGGGATGGTATTCTTCAGCTTGCAAGCCTCCTCCTTTTTCCTCCAAACTTAATGAAGGTCATTATGGCCAAACAGTTCTATTTTTGTTTCATCAGACCAGAGGACATTTCTCCAAAAAGCACGATCTTTGTCCCCATGTGCAGTTGTAAACTGTAGTCTGACTTTTTTATTGCGGTTTTTGAGCAGTGGCTTCTTCCTTGCTGAGCGGCCTTTCAGGTTATGTCAACACAGGACTCGTTTTTCTGTGGATATAGATACTTTTGTAACTGTGTCCTCCAGTCACTTCACAAGGTCCTTTGCTGTTGTTCTGGGGTTGATTTGTACTTTTCGCACCAAAGTACGTTCATCTCTAGGAGACAGAACACGTCTCCTTCCTGAGCAGTATGATGGCTGCGTGGTCCCATGGTGTTTATACTTGCGTACTATTGTTTGTAGAGATGAACGTGGTACCTTCAGGCATTTGGAAATTTCTCCCAAGGATGAACCAGAGGTCTAATTTTTTTTCTGAGGTCTTGGCTGATTTCTTTTCATTTTCCCGTTATGTCAAGCAATGATACACTGAGTTTGAAGATAGGCCTTGATATACATCCAAGGGTACTCCTCCAATTGACTCAAATTATGTCAATTAGCCTATCAGAAGCTTCTATAGCCATGACATCATTTTCTGGAATTTTCCAAGCTGTTTAAAGGCACAGTCAACTTAGTGTATGTTAACTTCTGACCCATTGGAATTGTGATACAGTGAATTCTAAGTGAAATAATCTGTCTGTAAACAATTGTTGGAAAAATTATCTGTGTCATGCACAAAGTAGATGTCCTAACCGACTTGCCAAAACGATAGTTTGTTAACAAGAAATTTGGGGAGTGGTTGAAAAACAAGTTTTAATGACTCCAACCTAAGTGTATGTAAACTTCTGACTTCAACTGAAGCTGGCACAGAGCGAATGGGATGGCATCAAATAGATGGAAACCATGTGTTTGATGTATTTAATACCATTCTACTTATTCCACTGCAGCCATTACCACGAGCCCATCCTCCACAATTAAGGTGCCATCAACCTCCTGTGACACACACCCATCCACTTTCAAGCATACACTAAATCCAAAAGCATGTGGACACCCCTTCAAATGATTGAATTCGGCTATTTCAGCCACACCCGTTGCTGACAGGTGTACAAAATCGAGAACACAGCTATGCAATCTCCATAGACAAACATTGGCTGTAGAAAGATGATTTCAATGACTTTCAACATGATACCGGCATCATCGTGAGCTTCATGAAATGGGTTTCCATGGCCCGGGCAGCCGCACACAAGCCTAAGATCACCATGTGCAATGCCAAGAGTCGGCTGAAGTGGTGTAAAGCTCGCCGCCCTTGGACTCTGGAGCAGTGGAAACGTGTTCTCTGGAGTAATTATGCTTCACCATCAGGCATTCCGACGAACACTTCTGGTTTGGCGGATGCCAGGAGAACGCTACCTGCCTGAATGCATAGTGCCAACTGTAAAGTTTGGTGGAGAAGGAATAATGGTCTGGGGCTGTTTTTCATGGTTTGGGCTAGGCTTAATTCCAGTGAAGGGAAATCTTAACTCTACAGCATACAATGACATTCTAGCCGATTCTTCTCTTCCAACTTTGTGGCATCAGTTTGGGGAAGGCCCTTTCTCCCGTACACAAGTGAGGTTCATACAGTGTGGAAGAACTTGACTGGCCTGCACAGAGCCCTGAGCTCAACCCCATCGGGGTGAATTGGGATGAATTGGAACGCCAACTGCGAGCCAGGCCTAATCGCCCAACATCAACCTCACTAATGCTCTTGTGGCTGAATGGAAGCAAACCCCGCAGCATTTTTCCAAGCCTTCCTAGAAAAGTGGAGGCTGTTATAGCAGCAAAGGGGGGGACTAACTCCATATTAACTTCTGTATTAAATGTTCGACGAGCAGTTGTCCACATACTTTTGGTCATGTAGTCTATATGCGCAAAGAAGAAGCAACCTCACGCATGCACGTATTCACACACACACACACACACACACACACACACACACACACACACACACACACACACACACACACACACACACACACACACACACACACACACACACACACACACACACACACACACACTTTACGCACAGTGGGAGGCTCCACACATATTTGCCATAATGCCGGGTAATAAGGCAATCAGAGCCTACTTGGTATGGAAACATTCAGCTGTGAATGTATCACAATGCTGGAACAAAAAGCTTTTATCAGGATTTTAACAACATCCCCATCACCAGCACTGGGGCCGGGTCCAGATGGCAAATCATACACAGATGGAAGTGAAAGTACGCTCTCATTGTAAAGTTAACACTTTTTATTATATCTGTTGTTATTGCTTCCACCAGGCAGTTACCGCTCAGATTAGCAATAAAATACTTTTAGGGTGGTAAAGGGGTAGATGTTGCCAAAAGTGGCGTAAAATGTGTATGATTGTTCTCTCAGAGGTAAATGCGGAGGTCACGGTTGGGTTTTTATGTATGTTTTTTCTCTCAGAGAGATAGGAGTTCATTGTATCCGGGCCGGCTGAAGTCTAAGAAGTGGAAGCTGCATTGCCATAATTGAAGTGGGTGTCATCTTCACAGCTTTTCACTTTGTCATTTCTTCCAGACCCCAGGGGACAAAAGTTTTGGAATTTCCACTTTAATGGTGCAATATTATTTGTAGTCCATTTCCCTCTCCTCCTACTTATGAATTTAGTACTTCAGCCACATTCACCTTCATTCCAAGAAATGGTAATATAACTTTTCGTATGCAGCCGAAAAGACTTGCGATAAATTTAATTGCATTTTTATCATTTTATGGTGTTCCACTTGACTAGCGTGAGTAAGTAAAACCAAGAGCAGAAAATATAATAAAATGACCCAAACATGTGTACACCCTACACACTGACACACACTCACAGCTGAGCTGGGGACTATAAAAAGATGATTTCTGAGATAATTGGCTTCAACCCTCATAGGTTTGAATGGTGTCAGCAATTTGTATCTTGTATTATTTTTAACTTAACATGAATTAGGGTATTTATAGTACTTTATAGGTAGACAACATTGAACAGAACAAAGCTATGTCAATAACTACATTTGGATGAAAATGCAAATAGAACCATGCCCTCCAAATGTCAAATGGTAGTTTATATCTTTGAAGTTTGAACTATAGGCCTATTTATTTAATAAATATCATAATATAGTCCACTGTAATAATGTCTATAGCCACTACAGCATAACATACCTCTCTAAATTCAGAACAGTACTGATCTTCCCCTCTGTGCCTCTTCCAGCCCGAAACCACCATTTGGAATTCAATTAGGAGAATTAGCCGGAGCACGCAACCTAAAGAGGTTCGTATCTCTAACCTAGTTGTCAATACTGCCAATAAGTCTCAGTTTTGCATCTTATGCAGGTTCCTGTAATGTTTACTGCCCTGTTTGAGAAGAACGATGGATGAAGGGAGAAGGGAGGGGGAAGAGTCAAGTCTGTTGGGATAACCCCAGGGTCTTTACATTACTGACCACTGAGTCTCTCAGGGGACAGAGGCATCAAACTAAAAGGGACCTGCTGAAGGAACAGGCGTCAGGGAAAGGTGACAGATATGAAAAAGGACTTGGTGACATCCCCTCACCTCAACCACGAGCCACGCAAACAAACAAATGTTTTATGAATATAAACGAATGTGGCTTAAACACACACTGTAGGCACACAATAACACACAACATAGGCACACAAAGACAGTTACACGCACACACACATATTCTTGTTAACCCTTCTGTCCTCTGATGCTTATTAATCGTCCATGCATACAGCATACGTCTCCTTAGGGCCCATTGTGTGTGCTTCGAGGTCATTTATTGTAAACCTCACTTATTGTCATGCATAGAGTCACACACACACACACACACACACACACACACACACACACACACACACACACACACACACACACACACACACACACACACACACACACACACACACACACACACACACACACACACACACACACACACACACACACACACACACACACATCCTGAGTCTCTAGACAGAACATATGAGGGCGCTACGTCAGCAGGTCCCAGCCTATCTTTTCTTTCCTCTCGCTTTCTCTCCCTCTTTATCTAAGAATCTCTAGATTGCTCACACACTTGCCCAGAACGGTCACATTTGCTCCCTACGCTCATATATTATTGTCCTATCCATCCCTCCAAGGACACACAGGAAGAAGCCGCTATCTCAGTACTTCGTAAGAATAACAAAAAGTCAGCGTTCCTCTCCTCTGTGAGAATAATACAGATGCATAGTTCAAGGAAATGTTTTGTTAAATGCGGATTCTGTGAACCGTACCTCTTTTCATGGCATGACAAATGTTACAGTGCATTCGAAAAGGATTCAGACCCCTTGATTATTTCCACATTTTGTTAAGTTACAGCCTTATTCTAAATATATTTAATCATTTTTCCCCCCTCATCAAAAACAGGTTTTTGTAAATTTTAGCAAATGTTTTAAAAATAAATAACGGAAATATCACATTTACATAAGTATTTAGACACTTTACTCAGTACTTTGCTGAAGCACCTTTGGCAGCGATTACAGCCTCGAGTCTTCTTGGGTATGACGCTACAAACTTGACACCTGTATTGGGGAGTTTCTCCCATTATTCTCTGCATATCCTGTCAAGCTCTGTCAGGGTTGGATGGGGAGCATCGCTGCACAGCTATTTTCAGGTCTCTCCAAAGATGTTCGATCGGGTTCAAGTCCGAGCTCTGGCTGGGCCACTCAAGGACATTCAGAGACTTGTCTCGAAGTAACTCTGCGTTGTCTTGGCTGTGTGCTTACGGTCGTTGTCCTGTTGGAAGGTGAACCTTTGCCCTCTCGGGCGCTCTACAGACAATTCCTTCGACCTCATGTCTTGGTTTTTGCCCTGACATGCACTGTCAACAGTGGGACCTTATATAGACAGATGTGTGCCTTTCCAAATCGTGTCCAATCATTTCAATCTACCACAGCTGGACTCCAATCAAGTTGTAGAACATTACATTACATTTAAGTCATTTAGCAGACGCTCTTATCCAGAGCGACTTACAAATTGGTGAATTCACCTTCTGACATCCAGTGGAACAGCCACTTTACAATAGTGCATCTAAATCATTAAGGGGGGGTGGTGAGAAGGATTACTTATCTTATCCTAGGTATTCCTTGAAGAGGTGGGGTTTCAGGTGTCTCCGGAAGGTGGTGATTGACTCCGCTGTCCTGGCGTCGTGAGGGAGTTTGTTCCACCATTCGGGGGCCAGAGCAGCGAACAGTTTTGACTGGGCTGAGCGGGAACTGTACTTCCTCAATGGTAGGGAGGCGAGCAGGCCAGAGGTGGATGAACGCAGTGCCCTTGCTTGGGTGTAGGGCCTGATCAGAGCCTGGAGGTACTGCGGTGCCGTTCCCCTCACAGCTCCGTAGGCAAGCACCATGGTCTTGTAGCGGATGCGAGCTTCAACTGGAAGCCAGTGGAGAGAGCGGAGGAGCGGGGTGACGTGAGAGAACTAGAAACATCCCAAGGTTGATCAATGAAAACAGGATGCACCTGAGCTCAATTTCAAGTCTCATAGCAAAAGGTCTGAATACTTATGTAAAAAAGGATGGAATAAGGCTGTAATGTAACAAAATGTGGAAAAAGTCAAGGGATCTGAATAATTTCCGAATGCACTGCATGTTAGGTTGAGCGTGTTTTTTTGTGCTAAAAGATACTCTATTTATTGCATGACAAATGCACAAATAATTTCTAAGTACAGCCTCAGTTACACCGTACATGGCACAAATTGCTACCTACTTCATACCTAGCAATGACAGGTATGCCAGTATTTACCGTCATATGGAGTGTGCAGAGTGCAGTGTTCGCCGGGTGAACCCTGACGCGCCCGCTGTGAATTACATTCTTTCTATATCAGCCTGTTTGAAAAATCACATAATAAAGAGATACTGTACGTGTTCTTTTATGACACTAATGGTGGCCTTCTTCTCTGTGCTGTAAGAAAATGTATACATTCATAGAAGGAAGGGATGGTGAGAATAATACAATATGTACAATATACCTCAGGGACATCATTTACAACTGAGGATTGATCAGGTTTAACAGCCTCACCCGTTGGGCCACGGGTTATACACACACACACACGCACGTACGAGTAACAGCTAATGGGGATCCTAACAAACACACACACACACATCACACACACACGCGCACGCACGCACGCACACACACACACACACACACACACACACACACACACACACACACACACACACACACACACACACACACACACACACACACACACACACACACACACACACACACACACACACTACACATCTAGCATTAAAATCACTCTAGGCTCCTCATCATCTCTCTGTGTTGGAGCAGGAGGATGGATATACAGTGCCTTGCGAAAGTATTCGGCCCCCTTGAACTTTGCGACCTTTTGCCACATTTCAGGCTTCAAACATAAAGATATAAAACTGTATTTTTTTGTGAAGAATCAACAACAAGTGGGACACAATCATGAAGTGGAACAACATTTATTGGATATTTCAAACTTTTTTAACAAATCAAAAACTGAAAAATTGGGCGTGCAAAATTATTCCGCCCCTTTACTTTCAGTGCAGCAAACTCTCTCCAGAAGTTCAGTGAGGATCTCTGAATGATCCAATGCTGACCTAAATGACTAATGATGATAAATACAATCCACCTGTGTGTAATCAAGTCTCCGTATAAATGCACCTGCACTGTGACAGTCTCAGAGATCCGTTAAAAGCGCAGAGAGCATCATGAAGAACAAGGAACACACCAGGCAGGTCCGAGATACTGTTGTGAAGAAGTTTAAAGCCGGATTTGGATACAAAAAGATTTCCCAAGCTTTAAACATCCCAAGGAGCACTGTGCAAGCGATAATATTGAAATGGAAGGAGTATCAGACCACTGCAAATCTACCAAGACCTGGCCGTCCCTCTAAACTTTCAGCTCATACAAGGAGAAGACTGATCAGAGATGCAGCCAAGAGGCCCATGATCACTCTGGATGAACTGCAGAGATCTACAGCTGAGATGGGAGACTCTGTCCATAGGACAACAATCAGTCGTATATTGCACAAATCTGGCCTTTATGGAAGAGTGGCAAGAAGAAAGCCATTTCTTAAAGATATCCATAAAAAGTGTTGTTTAAAGTTTGCCACAAGCCACCTGGGGGACACACCAAACATGTGGAAGAAGGTGCTCTGGTCAGATGAAACCAAAATTGAACTTTTTGGCAACAATGCAAAACGTTATGTTTGGCGTAAAAGCAACACAGCTCATCACCCTGAACACACCATACCCACTGTCAAACATGGTGGTGGCAGCATCATGGTTTGGGCCTGCTTTTCTTCAGCAGGGACAGGGAAGATGGTTAAAATTGATGGGAAGATGGATGGAGCCAAATACAGGACCATTCTGGAAGAAAACCTGATGGAGTCTGCAAAAGACCTGAGACTGGGACGGAGATTTGTCTTCCAACAAGACAAGGATCCAAAACAAAATCTACAATGGAATGGTTCAAAAATAAACATATCCAGGTGTTAGAATGGCCAAGTCAAAGTCGAGACCTGAATCCAATCGAGAATCTGTGGAAAGAACTGAAAACTGCTGTTCACAAATGCTCTCCATCCAACCTCACTGAGCTCGAGCTGTTTTGCAAGGAGGAATGGGAAAAAATTTCAGTCTCTCGATGTGCAAAACTGATAGAGACATACCCCAAGCGACTTACAGCTGTAATCGCAGCAAAGTATTAACTTAAGGGGGCTGAATAATTTTGCACGCCCAATTTTTCAGTTTTTGATTTGTTAAAAAAGTTTGAAATATCCAATAAATGTCATTCCACTTCATGATTGTGTCCCACTTGTTGTTGATACTTCACAAAAAAATACAGTTTTATATCTTTATGTTTGAAGCCTGAAATGTGGCAAAAGGTTGCAAAGTTCAAGGGGGCCGAATACTTTCGCAAGGCACTGTATCTTTACAGTTTTTTACAATCACTTTGGCACTAATTTCAGAATCTTGTGGTCATTTTTCAAAACTCTAGACACAAAACTCAAAACGCTCATCACTTGTAACACAGGCTGTTCAATGTTCAAAACATTGCATTGTGCATTCATATTTTTAAAGAAACTTTGCACTTGCAGAATCATTGCTTCAAATAACTAATTTATCATGAAATACCATAGGAACATACCGATAGTTTCACTGTGTGGTTGTTCATACAATCTTTAAATATTGTAGTGCAAAATGTGACACGTTTCATTATGCTACTACACGTAAATACATCACTGTAAAAGGACTAGTAGAGAGAATACTACAGACACAGTGGAATCATTGAACAAAATATGAAATTTATTGATGAAATACAATAAAATCACAACATAGATTTCTTTGAATGAAAATAATTAGCTACAAAAAAAGAAAAAAACTATAGTAAAATGTCAACTGCGGTGTTCCTCACCTGGCTTACTGTAAAACATCACTGCAGTGTTCCTCACCTGGCTTACTGTAAAACATCACTGCAGTGTTCCTCACCTGGCTTACTGTAAAACATCACTGCAGTGTTCCTCACCTGGCTTACTGTAAAACATCACTGCAGTGTTCCTCACCTGGCTTACTGTAAAAAGCAAAACAAAGGTTTGATTACTATTCTTCTATATTTCCCTCAACTCTGTCTTGTGGATTTGGCCATAGGTTCTCATCCACATCACAATTCATTAGCCAAACATCTTGGGAAGAATCTTTGGGCGAATCCAGGCCTAACACTGGTCTGCCGTGATGTCATTGCATGCGTCATCCATGGCCTGGAGAATGGCGGCTTGTTCGCGAAGGCGCCTATCACAGATCTTCCACCTCCATGTGGAGAAAAATTCCTCAATCGGGTTGAGGAAAGGAGAGTATGGGGGTAAGTACAGGGTGGTAAATTGTGGATGGGTCTGAAACTATGCTTGCACCATTTGAGCCAGGTGGAACCTGACATTATCCCACACAATGACATAGGTCATGCCATCAGCTCTACAGACCTGATTTAGCTCATCAAGGAAGGTTACATTCAAACAGTGAATCATGTGGCTGCCTGCAACTCAATATATAGACTATATAGAGTAGAGAGCTTTAGTTGTTGTTTGACCTAACATTAGAACGGGCAAGATGCGTAATCTAAGCAACTTTGACCGTGGTATGATTGTTGATGCCACACATGGTGATTCCAGCATCTCAGAAATAGCTGCCTTCCTGGGATTTTTACTCACTACAGTCTCTAGAGTTTACAAAGAATGGTGCGATAAACAAAACACATTCAGGGAGTTCTGTGGTCAAAAACACCTTGTTAATGAGAGAGGTCAGAGGACAATGTCCAGACTCATTCAAGCTAGCAGAAATGCTCAAATAACAGCTGTTTAAAACAGTGGTGTGCAGAAGGGCATCTCTTAATGTACAATACCGTTGTGTGGAGGCAAAACGGGGTCCTACCCAGTATTAGATAGGTGTACCTAATAAAGTGGCCGGTGTGTACAGTAATGTCAAATATGAACACATGGTCTGGAAAAGTGGTACATGGGACCATAGAAACAGTGTCTGTTAAAGAATGATGATGAAATATTACATCCATAGTCCAATTGGTTCATATTCCACGGTAATTGGTGTCAATGGATCTCATTATCCTGAAACTTTCATGATCTAAACATACAATATTGTTTGTCAGTTTCCATAAAACTATGCATTAAGAGTAATGCAACAGTTACTTATCATTTTGAGCAGTTGTATCAATTGATAGTTCGATCATTGTAATGAAATGAATAGACAGTCATCTCAGATGTAATGTGTGAATTGCATTTTGAAATGGTAATACTTTGATGTTAAGTTGTGTCGTATTGAACAGGTGATTTTAGTTCAATGAACAAATGATCTTAGCTTTATGTGTATTGTATCCAAGCAATTGGAAAAAGTGAAAGTTTTGAAAGATTTGCATTTTGACCATTGGTTGCGAGTTTTGTGTCTAGAGTTTTGAAAAATGACATCAAGGTTTGGAAATTAGTGCCAAACTGAATGTAAAAAACTGTAATAGTTAGTTGAGTCCCATTAAAAACATAATGACTTTCAAGAACTGTACAATAAGGTTCAATTCAATGAATTCTGAAGCATTACTATGAGAATAGATTGACAACAAAAGAAAGAAAGAAAGAAAGAAAGACAGTTACATAATGCTTTCATATAGGTGGTTGTGGAGGGGGGGTCCTAATTACACCATCTGGGGAAGCAATTCTTAATTAGAGTAAAATAGTAGAGTAAAATACTTTTCAATAAAAGTTGTCTGTAATTGTCTCTCACCTTCCATTGTCGTCTTGGAAGGTCACATGGTGTTTTGAGTGACCAATTTATCCTAGAACCAAGAAACTTTCGCAGCCAAGCAGGGAAATGATTGCTTTCAATGCAAGGTTTTTCCAGGAAGCTGACAATAGGCTGAAAAAGGCATTTCAACCGACTGAAACATAAAAGCTCGACCTCCAGTTCTCTTTATGACCTTCTCTCTAGATTGGATCAGTCCCCTTTGTCTCAGGAGTCTTGATAATAAACTATTCTCTGTCTGCAGTTCTATGGGCCACGGTCAATAGCAGGTTAACGTTTTTCATCATGAACTTCCTGTTGCTGGAGGCAGCTCTGCAGTGGTCACTAGCTGGCACAGCCACAAAGTCGTAAAAATCTGATTAAACTTAACCCGAACATTAACCCCACTGCTAACCCTGATGCTTCATCCTAACCTTATTCATTGCAGCCACAGTGCTGGCTGTAGCGTGAGTGGAAGGAGAATGCCATTTTATGGCTTATTAAAGTGATTTTGTTATTTAACAAAGTGTTGACAGTGCTGGGGAAGAACTTAAACGCTAAACTTATTCATAAAAACAGCAGCTCTGTGCTGTATTCGTTGAGTCTCTCTCTAGTCATGGTTTTAAAAGTTTAGAAATCACACATGATCAACTTTGCTGTATGTTCCAGGCATCTTTTTACAGTCCATGGTGTGAGAAAGCTGTGCAGGCACGGTGTTCTGAGTTATCTGATTGGCCTATAAGTACACTTGATTTGCTCACTGGGCCTGCTGGGTTGGCGGAGTTCTACATGTAATGGTTCAAAATGGAAACACTTTGCCTTCCCGACACGAGGGCTGCTGAATCGAGCACCTACCGCCAACAGTGTGAAACAAATAAAAAAATAAGAACGCAAGGCTTAATTAGTTGGGTATTTTACAGAAATGTTTGATGATCGACTAGGAATTCCTCGATCGTAATCGACCGGTTTTCATGCCCGGCCAAAGCACTCTAGTATGCAGTCGGGAATAAGTGTTTGAATAGGTGTTTGAATGCACTGTTTGGTTTTCACCAGGCATAATGGGACACATCTCGTCCAAAAAGTTGACTCAAGTTTGCCAAAAAGCACCTGGAAGCACCTGGATGATCATCAAGACTCTTGGAAGAACTTTTGGATGACATGGGTTCCATTATGCCTGGCAAAAACCAAACACATTCCACAGTAAGAACCTTATACCAACGGTCAAGGATGGTGGTGGTAGTAAATGGTTTGAGAATGCTTTGCTGCTTCAGAACCTGGACGACTTGCTTTAATAGAAAGAGCCATGAATTCTGCTCTGTATCAAATCATTCTACAGGAGAATATCAGGCTATCCCTATGTGAGCTGAAGCTGAAGCACAGCTGGGTCATGCAGCAAGCCAATCATCCAAAATGCACATTCAAGTCTCCATGAAGTTTTGGAACGGCCTAGTCAAAGTCCAGACCTAATCCTAATTGAGATGTTTTGGCATGACTTGAAATGAGCAGTTCATGCTTGAAAACCCACAAATGTCGTTGAGTTTAAAGCTGTTCTGCTTGGAAGAGTGGGCCAAAATTCCTCCCCAGTGACATGAGAGACTGATCAACAACTACAAGAAGTGTTTGGTTGAAGTCATTGCTGCCAAACGTGGCACAACCCATTATTGAATGTAAGGAGGCAATTACTTTTTCACACAGTGTTGGGTGTTGCATAACTTTGTTTATGAAATAAATGAAATAAGTATGTAATTGTTGTGTTACTTGTTCACTCAGGTCCCCTTTACTGTGATTACTGACCAGCTCCATTACTGAAGTAATTAAACAATAAAGTTGGATTGTTTTGAAGAAATCTTAAAAGTCTCTCCTTTTGATTACAATAATCCCACCACAAGTGACAGCGACTAAAGTTCAGGGCAGGGTACTGGACGGGGGCCGGCTAGTGGTCACTATTTAACAGTCTGATGGCCTTGAGATGAGGGCAGGCATGAGGGCAGGCAGTGTGACCCGATGATGCCTTGCGCAGACCGCACCACCCTCTGGAGATACCTGCGGTTGCGGACCGGGCAGTTGACGTACAGCCCGACAGGATGCTCTCAATGGTGCATTTGTAAAAGTTTGTGAGGGTCATATGGGCCAAGCCGAATTTCTTCAGCCTCCTGAGGTTGAAGAGGTGCTGTTGCGCCTTCTTTACCACACTGTCTGTGTGGGTGGACCATTTCAGGGTGGCACAGGCAATGTGGTAGCGTTTTCTTCAGATTTGCTTTATTAAGTGTTGGAATGAAAATGATGCCAGTTGCTTTACTTAATATAAGGAATAAGAAATGGTTTATATTAAATACTTTTGATACTTAAGTCCATTTTGGCAATTCCATTTACTTTTGAAACTTAAGTATATTTAAAACCAAATACTTTAATACTTTTACTCAAGTAGTATTTTACTGGGTGACTTTCACCTTTTACTTGAGTCATTTTCTATTAAGGTATCTTTACTTATTTATTTTTTTAATTAAAAATAGCTTAAATTTTACCCAGGTATCTTTACTTATACTCAAGTATGACAATTTAGTACTTTTTCCACCACTGCTAGTTGGTTGCTTTTCTTTCACTCTGTGGAGGCCAGGTCATCTGATGCAGCACTCCATCACTCTCATCCTTGGTGAAAATACTAAGTGCAAACCAGATGATATGGCGTATCGCTGCAGAATGCTAAATATTCTAAATAAATCACAGACAGTCTCAACAGCAAAGTATCCCCACACCATCACAACTCCTCCTCCATGCCTCACGGTGGGAAACACACATGCGGAGATAATCCGTTCACTTACTGCGCATCTCACAAAGACACGGCCTCTAATTTGGACTCATCAGACCAAAGGACAGATTTCCACCGTTCTAATGCCCAAGCAAGTCTCTCTTTATTATTGGTGTCTTTTAGTAGTGGTTTCTTTGCAGCAATTCGACCATGAAGGCCTGATTCACGCATTCTCCTCTGATCAGTTGATGTTGAGATGTGTCTGTTACTTGAACTCTGTGAAGCATTAATTTGGGCTGCAATTTCTGAGGCTGGTAACTCTTATGAACTTATCCTCTATGGGTGTTCCTTTCCTGTGGCGGTCCTCATGAGAGCCAGTTTCATCACAGCACTTGATGGTTTTTGTGACTGCATATATTTTGATTTGTTTAACACCTTTTGGTTACTGCATTTTTCCATATGTGTTATTTCATAGTTTTGATGGCTTTACTAGTATTCTACAGTGTAGAAAATAGATTTAAAACATTTAAAAAACTTGAATGAGTAGGTGTGTCCATACTTTTGACTGGTACTGTATACATATAGTACAGTTAAATTAAATATTTAGAAAGAGGAGAGGTGCTGTGGTACAATGTGTTTTTTTTATGTGTTTTTTAAAGCTCAACTTGCTTTTTGCCTGAGTAACCTCTAGTGCCAGAGCATTCCATGATGACATGGCTCTATACATAACTGAGCGACACATTTAATCTGTCTTTTTGTTTGTGTACCGTGAAGAAACCCATTGTGGCGTGTCTGGTGGGGTATGTATGTCTGTTTGAAGTGTATGCAAATAGATTATGCAAGTGGTTAGTAATTTTCAACACACAAATGCTTGTTAAAAAGACTAGAGGATAAGTAGTTAATTTCTCCTCAACCATGTGTGAGGGTGTTGGTGAATGGAAAAATGCGGAGTCAGGCGCAGGACACAGATATGAGTAATAGTGCGAAATGTACTCAAAATATAAGTAATGTTCCAACAAGGAAAAACACAATAATCCAAAGCACAAAAAACACGAACCCACACGACAAACAATAACGCACAAAACAGAGAGGGAAGCCAGAGGGTTAAATAAGGAACATAATTAATGGAATGGAAACCAGGTGTGAATGATAAAGACGAAACAAAACGAAAATGAAACATGGATCGGTGGTGACTAGAAAGCCAGTGACGTGGACCACCGAACGCCGCCCGAACAAGGAGAGGAAACAACTTAACTTAATTTGCAAATAATAAATTAAAAATCCTACAGTGTGATTTTCTGGATTTTTTTTTCTCATTTTGTCTGTCATAGTTGAAAACTATGATGAAAACTACAGGCCTCTCTCATCTTTTTAAGTGGGAGAACTTGCACAATTGGTGGCTGACTAAATACTTTTTTGCCCCACTGTATATACACCACTATACCCTCCCTGAAAATCTCATCTACAAAGGATTGGAAGACTGATGGAGCATTCATTAACCCGTGCGGCATGACCAGATACTCATAGTGCCCAGATGGAGTGCTAAATGCCGTCTTCCACTCATCCCCCGCCTTGATACATACCAGGTTGTAAGCATTCCTGAGGTCCAATTTTGTGAAGAAGCGCGCCCCGTGCAATGACTCTGTCATACTGGCTATGAGAGGTAGTGGGTAACTGTATTTTACAGTGATCTGATTCAAACCTCAATAGTCAATACACGGGTGCAAACCTCCATCCTTCTTCTTCACAAAAAGAAACCCGAGGAGACAGGTGAAATGGAAGGCCGAATGTATCCCTGTCCCAGAGGTCCGGTGACATATGTTTCCATAGCCGCCGACTCCTCCTCAGAGGATACACATGACTTCTGGGAAGTGCAGCGTCTACCAGGGGATTTATCGCACAATCGCCCTGTCGATGGGGTGGTAATTGAGTCGCCTTCTTTTTACAGAAGGCTAGTGCCAAATCGGCATATTCGGGGGGAATGTGCATGGTGGAGACCTGGTTTGGACTCTCCACCATAGTGGCACCTAAGGAAACGCCTACACACCTCCCTGAGCACTGACGGGACCATACCTTGAGAGCCCTCTGTTGCCACGAAATAGTGGGATCATGAGAGGTCAACCAGGGAAGGCCCAACACAACAGGAAACGCATGAGAGTCGATCAGAAAGAGACTTATTCTCTCCTCATGAGTCTCCTGCGTTATTATACGGAGTGGAGCTGTGACCTCCTTGATTAGCCCTGAACCAGGTGTGAATGATAAAGACAAAACAAAACGAAAATGAAACATGGATCGGTGGTGACTAGAAAGCCGGTGACGTCGACCGCCGAAAGCTACCCGAACAAGGAGAGGGACCAACTTCAGCAGAAGCAGAAGATTTTAGTTCTGTGCGTGCAGTTAAGGGCAAGGTGTCCTGCTTTCTTTTGAGCCAGCTGCAGCTTTGCTCAGTCTTTCTTTGTTTCAACTGACCATATGTGAGTTTTTTCACGAATCTAGGCATATGTCGCTCGTCACTACTTCATAGGAGAACCATTTGAACGCAAACTTTAAAAAAATAAAATCTAAATGTGGTTTTTGGCAGAAATGCCTCCTGGAAAATGTGAACTTTCATGTTTCTGAATAACAAATTTGTATGCCATCTGTAAATATGAATACTATGGTTAAATTATGAGCCTAGTTGGGTTTAGCCACAGAAAAAGCCAGTAACCTTCCTGCTAGCCATGATTGGCTGAGATAATGAGTGGACATGCCAAGAGATGAGTTTGGATTGGTCTGCCATGTTGCACACATCTGTCTATTTGAGTTGATCAGTATGTGTAGGTAATCCTGTCTAACGCTGCTTTTAAAATAAATATATCACGTAGTAGAAATGCTTAAGTGTTGCTTTCCACTTTCTGGAGGACCGAGTTTTGAAATCAGTGGAATTAGAGTATGATAGCTAAGGAGATGGAGAAAACAGTCGCCGGATGACATCTTCAAACCAAGGGAAATCATGGCATCCATGACAGAGTGAGAAGCGACCGTTCATGTATAAGGACGGGTAAGATAGTCTAGCGAGCTACATTTTTATATATTACACATTTCTAATTTTGTCAGAAAGTAGTTTTCATTTCAAGATAAAGTGTACTGTTAGCTAGTTAGCTAATGTTAGCTGGCTGGATCGCTTGCTAACGTTACGTGTATGATCTGTGTAGTAATATTATTCATATCTCAGAGCCATTTGCTTTGCTAGTTATAGCCTAATGTTAGCTAGCTAACATTGAACCTGGTTGCAGATTCATGCAGAGTAGTAACATCATGAGTTGGGATTATGGTTCATTGTTTAGAAAACTAGCTAGCTAGCTACATGTCTTAACAAAAGACTCCACTATGCAAGTAACCATTTCAATATATTGTTAATGATGTCACTGCAAAAACTGTTGATAGACATAGTTGGTAAATTCACTCTGGCTGTGTACTCCGATTTCAGAGCACTCTCTTCTGAGTGTTCCAGAGAGCAGAATAACTGCCAAATTACGAAAGCTCAATACCCGTTGTACACTAGGGTCAAAAGTAGCGCGCTATATAGGGAATAGGGTGCCATTGTCTTCTCAACACTGCCAAGCATCTCTAACAGCTCACTCTCCTTCTCCTGCTGTGATAGCAGGGTTGTTGTAACTCAAGTCAAATACTGTAAAAGAAAGATGCATAGAAAAACAACATATTGCACATAGTTTCTGTAGGAGAAAAAAACAGGTTGCTTCCCAAATGTCACCCTATTCCCTATAAAGTGCACAACTTTTGTACACCACATAGGGAATAGGGTAACATTTGGGACACATCCCCTGCTCAGCACAGACAAACCCAATGTTGTGGATTCCCATCAGTGTGGCCTTTGGCAAACTGCCAGTCCCAATGAGAGGGCTCTGGCCCATTGAGTGATCCATCGTTCATGGCGTCTATTGGGTCAGTCTCAGGACATCAAAAATGGCATTGAAGCTTTAACCTTTCGCCCTGTTCCTGTCTTGGCTGAATTGAATTACACAGCTGAATTGAAGTTGGGAAACATTATTCATCAGGTCGGCAAGACGAGAACATCTGAGACCCACAATGGATTGGCAGGGTTCTAAGGTGCAGAAACACTTGTCTGTCTGCCTCTAACTTCTCTCGGTCTCTCAACCCTTCTTTTTACTCCTCTTTTCTCTCTGTTTTCTCTCTTTTCTCTTTTTATTCTTGTCTGCTTGTCTTTGTCTGTCGGTGTCTTTTTTGTCTTTATTTTGTACACCCTTCTCTCTGTCTCTCCCCCTCCCTCTCCTTCCCTCTCAATTCAATTACATTAAATACAAGGGCTTTATTGGCATAGGAAACATATGTTAACATTATCAAAGCAAGTGAAGTAGATAATAAACAAATGTGAAATAAACAATAAAAATTGACAGTAAATATTACACTCACAGAAGTTCCAAAAGAATAAAGACATTTCAAATGTCATATTATGTAGATATACAGTGTTGTAATGATGTGCAAATAGTGAAAGTACAAAGGGAAAATAATTAAATGTAAATATGTGTTGCATTTACAATGGTGTTTGCTCTTCACTGGTTGCCCTTTTCTTGTGGCAACAGGTCACAAATATTGCTGCTGTGATGGCACACTGTGGAATTTCACCCAGTAGATGTGGGAGTTTATCGAAATTGGGTTTGTTTTCGAATTCTTTGTGGATCTGTGTTATCTGAGGGAAATATGTGTCTCTAATATTGTCATACATTTGGCAGGAGGTTAGAAAGTGCAGCTCAGTTTCCATCTCCTTTTGTGGGCGGTGTGCACATAGCCTGTCTTCTCTTGAGAGCCAGGTCTGCCTACGGTGGCCTTTCTCAATAGCAAGGCTATGCTCACTGAGTCTGTACATAGTCAAAGCTTTTACTTAAGTTTGGGTCAGTCACAGTGGTCAGGTATTCTGCCACTGTGTACTCTCTGTTTAGGGCCAAGTAGCATTCTAGTTTACTCTGTTTTTTGTTAGTTATTTCCTATGTCTGTCTCTCTCTCCCTCACACTCAGATGACATTGTGTGTGGGTATGATGGTCCTGTCCCCTGTTTATCTCAGATAGACAGCCTTGAGGTCCAGATTAATCTTCTGCCTGGGTGAGAGAATAGAGAGGAAAGGGGGAGGGGAGGAGGGAGGACCTAAGGGGACAATTGGGGGTCAGTGAGGGAGGGAGAGGGGAGAATGAGAGAGGGGACAGGATGGGGAGGAGAATGATGGTGTATGCGGTCAGTGAAGACTATTAGAGGTGAGGAGGGTTGAGTGAGTGAGAACATCAAATCTGCACTAAATCGAGAGAGTGAAGCAGAATCTACTGCGGTTGCCAAAGGGTCAAGTTGGTTTTATTCAGATGTTATTCAGATTGTCAAATTTGAGAACCTTGCACATCAAGGACACAGAGGTCAGAGCCACAGACGACTGGCACATGACGTGAATGCTGAGAAGTGATTTCATTGTGAGAGTAATTTCACAGAGAGGTGAGACAGAGGAGAGATAGAGAGAAACGGAGGACAGAGAAGGAGAAACAGATGGGGGCAGACAGAGAGAGAGTGAGAAAGAGAGATAAAGAGAGTGAGGAGGAGGACAGACAGACCCCTGAGATGCCACTGAAATTTTGCTGGTGAGGAGAGAGGATGGAGGAAGCTTGCCCCGAAGCGCTGGGCATCTTGTTATGAAATGCATTATCTGAATTAGGCCCACAGAATTATACTTACGGAGAGGCAGCTTCTATGGAGGAACTTTGAATGTCTTTTTAACGTTGTACCAGAGCAAACGTTAGCTAGCTAACAAGTTTGTGTGTGCAGAGCAGAACTAGAATTAAAAACACGTCTTACCTTTTGGGAGTTAATAAACCCAATGAGAAATCGTATCCTTAACTAGCATTGAAAAAGTGAATCCATTCTTTTAAACATATCTCCCTAATTTCTGAATCATGCTTGTAAAGTTGTCAGTAGACTACAGTAACCTATGCTTCAAAGGGGAAGGGCTGGTACCCAACATACTCCCACTGGGAAAAGTTTCCAGCTGGTAGACAGACACTGGAATACGTAGGGCTTTGCATAGGCGCTTTGTTTGCGATATTTGTGGGACTGGAAAAAAATGCCTGGAAAATAAAAACCCTGTTATTAACCAGGTTCCCATGCTTTGAAATAGCAGTTCGGTTCCGGAACAGTATACTTTCGTTTCCGGTTCGGGTTCTCTTCCTCAAATAACGTCGTTATTTTCCTGTTTTCGGGACTGTTCCCTGAACCGGTTCCAACCCTTGCAATGGACCGAGGAGAAATAAAAGACTGAATGTCACACCCTGATCTCTTTCACTTGTCTTTCTGCTTGTCTCCACCCCCCTCCAGGTGTCACCCATCTTCCCTACTTATCCCCTGGGTATTTATAGATGTGTTTTCTGTCTGTCTGTGCCAGTTCATCTGGTTTGTTCAAGTCAACCAGTTTGTCTTAGCTCCTGCTTTTCCCTCATCTCTTTTTTTTTATCTCGCCCTCCTGGACTTGACCCTTGCCTATCCTGCCTCTGAGCCTGCCTGCCGTCCTGTGCCTTTGCCCCTACTCTGGATTACCGACCTCTGCCTGACCCGACCCTGGGCCTGCCTGCCGTCCTGTACCTTGCCCCAGTACTCTGGAATATCGAACCGTGCCTGCCTTGACTTGTCGTTTGCCTGCCCCTGTTGTTGTGATGAACATTGTTACTTCAACACAGTCTGCACTTGGGTTTGACCTGAAACCTGATACTGAACCGCTCGGCTGTCAGCTCCGACACCGAGGGTAACCATGATGCCAAAGCCTCGACGCCTTCGCCACTGGAAGGACATAAGAACAGATGTAGGCCCAGTGACAGTGATCAATGCAAAGAGGTGTGTGTGTGTGTGTGTGTGTGTGTGTGTGTGTGTGTGTGTGTGTGTGTGTGTGTGTGTGTGTGTGTGTGTGTGTGTGTGTGTGTGTGTGTGTGTGTGTGTGTGTGTGTGTGTGTGTGTGTGTGTGTGTGTGTGTGTGTGTGTGTGTGTACTGTATGTGTGCGCACGTGCATGTGTGTGCATGCGTGTTAGTAGTAGTGTAGTGAAGAGAGGGGATTTTTATCCACTTTTTCATTCAGCCGCAGCACACGACGTAAAGGCAGAGAGAAAGGTCAGTATCTATGCAGCTGCAGAAGACAAAAGGTTGAAGGCACATTTCTATTTAAACCACTGTTTATATAAATGTATGCTTCTAAGAATGAGAACACATTTTTAGCTTCAGTACTTCTCTGTGGAAATGTGTTGTGCCTTAACACAAACGCGCAGTGCCATTGGTATATTTGAGCTGGTACTCTATCTGCAACCCAGAACACAGCCTACGTTGCATCTGCTGTATTCCAGATTTGACAGAGGTTTTGATACCTCCATCCCCACCATCCGTCAACTCTTCGTTCTACCTTATGAATGGGCATAAAAGCCCCTTTCGATAAAAAAAGACAGCAAAGACACAGATCAGCAGGAGACCCTCTGTAATAAGACAGGTTAGGACAGAATGCAACCTGGCTTCACAAAGCCTTAACATAAAGCTGCAGCAGGTATAAGAGTGAGCCGACTTGGCACATGTTTCTTGGGGAATCAGTGAGGAAAAAATAAGGATTTGGATTCAAAAGCCACCGACTAAAAGGGGGGGACTCTGCTTTGGAAAATGATCAAATAAACAGAACGAAAATTCTTATTCTTGGCACATCTTTTTCTGTTTATAAAGACGAATTGATTTAAAATGCAGCCGGTGTGAGTCACTGAAAACACACACGACAACAGCAAGTAACAGTGTTTGTTAATCTCTCAAAGAAGGACCCTGATCTCTCCCCCTCTCCCTCTCTATGGCTACAGATCTCATCTCCTCCTTTCTCTTTTTATCTGCCTGAACAGACAAAGGGAAGCGGAGGGGAGGCTGCCAGCCTAGATCAGAGGACTTCAACCACACAACCAGCCATTCAATCTGAGAGAGATACAGTGCCTTTGGAAAGTATTCACAACCCTTGACTTATTCCACATTTTGCTGTGTTACAGCCTGAATTCAAAATTGATTACATTTTTTTTCCTCTCACCCATCTACACACAATACTCCACAATGAAAAAGTGAAAACGTGTTTAAAAAAAATGAAATACAGAAATATCTCATTTACATAAGTATTCACAGCCCTGAGTCAAAACTTTTAAGAGGTATTTCTGGGTACGTGTCTAAGAGTTTTGCACACCTGGATTGTGCAACATTTAACCATTATTCGTTTTAAAATTCTATCTCTGTCAAATGTGTTGTTGATCATTGCTAGACAACCATTTTCAGGTCTTACCATAGATTTGTACGTAGATTTAAGTCATCACTGTAACTCGGCCACTCAGGAACATTCACTGTATTCTTGGTAAGCAACTCCACTGTAGATTTGGCCTTGTGTTTTAGGTTATTGTCCTGCTGAAAGGTGAATAAATCTCCCAGTGTGTAACTAAGTGCGTTGAGAGTTGGGAAGCAAGTTCAGGGAGTGAGGCATTTAATCAATAAACAAAACATAAAACAAAACAAGAAAAACGAACAACGCACAGACATGAAACTAAAACAATAACGCCTGGGGAAGGAACCAAAGGGAGTGACATATATAGGGAAGGTAATCAGGGAAGTGATGGAGTCCAGGTGAGTCTGACGACTTGAAGGAGTGTCTAACGGTGGTGACAGGTGTGCGCCATAACGAGCAGCCTGGTGACCTAGAAGCCGGAGAGGGAGCACACGTGACAGTACCCCCTCCCCGACGCGCGGCTCCAGCTGCAGGATGCCGACCAAAATGACGATCCCATGGATCAGGAGCGGACCGGTCACCTCTGCTGAGGCGTGGGAAACCTGTCAGTCCGGCTGAGACGCGGGAGCATGGCGACCTAGAGCGCCGGAGAGAGCATACGCAACGGTATGGGAAGGAACCAAAGGGAGTGACATATATAGGGAAGGTAATCAGAGAAGTGATGGAGTCCAGGTGAGTCTGCCGACTTGCAGGTGTGTGTAACGATGGTGACAGGTGCGCGCCATAACGAGCAGCCTGGTGACCTCGAGGCCGGAGAGGGAGCACATGTGCCACAGTGTCTGATGAAAAGCAGGCTGAACCAGGTTTTTCTCTAGGATTTTGCCTGTGCTTAGATCCATTCTACCTTTTTTTTATCCAGTCCTTAATGATTACAAGCATAACCATAACAAGCATACCCATAACATGATGCAGCCACCATTATGCTTGATAATATGGAAAGTGGAACTCAGTAATGTGGTGTATTGGATTTGCCCCAAACATAACACTCTGTATTCAGAAAAAAAGATGCTTTTCCGCATTGTTTGCAGTTTACTTTAATGCCTTGTTGCAAACAGGATGCATGTTTTGATTTTTTTAAATTCTGTACCGGCTTCCTTATTTTCACTCTGTCAATTACGTTAGTATTGTGGAGTAACTACAATGTTGTTGATCCATCCATCCTCTGCAATTACAGCCATTAAACTCTAACTGTTTTAAAGTCACCATGGTTTCCTTCCTCTCCGACAACTGAGTTAGGAAGGATGCCTGTAACTTTCTAGTGACTTGTTGTATTGGTACACCATCCAAAGTCTATTTAATAACTTCACCATGCTAAAAGGGATATTCATTGTCTCTTTTGACATTTGACCTATCTACCAAAAAGCGCCCTTCTCTGCGAGTCATTGGAAACCCTCCGTGGTCTTTGTGGTTGAATCTGTGATTGAAATGCACTGCTCGAATGAGAGACCTTACATATAATTGTATGTGGGGTACAGAGATAAGGTAGTCATAAAAAAATCATGATAAACACTATTATTGCACACAGAGTGTGTCCATGCAACTTATTTGGTGACTTGTTAAGCAAATTTTTACTCCTGAACTTATTTAAGTTTGCCACAACAACAGGGTTGAATATTTTTACCTTTTAATTTTTTATTAATTTGGAGGAGAAAAAATATGAATGAAAAACATAATTCCACTTTGATATTATTGAGTGGAGGCCAGAGATATGAATCTAAACTTAATCCATTTTAAATTCAGGCTGTAACACAACATGTGAAAAAAGTCAAGCGGTGTGAATACTTTCTGAAGGCACTGTAGGGGGTGGGTATCAGAAGTAGCAAGATGCATGAATTTATCTAACTAAAGCAAAGGGTTTAAAAACTACTGGCAATTGACCAAAGTTACTGGAACCTTCAGTAATTTTGGTAATTATCAGGTAATCTATGGCAATCAATGGTAACTTTTGTAATGTATAATAATAATAATGTATAGTATTCATTTGTACATGTGTCCATACTTTCCGTGAGTTTCTAATGGATAGGCCATATGGTTCAAGAGAAAATAGCCTAATTAATGAAAAAGCATCTAATCAACAATGACATTATTTTCAATTAACTCTGACACTCTTCTAACTACTGATTTTTCACAACTGCCACCAGTTTGGCGCCAGCTTTGTCATTCTATGTATTGTATTTAAAATCCTCTTATTTGATTATTTTATATATTTTACATGTGATAAGGCCACACTGAGGGCCAGAGTTAATTACAGACACCTGCGAAAATCGGAAGTACCCCAAAAGGCCACTAGATGTCATGTGATAAAATTCCATAAACTTGAAAGTGATCAAAATTCTTGAAAGTTTGCAATCCTAACTAAAGCATATACCATGCATAAAACATGGATGGAGCAATTAAAACATTGAAAAGAAATTCTAACAACATGTAAGTAGGAGAGAAGTAGAGGATAATGAGCTTTTAAATGGCTTTTTGCAGACATTGTGGGAGCCACTAATTGGAGTAAAGCTTGGTAAAGCAGGATGGCTTTGTGATGTGGCAGTCAGCGTAGCTAACACAAACACACACACACACACACACACACACACACACACACACACACACACACACACACACACACACACACACACACACACACACACAGTTTCTAAACACAACAAATAGACCCTAAATTATATTCAACATGAAAAGAACATCCAGAGTACACTGTTCAAATTGAATTAAGCATTTGGGAGTCAATGGATTCTGAAGGGTTCAATACACATCACCTGTTCTGGGATATCAATGTTGATGAGACCAAGTTTTGGCACTTAATCATATGCTAGCCAAGGATGTAGCGTATTCCATCCAGATATGAACTGGCACCCATCTGACCATGGCCGCGGGCCACTTTATTAAAGAGCTGGGAGCCTGTCCAGGTGAATAATGATTTGAGGACACACACACACACATAGATATATATATATATATATATATATATATATATATATATATATATATACACACACACACACACACACACACACACACACACACACACACACACACACACACACACACACACACAGCACAGAAGGACACACACATACTGACACACTAGCATGCACACACACATGCAAGCACGCACACCACAAAAACAAACTGAGCCAATTAGTGCGGGAAGTGAGGTTCACCTTGTAGCTGAGTAGACAACTCCATCACGTCCTACCTCATATATGTACAGTGTACCATTAGAGGGAACACACATGGAGCTGGTGCCGATACTACAGTGCAGAACCCATAGGACCAAAACAAATGCAGCAGAAGAGCTCCTAATACATCGTATTACGTGACCCTTGTTTTACAGTGACCTGCACAAAATGGACCGGTCGTAGCATTTATCATTATTGAAACACAACGACCCTGAAAAAGCAATATCAGTAGAGCACCAACGGTGAACATGGTTGAAAATAGGTTGGCATGTGGGAGGGAGTTGTCAATAGGAGCAGGAGGGAGGGCAGAAGAAAAATATAGAAGGAGAAGATTGAGAAAGAGACGAGACGCGACAGAGACACAGAGAAACAAATATGTGGAAAAAGGGACGTAGACACAGATATTGAAAAAGAAAGTACTGGCAGCAAAGGACGGGAGAGAAAATGTCTAAAACAGAAACTATGACAACCATCAAGGGACCCAGGGAGAGAACTAGAAAAGAAAAAAAAGACACACATTAGCCATGTTTCCCTCTGATTGGCGATAGATTTTCATGCAAATAGTCTCAAATCTGCATAAAACTGAATGTACATTTTCCCCCCAGAGATGTGTTTCCATCAAACTGATTTATTGTGGATAAAAAGCTGTGCGTGATGACGTATGCACATCAAATTAACTTTTTCAGTTAAATTCCCACGTACCGGTTTTTAAAAAAGGTGTTAAATGGGTTTCCATCGCATTTTCAACTCAACTGACAGTCAAAAAGTGTAGCGTTATACACTGTGTACAAAACATTATGAACACCTGCTCTTTCCATGACAGACTGACCAGGTGAATCCAGGTGGAAGATTTGATCCCTTATTGATGTCAATTGTTAAATCCACATCAATCAGTGTAGATGAAGAGGAGAAGACAGGTTAAATAAGGATTGTTATGCCTTGAGACAATTGAGACATGGATTGTGTATGTGTGCCATTCAGAGGGTGAATGGGCAAGACAAAAGATTTATAAGTGCCTTTGAAGAGGGTATGGGCATAGCCACGGGAAGTAGGGGTGCTGGGGTTGCTGCAGCACACCCTATTTATTTGTTTCTATATACTGTACATATTTATTTAAAAAAATAAAAAATTCTCCACAAAAGTAGTGCACTGGGCCTTTACTAGTCCTGTGTTAGCGGACTGATATAGCTGTCTGTGGAGCGGGGCAAAACAAATACTCCTGGAAAGAAACCGAGGCAGGAAGCCAGGAAAGAGGCAAACAGACAGACGATAGAGAGCAATGGGGCAAGCCAAACACAGGCAATCTCTGTGGAAATGGCTTCAGCGGAGAGATAAAAGGGGTGAGTGAAGAGGTGGAGGAAGAGGAGGGCTCTGAGCTCCCCTGTCTGTGTGTGTGTGTGTGGGGGGGGGGGTTCGCAAGAGGATGGGGAGAGAGGTGGGTGAGCATTTTTCGCAGCTATGGAAGGTCCTTCCCACATACAGTTTACATTTACAAGTAGTCGCATGAACCCTGCTCATCCCTCCACCTGTCAATTCAAAAACAGAGCTCTTTAGAAGGGCAGGAAGTGATTTAACAGATCAAACACACTTGCCTGTCACTTTTACTTCTTCTCTCTCTCCTTCTTTCTCGCTCTCGCTAATTAAACCTTAAAGATGTAAAACGGCAGCGACGCGCGCATGTAACGTAACCTCCTGGCAGCTTTGAGCGGTGATAAAGACACTCTGGCGCACATTCATCTTCACACCTCATCCTTCAAACCAGAGATCAAAGAAGGAACAGGAGCTGCTGTTTGAAGTCTAATTAAACTATCGCCCCCCTTGGCTTGTGAGCAGCTGCCGGCCAGCAACACCGTATACTACACAGAACAGGGTTCCATTTGAGACACATCCATTGTGTAGTCAGAGCTACAAACACACAGACCAATCAAAAACCAGACCCTGAGCCAACACACGGCGAGCAGAGAGGACACTGATAAGTTCATCTGACACAGAACAGAACAGAACTGGGCGAACTGAACTGAACAGAACTGAACATTAGGTACTCACACACACAGAATAACCCAAAATCGTAGAACTCGCTGTAACCTTCCTGCCGCTGTAGCCTTTCATTCTACACTTTTCCAGACGGATGAAGGCAACGTGGAGTACTGCAAGGTGACTTCAATCAGAACAGCTCCCAGTTTAATTAAATTCAAAGAACTCTCTTATCTACAGAATAGCCATCACCTGGAGCGGGGATGGTCAACCCCCCTTTCGTAGGCCCGTAGGCCCAAAAACTCAGTCGGGGTCCCAGCAGTTGAGAGTTAGAATAGTAGAAATGTGGTTGTGCGTCAGCAGTTTCTCTCTTGTGATGTTAGTCACCGACTGTCATTCAATTAGCATACGCATACATACACAGAGCCCATGTCAGCTAACATTTTTAAGATTGGTAAGTTAGTCTAGCCAGTTATCTACCCTTATCTACCAACAAGGGTGCCCCCATTGATTGTGTTAGTCTCTCTTACTCTGCCCTGTGGATTTTTGATTACTATTGCATGAAATTAGTTATACAATTGCAAAATCTTCTCTTTGGCCCATGTTAAAATGTGTAGCATTGCGGAAAACGTTGCCCCATGGCAAATGGGAAACAGTACTCTAAAACCTTTTTTCTTTCCGCTGTCAAGATGGGGGCCACTAAGACGTTGTGCTCTCAAGGTGGGAGGAGCCCCCCAACACCGTTTCACTTAGGACCCCCAAAAGGCTAGGGCCAGCTCTGACTGCATGTGTGTGTATGGATGTGGAGAAGCAGACCCGCGAGCCACACAGGAGGCAAGGGGTCAGAAGAGTCATCGTGTTACAGTTATAATTTCCCTCTGTCACGGTGCTCTACAATGACATGCAGTGTGGTTACTCCATCACAGCTTAATCTCAGGAAGCGGCGTCTGAGCCTGCCTGACATGTCCAGGGAAGGTCTGACTCCAGAATTAGTTATGTGTGATTGCATTCTAAGGCCAGGTTGAAATTTTTTTTATAAGAAACATTAATGTGTTGAAAAGTCCAAATAGTTTGCATAGTCAACTTACACACAGCGCTGACACACCCACTTACCCTACCAGACATATTACCAGGGGTCTTTTCACAGTCCCCAAATCCAGAACGAATTCAAGAAAACGTACAGTATTATATAGAGCCGTGATTGCACGAACTCCCATCTCACGTTGCTCAAGTGAACAGCAAACCTGGCTTTAAAAAACAGATGAAGCAACACCTCACAGCACAACACCTCTCTCCTAGTTTACCTAAATATTTTATGTGTCTGCACTGATAGATCCCACTGAATGTAAATTTAATGTAAGAAAATATAAATTATACACACAGCCCTAGAATAGTAGGTCTCTCTGTGTTTTTTTCTCAGTGTTGAGTCAGTATAGAACCTTTTAGTTATATTTTCCATGTTTTAAATGTATGTAGTTCTGTCCTTATCTATTAATGTTCTGCATTATGTCATGTTTCGTGTTTTGTGTGGACCCCTGGAAGAGTAGCTGCTGCTTTCGCAACAGCTAATGGGGATCCTAATCAAATACCAATTCCACATTCCATCAGGTCTGACCAAGGCAGCCAGGGAAAGGTTAGGTTATCAACCTGTAATGGTTTTTGCTGGCATTTCTCAGTGTGCTGTTGTTCCTCTCTCCAGGTCTTCCTATAAGCCTCAGAGCAGACTCCCTGCATTATTTCTGTCTGCTTGGAGTATAGGACATCTATACTTGGTTGGAGGGGCCAAAATGTTTAACACCCTTTCCCAAGTCCATTTCACACATGCCTGGCTGTGTCACGAGATAAGGCTGCAAACCACTGCAACACACGTCAACACAGGGGAACTCAGAAGTTTACATACACCTCAGCCAAATACATTTAAACTCAGTTTAATCCTAGTAAAAAGTTCTGTCTTAGGTCAGTTAGGATCACCACTTTATTTTAAGAATGTGAAATGTCAGAATAATAGTAGAGTGATTTATTTCAGCTTTTATTTCTATCACCACATTCCCAGTGGGTCAGAAGTTTACATACACTCAATTAGTGTTCGGTAGCATTGCCTTTAAATGGTTTAACTTGGGTCAAACGTTTTGTGTGGCCTTCCACGAGCTTCCCACAATAATTTGGGTGAATTTTGTCCCATTCCTCCTGACAGAGCTGATGTAACTGAGTCAGGTTTGTAGGCCTCCTTGCTCGCACACGCTTTTTCAGTTCTGCCCACTGATTTTCTATAGAATTGAGGTTAGGGCTTTGTGATGGCCACTCCAATACCTTACCTTTATTGTCCTTAAGCCATTTTGCCACAACTTTGGAAGTATGCTTGGGGTTATTGTCCATTTGGAAGACCCATTTGCAATCAAGCTTTAACTTCCTGACTGATGTCTTGAGATGTTGCTTCAATATAGCCACATAATTTTCCATCCTCATGATGCCATCTATTTTGTAAAGTGCACCAGTCCCTCCTGCAGCAAAGCACCCCCACAACATGATGCTGCTACCCCCCGTGCTTCACGGTTGGGATGGTGTTCTTTGGGTTTGCAAGCCTCCCCCTTTTTCTTCCAAACATAACGATTGCCATTATGGCCAAACAGTTCTATTTTTGTTTCATCAGACCAGAGGACATTTCTCCAAAAAGTACAATCTTTGTCCCCATGTGCAGTTGCAAACCTTAGCCTGGATTTTTTTATGGAGGTTTTGGATCAGTTCCTTGCTAAGCGTCCTTTCAGGTTATGTCGATATAGGACTCGTTTTACTGTGGATATAGATACTTCTGTACTTACACTCATGAAAATGAATGAGCATAATACAGCTGTATGCATGTTTTCAAGAACTCTCTGGTTTTCCCTTCACCATAAAGTTGAGTAATCCTGATTTCAATTGAGATGAATACAGGACTCACTACTCTCCTGAGTGTAGATCAGAATGAGTGACAGGCAAGTGCTACTCACACTTAAAGCCAGTTCTATTAAGCTGTCATATTGGTGAGACTCGTTGGGATATACGTGTAGTTCATTTTCTATGGTTGGATCCATGGAAAATCAAATAGAATATAGAACCATGTCTATTCTACGAGCTCTATTTCTGTAGCTGGCAAGAAGCCCCGAAGCACTGATTCAGGTGCAGCGGCAGTAAGAGAAGGGGGGAGTCAGAACATAGCGAGACCCAGTGATAGGGCAGCAGCTGTTCTGTGAGAGTAAAGGGAGTGGCGAGGGGTGCGCAGCAGCCTTTAACTGTTAACCAATCACAGGCAAATCATGACTAATTAAGCACGTGATAGTCCCTCAGCATCCAGAGAGAGAGGGAGAGAGATGTAGAGAGACGGACAAAAGTGAGGACGAAAAAAGAAAGAGAGAGAGAGAGAGTTTGTGAGTTCTAGCACACTCTCTGTGGCTGAGTCGTTGAAGAGGGAGACGATGTGGGCTCAGTCACGTTGTGTCATATCATAAATGTGAAGGCAGGGGACAAGTTTCTGACAGCTCAGTCATGGAATTTCCCTTCAGACAGATGGCTCATCAATAGTAAAACTCTGCACAGTTGCAGCGCAGGAGGAGATGGACTCGTGTGAGCGTGCGGCGGAGCGAGGGTGAAAACAGCTGTTGACGGACAGTTTTGTGGAGCTGAGAGAAGGAAAGCAGCGGAGCAGACAACATCAAGGCTGACTGAGACAGTTTGGACTGGGAACCTCGGAGTGACAGGGGTAACAGGATTGATAGATGTCATGGGGTCAAAGGCGTGATGTTGATGTGAGTACCTTTTTGACTTTTGTGCTATATACTTTTTGTTCTGTGTTTTTGGAATGTTCTACTCTTGTTAGAAAATCAAGTCCTCTAATACCATTAACAAATAGTGTAATTGATATAAACATGAAAAAAGGAGTCTTAATAAAAAAGATCTGCATGTAATGGTGAAAATGGTAATTGGAAAATGGTGATATGATTCTGCATAAGTATACATAATATGGTTGTTACATCCAAATGTTCAACAGTAATAAACAATTCATTCGAGTTTTAAAAATGGCAAATGCACACTATTGGTATACTAGAAGAAATACAATTTCAAAGATTGTCATATTAAATAGAATTTATAATGACTATAATTACTTTCTTAATCAAAACAGATCAGGCATGATTAGTATCAAGACAGATAGAACTGTTGTCCTCAATCTAATCATCTTAATGGTAACATCTCTATTCAACCACTTTTTGACATCAAAATATATCAGCTTCATTAAATTAAAACGAATAACAATTTTCAAAAGTTGGGGTGTCCAATTTCCATTAGCTTGACCATCCATGTTTTGTGCTACCTTTAAGTGGTAGTGCTTCCTGATCTGATGTGATGGGGTCGGGGTCATTTGGGGGTCATTTGGGGGGAGGCTGTTGACGTTTTATTCCTGTTGTTTATTTGAACCCTTACACATCTCTGTGAAGAGTGCATACATTTTGCCTTCGACCAATAAGACAGTGCACTGCTGGCCTTCTCTGACCAGTGACACTTGAGGGGATGGGGGGGGGGGTCATATTCTGTCTGTGAGATATGATCCCCCCCCCCAGGGTGGCATTGTACCCAAAAGGAAATAACCACAGAGCCTTAAAGCCATCGAAAACCTGCAGTTACTCATTTAGTACTGCCCAGACAATTACAGAATCATTCCACGCAGAAACGTAATTCATAGAACAGTTATGCTCTATTAGTGTGAGTAGTGATAAAGACCAGCATCCCAACTATATCTCAGTATTTCCATTTCTAAGAAACCAATAGACTCTACTCTACTGAAACATGCTGTCATGACATGCCCCTACTGCATCCTGCTACACACTAAGGTACAGCCACATGTAGGGCATACGCAGTATCATAACCTCTTGTTAATACGTCCTGGCTCCGTTGCTATCTTCTCTAAACCCAACGCCACCACCCTTCCTAGTAAGCAGCTGTTGGCACAGTTGGTCGCAGCGGCTTCGGGGGCTTAATTTGGACCCTCCACCACCCAGGTCACCACCAAACACCACCCAGGTCACCACCAAACACCACCCAGCCCAGTCTGGTGAGCTCTGGATGGGCTCCAACACAAGGATAAAGACCTTGTGTCAGCCACAACTTGTGAGCACATGTGCAATGGATATGGAGCGATAACATGGGACAGGACAGGTGGTAAGCAAAAACACAGTTAAAGGGCAATGAAACCCTAAAAGAGGCTAGTTAAGTGAATTTTTGGGGGATATTGATAAACACAAAGTAAGATTTAATTTCTTATCTGTCAGACTGTCGGTAGACTATATAGAGCCGTCAGTGAAACTGACGGATAGCACAAGCTGGAAAACAGCAGTGCTTTTAATGGAAAAGACTACCCAGGTTACATAAACTACACATAATTCGACATCAGTACATAAATTTAATGAGCAGAAAACATAAGAAAACATAAGATAAACAGCTTTAACTTCTATTAGCTTCCCAAGGCACCACACTATGCTACTCTCTTTAACTGTCTCAGGTGTGAAATTACTTCCCTGACCCACCCTTTGTGTTTATATTCTTTAATCCTCCATCACCTGCCACGACGCTGTCCAATTTAAACCTTCATGGAAGGAAGATAGAGAAAGTGTGGTTGCCTCTCAAATGGCACCCTATTCCCTATTTAGTGCACCACTTTTGACCAGTCCTGCACTTTATAGGGAATAGGGCGCCATTTGGGACACACTCAGATCAAGCCCTCTATAAATCCATATGGCAGGCGAGCTACAGGTTAGTTTTAGAGCACCGAGCATCCTAACATGCCCGCCCGCTGTCTCGTTTGCTATCGTTTTGATGAACACGGTCATTTCAGAATCAATGGGAGGTGCACTGCTAACTTACATGCTATTTCTGGCGTCATTGGTATGCATGCAGCCTCCAAGTCAAGATTCAATCAAGCCACACTCTATACATTCCCAAACAGATATTCCCTGTCAGATACCCCTTACAAACTCTATCTTCCATTCACAACTATTGATAGATGAAAATATAGCTATATATATATATATATATATATAGATATATATATATATATATATATAGAGAGAGAGAGAGAGAGAGAGAGAGAGAGAGAGAGAGAGAGAGAGAGAGAGAGAGAGAGAGAGAGAGAGAGAGAGAGAGAGCACTTATATCTTTCTCCAAGAAGACCTGTCAGATCGGAAGGCTAGCAGTGAAGGATGGAAGAGAGGTAATGAGGCTACTGGGACACAGACCTGTTGTGGCTGGTTTGGTGACTCATTGTAATGGTTGGAATTAAATGAATGGAACAGTATTAAACACATATCAAACACATTGTTGCTATGCAACGTGATACCATTCCATTAATTCCATTCCGGCCATAACTATGAGCTGTCCTCCCCTCACCAGCCTCCACTGAAACAGACCATGCCCTATATTCAGATTGACTGGCTGAGACATGCCGCTCATTATGCTATTAGGTTGTATTTGAGCGTTTGCCACCTGTTGCAGACACTTTTACAACATCTGTGGCCCCGCATCATTTGGCATGGGCAGAGAAATGACATTTACTGTATATATCGTGGAGAAATCATCTCTCAATAAATCTCTCACAGACCCTTGATGATGCGAATGGTTCCTCGCCTCATGCAAAACGACAGGCAGCTCATTAGCCAAGTAATTTAAATCCGAGGCCCCGGATCAGCATCGTCGTTATGACAAAGGACGTTTCTAGGATACCGACCGGCTCGTCGTCTGTGTGGGGAGACCGGAGTGACACAAGTGTCCAGTTATTACCGCTACAGTAGTACTATAATACTGACCGGCAGACATCACACCACAGTAGGCTGATGATGTAAATGTTTTGATTTTAGCGGGTTGTTTGGCAAGGGTGTTGTGTTTGATAAATTGCACTAGTGGTGGTGTGGACTGTGACGAGTGGTGCTGGACAATGGCCACTCAGTCAGCCATGGCCGACAGCAGCTAAGGATGAAAGCAGAGAAATCCCTCATGGAGCAGAGAGAGAGCGGGAGAGAAGAGAAAGGGGAAGAGAGAGAAAGACAAAGGAATACGAGAGAGACCACAGAGAGAGGGGGTGAGAAAAAAAGAGCCATAGGATCGATGAAAGGAAAGGAAAATATTGATATTGGAGGGAAAGGGTCGGGGAGGGCGAGAGAGAGAGAGGGATAGAGGGCAAATGCAGGTCAATGCTCCTGAGGGTATGGTACTGGTATGGAGATGCGCACACACATAGGAAAACGCACATCATACACACTCCATTCCAACCGCATTTGAGCTAATCAGTGTTGACAGGAAGCTAACACATCACGCGTACACACATCTGCAACATAAAACGATTATCCCACAGAAAGATGCTTTAAGTATGGTGTTGAATTCTTCTTCTTCTTTGTGCGAGACTAAACTTAGCGTGTGGAACAACATCTCGTCCCAGGAGTCAATGCAAACACCCGAGCTGACAATCACACTATCCTCCTCTCCCAATACTCATTATGTAGTCTCCATTGTAGTCTCCAGCTGTCGCCTGTGGTCCCGCCTGGCTAATTGACAGTTCAACACACTGTACAAGAGCATACAAACAGAGGATAACCATTATTTTGACTGACTGGCGGGAACGGTGAAAACCGGGAGATGGGTAGTTATCTTGGCTTGCAGTTGTTATCTTTCTGCACATACTGTTAACCCCCACACGGACGTACGCACACACGCACACACTCAGACAAGCAAACACACACATCGACTACTCACGCACGCACATCTGACCCCAGCATGTCTGTTTCTGTTTTCTAATTCCGACAGCTCCTTGCCCCATCTGCTATTGTTGTCTCTATTGTGTCCCAGCATGCTCTTTGGCCCAGCACTGATGGCTCAAAGTGAACAGAAATGCTGTAAAAAATCTTTGTAAAGGCATTTAAGCAACACAAAAGATAATGTCACAGGCTGTCTCCTGTTCAAGTATATCTCAGACACAGCTAAAAACACCTTCTTATTAAGCAGTGTCTGCTGTCAAAATTTGGCAGCCAGAAAAAGTTTCAGGCTAGGCTTCGGTAGGAAAACAAATTGACATTCAGCATCATAACGCATATATCTATGTTCTGCTGTCTAGGCTGCATGATTTCTCGCTTATATCTCTCTTCATCGCTTTCACTCTCTTTTCCTCCTCTCCCGGCCCTATTGCCTCCCTCTTTCTGTCTCAGTTTCTCTCTTGCCCTCTCTTCCTTTCTCTGCCCCCTCTCACTCTCTCTCTCTGTGCTATAGGCAAAGCTGGCGGGTGATTTAATGGTGCTCTGCTGAATGTCCCCCCCCCCCCCCACACACACACACAGATACACACACCCGCCAACTCCCACATTCAATTCCCTTCCACTCTCCAACCCACGGGATGTTTTCGCTGACCCGCCCAGTGTGACAGTTTGTCTGTGCACTTGCCACCTCTAACATCATAATTGGCAACTAGCAGAATAAAGAGCTGGCTTGGGCAGAAAAGCACAGGCATCCATTATTGATAACAAACCACAAACAGCATCAGTACATTAACCTAAGCCCTATGAGCACCACTTATCAGTAGCTGTCATGTAATGTAAAGGTGCAACGTGGAGGTATATAATTACAGCATTCCATTGTTCCTTCTTAAGAAGAATATCCACCATGGATTAGACCCGTTGACTAAAACGACTGCAATGGTCTCGTGTTCAGGGGCCATGTTGAGGTGTGTCGGTGCTCATGTTGGCATGTCCAGAGGTGTGGGGGGAGTAGCTGTGGTTGCGTAATGTATTTTCTTACAGAGAGGGAGAAAACAAATCATCACCACCGAACAGCATCTCTGAACAATAGCTGGGAGAGAGAATAGAATAGGTATGACCTATTGTATGACCTCTCTCTAAAAGTTCACACATACAGTAATAGAGATACACTCAATGCCAGTGGAAAGACATTCACACCTCCTACAGTATGTACCATTGGTACTGTAGTTAATCCTTTCCGGTCACAATCACAGTATCTGTAAGGAAATACTTGAAACTTGCAACAAAACAATACGTAGCCTACATTTTTTTTAATGATGTGCAACTTTATTTGACAGGGTGTGAATGCAGAGATTCATCTTAACAAAATGACAGTAACACAACAAGCAGTTTTATGGTTATCTAAATTATTTGCTGTTTAAATGAGGGCAGCAGAAGTGAAAATGCACCAATAGGTTCCTCAGTAGCCGCTACTGTAATGCGTTTTCATGTAAGTCCAGCTCTTCTGACAATACTCACCTGAGACTATTCACCTTGATAGTGGGATTTTGGTAGGTAATTAATCACAGTTGAGCTGTAGTGGCACTTCCAGAGAAATCCCAAGGTCAATTAAACAGGAATTGGAGCCGAACAATGCCCAACTCTGACAGCCTGACAGACAGATGACAGACAGAGCGAGCGAGAGGGAGAAAAGTTGCTTTGACTAATGATGTCTGGGCACAGTTCAATGTCTAGTTTTTATTTACATTTGGTTGAGCTGTCAATCTAACATGAATTCAACGTGAAATCAATAAAAAAATGTCACAATGTCATTGGATTTAGGTTAAAAGTTGGGTAAAAAAAACGAAATGCCCTTATGTTGACAACTTTTTCCAAATCTAATCCGTTTTCCACATTGATTCAACATCATCACATATATTTTTTGGGGGGGGGGGGTTGAAATGACGTGGAAACAACATTGATTCAACACATTTTTGCCCAGTGGGTTGTTTTTGCACTGCAGACTGGTTTTGCCCAGGGGGATGTGGGGTTGTTCTAAGAGTGGTGATGACTTTCCACGTCCTTGCTCTGCTTTTTCAGTCCATTCCATCTGATCTGATAAACCTCAATAACTCCCACTTTATTTCGCTGTCTTGTTTTTTTCACTTTCAGCCACTCTTGTTATCCTGCAAGCTCCCGCTTGGTTTGACATTTACGGCGGAACGCTGTGTCCGCCGTCCACACAGACGAATTACCTTGCTACACAGCAGGCCTATGCGATGTGCTTGTGTGTGTGTTCGTTTGCTTTTGTCCCGGGTTGCTTTGTAGAATTTAAACCAAGATATTAGACACAGCAGTGAGCTTAAACACCCTTCCAGATGACAATTCAAATTTCCACCATAGATCAAATTCAAAAGAGCAATCCGTCTCTGCTTGGGACAAACGCTTCTATTTGGCAATCTGTGGCTATTACCAGGAAGAGATTGCTGAGAAAGGAACATCATCAATATAATCACCAATGAATGCATCCGGACTGCCCAGATGTGAGAAGAAAATCATTTTTGGACCAGAGCCATAGGCACACAGAACATGACAAACTCTGTTTGTACATAATGTGTCAACCTATTGGGCAAAAACTGTTTGAATCAATGTTTTTTCCACATTGTAAAAAAAAATGTGATGACGTTGAATCAACGTGGAAAACTGATTGGATTTGCAAAAAGAAATTAACATAAAGGAATTTCATGCTTTTTTTTCACCTATCTTCTCACCTAAACCTAATGACATGGGACATTGTTTGTTGATTTCACATTGAAGTCACATTAGTTGACAACTCAACAAACAAAGGTAAATCAAAACTAGACCAAACCACTCCAAAAATGGATAAACAAAAAACACAGCTTTCATATCTCATCTATACAAGTGAAATGAGCTGGATGAACAGTTCGAGTGGGTCTTTTTGTAGCTTGTGCGAGCTCTCATGGGTGTCATGGCAACCCTCACCTGTTGCCGCGGAGAAAAAGACAGTTCCATATCACAGGAAAAACTGCTCTGATCTGGAGCACGCTCAGTGGGGAGACTAGGAAAACAAGATGTGTGTTTCAGAACAACATGCAAAACAACACACAAAAACAACAATACGACAGGGAGGGAGGCTGCATATGATGAAATCTGAATTATAGCTAGAGTTAAAAATATGACACGAAAGAGGGAATAGTAATAAGCTTTCCTTAGAAAGCTATCCTAAAACTGGCTGACGAGAGCAAAATGCATCATACAGGCCAGATTTCTGTATTTTGAAAGCTACATATCTTGAAAACTTAATTGCTGACATGCAAAACAGTTTGGGAATACATCAACAATAGACTAATGAAACAAATACCAAACGTTTTTGGGTGGAGTTTTCCTTTAATCCGCACTGATGTAAAAACACAGATGCCTACTGTACCATCACTTTGGATGAAAAATAGCAGAGGTCACTTTGGGCTCCTGAGTTGCAGCAGAAGCGGGTTAAAGAAAATGTGTTTTTGTTACATCCCACCTCTTCCTCTTCCCTGGCAGGTGTGATCTGTGATGTCACTCAGGGAGATGAGCATGACTGAAGAGTCATCTCTATAAAACATGGCTGTCACGGGTCTCAGCGAGGCGAAGCAGTTGGCTGACACACACACGCTAAACACACTGCGTCTAGAACCAGTGGTCAGGACACACATCACGCTCTGCGCATCACCCGGCCTCACTTCATGAAGGTAGGAACATCTGTCAGGGTTGTGAGGGAGTGATGTGATTACACACTTCCCTCTGTATTGATGGACATGATTTGCATGCACACACACACACGCACGCTCTCTCTCTCACGAGCCATCAAACAGGCAAAGCATCAATACAGGACTAAGATCGAATCCTACTACGGCAACTCTGACACTCGACAGATGTGGCAGGACTTGCACACTATCACAGATTACATGTGGGTAAGACTATTAAACAGGTTAACATTAGCAAGGCCACAGGGCCAGACGGAAGACCCGGATGGGTACTCAAGAGCATGCGCTGATCAGCTGGCAAGTGTCTTCACTGAAATGTTCAACCTATCCCTGACCCAGTCTGTAATAGCAACTTGTTTCAAGCAGACCACCATAGTCCCCGTGCCCAAGAATGCCAAGGTAACCCGCTTAAATGACTATCGCCCCGTAGCACTCACACCTATAGCCATGAAACACTTTGAAAGGCTAGTCATGGCTCATATCAACACCATCATCCCAGACACACTCCAATTCGCATACCGCCCTAACAGATCCACAGATGAAGCAATCTCTAGGACTGAATACCTGCCTCTGCATCTGGATCCTGGACTTCCTGATGGGCCACCTCCAGGTGGTGAGGGTAGGTAACAACACATCCGCCACTCTGACCATCAACACGAGGGCCCCTCAGGGGTGTATGTGGATTCCCTCCTGTAGTCCCTGTTCACCCACGACTGCTTGGCCGTGCATGACTCCCACCTCATCATCAAGTTTGCTGTTGACACAATTGTGGAAGGACTGATGACAATGAGGCAGCCTATAAAGAGGAGGTCAGAGACCTGGCAGTGTGGTGCCAGGACAACAACCTCTCCCTTAACGTCAGCAAGACAAAGGAGCTGATTGTGGAATAAAGGAAATAAAGGGGAGAGCACTAAAGAATGAACATGGACACACACACCCACACAGTTGTGAAGAGGTCATAACAGGACCTCTTCCCCCGCAGTAGGCCAAACAGATTTGGCATAGACCCTCAGATCCTCAAAAGCTCCACAGCTACACCATTGAGAGCATCTAGACTGGCTGCATCACCGCTTGGTACGGCAACTGCAAGGCACCCAACCACAAGCTGCCCAGTACATTACTGGGGCCGAGCTCTCTGCCATCCAGGGCTTTTATACCAGGGGGTGTGAGAGGAAGGCCCAAATAATTGTCAAAGACTCCAGCCACCCAAGCAATAGACTGTTCTCTCTGCTACCTCATGGCAAGCAGTACCAGTGCAGCAAGTCTGGAACCAACCACACATTCACACATGCTTACACTGACACCCCACCACACACATACACACGCACACCCTAAATATGCCCACACACACAACACTCCCACACATGCATACTGACACCACACACACACACACTTTTACACTCACCACATACACTGCTGCTACAGTCTATTATCTGTCCTGTTGCCTAGTCATTTTCTCCTTCCTATGCAGATGCCTTCTGAAAGTATTCAACACCCCTTGACTTTTTCCACATTTTGTTGTGTTACAGCCTGAATGTAAAATGTATTACATTGAGATTTTGTGTCACTGGCCGACACACAATACCCCATAATGTCAAAGTGGAATTATGTTTTAAGAAATGTTTACAAATGAATAAAAAACGAAAAGCTGAAATGCATTGAGTCAATAAGTATTTAACCCATTTGCTATGGCAAGCCGAAATAAGTTCAGGAGTACAAATGTGCTAAACATGTCACGTGATAAGTTGCATGGACACACTCTGTGTGCAATAATAGTGTTTCACGTGATTTTGAATGACTACCTCATCTCTGTACCCCACACATACAATTATCTGTAACGTCCCTCAGTCGAGCAGTGGATTTCAAACACATGTTCAACCACAAAGACCATGGAGGTTTTCCAATGCCTCGCAAAGAAGGGCACCTATTGGTTGATGGTAAAAAAAATATAAAAAAATAAACAGACATTGAATATACCTTTGAGCATGGTGAAGTTATTAATTACGCTTTACATGGTGTATCAGTATACCCTGTCACTACAAAGATACAAGTGTCCTTCCTAACTCAGTTGCTGGAGAGGAAGGAAACCGCTCTGGGATTTCACCATGAGGCCAATGGTGATTTTAAAACAGTTTCAGGGTTTAATGGTTGTGATATGACAACAATGTAGCTCCTTCACAACACTAACCTGAATGGCAGAATGAAAAGAAGGCTGTACAGAATAACAAATATTCTAAAATATTAACATGTGGAAAAAGGCAATTTAGTAATACTGCAAAAAAATATGGCAAAGAAATTTACTTTTTTTTTCTCTCCCCAATTTCGTGGTATCCAATGTTTTTATTTTTTCGTAGCTACTATCTTGTCTCATCGCTACAACTCCCGTACGGGCTCGGGAGAGACGAAGGTTGAAAGTCATACGTCCTCCGATACACAACCCAACCAAGCCGCACTGCTTCTTTAACACAGCGCGCATCCAACCCGGAAGCCAGCCGCACCAATGTGTTGGAGGAAACACCGTGCACCTGGCAACCTTGGTTAGCACACACTGTGCAAGGCCCGCCACAGGAGTCGCTGGTGCGCGATGAGACAAGGACATCCCTACCGGCCAAACCCTCCCTATAAGACGACGCTAGGCCAATTGTGCGTCGCACCACGGACCTCCCGGTCGCGGCCGGTTACGACAGAGCCTGGGCGCGAACCCAGGGTCTCTGGTGGCACAGCGCCACCCATGGTGGTGGCTGCACCATGTTTTGGGTATGCTTGTCATTTGCAAGGACTATAGAGTTTTTTGGGGATAAAAATAAATGTAACACAGCAAGGAACAGCCAAAATTCTAGAGAAAAACCTGGCTCAGTCTGCTTTCCAACATACACTGCAAGAGGAATTCAGCTTTCAGTAAGACAATAAGGCCAAATCTACAATGGAGTTTGCTAACCAAGATGGCATTGAATGTTCCTGAGTGGCCTAGTTACAGTTTTGACTTAAATCAACTTGAAAATCTATAGCAAGACTTGGAAATGGCTGTCTAGCAATGTTATTTTATTTATTTATTTATTTAACTAGGAAAGTCAGTTAAGAACAAATTCTTATTTTACAATGACAGCCTACCGGGGAACAGTGGGTTAACTGCCTTGTTCAGGGGCAGAACAACAGGTTTTTACCTTGTCACCTCGGGGATTAGATCCTTTCAGTTGCTGGCCCAATATACTAACCACTAGGTTACATGCCGCTCCATATGATGATCAACAACTAACTTGACAGAGCTTGAAGAATAAAAAAAATAGATATATAATGGGCAAATATTGTACAATTCAGGTGTGAAAAGCTCTTAGAGACTTGATGAGACCCAAAGATTCACAACTGTAATCGCTGCCAAATGTGTTTCTAACATGTACAGTGTTGACTCAGGGTGTTGAATACTTATTTTATTGAGGTATATTTGTGTTTTACTTTTCCTAAATGTTTAATAAATGATCACATTTGTCTTTCTACTTTGACATTACAGAGTATTTTGTATAGATTGATGATAAAAAAAATCTAATTAAATCAATTTTAATCCCACTTTGTAACACAACAAAATGTGAAAAATTCAAGGGGTGTGAATACTTACTGAAGGCACACACACACACACCACAGTAAACACTCTCCTCTCGCCTCCTCCCTAGATGTTAACTTCAGAGCGACAGTGCAGCCCGGGGCCTCCATAATCGACATGGTCAACGTGACGACGTCACCCAGCAGCAATGCCACCCCAGAGGGTCTGACTGAGGGGGGGCTGGTGGTCCTGGGCCAGAGGGAAGAGTATGATTACAATTACTTTGCCCTGGTGCTGGGCGTGCCCCTCATTCTGATCATCATCCTGGGCAACGTACTTGTGTGTCTGAGCGTGCTCACTGAGCGCTCCCTGAAGACTGCCACCAACTACTTCATCATCAGCCTGTCTGTGGCCGACCTACTGCTGGCTGTACTGGTGCTGCCCCTCTACGTCTACTCTGAGGTGAGGGAGGAGCGGAGAGTGTGTGTGTATGTATGTGTGTGTGTATTTATGTGTGTATCTGTGTGTGCGTGTGTAAGTTGACCTTCCCTCCATGACCTCTTAAATTGAAGAAACACGTACATATACCCAAATACATGTTGTTTTGTTCAATTACCTGCCCTGTCTGTCTCTTCGTAGTTTAAAGTCCACCGCTGACAGGACTGACAACTTGTTAACCATGTGTTGTTGTTGTTGTTGTTGCTGTGTGTCCCAGTTCCTGGGTGGTATCTGGACCCTGAGCACATACATCTGTGATGCTCTGATGACCATGGACGTCATGTTGTGCACTGCCTCCATCCTCAACCTATGTGCCATCAGTGTGGACAGGTGAGTCCTTCTGTCTCAACTTCGCCTGGACACTATTTTAACACATGGCTGTCAGGTCACACTAGTTTTCAATACCACACCTGTCCTCTCTAACCTGTCGAGTTACGGTACACTGGACTCTGAAACATAGCAACACCACATGTCCATCCACAGGGCACAAACTGGTTGAATCAACGTTGTTTCAATGTAATTTGTCAACATATTGTGACGTGGAATATACGTGGAAAATACATTGGATTTGAAAAAAAGTAATTAACTGTTGTTTTGAGGGAGACATTTCTACAACAGGATTATGTCCTCATGGTAACCACATTTCAACATATGGAAACCTTGTATATAAACCTTGAATTTGTACCTTTAAAACAATGTCAGATCTTCAACGTTATACACACTATCAGAAGAAGAAAAAACTATAGGCTGGGCAGCATCTCCTGGCTCCTACTAGAGAATTGATCTATCTACAGCTACCCTATGATATTTGTCACTGACTATTACCAATGTGCTATCGTGAGAATGATTTCTTAGAGATGTCCACTTAAAAAAATGAAATAGATTCACTGTTGCTATCGAAGTCATGACAAAAGGGTAGGTTTAGCAGAGCAAATTAAATGTGACCATAATTAAATGTGACCATCCCTCATATACCACAAATCATGCTATTAAGGCCTACAAGCTAAAGGATTTGCAAAGACATCCAAAGCTATCTCTTTATTTCAACCCAGAATTCAACAACAAAATAGACAATACAATAGACCTAGGGTTTCAAGCTCTGGTTGATTTGTAATTGAATGATATTTAGTGGTATTTAATTGTGTGCTTGATTATCAACACAACCAAATATCAACACTTGAAGGAGATGTCTTCTGCTTGGCTAGTTCCATTTGAGCCACTGCCTTAGTCTGCCTTTTAATTCCAATTTGTCTACAAATGAATAATTGATATGTTGGATTCACGTCTTCATCTCAATCAAAAATCTAATTTAAAGAATAAGAGGACATCAAAACAAACATTATTGAAAGTGTTTTAAAAGTTTGATTTTATTTAGTTCTGATCTTTGACTTCGACAAACTAGAAATTAAAGCCAGACTAAGTTAGTGGCACAAATGGAACTATCCAAGCAGAAGATAATGTTGATATTTGATTGCGTTGACAACCAAACACAATTCAATATTACATTTGTAATACAGTAAATAGCCTAAAGTTAAGGCTATTGTGGAAACGAATGTAACTTTAAAATGAGTAACACATCCATGGCCACATTGAGGTTACTGTAACTATGAATGTATTCTAATGTAATCAGATAAGGCGTGCATATTCAAAATAGCATGGATAGGTCGCCGCTGGTCTGTGGAGATGATCACAATTTCTGTAATAATCTGTGCAGAATCTCGAACGGCATTGATCACATGCACCGTGTACTTTTAATGCAATCTTAACTGCAATCCAGGTCATTTGGTTATGATGCACAGTGATAACACAATAATCTTTTCTATAAATAAACCACAAATCAGACATTGTTTGGCATTGGAATTTGTTTGTGCCTTCAGATGGTTGAAAGCGTAGTGATGACCCAATGGATATTCAACTAGCTTTTGGCTGTCTTTTTGAGTGGGTGAATATAGGTTGTAATATCTTTGATCGACGTGTCAACCAATTATTACCTAATTATTCATGTTGAAATGACATGCTGTGCCCATTGGGCAGTCTCCAGTATGATTTGAGTTCACAAAGAATTGCAAAGAACTACCGCAATATCTCTGAATTATTAGGAAAAGATTGATAATAACGCAAGTTCTTCTTCAAAAAGTTTCTTCAAGAAATACCCTGGGTGTACCCTTAATTCCCACTTTTGAAAGTAACAAAGAGAGCCATTGAAAAACACCAAAAACAATATCTTCAACTTGCAAGTTCAAAATGTCCTTCTAATATCTGTAGCGAGCTCTGTAGCGAGCCCTGTCACTCATAGTAATCCCCCAAAGCATTCTGCCAGACTGTGAGAAGAGCGTAGCGAGACCATTAGCAGACATCACACAGTGGACGCTAACTGATGGCTGTGGTCTATAGGAGGCTAATGGAACCGTAACTCTGGAACCCCCTCATCGACCCACTCATCAAGGCCCGCTAATTACTCAAAACAGAGAGAAGCAAACTCACGCCAACCACCCAGGGGACTCTACCCCAAAACAACATCTAAGGGCTAAGTGTGACCGAGAGCTTCTAAGGCAAAGCAAAAACAAACCGACTGTAAAATAGAAGATAAGCATTAAATAGGTTCCACACGGCACACACTTCTTGCTAGTTAAATGTTGTATCCCTAGTGTTTTGCGGCTCATGAGTCTGGCAGGTTCTATAGCATTGTGGTGTTATTACATGGTATCTAATCAATAGATTGAGATTAATTGGAGTTATAAGACAGGAGAAGCAGGGTAGAGCCAGGTTGTGGGGGTTGGAATAGAGTGGAGTTACAAATGAAGGTGAATATTATTGTAACTTCATCTGTGGCCTTCCAGTGTCTCCATATCTAAGTTTACTTTGAACCTGTAGGACCACAGAACAGCTCTGAACAACTTTGAGGTTTTTCAAATGTTTCCAGAACAGCCACCATGTCCTCTGAGTACTTCCCTGCTGTGTTGAAGCCCCTCCATGTTAAATGTATGTATTGATGTATTTTAAATTTAGACTGTGTCATTCGCTTTGATCCGTGTCTCAGCAGGTACAGTTGAAGTCAGAAGTTTACATAAACCTTAGCCAAATACATTTAAACTCAGTTTTTCACAATTCTGACATTTAATCCAAGTAAAAATTCCCTGTTTTAGGTTAGCTAGGATCAAATGTAAAAATAATAGTAGATATAATTATTTATTCCAGCTTTTATTTATTTCATCACATTCCCAGTGGGTCAGAAGTTTACATACACTCAATTAGTATTTGGTAGCATTGCCTTTAAATTGTTTAACTTGGGTCAAACGTTTTAGGTAGCCTTCCACAAGCTTCCCACAATAAGTTGAGTGAATTTTGGCCCATTCCTCCAGACAGAGCTGGTGTAACTGAGTCAGATTTCTAGGCCTCCTTGCTCACACACGCTCTTTCAGTTCTGTCCACAAATTTTCTATGGGATTGAGGTCAGGGCTTTGTGATGGCCACTCCAATACCTTGACTTAAGCCATTTTGCCACAACTTTGGAAGTATGCTTGGGGTCATTGTCCATTTGGAAGACACATTTGTGACTAAGCTTTAACTTCCTGACTGATGTATTGAGATGTTGCTTCAATATATCCACATAATTTTTCATCCTCTTGATGCCATCTATTTTGTGAAGTGCACCAGTCCCTCCTGCAGAAAAGCACCCACACAACATGATGCTGCCACCCCCGTGCTTCACGGTTGGGATGGTGTTCTTCGGCTTGCAAGCCTCCCCCTTTTTCCTCCACACATAACGATGGTCATTATGGCCAAACAGTTCTATTTATGTTTCATCAGACCGGAGGACATTTCTCCAAAGGTACAATATTTGTCCACATGTGCAGTTGCAAACTGTAGTTTGGCTTTTTTATGGAGGTTTTGAAGCCGTGGCTTCTTCCTTGCTGAGCAGCCATTCAGGTTATGTAGAGATATGAGTCGTTTTACTGTGAAATTGCTCCCAACGATGAACCAGACTTGTGGAGGTCTACAAATTTTTTTCTAAGGTCTTAGCTGATTTCTTTTGATTTTCCCATGATGTCAAGCAAAGAGGCACTGATTTTGAAGGTAGGCCTTTCAATACATCAACAGGTACACCTCAAATTGACTAAAATTATGTCAATTGGCCTATCAGAAGCCATGACGTAATTTTCTGGAATTTTCCAAGCTGTTTAAAGGCACAGTCAACTTAGTGTATGTAAACTTCTGGCCCACTGGAATTGTGATGCAGTGAATAATAACTGAAATAATCTGTCTGTAAACAATTTTTGGAAAAATTACTTGCGTCATAGTAGATGTCCTAACCGACTTGCCAAAACTATAGTTTGTCAACAAGAATATTTGAAAATTCTGTTTTAATGACTCCAACCTAAGTGTATGTAAACTTCTGACTTTAACTGTACATAGCCATGGTGGCAGCATTGCCCCTGAAGTACAACAGATGTGCTCCATGTATTTTAAATGTATTCTATCCCCTGTGATTTTTGTGTCCCTGCAGGTACATAGCGGTGGTGGTGCCCCTGAAGTACAACAGGAACCAGTTCAGCCTGCGGCAGCTGGTCCTCATTACGGCCACCTGGGTTCTCTCACTGGGCGTCGCCAGTCCTGTCATCTTCGGCCTCAACCAGGTGCCGGGCCGCGACCCCACCGTGTGCAAGCTGGAGAACGACAGCTTCGTGGTCTACTCCTCAGTGTGCTCCTTCTTTGTGCCTTGCCCAGTTATGCTCTACCTGTACTACTGGATGTTCCGGGGGTTGAGACGCTGGAGCTCAGGCAGGAGGCGCTCCCAGCTGACGAGGGGAGGAAAACGGGGCCTGTCCCTGCGCCTCAGCTCCGCCCTGCAGAGGGAGAACGCAGGGGTCAGGGCGGGGGCCAAGGAGAAGGTGGTGTACCTCATGCCCTCAGGGCTCAGCCCAATGTCACCGTCGACCGTATCGATGTCGTCGCCCACAGCGACCCCGGGGGTGGAGGACAAGCAGCAGGATGGTGTGGGGGCTGGCATGGCGGAGAGCGACCCCATGACTACCCAGATAGAAAGCTTTTCGGACGCAGACCCCACGGAGAAGCCGCCTTGGCAGGGGAGGAGCCGGAAGGAGAATGGGCTGGCCCACGCTAAGGCCACCAAGAGGGGGCGCCGCAACAGCAAGAGTAGCAGAGTGAGTGGGAGGGAGCGAAAAGCCATGAAGGTCCTTCCTGTTGTAGTTGGTAGGTATGTGTACGTGTGTGTGTGTGTGTGTGTGTGTGTGTGTGTGTGTGTGTGTGTGTGTGTGTGTGTGTGTGTGTGTGTGTGTGTGTGTGTGTGTGTGTGTGTGTGTGTGTGTGTGTGTGTGTGTGTGTGTGTGTGTGTGTGTGTGTGTGTGTGTGTGTGTGTGTGTGTGTGTGTGTGTGTGTGTGTGTGTGTGCATGCATGTGTCTTCCAAGGTCTAATATTTACACAAATCATGTCAACAAAGGACATTTAGCATCGTTGGGGTAAGGAAACAGTAGGTTGCGGTGAGCTTAAAAAGTATTAATTACATAAACATGGAGGGGTATGGAAATGAGGGGTTTCCCACTCAGAATACATAACCTCATAACCTACAGCTGACTGTTGACACATCAACTATGATTAAAGTGCAGGGCAGTTTGTGATTGTTGCTGTTTTGGTAATCAGTGCCTGGAGGGTGAGTGGTTTCACCTCTTCTCTGATTATACAGTATATCCAGCTTCTCAAGCTCCAGTTCAGTGTGTTTCAATCTAGAGCAAGACGACTCCTACTCTCTCCAAGAGAGAGAAGAATCATTTTTTTGTCTTAATTTGTTGTTTTGTCTAGTATTGTCTTTTGCTAGCTCGGGCCATCTTCTTTACGTACTATCCTCCCTTTCTGTATCGTATGACACTCACTGTCCCCTGTCCTCCCGGTTGGCTTGCCCTATCCTTCTGCTCGGTGGCTGAGTATGTCAGGTGAGCAAAAATGGAGGAAAGTTAAACTAAACTAAAATTAAACTTCTATCATCATATCACTCCCTCCTCTCTACCTTCCCTTCCTATGTAGCCATTGCTAACACCACTTCCTATCACCCCAGATTTCAGGTTCCTGCATTTAACCTTAGGAAACTCTTTGCCACCTTCTCCTCCCTCCTTAATCCCCCCCCTCTCTGCGGAAGACATTGTCAACCACTATGAAAAGAAGGTAGACAATATCCACTGCCAGCCTAGAGTCCACTGGTATGACTCACACAGAACTACCCTACACCTTGACCCCTTTCTCCCCTCTCTCTACAGATGAAATTCTAGTGCCGTCTGGCCGCTCGATAACCTGCCCACCTGACCCCATCCCCTCCTCCCTTCTCCAGACCATCTCATTCCTAACTTCCCTCATCAATTCTTCCCTGAACAGTGGCTGCATCCCCTCTGACTCCAAAATGGCTAGAGTCACTCCCCTCCTCAAGAAACCAACACTCAACCCCTCTGACATAAAAAATGACAGACCGGTATCTCTTCTTTCTTGTCTTTCCAAAGCACTTGAGCATGCAGTCTGACCATCACTCTCGTTATCTCTTTCAGAAAAATCTTCTTGACCCTAACCAGTCTGGCTTCAAGACGGGTCACTCAACAGAGACCGCTCTCCTCTGTGTCATGAAGGCTCTCCACACTGGCAAAGTTGACTCTCTCCTCTGTCCTCATCCTCCTAGATCTATCCGATGCCTTGGACATAGTGAACCATCAGATCCTCCTTTCCACCCTCTCAGTGCTGGGCGTCTCAGGCTCTGCACACTTTTGGATTGCATTCTACCTGGCAGGCCGCTCCTACCAGGTGACTTGGAGAGGATCTGTGTCTGCACCACATGCTCTCATTACTGGTGTCCCCCAGAGCTCGGTTCTAGGCCCTCTCCTCTTCTCTCTATATACCAAGTCACTCAGCTCCATCATATCCTCACATGGTTTCTCCTATCATTGCTATGCAGATGACACTCAACTACTTTTCTCCTTCCCTCCTTCTGACAAATAGGTGGTGACATGCATCTCTGTGTGCCTGGCAGATATCTCAGCTTGGATATCGGCCCACCACCTCAAGTTCAACTCCGACAAGACGGAACTACTCTGGCTCCCGGGGAAGGCCTGCCCACTCCAAGACCTCTCCGTCACAGTTGACAACTTCACAGTGACCCCATCCCAGAGTGCAAAGAACCTTGGCGTGACCCTGGACAACACCATATCTTTCTTTGCAAATATCAAAGCAGTGACTCGCTCCTCCAGGTTCTTGCCCTTTAACATCTGTAGAGTACGACCCTACCTCACACAGGAAGCAGTGCAGGTCCTAATCCAGGCACTTGTCACCTCCCGTCTGGACTAATGCAACTCGCTGTAGGCAGAGCTACCCGCTTGTGTCATCAAACCCCTGCAACATATCTGGAACGCCGCAGCATGCTTGGTGTTCAACCTTCCAAAATTCTCCCATGTCACCCAGTCCTCCGCACACTCCACTTGCATCCACTACAAGACCATGGTGCTTGTCTACGGAGCAGCAAGGGGAACTTCCCCTCCCTACACTCAGGCTATGCTCAAACCCTACATCCTAACCCGAGTACTCAATTCTGCCACCTTTGGTATCTTGTCCATTCCAGCCCAACCCAGTCAAACCTCTTCTCTGTCCTGCCACCTCAATGGTGGAATGAGCTTTGCCCTGAAGCTAGGACTGAAGAGTCCCTGCCCATCTTCTGAAAACACCTGAAAATCTACCTCTTCAATGAGTATCTTAATATAAGATATCTGTCTTATTCCCCTCCCCCCATAAAAAAAAAGAAATAGTCTTTTCCAGCTAACAGTGACTTTGCTGATCATTTCTGTATTGTGGGAAAATGTACTTATGTACATGTGGTTGTCTCCCATATCTATCATAAGATGAATGGGGTCATTTCCATGTAAAAGGAGCCATGAGCACCAGCATGTGAAGTTCATAGGAGAATGTCCAATTGGGTGTAAAATGAAAGCTATGAGTACCAAATCGGTAACCGAAAATTCCGAAAAATCTGTCAGGAATTTCTGCAATTGAGTTGGCTACAATGGGAAATCATAGTAGTCACATAATAGTTTGGACCGCACAGTATGGTACAGTACAGCACAGTACAGTAAAGAAAAGTAGAGTGTAGTTCAGTACACAGTAGAGCACACTAGAATTTAGTACATTATAATGTAATGTATTGTACTGTACTGAACTCTACTGTACTTTACCATACTCTACTGAACTATACTTTGCACTACTGTACTCTGCTGCTCTGTACTGAACTCTACAGTACTAAACTCTACTGTTCTGTACTCTATTGTGTTCTACTGAGCTCTACTGTGCTGATGTCCAAACTTGTGAAACATAGACGTCTGTGATTGGTTTAGATTTGGTCAGGTTCGGACCAACCAAATTTGGTCTTGTTTGGGGGCAGAGGTCATTCAAATAATAGCCAGTGTGTAGAATAAAACCCAAATAATGAAAGGAGGATATTTCATATTTATACCTTTGTGTACCTATTTAAAATACAACTGAAAGAGAACGCACAGCGCGCAGCATCCCAATACCACTTACGCGGAAGGTGAAAGAGGAGCTGTGCAGGGTGGAGTAAAATGACATCATGGAGAAGGTGACGCAGCCAATAGATTGGTGTGCACCCATGGTGCCTGTCCTGAAGAAAATTGGCAAAGTGCGAACATGTGTGGGTTTGAAAAAGAATAACGAAGCGTTGAAAAGAGAGTGCAAAGAACGGTTTATCCTACGCACCTCGGATGAGCTGGCAAAGCTGAGCAGAGCCAAAGTATTCTCAACAAAGGGATGCAGCAAGTGGGTTTTGGCAAATACCCCTACGCTGTGACAGCAGAAAGTTGACAACCTTTATTACACCTTTTGGCAGGTACTGTTTCCACCGTTTGCTATTTGGGATCTCGAGCCCTCCAGAAATCTTCCCCCCAAAAATGATGTAGACATTGCAAGGCCTTGCGGGAGTCACCGTTTTATGGATGACATTTTGGTATATGCAAATACCATGGAGGAGCACGACGAGTGACTAAAAAGAGAATGAGTCAACCAGACTAAAGTTGAACAAATTAAAGTGTGCCCTCAGTCAAACACAGCGACGCTTCCTGGGACACCTCATTGACCCAATCAGGCCCGATTCAGAGAAAGTGGGGGCCATCTGGCAGCTTTTCCCCACCAGAGAAATTGCAGGAGCTGAATAGAGTTATTGGGATGGATAAATACCTAGGGTAGTATATCCCCAACCTTTCCACAGTGGGTCAACCACTGCATGAGCTCCTGAGGTCAAAGACGGCATGGACATGGGATCACGCATACCAGGCAGTGTCCCAGTGCCTCAAAGAACTTCTGACGACTTCCCCAGTCCTGACGTTCTATGACAGCAACAGAGCCATTGCAGTCTCAGCAGACGCAAGCAGCTTTGGGCTTGACAGTGTACTACTACAGCTCCACGGTGAGGAATGGAAGCCTGTGGTTTACTGCTACAGCTCCATGGTGAGGAATGGAAGCCTGTGGTGTACTGCTACAGCTCCATGATGAGGAATGGAAGCCTGTGGTTTACTGCTACAGCTCCATGGTGAGGAATGGAAGGCTGTGGTGTACTGCTACAGCTCCATGGTGAGGAATGGAAGCCTGTGGTGTACTGCTACAGCTCCATGGTGAGGAATGGAAGCCTGTGGTGTACTGCTCCTTGTGGCTCATGGAGGCAGATACCAGATAATCAGAGATGGCGCTGACAGAGATGGTCGCCTCGTGTCGCATTCTTAGGTGACAGACCACAGGCCCTTGGTCCCACTAATTAACAGCAAAGGCTTGGATAACGTGCCTTTATGGTGCCACTACTCATGAGGCCGATGGGGTTCAAACCCACAGCGGAGTATGCGCCAGGACAAACTATGGTCGTGGCGGACACTCTTTCAAGGAGTCTGCCGATACTCACAGAAAAGGAAACAGACACACACACACATACATGGAGTGTTACGTTGCCGCCATGATCAACAACATACCTGCTACAAAGACAGAAATGGAGAGCAGAGTTGCCGCCGCAGCAGATGATGAACTACAGACAGTGATCAAGTACTGGTTCAGGCTGGCCAGAACATGTGAGTAAAACCCCAGTCACGAGAGTTTTTCCCAGTGAAAACTGAACATTCAGAGTACAATGGTATGGTCACAAGGGGGAACCGCATACTAGTACCACAGACACAGAGGGCGGACATTCTTGATAGAATACACGATGGACATCAAGGTCAGACTAAATGCAGAGAGAGGGCCAATGACTCGGTATTGTGGTCGGGGATCTCAGAGAAGAAAAAGGTCATGTCATTCTTGGCCCAGCAAAAGGAGCCACTAATCTCAACACCGCTCCCTGGCAGGCCATGGAGAAGAATTGATCTGGATCTATGCGTGCATAACAAACAAAACTATCTGATTATATCTGACTACTACTTAAGATTCATAGAAATACTACACATGCCTACAACCACAAGCACACAGGTTGCCCTTAAGCTGAAAGGAACCTTTGCAAGGTATGGGATTGCAGATGAGGTCGTTAGTGAAAATGGGCCCCAATTCTCTATTTCCCAGTTCCAAGAAATGGCAAAGCAGCTTGACGTTAAGCACATTACGTCCAGCGGTCACAACCCTCCGGGCAACGGTCACACAGAAAGGGCAGTGCAGTCCGCAAAGAGGATTCTGAAGCAGAAAGACCAGCTGATTGCTCTCATGTGCTACAAGTCAACCCCATGCACAACAACGGGAATGAGCCAAGCAGAGTTCCTCATGGGTAGAAAAATCTGAACGACGCTCCCAACCTTGGTGAGAAACCTGCAACCTAAGTGGCCCAACAAAAAAAAACACATCAGGATACAGCAGAAAAGAGGAAACGAGCCTTCTACTACAACCAACGTCACGGGGCTAGACCACGACAGTTGCTACCGCCAGGAGAAACAGTGCTCACCAAGCTCGATTGCCTAAAAGAGTGGACAACACCTGCAGTGGTAACAGGTGAAAGCGCCACACCTAGGTTTTACGACGTCGAGATGCAGAAATGAGGAACACTATGACTTAACTGTCGCCACCTCCGGGCAGTGCCCACGCCAACTAAAGGCATTACGCCTGCCTCTCCTGAGAGACGAGTAAATACTCTACTGCCAGACAAGGGTCAAGAAGAGGATGTTTGAAATCAATGGTTTTTGTTCAGCATTACATAATAACATAGGTTTATAGCAACACAAAACAAGGATCAGATTTTTGCAATCTGAGACCACAGGGGATGGCATCAATATAACAAACCCTGAATGCTTGAAAGAGGCTACATGCTGAGAAGGGGCTAACATTTTGATTATGTGAGAAAAAGGCTCACACTGGCTATGTATTCAGCATTTGAAAACACAAGACTGTTCAAATGCAACGAGGGGAGACGGTGGTGTTAGACGGTGTTGATGCTCCACAGATTTAGCAGGATGTGTTGAGCGTTATGCTCATGCTGTTGTGAAAAATAGAGGAATGAATAATGGCACCCTCCACAGGACAGTCTCTTCACACAATGCTGGGCATGTTTGCTTACTAATGTAGGACCGTATCCACTGATAAACCAACTCCCGCTGTGTCTGAACGGACCAAGCAGAAAGAAGTAGAGTCCGCAGTCTGTGTTGTGGATCGAAGCTATATCATACCATATGTGTGCGTGTGTGCACAGGTGTGAGTGTCGGTGCGTGCTGAATGAATGGAAGGAAAACATGACATACGCACCCCCATTGTCTACGTACATCTATGCAGGTCTACTCTGAGAGAGTCGTTCACGCCGAAACTGGCGCAGGCCAGGTGTACAGGCAGAGCTGACTAACTTTACTCAGTGTGACAACGTTATCATGGCACGTTTGCTGGAAAGGTGATAAAGTGTTACCGGCTAATTAGCTGGCGACCAAATATAGAGTTAACACATGGTATAAGTGTCTGCAAGGTAATGCAGCCTGGTAATGGTAATGCAGCCTGCAGTACAAGTAGAGGAGGAAACAGCCACTCGATTGCCATCTTCTACCATGGTTCACACGATCTGTGCAAACACTTTTTCGTGCCACATGCATTTAGTCTACACACCCACAAACAGATAGCACAATACCAGTAACTCTATATGCAGTGAGCTACAGTCTGCCTGTCAAAGACAGCTTTTCCTCAATGGGACACCACATGATATTTACCATCTCACATTATACCAATATACTGGTATTATACAAAACCAGTAACTCTATATGCAGATTCTGTCATAAACACCTTTTCCTCAATGTCATATCACATTGATGTTTACCATCTCTATTTATAGTAATTGTCGTGACTTTGGCTATGCCGGATTAAGTGATATGACATGCTATTCTATAAAATCATTTCTCCGTAATTAATATTACCTGATTGAGCTAATCATGTAAATGTAATTAAGTAGAGAGTCGGAGCACCATGAAAGAATATTTATAGAGCTGTTATCTTCTGAATAAACTCTTAAAGACCAAGTAATATTTTACATCAATAGCAGTCAATATTACTCGTCACCTTAATTCAGTCTCATCTGAAAGCTGTAAATTCTTGGTTATCTGCACGAACCCTGGCTAACAATTTGAATCAGCAATACAAAATTGGGTTTAATGATTTATTTACTAAATACCTAACTAATCACCAAGAATTACATATACACATAATTAATCATAATTATGTAATCATTAATCACTTGATTACAAATTACGTCATAAAGGAAAACGTCCCTAGCATGCGGAACAGATATGACAGCTGGTTACACAAAAGAAAAGGGGCTGGGTTTGAGTGAAAGAGCGGGAAGACAGAGGAAAAAAGGGCGAAGCTGTGCTATCATAAATACAGTATCTTATGCATTCTAAATTACCGCCCATTTGGAAAAGGAAGATGCAATAAATATTTACTCTGAGCTGCGCTTCGGTAGGTTGGTGCCAAACCGAGTCCTTTGTCCTTTGAAGAATATCTCTGCTGGTAAATTGGATACATTGTAGTAACGTCGTTGTGTGGTAGACAGAATACTCTGTCTGTTCCTTCCTAACCTGCGTTTGCAGCTGCTGTTGCTAACTCAACGGCTAGGAGGTATCACTACTGTAGTGAATAAGAGTTCATACCATTCGCAACCAAAGCTCACGCTGATGTTGGCTTCGTTCTGTAGTTATTATCTGAACCATTCTGACATCGGACCGTCGTCCTTGCATCCTCGGAACAGGAGATTACATTGTCGTCGAGGCTTTATATAGGAAGGGAGAGGAGGGCGTGTTTGAAAGGTTTTATAGCCCATGTCCCTTCACAGGGGCGGGCCACTGATTGAGCAGGGCTCTAACTTATGAAAACCCAAATCTCACATTTTAGAAGCTAAAATCACATGTCATCCCATCACGAATAATTTCATATTCAAACATTTAAATTGAACAACAATTCCATGTGAATCCGATAACTCTGATGTGTTGACATTCCACTGTATGTCATCTTATCATTGATGAGAATGTCTCAGATGACAACCAAACTGACATCATATTCATTAAGTACCACCGCATATGTTCAATTGGTCTGATTACCAGAATATATTTCATTTCCCCCCACCTTCTGATGTTCCCAGAATCTCTCTCTAACAACAGTAGGGTAGAGAGAGGAAAAAGGGGGGAAGAGGTATTTATGACTGTCATAAATCTATCCCCAGGCCAACATCATGACAGTAATATACTGTAGTTATGTATCCCTTGCCATGCATTAATTTATTGAAAAGATTGACTGCTTCACCTTTCCCCTCTTCCTCTTCCTCCCCCTTTTTCTCCTCCCCACCCATCCTCCCTCTTCTTCTCCTCCTCCCCTTCTCTCACCTATACCAGGTGTGTTCCTAGCCTGTTGGACGCCTTTCTTTGTGGTACATGTGACCAACGTGCTGTGCGTATCCTGCAAAATCAGCCCCACTCTGATCTCCGTGGTAACGTGGCTGGGCTACGTCAACAGTGCTGTCAACCCCATCATCTACACTGCCTTCAACGCAGAGTTCCGAAATGTCTTTCACAAACTTTTCTGCTGTCGAGCATGAGGCCTGAGTTCTGGAACCTCTTTGACCAAGAGATAGAAGAACAACTTTCTTTAAGGTTCAATCTGATACCTGAATTCTAGAATGTTGCACTCGGCCATGAGACCTGAATTAAATTATCTTTCACAAAACTCCTCGGTTGACGGATGTGAGAGTGACTTCCTTACCCAAAGGGGTTTTCCTGGATCTAAGTGCTGGCAGAAGGTGAGGTTGTCAAAGTGGATGAACCATGCAGGGGACAACCTGACAGAATTCGACTGATGCCTTAGTTGACATATTGTGAACTGAAAGACATACTGTATCTGATGTTTCTACATTGAAGCTGATACTGTGTGACGGTTTTTCGTCCTGTAAAATATTGCTTGGATAAAGAAGATGGTGAATACTGTTAATATCATAGCCCAAAGGCATAAAATATGTGAACAATGTGCACATTTAAGAACACGTAACTATTTGATATGTGAGTTTTGATTTCTCTCAGAATTCAATGTTAATGCTATGTATGGTTCTCTGTTTTGATTTAATAATGTGCAGGTTTTCTGTGAAATTTCATGGTATTTTCTTTATAATATACTTTGTCTCCTTTTATCCTGAGGACGTGGGAGACTTAAGGGACGTAGTGTGGCTCAAGAGGAACTTACATTATACAACAAACATTACATATTCTATCTTGTGGATTACGGACATTGCCTGTAGATAAATATCATGAACATTTACGCCACAAGAAGTGACAAATTACAGACTTCAGGGCCAACATTGTGGAAAGAACTATTTAAGATGATATCATTCGTAAAGTTATACTTTGACCTATTTTGATCAAATGCTTACAAAAGTGCTGTGAATTAACTGAGGTGAATGTGACAAATGTAAACAGTTCTCTTTGTCATTGATCGAAAAGTAATAAAACATGCTCCACATAATATGAATGCCGTATTTCCCCTATGTAAGAAACTGAGAACACTCGTCACAATCAGAATTAAATCATTTGAAATGACATAGACACAATCTATTTTTCCATGTCACTGAGAGCGATACGGAATGTTGGTCGATCCCCTCATGTCAACAAAAGCCACCGCAGACACTGCCGTATTACACCCACAGGAAATGATCATCACACGTGAAATGATCCTTGTCCGCAAGACATATGTTGCCAGGGAGGCTTATCGTGTTATCTACAATGGGGAGAGAAAAACGCAATCATGCAATTTCACCTCAAGCATAAAGGCCTGAGCGCTGAGCTTAATGAGCTGTCTTTGCTGTGGCTGGCGGACGCAGCTCTCACCCAGCTAGAGGAACACGTACACCCAGAGATGGAGAGCTGAGGCGTGGACCAATGAGCCATACTTAGTGACCAGCCACCATGTATGAAAACAATCTATGTAGATCTGATCCACAGCCAGCCACTGACCACACTAGCAATCGTCCCCACAGCATGCCTGAAAGCCAAGGCAGAGCGACAAGAGTGATAAAATCACAGTTGGATGTTTTAATCTCTGGCCGTGCTATGATGACCTGACACAAGGAAATGTGACTCTTCTTAAACCATAAAGCCAAAGGCAGTCTGAGGGGAAAATGGCCCACAACTCTGTTGTCGGACACCAGGGGTTTGCTAGAGCGTTATCGCACAAAAACACCCATAAACGGAAGGGATCACTGCCGCTACCTGCCTTTCCAACCAAGGTGGATGAATAGAGGAGCAGACTGAGGTACAGAGGATATTCAGCAACTTTTGGAAAACAATGGAATTAAATAAAAAGGCTTCTTTAATTGTTAAAAGTAGAACCAATGGGTTTCGGGTTATGGCCTTTTTAAAAACGGACAGAGGAGCTTTTAAATACAGTATTTATCCTTTGAAGACGGCATTGATAAATACTGAATCAAATCAAGGAAGGAATCCTATTTCTTCCATCGTTGTCATTGTTGATGCATTGTGCATCACGGAGATAATCTCTTCCATCTGCTGTCTTTGTCACGGACTAAATAAAACAGAGTATTGAACGGAGAAAATGGGTGAGAACATCTATTCCGAACTGTTTAATCTCCTTCTCTCCAATCCCTCTTTATGCCCATTTATACGGCGTTTTGGAGAGCTTTGCCTTTCAGTCTCCTTTCCTTTCAAGACCCGTGGCCCTCTTCAGATTGACAAAAACTTGAATACATCACCAAGGATTTGGTGATGTCCATTTTCACCTTACTTCGATCCATCCATTTCATTCACACAAAAAGTTATGTCCTATTACCCCAAATCATATCTTCAATATGAGGAGGATTTGGAAAGGCAATTTATTTCCAAAGAGGTTCTTCAATATTCTCTTAAAAGGAGTCTAATTTCACTCCCTATTCCGAACCCAAATAGACCATCAGTAACAGAGTGAAATGATATATGATGCTGTCAGAGCACACCAGGAGAAGTGAATAAAAGCAAAGTTAACAGGGCAAAGCATGTACAGTTAGGCAGTCAGAGGGATTGAAGTTCAGCAGATTGAAGTCCAGAATGGTTGCACACATACAGAGAAGATATAACGGGAGAGTCAGAAGGTCTCACAGCTGTTATAAATCAAAACCCCGGCCCTCAGCATCTAATGACAGAAATAATTCAGCCGACAGAATACATTTGTAATTTCATGGATTGGATGTTCAATGTACAAAGCCAAAAGTAAAAATGGAATCAAAGTATGATCAAGGATACAAGGATACAAGAATTCCAACTGTATCGATTTATATGTCAAACATATCGGCTGATATGTGATAAATGGAGGAGGAGGAGAAGGGGGGGGTCGACAGGTAGAGGAGGCCGTGTTTTGTTGTGGAGAAATGTGAAAAAGAAGGAAAAGTAATAACATACAGTATGTATGGATTTTCTCAAAAGCTCAATGTCCTGTCTGTCTGTCTGGTTTCTGTATGTCCGTCCGTCTGTCTGTCATTCTTTGTATCTGTCTTCCTGTCTCCCATCTCTAAGTTAAAAAGAATATTTAGAATATTAGCAATTCACTTCTTTAATGAAGTATTCTCTCAACTCACAGCTGGGCCTAAAACATTAGCATTCGTCCACACTTAAATCAACAAGGATGCATGAATGGAAGGTGAAATAGACCGTTTAAATGAGTCTCCAAATGGTTATTGTCATTAGTTAAAATGCGAAGCAAAATGAAATCCTTTCCTGGAAATCAACCAAGATGTTGTGACTTTTTACTTGAAATTAATTGAGAAGTAATTGCACATGTTGTTCTGAAACATGTGGATGAATGATTTTCATAGTTAACTCAAGGAAGGCTGATTTAATACCTGGGTACGTTAACATTGGACTCGAGTGTCTGCTAACTCGTTTCAAACTCATAGCAAAGAGGCTTGCAAGTTTCTCACTGTGAAGCAGAAACAGATATTGCAACCAGCTCAACAACTTTGAGTGTTATCAAAAAAAGTATACTTGAAGGACCTTTGAATCAATCCACAGCAGTAGAAGCAATTGACAAGATGTCCCAGCTATGGTGGTGAAACCTAAATCAATTGGAATGCTTTACGTTCAGGTTTCATTTAATATCCATTATCTCTGTTGGCTGGACTGGGGCCAGGGCTAAAGGACAGGACGCTACGTTCTCACTACAGGGTCTGTTAACACAGTGAGGCTTTGCGCCCACTGCTGAGTGGGTTAAAGTGGGTTAAAGAGGGAGAGATATGCAGCTGTTTTCTGTTTTCCCATTGATTCATGCTCCTCCTTATCCCCGGCTTTGTTAGAAAGACAATCCAACGTATTTCTCGCTCTTTCATTCGCACTCCACTCCTCCTGAAATAGATTTGTGAGGATGGTGGAGCGTTGCCTAAGCTCTCTTAGAGTCTGTGAGGAGCAAAGGGGGTGAGTCATATGATCTGTCAAGCACCCCTCTATCTTAACACCCTCCCTACTCCTGTTTTTCTCAATCAAACACAATCCATCAGTTTAACAAAACACACCTATTTCATTGCAAAATCATTTATTTTCCCTAGATGAAGTTGTACATGACTGATTAATTATTTTTCCCCAAATCAAGTTATACAGGTACTTTTACTTTTAATCAAACTACACAAATTGATCAGCACGTTCGAACGCACAGCATCATCAACATCACAACTCTTATTGGCGCCATGGTGTTGGTCCACTGAGAACTACAGTCAGTCAGTGATTACATCTGCATTATCTAACAATCTCCCTATCGACTGAATGGACAAACAACAGCTGAGAGGCATATTGAGCAGAACACAACCCCACCGCAGGGGGGCTCGTTATGCAACTGATTATAGTCTACTGTACTGTACCTCACCACCAATCAATCAGTGTCCCTAGGAACTCGTTATTAAACATACAGTGCCTCGCAAAAGTATTCATCCCCCTTTGGCATTTTTTTGTTGCATAAAAACCTGTCATTTAAATTGATTTTTATTTGGATTTCATGTAATGGACGTACACAAAATAGTCAAAAATGGTGATGTGAAATTAAAATGATAACTTGTTTAAAAAAATACAAAAAATTTGAAAATGGTAAGTGCATATGTATTCACCCCCTTTGCTATGAAACCCCTAAATAAGATCCGGTGCAAACAATTACCTTCAGAAGTCACATAATTTGTTAAATAAAATCCACCTGTTTGCAATCTAAGTGTCACATGATCTGTCACATGATCTCAGTATATATTTATTTTATGTATTTATTTCACCTTTATTTAAACAGGTAGGCTAGTTGAGAACAAGTTCTCATTTACAACCTAAAGCAAAGCAGTTCGACAACACAGAGTTACACATGGAATAAACAAATGTACAATCAATAATACAGTAGAAAAATCTATAAACAGCATGTTCAGAAAGGCCCCAAAGTCTGCAACACTACTAAGCAAAGGGCACCACCAAGCAAGTGGCACCATGAAGACCAAGGAGCTCTCGAAACAGGTCAGGGACAAAGTTGTGGAAAAGTACAGATCAGGGTTGGGTTATAAAAAAAGTTCAGAAACTTTCAAACATCCCACGGCGCTCTGGTCAGACGAAATAAAAATGTAGCTTTTAGGCCATCAAGGAAAACTCTATGTCTGGCGCAAACCCAACACCATCCCCAGAGTTTTTCATCGGCAGGGACTGGGAAACCGGTCAGTATTGAGGAATGATGGCGCTAAATACAGGGCAATTCTTGGGGAAAACCTGTTTCAGTCTTACAGAGATTTGAAACTGGGACGGAGGTTCACCTTCCAGCAGGACAATGACTCTAAGCATACTGCTAAAGCAACACTTGAGTGGTTTAAGGGGAAACATTTAAATGTCTTGGAATGGCCCAGTCAAAGCCCAGACCTCAAACCAATTGAGAATCTGTGGTATGACTTAAAGATTGCTGTACATCAGTGGAACCCATCCAACTTGAAGGAGCTGGAGCAGTTTTGCCATAAAGAATGGGCAGAAATCCCAGTGGCTAGATATGCCAAGCTTATAGAGGCATACCCCAAGAGACTTGCAGCTGTAATTGCTGCAAAAGGTGGATCTACAAAGTATTGACTTTGGGTGGGTGAATAGTTATGCACTCTCAAGTAAAAAAAAATTGTCTTATTTCTTGTTTGTTTAACAATAAACAATATTTAGCATCTTCGAAGTGGTAGGCATGTTATGTAAATCAAATGATACAAACCACCCCAAAATCTATTTTAATTCCAGGTTGTAAGGCAACTAAATAGAAAAAATGCCAAGGGGGGCGAATACTTTCGAGCTTCGAGCCTGGGGCCTTCAAGAAGAAGCTCTGAAAATATGTGGAACACTATAACTATGGGAGGGGGAGGGGGAAGGAGCCCTGAAGTTGTTATCAGCTTGGTATTTGAAGCCACAACTGCAGGCAGACACTGGCAAGGTACTATGATTAAAGTTGGGGGAAACTTAATTTGTTGCTAGGTTACAGTATATACATTGAGGGAAAAAAGTATTTGATCCCCTGCTGATTTTTTTACGTTTGCCCACTGCCAAAGAAATGATCAGTCGATAATTTTAATGGTAGGTTTATTTGAACAGAATAACAACAAAGAAATCCAGAAAAACACATGTCAAAAATGTTATAAATTGATTTGCATTTTAATGAGGGAAGTAAGTATTTGACCCCCTCTCAATCAGAAAGATTTCTGGCTCCCAGGTGTCTTTTATACAGGTAACGAGCTGAGATTAGGAGCACACTCTTAAATGGAGTGCTCCTCATCTCAGTTTGTTACCTGTATAAAAGACACCTGTCCACAGAAGCAATCAATCAGATTCCAAACTTTCCACCATGGCCAAGACAACCACCAAAACCCAATATATGTAGAGGAGGAGGATGAACAGGGTCATCGATGAGATTCTTGACCATACCTTCTCTGTTAGAGAGTACAATAGATATTACAGGTCCACATCAGATCTAGGAGATCAAATTATCATGCAGAGACACTGATGTGACCTTTGTTTGGCCATAGCTCCTCTCATCCCTGCAGCATTATAATTAATGCAAGACTGACTGTATTTTCCTCTCAGCGAGAAATTGTGTTTAATCCCTCGTCTCTCCTTTTCTGCCTAAGCACACAGATTTTTGTTAAAAGGTTGTTCTGAAAGTTTTGATAAAAAATTGTAATGAAATGTTTTACTCTCAACTCTCACTAAGGTCACAAGCTTGATGTAATCATGTGTGCAGTGAATATGGGACCAAATACTAAACTTTTGACTATTGTATTACTGAATTTGTCAAAATACTTATGACTTCTTCCAAAGGGAGGAGTAAATACAGAAATTGCTTTAATTTCTAAATCGTAAAACAAATATGTATGAAAATACCCTCAAATAAAAGGTGACATTCTGTACTGTTGCCTCACATGAAACATTTTTATCTCAAATCCAAAATTCCGAAGCATAGAGCCAAATGTAAACATTTTAGCTTCAATGTCCAAATAAATACGGAGGGGAGTGTAGTAGCAGTGGCACATGTTTCATGAAAAAAGTATCGAATTTGCAAAGTATACTGCAGAAAACAACTTCTATTCTTCTGACTTCAACGGATCCCATTCGAGTGCATTTTTCCCCCGAAAGTAAAGAACATTGTTATCAAAGCCTTCTTAAGTTTACTTAAGAAGATGAAGGTCAGGTAAACAGAATGCATTCATAAAACAGTAGAGGCTTATGGCCATAATATTTAATAGCTAGACAGAGAAAACATACAAAACACCCTTAAACAAAGTGACACTTTTAGTGATACACTGAATGTCTGTATACTACCTGAAAAAACAGGCACACACTTATGTGTGAGTCTATCATCGAGCGAGCAGATCAGAAGCTGTGAGGAATTGAAGAGATTTAACAACAACAAAAAATACTCTACTAAGGGATGCTGTCCACACTCAAACAAAAGTATTCAATAGTCTTTGAAACAACGTGTCAAAGTCAAAGTTGAACACTAAACAGGCAGAGAAACATAAGCTTCTTGAATTCATCAAGGGGCCCGAGGGTTAAAAGTTTTATCAGTACTTCTGAACAATGTGTGCATCTCCAGTATTCCTGCTAATCCTACACTGATATCAATACATGATCAACGGGAAAGTTTGAGTTACACGTGCATAATATCTCAAGTTATTATTCGACCCCTGAGGTGAAAAATAATGAAAGATTGATCCAACAGTTGACTGAGCTGACAGTGAATAAAAGCCTACGTGATGAGATTTCACACTGAGCATCACCTTGAAACATGCACATGGCTGAGGTGTCTGAATCAGGGGCGCAACTTTCACTGGGGACAGGGGATAGGGGGACGGGGGGGACGGGACGGGGGATACAAAACGAGGCAACGGTGTGCTTTAGGACCATGTGGTTGTCTCCGAGCCGTCGGGTAGGCTGTTTGGAGTGTTGATCTGACTGGATAAACAAAAATAACAACAATAATAATAATAATGTCACCCCCACTTCTAAAACCAAAGTTGCACCCTTGGTTTGAATCAAGACTAAAATGAGAGTGATCTGAGGAGCGCTGTAAAAAAAAAAATGCTGCCTCTGCTTGGATTTCAAATTGCTGTGTATGAAGACTGATCTCCCGTCAGACTGTTGCGCTGCGTTTTATCAAGTGGAGCCTTGACGGCAGCTTTCATTCCGATGATTGATGGTACAAAAAATATCACCCTACGAGTGCTACACAACAATATATCATTCAGCAATCACTACTCTTGAGAGAAAGTAAAATGACTGGTTTGAAAACAAAAACAGCCCGTTAATTATGATTGAAATAGGATCCCAATGCAGATATGAGCCTAGTTTCCATACTAATTTCTCTCTCTCTCTTGCACTCTCTCTCTAAATCTCTCTGGCTGAGAAAATGTTTCCGCCTGGGCCTCGGGGTAGCAGTGTATGACGTAACCATGGCATGACTCCAATGTACAACATTGTGTTTTTTAAAGTGACACCTCTCTCCCACTGGTGAGCTTGCCAAGACTATTTGTGGAGCTCTAATGATGTTCCCCACCTGCTTTGCTGAGAAACTAAAGGTGCTAATCTGACAGACACAAAGTGTCAGAGGATAGATAAAACAGGGGAGAAGAGAGAGAGAGAGGGAGGGAGGGAAATAAAGGGAGAGAGGGGGAGTGAGAGAGAGAGATGAGTAAGTGGCAACATTTTCAAAACAGGAAAGGAGCTCACTAGCTAAGGACACACACATCACATTACCTTCTCTCTCTCTCTCTCTCTCTCTCGCTCTCTCTCCCACTGTCTGTTTGTCCTTCTCCCCACCCCCTCTCTCTGTCTGTCTGTCTGTCTGTCTGTCTGTCTGTCTGTCTGTCTGTCCCTCTCTCGCTCTCTCACACACACACATACCACTAATTATCTATTCTGTGGGAAATAGATATGTGTTTCATTAGCATCTAAAATAGACTCTCTCAGAATTAACATGACATCAATCGCATGTTCTTCAACACCTCTCCTGCTCTATTCACAATATAACTCCCCTTCATTCCCAACAGAAGGTGTTAATACATAATAACACAATGTAATTTACACTTCCACACTAGTGGCCAACTCAGCGGGAGGGAACACGAAATCAGACCCCAATAAATGAAGCCTTAGCGCACCTTGGACAATAACTTCATGGGTTTTTATGTCAGGCTCTTGTGATAAATGTAGGGAAGCTAAAGGAGACGAGAGATTCATTAACATATTCCAGACTACTGCTGGCACAGAAGCTCTGTTTAATTGTTGTGACATCTAGCCCTGAGCCTGAGAAAGGTAAATGGATGAGAACAATAGCAGAACGGTCACCAGGTGTAGAATCAGGTAAATTTGAGATTTTGGCCCTTAAACAGGAGGAGGGAGAACGAGATAGAGAACAAGTAAGTAAAGAGTGCAGAGGAGGGATATAGATAATTTTCTAGAGAGAGAGAGATACACAGACATACAGACTGATAGAGAGATGGGCACATACAGGGAGAGAGGAAAGGCAAAACAGAGGGAAAGAGATGCAAGCGAGCGAGAGAGAGAGAGAGAGAGGGAGAGGGAGAGGGAGCGGGAGAGAGGGAGAGAGAGAGAGAGAGGGAGAGGGAGAGGGAGAAGGAGAGGGAGAGGGAGAGGGAGAGGGAGAGGGAGAGGGAGAAAGAGATAAAAAAAAAAAAGTTGTAAATAATCTTTATTGGGTCTGGGGGCCCACCACACAATAAATACTCATACAAAACCACAGTTTCACATCAATTAAAAACACAACTCCAATTCCTCCTCCACAGTAACTAAACACAACAGCCTCTGAATACTCCATATACTCAAAAACAGATCAATATTGTTGACAAGTTTATAATAGGCAAACTCAATCCTTAGTCTCGCTGCCAACATTCCCTCCAGCATTCCCACCACATCCACAAACCCCTGTCCCCGAATAATGTTCTTTCGGGTCTTCCATATCGCTAATTTTGCTGCCCATAACACAAAATTAAGCAGCTGGTCAGCTATCCTCTTATCAATAAGCAGTTTTTTATAATGATCACCAACGGCCTTTTGGAGAGGCACCTGGACCAAGCACACCCGCCCACCTCGCCGATTTTACCCCTTCCAGGGAAGAGGCATGGGACACCTTTACACATATTCTGTACATGGCCTTCTTTCCCACCTCCTTGAACTCCCCTAGCTCCGGGGTATCGAAGGAAAGCAGCATCCCCACGTCCTCCTCGAATGCCCCCATCGCAGCACTAACAATCAGTGCAGGGAACACATAATCCAGACCCTCCTTCCACCGATCAGAATTGGAAGTGTCAGTCATATACTGAAGATGAAGCACTGGCAAGGAGTCGCAGACCTCAGCGACGACCTTCCTCAGTAGGCGAGATGATCGGATCCCCGCTCTTTCTCCCAGCTCCTCCAACGATCTGCTCCTGCTCCGCATCAGATGACCCAGCTTGGTACACCCTACTCCTAACAGGCATGAACGTAGGCTAGCTGAACCCAGAACACGGGACTGAATGGCAGTGTTGTGAAAAAGAGGTTATTCAAAAAGCCACATCCCTGGTGGCGTGCAGGCCTTACGGGACTTGACAAGGACTCTCCAAGCCTGCATAACAGACTCATAAAATGTAGTCAGGCAGGCAAATCAACCCCCTCCAGCTTTAAGAGGAAAAGGGGCTTATCTAAGCCCAAACAGCCCGCTCTCCTCATCAATGTGTAGGCTGTTTCGACCCAGCTAGAACCGTCTCTGTACAACAATCGCTGGGCTGCTTGAAGCCGGAAAGCCATGATTCTAGAGGAAATGTCCACCAGGCCTTGCCCACCCTCATGCAGTTTAAATCCAGTGTTGTACAGACCAGAAGAAATTGACAAGGGTCCTCTGAAGCTCTTGTATCAGACCCTTTGGTGGCTGCAAAATCATTAGTCTGTGCCACGGGGTAGAGGCAGCAAGATTATTAGCTACCAGGACCCTTCCCCTATAAGACAGCTGGGGCAGCACCCATTTCCATCTTGACAGTCTGGCACACACTTTCTCCAATACACCCTCCCAGTTCTTTTTCTGAAAGACACCGGAGCCTAGGAAAAAAAACAAAGTCTTCATCCCGTCTCTGCCCCACTGAAGCGCCCCTGGTAACCGTGGAGCGGACCCCGTCTGAAGCCCCCCTGGTAACCGTGGAGCGGACCCCGTCGGAACCCCCCTGGTAACCGTGGAGCGGACCCCGTCTGAAGCCCCCCTGGTAACCGTGGAGCGGACCCCGTCTGAAGCCCCCTGGTAACCGTGGAGCGGACCCCGTCGGAACCCCCCTGGTAACCGTGGAGCGGACCCCGTCTGAAGCCCCCCTGGTAACCGTGGAGCGGACCCCGTCTGAAGCCCCCCTGGTAACTGTGGAGCGGACCCCGTCTGAAGAGCCCCTGGTAACCGTGGAGCGGACCCCGTCTGAAGCCCCCCTGGTAACTGTGGAGCGGACCCCGTCTGAAGCGCCCCTGGTAACTGTGGAGCGGACCCCGTCTGAACCCCCCCTGGTAACCGTGGAGTGGACCCCGTCTGAAGCCCCCCTGGTAACTGTGGAGCGGACCCCGTCTGAAGCCCCCCTGGTAACCGTGGAGCGGACCCCGTCTGAAGCCCCCCTGGTAACCGTGGAGCGGACCCCGTCTGAACCCCCCGGTGGAACCGTGGCCCCCTGGTAACTGTGGACCCCGTCTGAACCCCGTCCCCCCTGGTAACTGTGGAGCGGACCTCGTCTGAAGAACCCCTGGTAACAGTGGAGCGGACCCCGTCTGAAGCCCCCCTGGTAACCGTGGAGCGGACCCCGTCTGAAGACCCCCCGCGGTAACCGTGGAGCGGACCCCGTCTGAAGCCCCCTGGTAACTGTGGAGTGGACCCCCGTCGGCCCACCTGGTAACTGTGGAGCGGACCCCGTCTGAAGCCCCCTGGTAACCGTGGAGCGGACCCCATCTGAAGCCCCCCTGGTAACTGTGGAGCGGACCCCGTCTGAAGCCGCCCTGGTAACTGTGGAGCGGACCCCGTCTGAATCCCCCTGGTAACTGTGGACCCCGCGGACCCCGTCTGAAGCCCCCTGGTAACCGTGGAGTGGACCCCGGACCCCCTGGTAACTGTGGAAGGACCCCCTGGTAACTGTGGAGCGGACCCCCGTCTGAAGCCCCCTGGTAACCGTGGGAGCGGACCCCGTCTGAAGCGCCCCTGGTAACCGTGGAGCGGACCCCGTCTGAAGCACCCCTGGTAACCGTGGAGCGGACCCCGTCTGAACCCCCCCTGGTAACCGTGGAGCGGACCCAGTCTGAACCCCCCCTGGTAACCGTGGAGCGGACCCCGTCTGAAGCTGACCTGCCCACAGCGCTTCACTCTTTCCCCAATTGACTCTAGTTGAGGAGGCGCCCTCATACAGCTTTAAAGCGTTTGAGAGACCTTAACATCCTCACCCCCTATAATAAAAAATGTCACATCATCTGCATACGCAGACAGTGCAATCGTGCGACCCTCCATTACACCTGGCACAGAGAAACCAGTATGCTTCGCTCTTAAAAAACAAAGCATTGGTTCAATCACCAAACTATATAACTGCCCTGAAATTGGGCATCCCGGCCTGATGCCCCTTTGGACAGGGATGGGGCAACTCAAACCACCCCCCACCGTCACCATATACGAGGCCCCAGCATACAGTAAATTCATCCAAGACAACAACAAAAAAGTACTGGTGGTCCACAAGATCAAAAGCCTTCTCCTGATCCAAAGAAAGCAAACCCACATTTACATAAGACAGTTTACAAATGTCTAAAACATCTCTTATCAGAAACAAGTTGTCAACAATAGAGCGGTCAGGTACACAGTTGGACTGGTCCTTGTGGACCAACAATCCCAGATACTCTTTCAAACTGTTTGAGAGACATTTAGAAACAATTTTCTATTCAGCATACAGCAAAGCAACGGGTCTCCAATTTTTCATGAGAGCCAAATCCCCTTTTTTGGCAACAGTGAAAGCACCGCACGTTGACAGGATACAGGAAGAGAACCCTCAAGAAAAGATTCACACACCACTTCATAAAAGTCCTCACCAATAGACCCTCAAAAGTGCTTATAAAACTCAGATGGTAAACCATCGATGCCAGGGGCTCGGCCTGTTGAGAGCTGCATAACTGCTGTGGACAGCTCTTACAGTGTAATATCAGAGTCCAATGCGACTCTCTGCTCAGGTCCCCATTGAGGAAGACCGTCTAACAACTGTTCAGTAGACAGAGCATCACAATCCTCCGCCTTATAGAGGGCCGAGTAGAGATCCACGGCATGTTGACGCATTTCACTGTCATCCGTGGTCACCTTACCACCAGGGAGACGAAGGCAGACCATCTGTTTACGTTGCAATGTCGACTATAGATTTTTTTTAAAGCGCTAGGAGCATCTATATCCTTGAGGGAAGCAAAACGAGACCTAATCAAGGCACCCTTCACTCTTTCATGCAGAAACGACCTCAGTTCATGTCTCTTGCCCTGTAAGTTCATGACTAGTCCAGGGTCGTTCTGAGTGAGCAGCTTCAATTCAATAGACTTGATGTCCTGTTCAAGGGCCTTGATAGTCTCTTTAACTTCAATTTGAGACAGAGCACTATACTGTTGACAAAATAATTGTATTTGGGCCTTCCCAACCTCCCACCATTGTCTCAAGGACTCAAAAGTCCCTTTTGTAACCCTCCATTTTTCCCAAAACAACAAAAACCTTTCACAAAACATGACATCATGTAACAATTTAACATTAAAATACCAGTAAGGTGATGACCTTCGTGGACAGGACAAGTGAATATCAACAGTAACAATATGATGATCAGAGAAACCCACAGGAGTAATGGCACACCTTCCAACCCTACTACAGTATTGCTCAGATACATACAACCTGTCTAACCTTGCCGCACTGACATGACCTTCATTAACTTTTAGCCATGTGTACTGCCTAACTTTTGCATTCCTTACTCTCCACACATCCGAAAGCTCAAACTCAGTTAATAGGCCAGACAGGCAAGTGGCTGACCGCAGGTGAGGTTCTTCAGCGGCGCGATCAACAGTAAAATCCACTGTACAGTTCCTGTCACCCCCTAAAACCATACACCCCTCTTGGTCACACTGTCTTAAGGCTTCCTTTATTTTATCAAATACAGCAATACGCTCTGTACCCTCATTAGGAGCATAAACAATTTTTTAAATACTGTATATAAAAAAAACATAACATCCACCTAGACCAATAAAACCCGACCATTGACAATCTCTGTTGTAGATACCTCAGTCACCCCTAAACCTGAGGAAAACAAGATGTTCACCCCAGCACTGAAATTAGTACCATGACTGAGTATATGCTGCCCCTCCCACCACATACCCCAGTCAAACTCATTTTCTCATCACTATGTGTCTCCTGTAGGAAACCTACATTAAGCCTTTTCTGTTTTATTACTTCTAATACCCAAGCCCTCTTATTCCTGTCCCTATCCCCATTAATTTTGAGAGAACCTACCCTTAGTACCTCCATATAGAAAAGAGAAAAGAAAAGCAGAAGAAACCACAGAGAAACCAAAGAGAAAAAATACACCCTATGAAGCATGATCATCATCATTGTTTTAATCTTCTCTTATTAACCTGACCACGTTTCCCACCACCTTTTGCTGCTGCAACAGCAGTAACAAATTTCCTCAAGGAAAACCGCTTCTTCTCACTCAATTGGTCTAACCCCACCGTCTTCTGTAACATCCCAGCTGACCTCACAAACGTATCAACATCAAAATAATCTGCCAATTTGACATATTTCCCAAAAGTCTGATCCAGAAACCCATTTACCTCCTCTAGATCGTAAATTGAGTCCTCACCAGCTGCTATCATATCAAAAGAGATATCTTTCTCCTGTTCCTCATCAGCTGAGGCCACAAACAACTGACTCCCCTCTACCACATCCCTTTCAACACTCCCCACTTGCACCCCATTACTCGTACCAAGCATCTCCTCCACTACCTGGGAGACTTGCCCCACCTGAACCTCATTACTCGTAGTGGGCATCTCCTCCACTACCTGGGAGCCTAGCTCCACATGAACCCCAGCAGTCGTAGTGGGCATCTCCTCCACTCCCTGGGAGCCTAGCTCCACATGAACCCCAGCAGTCGTAGTGGGCATCTCCTCCACTCCCTGGGAGCCTAGCTCCACATGAACCCCAGCAGTCGTAGTGGGCATCTCCTCCACTCCCTGGGAGCCTAGCTCCACATGAACCCCAGCAGTCGTAGTGGGCATCTCCTCCACTCCCTGGGAGCCTAGCTCCACATGAACCCCAGCAGTCGTAGTGGGCATCTCCTCCACTACCTGGGAGCCTAGCTCCACATGAACCCCAGCAGTCGTAGTGGGCATCTCCTCCACTACCTGGGAGCCTAGCTCCACATGAACCCCAGCAGTCGTAGTGGGCATCTCCTCCACTACCTGGGAGCCTAGCTCCACATGAACCCCAGCAGTTGTAGTGGGCATCTCCTCCACTACCTGGGAGTCTGGCTCCACATGAACCCCCTTCTGTACCCCATTACTCGTAGTGGGCATCTCCTCCACTACCTGGGAGCCTAGCTCCACATGAACCCCCTCATGTACCCCATTGCTCATAGTGGGCATCTCCTCCACTACCTGGGAGCCTAGCTCCACATGAACCCCCTCCTGTACCCCATTACTCATAGTGGGCATCTCCTCCACTACCTGGGAGTCTGGCTCCACATGAACCCCCTCCTGTACCCCATTACTCGTAGTGGGCATCTCCTCCACTCCCTGGGAGCCTAGCTCCACATGAACCCCCTCATGTACCCCATTGCTCATAGTGGGCATCTCCTCCACTACCTGGGAGCCTAGCTCCACATGAACCCCCTCCTGTACCCCATTACTCGTAGTGGGCATCTCCTCCACTCCCTGGGAGCCTAGCTCCACATGAACCTCCTCCTTTACCCCAGCACTCGTACTGGGCACCTGCTCACCAGTCTGCGGAACTGGCTCTTCAGATACATCCTTACCTTCTACAACAATATTTTTCTGCTGCATAACATTTCCCTCTAATACAAGTTGCAACTCCGTGCCCTCAACACGGATAACTTGTTCCTCAGCAACAGGTGCTTGTGGCTGCTCTACCGCTGTCGGCCCAACTCTCCCTACATCAGTGGGCCCAGGCGTTAAGAGGACCACCTGCGCCCCTCCCTCGGCCTTCTCCCTTTTCGGGCAAGCATGTCACTTATGACCAACATCCCCACACTCAAGACACCGTTGACTACCCGTACTAGCATAAGCCATATACAGTCTGTCATACTTGTCATACTTGATTTTAAACGATAACTCTAAGGTCTGCTCCGGTGAGTCCAAAAACATAAACACCTGTCGCCGAAATGACATAACCTGTTTCAACGCCGGGTGTTTGCAACCCAACGGGACAACCTTAATTGAACTGGCGAACTTCCCAAAGCGCAATAACTCGCGCTCCAATAGCTCATTTGGAATAAACGGCGGTACATTTTAAATCGTTACCCTTGTTGACGGAGAAAAAGCGGCGTAACTTGAATAAACAATCCTTTAAGAAGTACACCATGCTCAACCATACGATCTACAAGACACTCTACTTTAAGAAATACCACCACCGCTTTATTCATCCGGGATGCATAAGCAACATTCTCGTTTCCTACGTTCTCTCCTACGGCGACCAGAAACTCCTCCACCGTGACAGTAGCTTTCTTTCGGTTTCCTATTTCTTGGTGGCTAGAAGGCATGATTAAGGTTATTATTTTTGTTGTGGTAGAATTAAGTATTTTGTTTTTCGTATCGAAATTACCCTGATTGTGACAGGTCTGATACTTTTATTAACAGCTTTACTATTTGTTCCACCAGAGTGCCTGACTGCCTCATATAACCAGCATGAGGAGTTAGGAAACACATTTTAGACAGACCGACGGACAGAAACGAGGACAGACAGACGAAAGGAGTGGCAGAGTTTTTTGTCTACACCTCGGTTGTAGGTCTGATAACCATCAGTTTTAAGTTCATCTGCGTCCACATCACATGGACCAACAACATCACCACTCTTGTCAAGAGGGAGTGACAGGTAGGCTCTACTTCCTAAGGCAGCTGAAGAAATCCGGCATGCCATCCCAGGGCCTCTCCAAATACTACCGCTGCACCATCGAGAGCGTCCTGAACAGTTGCACCACGGCCTGGTATGGGAATTGCTCTGTCAATGACCGCAAGGCCCTCCAGCGGGTGGTGGCTCAGTACATCCCTGGGACCGTGCACCCACCTATCCAGGACATCTAATCAAAACTGTCCCTGGAGAAGGCCCGCAGCATCATCAAGGACCCCACACACACTAGCCACAACCTGCTCACTCCCTTACCGTTGGGCATATGGTATCAGAGCATGAGGTCTGATACCAACAGACTCAGATACAGTTTCTATATACAAACCATCAGTCTGTTGAAACCTTGAACTGATCACCTGCACTGACTCTCTGCACCTTAGCGCGCGCGTACACACACACACACACACACACACACACACACACACACACACACACACACACACACACACACACACACACACACACACACACACACACACACACACACACACACACACACACACACACACACAGAGAGAGAGTATACCAAACGTTAGGAACACCTTCCTAGTATTGAGTTGCACCCTCCCCTTTTGCCCTCAGAACAGCATGAACTCTACAGGTGTCGAAAGCGTTCCACAGGGAACTGGTGTATGTTGACTCCAATGCTTCCCACAGTTGTGTCAAGTTGGCTGGATGTCCTTTGGGTGGTGGACCATTCCTGATACACACAGGAAACTGTTGAGCATGAAAAACCCTGCAGCATTGCAGTTCCTGACACAAATCAGTGTGCCTAGCACCTACTACCATACCCCGTTCAAAGGCACAACTATTTTGTCTTGCACATTCCCCCTCTGAAGGGCACACATACACAGTTCATGTCTCAATTGAAAAGAACAGGTGTTCTTAATGTTTTGTACAGTCAGTGTATTCATGTGACACACACATCATAGTGCACAATTTAAACACTTGCTCCCCAATTCCACTTCCCCAAAACACGTGTAAATATTGAACTGTAAATTGTGCCTTCCTGTATTATACTTATGCTAAAATGTTTATTATATTCTACTGAGCCATTTACTTTATGTTCGTATTCTTAACTTTTATTATTTCTTATTGTTGTTGCATTGTCGAGAAGGAACCTGCAAGTAAGTACTTCGTTGGACAGTTGTATACCATGTGTATCCCGTACATACGACTAATTTAGGGGCGACAGGTAGCCTTGTGGTTAGGGGTCGGCAGGTAGCCTAGTGGTTAGGGGCGGCAGCTAGCCTAGTGGTTAGGGACGGCAGGTAGCCTAGTGGTTAGGGTCGGCAGGTAGCCTAGTGGTTAGGGGCGGCAGGTAGCCTAGTGGTTAGGGGCGGCAGGTAGCCTAGTGGTTAGGGACGGCAGGTAGCCTAGTGGTTAGGGGCGGCAGGTAGCCTAGTGGTTAGGGTTCGGCAGGTAGCCTAGTGGTTAGGGGCGGCAGGTAGCCTAGTGGTTAGGGGCGGCAGGTAGCCTAGTGGTTAGCCCTAGTGGTTAGGGGCGGCAGGTAGCCTAGTGGGTAGGGACGGCAGGTAGCCTAGTGGTTAGGGGCGGCAGGTAGCCTAGTGGTTAGGGGCGGCAGGTAGCCTAGTGGTTAGGGGCGGCAGGTACCCTAGTGGTTAGGGGCGGCAGGTAGCCTCGTGGTTAGGGGCGGCAGGAAGCCTAGTGGTTAGGGGCGGCAGGTAGCCTCGTGGTTAGGGGTGGCAGGAAGCCTAGTGGTTAGGGGCGGCAGGAAGCCTAGTGGTTAGGGGTGGTAGGTAGCCTCGTGGTTAGGGGCAGCAGGTAGCCTCGTGGTTAGGGGTGGCAGGAAGCCTAGTGGTTAGGGGCAGCAGGTAGCCTAGTGGTTAGGGGCGGCAGGTAGCCTAGTGGTTAGGGGCGGCAGGTAGCCTTGTGGTTAGGGGTGGCAGGAAGCCTAGTGGTTAGGGGCGGCAGGTAGCCTAGTGGTTAGGGGTGGCAAGGAGCCTAGTGGTTGGAGTATTGGGCAAGTAACCGAAAGGTTGCGAGATTGAATCCCCGAGCTAACAAGGTCAAAATCGGTCGTTCTGCCCCTGAACAAGGCAGTTAACCCACTGTTCCTAGGCCGTCAATGGAAATAAGAAGAATTTGTTCTTAACTGACTTGCCTAGTTAAATAAAGTCTAAATTGAAATAGACAGACAAAAGGATGATTTTTATTTAACCTTTATTTAACTAGGCAAGTCAGTTAAGAACAAATTCTTATTTACAATGACGGCCTACCAAAAGGCAAAAGGCCTCCTGCGGGGACGGGGACTGGGATTAAAATAAATAAATAAATACAATATAAATATAGGACAAAACACACATCAAACAAGAGTGACAACACTACATAAAGAGAGACCTAAGACAACAACATAGTAAGGCAGCAACACAACATAACAACAACATGGTAGCATCACAACATGGTAGCAGCACAAAACATGGTACAAACATTATTGGGCACAGTCAACCGCACAACGGTCAAAAAGGTAGAGGCAAAAATATATCACAAAAAGTAGCCACAACTGTCAGTAAGAGTGTCCATGATTGAGTCTTCGAATGAAGAGGTTGAGATAAAACTGTCCAGTTTGAGTGTTTGTTGCAGCTCGTTCCAGTCACTAGCTGCTGTGAACTGAAAAGAGGAGCGACCCAGGGATGTGTGTCCTTTGGGGACCTTTAACAGAAGGTGACTGGCAGAACGGGTGTGGAGGATGAGGGCTGCAGTAAATATCCCAGATAAGGGGGAGTGAGGCCTAAGAGAGTTTTATAAATAAGCATCAACCAGTGGGTCTTGCGAGGGGTATACAGAGATTACCAGTTTACAGAGGAGTATAGAGTGCAGGGATGGCGAATCTGATGGCCGAATGGTAAAGAACGTCTAGCCGATGATACTATTCTTTCTATACCAAAATATACAGTTTCAACTTGTGTTTCGAGGTCTTTCAACTAGATTCTTCCATGGTTCAGGAGTGAAAATAAAGCAGGATTACTATTCAAATTGCACAAGTTACAATAAACTGTGGGGTCTGTGGGAGCTCCGATATATAAGGCTTCATTAAACGACATGATCAGGACACAAACATGTGTATGTCATTGTCATTACATGTTACACAATGCTTATTCTGTATTCACACAGCAATCAATCAAAAACATACACCACAACATCAAAGCGTCATTAATTTCTTTCAATTCCCCCCCCCCAGGCTTGCCTTTAAATCCATGCACATGTACTGGAGCAGAGGCAAAAGGCAAGCCTTGCTCTTGCCCTTATCCCAGTAAGACCATGCCTTGGGGGGGTGGGGTTAAACGTTGCCACGCAGCCAGAGTCACAAGGCCTTTTGTTTGGGGTTGAGAGAGGTTTGGTTTTAGCCTACGGACTGAAGTAACTGAATGAAGGCACGCGAGGAGAACGAAAGCGCCCGTCTAAGGCAGTGCATCATGGGCTGTCAGTTGGTCTTTGGCATGGGCGGATGGTGGTTGGTGTAGTGAATATTCGGAGCTTTACTGTATGTGGGATGATGAGGAGGTTGGTACTGGACTATACTAGAGCAATGGTGGTGTCACTACAGTCAAGCATCACCTTTCTCTTCCTTTTATGTTGTTTGTGTAGTGGGGCATGCAGAGGCTATAGCCTGCCACTTGCTTCAGACAACTGTTAAAGATGCTGATAACAAAAACAATTTGCAGAGCCTTCCACACAATGCCTCTGACAAAGTTGACATTGTCAGCTCCCACACAGAGAGGATACATTCACTGCCTCCACAACACTGTCACCCTCAGGTGAAAAAGAGGAACACTGCAGCTTTTAAAGAGTCCAATGGGGCTTACTGATATGTCCCAAAGGATTTATGCTAAACAAAAATATAAACGCAACATACAACAATTTCAACGATTTTACTGAGTTACAGTTCAAATAAGGAAATCAGTCAATTAAAATAAATAGATTAGGCCCTAATCTATGGATTTCACATGACTGGGCAGGAGCGCAGCCATGGATGGGCTTGGGAGGGCATAGGCCCACCCACTGGGGAGCCAGGCCCAGTCAATCAGAATGAGTTTCTCCCAACAAAAGGGCTTTATTACAGACAGAAATACTCCTCAGTTTCATCAGCTATCCGGGAGGCTGGTCTCAGACGATCCCGCGGGTGAAGAAGCCGGATGAGGGGGTCCTGGGCTGGATTGGTTACACGTGGTCTGCGGATATGATGGCGGTTGGACGTACTGCCAAATTCTTTCAAATGATGTTGGAGACAGCTTATGGTAGAGAAATTAACATTGAATTATCTGGCAACAGCTCTGGAGGACATTCCTGCAGTCAGCATGACAATTGCAAGCTCCCTCAAAACTTGAGACATCTGTGGCATTGTGTTGTGTGACTAAACTGCACATTTTAGAGTGGCCTTTTATTGTCCCCCCCAGCACAAGGTGCACCTGTGTAATGATAACACTGTTTAATCAGTTTCTTGATATGCCAGACCTGTCAGACCTTAATTAAAAAATGTTTTAAAAAAGAATAGAAAACAAAGGTTATCTTGGCAAAGGAGAAATCTTCACGAACAGGGATATAAACAAATTTTACACAACATTTGAGAACAATAAGCTTTTTTGCACATTGAAAAATTCTGAAATATTTTATTTCAGCTCATGAAACATGGGACCAACACTTTACATGGTGTATTTTTTGTTTTTGTTCAGTATATAAAGTACTGTTTGGAAACACCTACTCATTCAAGCGTTTTTCTTTATTTTTACTATTTTCTACATTGTAGAATAATAGTGAAGACATCAAAAGTACGAAATAACACATATGGATTCATACTGTAACCAAGAAAGTGTTAAACAAATCCAAATATATTTATATTTTATATTCTTCAAAAATTGATGACAGCTTTTCTACACTCTTGGCATTCACCTAGAATACATAAAATACCAAGTCCATATTATGGCAAGAAAAGCTCAAATAAGCAAAGAGAAACGACAGTCCATCATTACCTTAAGACATGAAGGTCAGTCAATGCGGAAAATTTCAAGAACTTTCAAGTTTCTTCAAGTGCAGTCACAAAAACCATCAAGCGCTATGATGAAACTGGCTCTCATGAGGACCGGCACAGGAAAGGAAGACCCAGATTTAGCTCCGCTGCAGAGTTAAAACCCTGGATGGGAGACCAAAGGGTAGCTCTAGATAGATCAATTATCCAGTAAGAGGTACTGCCCAGACGTTTTAATTTTGTAATCTTTTTTTTAAAGATCTGACGTTGTTTTAAAGGTACAAATTCAACATATTTTGTACAAGGCGTGTCTATGTTGAAATCTGTTTACCATGATGACGTAATTCTGTAGTTGAAATGTCACCTTCAAAGCAACAGTTATTTGATGACTTCTTCCAAATCCAATGTATTTTACACCTATGGTCCACCTCACAATAGGTTCACAAATTACTTCACAATACATTGTCAGTGTGAGGGTGTGTGTGTGTGCGCGTGCACAAGTGTGTTTGATCCGACTAAACAAAACAGCGCCCCTCAGTCCCAGTATGTGTAGCGTATATATCTGATGCTGTCAGGTCAGAAATAGTATGATATTGTTGCCGCCCGTAGCATTGAATGCAAGAGAAGACAGAAAGCATTTGACCTCCGTTGATAAAAACAGTATAAAATATGAGCCAATCAGCGTTGACCTAAACTATGAATGCTCCAGGGGCACCAAAATTAAGCGTCAAGGGAAGCCAGTTTGGATTTGGCTTCAGACCAATCATATCACAAGCCAAAGGTCATTATTGGCAGAAAAAAAGTTTGAATTGTTGCATCTCGTTGTGTTGTTGTCCTCCGGTGGCTAGCTAGCTAAAATCGTTCCTTTCCTAAATTAGCCATGATGGTGATAGGGACATGGACTTGGTGATTTTTCTTAATTCTCCGTACTGGCCAGTGATTATAACGGCAATTCTGATCCAACCATAAATTCATACATTGTGCCCCTAATCTGAAAGAATAAAAGTTCAACATGTAGCTAGATGTACAGCAGTATACTAATGTTAACTAGCTCGCTGGCGTATCGTTGCCCATGAAAGGAAGTTAGGCTAGTGAGCAAGTATTTTAGCCAGGTTGCCTACGACAACAACAACAACTAAAAGTGTGTACTGTATGACAGAGTCATAGGCCGTATAGGCAACATGAAAGAGGAGGATGGCATTGTCAACATGTTTTTTCTACTTGCACGCATGCAAGCACACACACACACACAGAAATAAATACAACTATCATGTTTAGCCTTCGTTGACAGGACTAAATAGTTTTTGGAATGTTTTAGTTGTCAATGTATTAGACTAATCATACAGTGCATTCAGAAAGCATTCAGACCCCTTGACTTTTTCCACATTTTCGTACGTTACAGCCTTATTTTAAAATTTACACACAAAACCCCATAATGACAAAGCAAAATCAGGTTTTTAGATTTTTTTGCAAATGTATTCAAAATAAAAACAGAAATAACTTATTTACTTAAGTATTCAGACCCTTTGCTATGAGACTCGAAATTGAGTTCAGGTGCATCCTGTTTCCATTGATCATCCTTGAGATGTTTCTACAACTTCATTGGAGTCCACCTCTGGTAAATTTAATTGATTGGACATGATTTGGAAAGGCACACACCTGTCTATATAAGGTCTCACCGTTGACAGTGCATGTCAGAGCAAAAACCAAGCCATGAGGTCAAAGGAATTGTCGGTAGAGACAGGATGTTGAGGTACATTTCTGCAGCATTGAAGATTCCCAATGATTCTTCCTAGAGCTGGATGCCTGGCCAAACTGAGCAATTTGGGGAGAAGGGCCTTGGTCAGGGAGGTTACCGAGGTTACCAAGAACCTGATAGTCACTCTGACAGAGCTCCAGAGTTCCTTGGTGGGAATGGGAGAACATTCCAGAAGGACAACCACCTCTGCAGCACTCCACCAATCAGGCCTTTATGGAAGAGTGGCCAGACGGAAGCCATTCCTCAGTAAAATGCACATGACAGCCTGCTTGGAGTTTGCCAAAAGGACTCTCAGACCATGAGAAACAAGATTCTCTGGTCTGATGAAACAAGATCGAACTCTTTGGCCTGAATGCCAAGCATGACGCCTGGAGGGAACCTGGCCCTATCCCTATGGTGAAGCATGGTGGTGGCAGCATCATGCTGTGGGTCTTTCAGCAACAGGGACTGGGAGACTAGTCAGGATCGAGGGAAAGATGATCAAAGTACAGAGAGATACTTGATGAAAACCTGCTCCAGAGCGCTCAGGACCTCAGACTGGGGTGAAGGTTTACCTTCCAACGGGACAATGACCCTAAGCACACAGCCAAGACAACGCAGGAGTGGCTTCGGAACAAGTCTCTGAATGTCCTCGAGTGGCCCAGCCAGAGCCCGGACTTGAACATGATCGAACATCTCTGGAGAGATCTGAAAATAGCTGTGCAGCGACACTCCCCATCCAACCTGACAGAGCTTGAGAGCATCTGCAGAGAAGAATGGAAGAAACTCCCCAAATACAGGTGTGCCAAGTTTGTAGGGTCATACCCAAGAAGACTCGAGGCTGTAATCGCTGCTAAAGGTGCTTCAACAAAGTACTGAGTAAAGGGTATGAACACTTATGTAAATGTGATATTTCAGTTGCTTGTTTTTTATTGAGACGAGGTGCAAAAATGTAAAAAATCTTGTTTTGCTTTGTCATTATGGGGTATTCCTTGATGAGGAAAAATAACAATTTAATCCATTTTAGAATAAGGCTGTAATGAAACAAAATGTGGAAAAAGTCAAGGGGTCTGAATACTTTCCGAATGCACTGTAGGTGATTAGATTATGTTGGAAGGTTGAAGTTGAAATGGTGCTGGAATAGTGGAGGCAGCTCCTGTTTTCTTTGCGACTTGCGGTAAATCAATGGTTCTAAATCAATAGTTGTAAATCAATAGTTGTTTAGTAGTACAAAAATGTTGGAAACATTACCTTGCATGACCATGCTGTAGCTCAAATGCAGTTTGTTACAAGCAATGTGTTTTGTGGGCTTCACCAGACAGATGTTGTTCTCCGGCTTTGTAATGAAACAAATGTGTGGTTGAATTCATTCTGCCTCTTTGTCTTCTTAATGTCTCGGCTTTTTAATGTCAAGGTATATGAACTAATAGCTTTTTAAAGCAAATAACGCAATTATTACAACACATTTTTTTCTGGATTGGCTTTCTCTCTGATTTTACCCGCGCACTGCTTCTGATGGATACGTGTCTAAGCCACAATAACTGTTAATCAGCACAGCGGTAAGAGACCCTAAGCCAATTAACCTGCTGCAACAAGGCAGGAGCCCTGCTGATATACCGGTAAAGCAGAATTAAATGTTAGCGCAGGAGAAAATGTGCAGCACCTCACAGGCAACTGCTGCCATTGCCTATAGGTTTTCTTATAGAGATGGGGAAAGCAGATTTGTAAAGAAAAGAGAGGGAGAGCGAGAAAGAGAGAGAGAGAGAGAGAGAGAGAGAGAGAGAGAGAGAGAGAGAGAGAGAGAGAGAGAGAGAGAGAGAGAAAGTGAGCGAGAGCGAGAGAGTGTGTGTGTGCCAAGCGGTTTAAAACCTTGTCAAAAGTAATTAAGGAATTGCATGGTGCGAGTTACCTAAAGGCCTCTAAAAAAAGAGGGAGACAAAGAGGGAGGCATCTGGCTTTAGAAAAGGGCTGCTGTACTGTTCACTGATGAGAAGTGATTGTGACTGTACTATCATTTATTCAACAGCAGAATAGATATCAATACCAAGTAAACACTACCAAGGTAAGCTATATAGTACTGTTTGGGGTTGATAGAAAACATGCTGCAATAATTGCTTTACTGTATTTTTTAAATGTTCTTTTTCCTCGTCTGATTAATCATTTTATTCCAACACCAAAATCCATACTACTACAGAATGGCGTCACGTTTGTCGGTTTAATCCTAACTGGTGGTGTTGCAATGTGTTGCCATTAACAGAGCCTCTGTAGTTGGAAGGGAAACCAAGGCCTCTCTTCCTGCATGGATTCACAACACTAATGGGGTGTCATGATGATTCTTCAGCACACCGAGTGATCCGTCAGACGCTACCCATCTGGGGGCTCATAGTGACTAGTGACTAGTGAGAGTGATACGGGGGCTTGGTGGGAGAGCTCTACTGACACCCCTAGGCTGGTTTGGTGTCATTGGCATTAGCAGCACAGCCAGCGTTGTTCTCGGTTTAACCTCCCTCTCTCTTAACTGCTGTACTGAATGGCTATCCTGTCCTGGAAATGCCAGCTAAGCCCCCAGTCTGTGCTCTACGCAGGAGCTCTTAATGCTCTCTTCCAACACACACACCTCCCTCTTTCTCTCCCTCTCTCTCTCTCTTTCTGCAACGCTCCCACGCTTGGGGAACAAGGCTCAACCGGTGGTGGTGGGAGAAGCGGGACTGGAGTGTTTAATGCTGTAGTCACTGCTCTTGATTGTTTGACCCTGGGAGAAAGTTCTGCCACAGGGGGAAATATGTGTCTGAAACCGAGGGGCTGGAACAGACAGAATAGGAGAGGGATACCACGAGCGTGAGAGCCTCGGCTCAGGCTTTGACCATTCCGCTACCGGACGCCAGTGAGTATGGTGTGAGCCTACATGTAAATTAGTGTAAGTTAGTATGTGTAGAAGAAAATATGTGCATGTGTGTGTATGAGTGTATGTAAGAATGTGGGTGAAGTGCTAAGCCTCCTGACATATTTTCACATCATTGCGACATCACATCACCTTGAGTCACATGTGCATTAAAGGTCTCCGACCTCCATTGCCGTCTATCTAAGTGGTGATAATTGCAAACAATAACCGTTAGTCTAGGGAACATAATATTCCAACTGAATTAATATCTGGTGTGTGTGACCAAAAATATCATCATCTGTTATGCTATGACTCAACCATGGGTATTCATTTTTGGATGTCTATCATCAATGTATTACGAATTACAATTCGTACAATATGTTACGAATATGCAACGTTACCAATTCCAATTTGCTGTGGCTAATGTTAGCTAGGTGGCTAACGTTAGGTAGGAGGTTGACGTTAGCGAGGCTAGGGCTTAGGGTTAGGGGTTAAGGATAGGGTTAGGGATAGGGTTAAGGATAGAGTTAACGATAGGTTTAGGAGTTAGGTTAAATGGTTAAGTTTAGGGAATGTTCGAAGTGGGCCCTAATGCCTCAGTAATTGCTGTGTTCAGTAATCAAAAGCACTTTGATGAGTTTAGTTAATTGTGATGGGTGCAGGGCATGAAAGGAGTTCAGCTTTTCAGAAAGAAACAAACTGAACAACGTAGGTCTATTCAGCTAGAGCTCAATTTCCAGCAACAGACAAAGGCAGACTGGGTGAGGCCACTGTCAACACAGTGCACAGAGGTACTTAAAATAACTACCGTTGTGCTTTAATATATTGCAGCCCTTTCACGATTCACTATTTCTTATAAAATATGTTGAAATTGAGAAAATAATAATAAATTGAAATTGATATTTTTCACACCGAAGTCAAAAAATGCCCAGGACTTAATCAATCAGATTTCAAATTAATTTGGTTGGGGGCAGGTGATTCTCATTTTCCTGGTAATTTCTCAACTGCGGTAAATTGCCTGTATTGTGAAAACAGCCATTCAACCAGTTTTGAAAGGAGAAAACAGAATATTCTGCCCCATTGCACTTCATTGTAAAGTGCAAGGGAACCAATATATAAGTGCACAACTGTATGTAAATGCAAGTTTGATGAAAGCTCCTCTACAACTTCTGCATCCCTCCGTTAAAAATACCTATTAATTGTATTATTATGGTGAACCAAATTGACCCAGACACAAACGGGTGACATAAGCACAAAAGGGGGGAAACACAAACACACACTTATGTCTACATCTGCCAGGGGCAGGTGTGTCAAGTCGGTTTGGATAGGATATAGAATAATATTCCATATGTAATCCCCTGTTATCTGCCCGCGTGACAGAGACTGACTTCCTGTTGCGAAGGTATTTCAATCAGATTAAAGACGGTATTAATCCAGAGACAGACTGACTCCACTCCTAATAACCAGTAGACACACACAGCATTATCCACAGCCTTACCAGCTGCGTTATCAGTCTCTACTCTTTTTAATAGATGTTCTATTGTGCAATACAAAACAAGAACTGTTCCAAGGAATGTATCATTTCATTTTCATATACATGCCACACTAAATTAGTGAATTTATTTGTTTTTTGGGGTGAGGGCCATGAGCCCAATCAATATTATATATGGAGTGTGTAAAGCATTAACACCTGCTCTTTCCATGACATAGACTTACCAGGTGAATCCAGGTGAAAGCTATTATCCCTTATTGATGTCACTTGCTAAATCCACTTCAATGAATGTAGATGAAGGGGAGGAGACGGGTTAAAGAAGGATTTTTATGCCTTGAGACACCTGAGACATGGATTGTGTATGTGTGCCTTTCAGAGGTTGAATGGGAAAGACAAAATATTTAAGTGCCTTTGAACAGGGTATAGTAGTAGGTGCCAGGCTCACCGGTTTGGGTCAAGAACTGCAACGCTGCTGGGTTTTTCACGCTCAACAGTTTCCCACGTGTATCAAGAATGGTCCACCACCCATTGGACATCCAGCCAACTTAACAACTCTGGGAAGCAACTCAATATTAGGAAGGTGTTCTTAATGTGTTGTCCAACATATCCACGGTGCCGGCGTTATTCCAATTTGGCACATTGAGACAATTATATTTTATCCGCGTCAAATCAGCAGTTATAATCTTAATTGCTACGTCTGTAAAAGTAATCACATTCATCATAAGGTACTACTTGTACTGAACCACACTATTGTATTGAACACCAGGTAATCATGCTGACTTCCATGAAATTTCAACTGAAAAAGTGAGACTAAAAAACTGTACATTCTGTATTTCTGTTACTAAGCAAGCATAGTATCACTGAGCATGCATGATCTCATGTAAAGGAAACTTTGGGCATCCCATCGTGATGTACCTGTACGTCACCTCCTAATTCTCTAGCGCTGTTCGGTCAGAGAGGTCAGACGAGACCTTCCAAACACACGACTCAGACACATAGCCTAATTCCCACACTGAACATTATAACTACACTGAGCAGCGTGTGCATTTTTACACTCAAGCCACAGGTGGCATCTAAACACAATGTCATTTAAACAATAAATAGCAAACATTAAAATATATTAAAGTAAGATTCTATGACAGTTGGTCTCCCAAGTGGCGCAGCGGTCTAAGGCACTGCATTACAGTGCTAGAGGCGTCACTACAGACCCGGGCCGTATCACACCAGGCCGTGATCGGGAGTCCCATAGGTCGGAGCACAATTGGCCCAGCATCATCCGGGTTAGACGAGGGTTTGGCTGGGGGGGCTTTACTAGACTGATCGCGCTCTAGCGACTGCCTGTGGCCAGCCGGGTGCCTGCAGGTTGACCTCGGTCGTCAGTTGAACAATGTTTCCACCGACACATTGGTGCGGCTGGCTTCCGGGTTCAGCGGGGGGGTGTTAAAGGAGCCCGGTTTGGCGGGTCATGTTTCTGAGGATGCATGACTCGACCGTCACCTCCCGAGCCCTTAGTGGAGTTGCAGCGATGAGACGAGATCGAAATTGGGGAGAAAAAATAATCATTGATGCTATGTCAGTAAAGTTTTGAGAGCAGTAAAGGTGTGTGACCAATCCAGGTTCTGACTGCTAAGAGCAGGAAGGAGGGTGACTGACACTCATTGGACACTCATAGGTAGAGCAATCTGATAAATGGACCTAGGAACAAATGACTAGCCTGGGTGCCAGTCTGTTTCTACTCTCATGTCAACTCCCTATGGAAATGTCATGCCAAACATGTTTCGCATGACATGAAGGGGAATAGCTAAATAGACTGGAACACAGGCTAACAATTGACTAGCACTGGCCCCAGGCTAATTAAACTGCAGTCATTTAATGTGATCAACAACATAAAACAAAACACACATGAAAGGATTACTCGGGGGAGTGGTTCATTAGTCAACCTTAGTCATAATGAAAACAGTTAAATAACACAAGTTGCCTTGTTTTGGTGTAAGACATAGGCCTAAAAAACGTCAGAGAAACGAAAATATTGAGGATTTAAAAGTTGATTATACGAGGAGCCAAAAAAAGCTTTCAGGCACTGAGAACACTAAATAGACAATGAGGTGGGGTTTAACAAGAGAGGCCGCAGTGAAAGTCATGTTACCCGGGCAGGTTACCGTAACTGCCTTGGCAGAAGGCTGTTAGGAGTGACTAAAGAGGGACTAAATAGTTTGTAGCAGTGGTTCTCAATCAGGGGTAATAGGCCTATCCATGGGTGGAACTTGAGAAGACTCATAAGACCCTAGTCCTACTGGTAAAATGCACGGGGGGCTACTTCAGGGGTATAGTATTAGAAGGAGGACTAGCAGTGAATGCCAGGATGTAAACAAAGGGGAAACGGTTGTCAACTAGTGCTGGACTGACTGTACTTCATATTGGAAAACAAACCATCTTAATCACTAAAGTTTTTTGGGGATCCTGGTTACATAAATGCTGTCAATAATAATTTGCATATAATACAGAATTTAACATCCGGTCTCTGCTGGATTAAGTTATAAAAATGTAACGCCGCTATTTTGCTGCTGGTTTCTGTGGGTTCCAGGTGTGGCTGAGAGACTGGAGGCTCAGGAGGCCAGAGGAAGATGTTGACCCCATGGGGGCTGTTCCTCTGCCAGCTGGTAATAAACACGTCCTACCATGTCATCAAAGGTAGGCCAGAGTTCAATCAAACTCTCACTGTGGGGATTAGCGGTCTTGCTTCTCAAGTTGCCTCAACATGAAACTGCAAATACTGTGTGACCACTGGTATCATGTTATGGTTTTAGTACTTAACCACTTAAACCAAAACTACAATGCCACCTGGCCTAATAAAGAGAACAATGCTACTTATGGTTGAACCGCTAATGAACAATTGGTCATTGACATTTCATTTAAGTAATTTAATTGAGAGCCATTGACCCCAAATCTGTGTCTGTTGATTGACAGCCAGCCTCTGCCTGGGTGGGTCGGACATCTTTGCAACGGTGAGCGAGAACAGCCCCGTAGGAGAGTTCATAGCGAACCTCAGCATCATCGGGGACCCTACAGGAGTCAATAGCATCCGCTTGTGCCTCACCGGAGAGAACGCCAATTGGTTCTACCTTGAAGGGAGAACCATCAGGCTAAACTCATCCGTTTTAAGAGTCCTGGATCGAGAGGTAATAAGACATCACGCTGTTGCTGTCCTTCTGTTTTAATTCTTATACCAGAAAACCAGTTATCTGTTTTGATTGAATAGGACACATTAATATATTTGACAGTTCATACTTAACAAGTCTAATTAATAGCTTTTTCTCTCCAAGCGCCAGGGATCTGTATTGATGGCAGCATTAACATGTTATGAAGATGACATAATACAGGTAAGGCATCTCAATTACTCCATTATCTCAACTAGGCCTACAGCATGTTATTCCCAACCTTTACATTTAGAATGTGAACCGACTCAAAATGAAGGAGAGGAAATACCTATACTGAGTTTCTGAAAATACTGTTTTCTTTCTCTAGAGTGAATACAGGGTCATAGTTGAGATCCTGAATGAAAATGACAACAAACCAAAGTTCTTTGAGAAGACTATACAACCACGTTACATAAGTGAGGTAAAGATACATCTCTAGATCACACTATGATAATATAGATAATCTTGTGTTTCAGATGCATAATGACAGGTCTTCTGTATTTCATCAATCCTCAGCTCACTGCAGTCAACTCTGTAGTCTTCACCGTCAAGGCCATCGATGCTGATGGAGACACCATCACCTACATCATTGACAGAGCCTTGGTATGAAAAATGGCACTGACAGATAGGGCTGCCGTGCTTCTAGCTCTTAAGAAACTTTGCAGGTTTTTTTTATGTGTTATTTCGTACATTATTAGCCCCCCCAAAAAATGGTGTTACTACATACAGCCGGGAATAACTTTTAGATATCAGAGCGGCAGTAACTCACCAGCATTACGACTAGGAATATGACTTTCCCAACTCGGATCCTTTGTTCGTACCCCCCAGGACAATTGAACTGATTCCAGAGGCTGACCCAAAACACCGCCGGTGGAGGAGAGGTACTCGGAGTGGACTTCTAGACCGACTCAGGAGGCACACCACCCACCCACCACTTCCGAGTATATTACTCGCTAATGTTCAGTCTCTGGATAATAAAGTTGATGAGCTCAGGGCGAGGATTTCCTTCCAGAGAGACATCAAGGACTGTAACATACTCTGTTTCATGGAAACATCGGGATATACTGTCTGAGTCCATACAGCCAGTTGGGTTCTCAGTTCATCGCGTAGACAGGAATACATATTCTTTCCGGGAAGAAGAAGGTCGGGGGTGTATGTTTCATGATGAACTACTCATGGTGTAATTGAGCTAACATACAGAAACTCAAGTCCTTTTGTTCACCCGACTTAGAATACCTCACAATCAAATGCCGACCGTATTACCCCGCAAGAGAATTATCTTCGGTTATAGTCACAGCCGTGTATATTTCCCCTCAAGCCGACACCACGACAGCCCTCAAAGAACTTCACTGGACTTTATGCAAACTGGAAACCACATATTCTGAGGCCACATTTATTGTAGCTGGGGACTTTAAATAACAAACCAAATTTGAGGAAAATGCTCCCGAAGTTCTATCAACACACTGAATGTAGTACTCGCGCTGCTTGACCACTGCTACTACAACTTCCGGGATGCCTACAAGCGCCCCCCCTCCCCGCACTCCCTACGGCATATCTGATCATGACTCCATTTTGCTCCGCCCTTCCTATATGCAGAAACTCAAACAGGAAGTACCCGTGCTAAGGACTATTCAACGCTGGTCTGACCAATCGAAATCCAAGCTTCAAGATTGTTTTGATCACACGGACTGGGATATGTTCCGGGTAGCTTCTGAGAATAACATCGACGATTACACTGATACGGTGACCGCTACCAAGGACTGTGGGCTGATACGGTGACCGCTACCAAGGACTGTGGGCTCTCCTTCTCCGTGGCTGATGTGAGTAAGACATTAAGCGTGTTAACCTTCGCATGGCTGCCGTGCCCAGACGTCCTCAGAGCATACGCAGACCAGCTGGCTGGAGTGTTTACGGATATATTCAATCTCTCCCTATCCCAGTCTGCAGTTCCCACATGCTCCAAAATGTCAACCATTGTTCCTATACCCAAGAAAGCAAAGGTAACTGAACTAAATGACTATCGCCCCATAGTACTCACTTCTGTCATCATGAAGTGATTTGCGAGACTAGTGGAGGATCATATCACCTCTACCTTACCTTACCTGACACCCTAGACCCACTTCAATTTGCATACCGCCCCAATAGAGCCACAGACGATGCAATCGCCATCCAGGGCCTCGAGCTTAATGATGAGCTTGGAGGGTACTATGGTGTTGAATGCTGAGCTATAGTCAATGAACAGCATTCTTACATAGGTATTCCTCTTGCATAGGCCCTTTCCCATCTGGACAAGAGGAATACCTATGTAAGAATGCTGTTCATTGGGTAAAATTGGGTCCTGGACTTCCTGAGGGGCCAGCGCCAGGAGATGAAGGTAGGAAACAACACCTCCACTTCGCTGATCCTCAACACTGGGGCCCCACAAGAATGCATTCTCAGCCCACTCCTGTACTTCCTGTTCACCCATGACTGCGTGGCCACGCATGCCTCCAACTCAATCATAAAGTTTGCAGATGACACAACAGAACTAGGCCTGATTACCAACAATAACGAGACAACCTACAGGGAGGAGGTGAGGGCCCTGGGAGTGTTGTGCCAGGAAAATAACCTCTCACCCAACATCATCAAAACAAAGGAGCTGATCGTGAACTTCAGGAAACAGCAGAGGGAGCACCCCCCTATCCACATCAACAGGACCTCTGCATACACATCACTGACAAACTGAAATGGTCCACCGACACAGACAGTGTGGTGAAGAAGGCGCAACAGCGCCACTTCAACCTCAAGAGGCTGAAGAAATTTGGCTTGGCACGTAAAACCCTCACAAACTTTTACAGATGCACAATTGAGAGCATCCTGTCAGGCTGTATCACCACTTGGTACGGCAACTGCACCGACCGCAACTTCAGGGCTCTCCAAACGGTGGGCGGTCTGCCCAACGCATCACCGGGGGCAAACTACCTGCCCTCCAGGACAACTACAGCCCCCGATGTCACAGGAAGGGCAACAACACCATCAAGGACAACAAACACCCGAGTCACTGCCTGTTCACCCCGCTTTCATCCAGAAGGCGAGGTCAGTAAAGGTGCATCCGAGCTGGGATCAAGAGACTGAAAAACAGCTTCTATCTCAAGGCCATCAGACTGTTAAATAGCCATAACTAGCACAATAGAGGCTGCTTCCCTATATACATAGACTTGAAATTACTGGCCACTTTAATAATAATGGAACACTAGTCACTTTAATAATGAATACATATTTGCATTACTCATCTCATATGTATATACTGTATTCTATCCTATTCTACTGGAACTGAGGCTATGCCGCTCTGACATTGCTCGCCCAAGTATTTATATATTCTTAATTCCATTCCTTTACTTTAGATTTGTGTGTATTGTTGTGAAATTGTTAGATATTACTTGTTAGACATTACTGCACTGTTGGAGCTAGAAACACAAGCATTTTGCTACACCAACAATAGCATCTGCTAAACACGTGTATGGGACAAATACAATTTGATTTGATTTGACAGTACCATGAGCTTGAACTTACAGAGAATCATTGTGGGACAGTGTGTGACAGAATTTAGAGAGTATGAAGAGTTAATTGACAGCAGTCAAACTGTATTTTTACCAATAAAACTCCTCGCTCTCTAGTAGCACTTCACCTCAGTGTTGAATCCTGTTGTCATGTTCCTGTTTATTTCAAACAACGACCCAATATATCCACTTATAGTGACAACCCAACATCTACTCAGATGAAATCTATTTTAAATGCTCCTGTACTTCCTAATCTTGCTGATTACACCTCTGTGTCAATCGCTCGGTAGACCATCTGTGCACTAAATTAATGAGAATTCATTTCCATGTTTCCTCTCATCCCAGCCTGATGCCAGCTATTTCAGGATAGACCTACCCAACAGTGGTAAAGTGATCCTGGACAAGCCATTGGACTATGAGACCAAAACCCAGCTGCAGCTAGTCATCTACGCTGTGGTAAGACCTGCTACTTATCAGACCTGGGTTCGAATAGTATGTGTGTTTTCTTTCAAATACTTTGAGCGTCTGATTGAGCCTGTCTGAGGTACCAGACGGACGGGGTTGCACTTCTTGGACTATTTAAGTGAGCTCATTGAGTCAGACATGCTCAATCAAGCACAGCTGAAATTTTTTAAAGAAAACAAATACCATTTGAATCCATTTCTGCTACTAATCCCCTTTTTCATTAATCAACAAGAACACATTGAGGTCAGAGGCCAATAATTCTGAAAGCCAGAGGCTATAACTGTGTACTCCCTGCCTAGTCATATAATTGAAAATGATAATCTGAAAATATGTAATCTATTACTATGCCACTGCCTGACGAGACGTGTATTATAATCTACTCAACTATTTATGAGTAAAGCCATCCTCAAATACTCTGACCATAAATAGTTACAATGCAAAGCACATTTCGTCTTGCAGGCAGCATCATTCTCTAACCTTAAATCTCAAATGCTGTGGAAGGACATGGCTGGGCTGAATACTGGTCTCCCGACCATGTCTTTGCCTTCTCTTACAGAAAAACACATGGATTTCATGTGACCACGTGATTTTGTGTGATCTCATGTGATCAAATGTAATTTCATGTGAAGTTAATGTAATAACATGCGACAACATAAAACCACATGTGACAACATGTGAGCACATGGGAGAACATTATCTCATGTGAAACAAATGTGGAATAAATGTGACAACATGGGGATGAAACATTTCTACATGCAATACTATGACACTACACATGTAGTGACTGTATTTTCTTGACTGTATTTTCAACAAGGTTGGGATTTAATTTTAAGTCCAAAGTGTAGCAATACAGTCGAAATCGGTTACTTGACACAGACATTGTGGCATAGCAGGAAGATCGGAATGCTGTAAACCAAGAGGTTGTGAGTTAAAATCCCAAGTAAGACATGTTGAATAATAATGACTGTATAAATAAACATACACAATGTAGTATTGTTTGTTAAAGTGTGTCAAATAGGTAAGTTGAAAACACCATGTTAAAAGTGCTGTGTGTATCACGACTCTGGATGTGGCCCAGATGCAGAAACAGAAGGCGGATAGTTAGATTCTCATAATATTTATTATAATAAAGGGGCAGGCAAAGGGCAGGTCGAGGACAGGCAGAGGATCGTAATCCAAGTCAGAGTCAATCAGGGACAGAACGGCAGGCAGGCTCAGGGTCAGGACAGACAGAAAGGTCAGCACCGGGTAGAATAGAAAACAAAAACTTGAGAACAGGAGAAACATGCTGGTAAGACCTGTCAAGACGAACTGGCAACAGACAAACAGAATACGCAGGGGATAATGGGTCAAAAATAGGAGACACCTGCTGGGGGGGGGTGGAGATAAGCACAAGACAGGTGAACAGATCAGGGTGACAGAGGGTGTATCATAATGAGTCATTATTGTTCGCAGGGCATCACCTGTGAAATCTCATGTGAACATTTGAATCCACATGTGAAAGGTTATGTGATCGCGTGAACATTCACATGAGAAACTTCATGTGAAATGTTATCACATGTCAAGTGTTCCAAAAACACATGGTTTCACGTGATTTCACATGTGCAAAACAAGTAAAGATGTGAAATGTGAAATTGTGATTTTCCACATGTGAAATCAATGTGGTTTTTCCGTAAGGGTTTGCTCTCAGTCTTGCTTGTTCCATTATATTGGGTATCATTACTGAAGCTTAAGTAAAACATCATAATAAATATCTACTCCAGGAAACCAACACCAAGGAGTGGTACAACACTTCTGCCTCTCTGACTGTGCACGTGAAGGACGGGGACGACCAGTACCCTCAGTTCCTACCGTGCACACCCATCTCCCAGGACAACAAACACACGGTTGTCTGCACCAATCCCGTCTACACAGTCAACATCACAGAAAAGGACCAGGTCATGACTGCTGCTTAGTTCTTTCATTGTAGAATTTGAATTATATGGATGTGCATACTGCATACACTATTGATTCTTTTTTTTACATTTATTAACCCTTAATATATTAACCAGGAAAGACACTTGAAGTTAGAAATCTCTTTTGCGAGGGCAACCTAGCAGGAGTCAAGATCTAACAATTGATTGATTGAACAATCCATGTGGGTTCTAAGATGCAGTAATTCTCTGGTTTCAGGACATGTTACTGAATTTCTCTCCTGGTCCAATTCATGCTGAAGATGGAGACAGAAGCCTTGATACGCCTTTGCTCTACTCCATTCTCTCAGGTGTGGGCCTACCTAATAGTGTCTGCTTCATCCATAGTCGCCAATAGGCATTTTCAAGGCCTATTGAGAGGCCAGTAGACTGCTCTGACGTTTCTTTTTTGAAAGGATTGCATTGCAGCCTTACACTTGACAGAAGTGAGCTCATGTGGTCATTCTGTGTGACATCCCGGTGGCCTGTGTATTTACCTGTAACACATGTGCCTCAGGTGCTGACAAAAACAGGTTTCAGATTGACAACCGAACAGCAGAGATCACATTGACTAGACGGGTGGAAAACAGACACCTGACACCTACATTCCGACTACGCATCATGGTAAGAAAATCTTGAATGAAACAACGATAAAAGCACTAGTATCAGTAGCGTTCCTAATCAAAAAGACACAAATAAGACAATAAGCGCCGTATCCTAAATGTACTATGAGCCTTTTAAAATCTAATTTGGTAACCAAATAGATCTGAAATGGGATCTTCCTGGACTGACATTGAAAACACAATCAATCATGTACAGGCATCTCAGCTGAATGACCCAAAGAAGTACAGTGTGGCGACAGTGCTGGTCCGGGTGCTAGCAGAGAACCGGTTCCCTCCCCTCTTCAACAGAACCACGTACAAGGGCTTCATCGTCGAGAACTCCAGTCCTGCCACGCTAGTTTCCACCTATGGGAACGAGGTGCTTCTCATCCAAGCCATAGACCAGGACTTCGTAGATGTAAGCAGTGGGACAATGTGTGTGTCTGACTACATTTAGTTAGTTTAAAGGGATAATAAACAAAAGTATTTTCATCCCATCTTGGTTCCTGGTACATCATCTCTCAGTTTAACTTCCCTCCATTTACAGGGGGTGAATCCAAAAATGCATTACTCTCTCCCGCCCACATCAGCCACAACTGCACTGTACCACATCACCCAGGAAGGGGTCATCATCGCTAAGACCGACCGCCTACGACCCTTCGAGAGGCACTTCCTAGAGGTACGATCATAGTCAGACAAATATATACTGGACAAAAATATAAAATATAAAACGCAACATGCAATTACAGTTCATATGATGAAATCAGTCAATTGAAATAAATTAATTTGGCCCTAATCTATTTATTACACATGACTGGGAATACAGCTATGCATCTGTTGGTCACAGATACCTTAAAAAACGGTAGGGCGTGGATCAGAAAACCAGTCAGTATCTGGTGTGACCACCATCTGCCTCATGCAGTGCGACACAACTCCTTCACATACAGTTGATCAGGCTGTTGATTGGGGCCTGTGGAATGTTGTCCCACTCCTCTTCAATGGCTCCGCAAAGTTGCTGGATATTGGCAGGAACTGGAATTAGCTGTCGTACACACTTCAATTCAGAGCATTCCAAACTTGCTCAATGGGTGACATGTCTGGTGAGTATACAGGCCACGGAAGAACTGGGACATTTTCAGCTTCCAGGAATTGTGTACAGATTCTTGCGACATGGGGCCGTGCATTACCATGCTGAAACATAAGGTGATGGCGGTGGATGAATGGCACGACTATGGGCTTCAAGATCTCGTCACAATATCTCTTTGCATTCAAATTGCCATCAATAAAATGCAATCGTGTTCGTTGTCCATAGCATATGCCTGCCCATCGCATAACCCCACTACCACCATGGGGCACTCTATTCACAATGTTGACATCAGCAAACTGCTCACCCCCACGACGCCATACACGTGGTCTGCGGTTGTGAGGCTGGTTTTATGCACTGCTAAATTCTCTAAAACGACGTTGGAAGCGGTTTATAGTTGAGAAATAAACATTCAATTCTCTGGCAACAGCTCTGGTGGACATTCCTGCAGTCAGCATGCCAATTGTACACTCCCTCAAAACTTGAGACATCTGTGGCATTGTGTTGTGTGACAAAACTGCACATTTTAGAGTGGCCTTTTATTGTCCCCAGCACAAAGTGCACCTGTGTAATGATCATGCTGTTTAATAATCTTCTTGATATGCTAGACCTGACAGGTGGATGGGTTATCTTGGAAAAGGTAAAATGCTCACTAAGAGGGATAAACAAATGTGCACAACATTTGAGAGAAATAAGCTTTTTGTGCATTTGGAACATTTCTGGGATATTCTTTTTCAGCGCATGAAACATGGGCCCAACACTTTACATGTTGCGTTTATATATTTTTTTCAGTGTAAAAACCTGGATTTGTTAAACAGGGACAGTTGGTTTTACTAGTCGTCCCTGGCTAACTGTATAGCTAGGTTAGGCCAATAAGTGGCCCGGTAGTAATACAACTGTAGGTAAGACACACATTGAAATTAGCTTAATTTAACATTAGGGTTACAAATACACATCGAAGCCTTTTTTGTCTCGAATCTACAGCTCTCTGTAATATCATTATTTATCCCATAGGTGGTCGCTATGGATGAGGAATCAGGTGAGGTTGCTAAAGCCTCAGTCGACATTGAGCTGCTACAAAGAGGCCAGCCAGGTAAGTACTGAGCATGACTGTGAGGATACAGGAACCCCACATACAGACCACACCCACACACACAGTATCAGATCTTTGATAGGTAGGGAAAGTCACAATGACAGTAGTGTGCACACACACAACATATGGAGCTGATCAACACTGGCTAATACCACTAGGGCTCTCTGAATGTCAATAAAGAACAATACTATTTTCTTACAGTGTAGCCTGTAGATGCAGAAAAGACATCAATTGAACTCGACCAAAACAATGGAAATGCCATGGCAACTATAATCACGTGTCCCCCATGGGGGGGAAAGATTCAGAATCTCTTCATTGCCCCCCATCAAAAGCAGTCTACAGTTAGGCTATGGTATTTCCCGCTATTTTGGGATGAAAATCTGGGATAAAAAGTGCTTGTATGGATGTCAACCCCAATACATGTTCATGTCATTGTCACCATCCAACCCCATTACACTTAAAAACAGCTTCAAGTATCACCACAGATTTCAACATGCCTAGCTATGCTACCAGCTCACACGAATGGCAGTTAACAGAAGTCTTTTCTAACCCCGAAATTGACTATATCTAAATGTTATGCATCAAAAACAGCCAAACTCTTTAGTACCACATTGTGGGCCTGTTAGAACACAAACATCACAACGGATTTTTACAAACATCCACTAAAATCAGTTTCTGGGATGTGCGCTAAATAACGGTGTCCTTGTTCTTTCACCCACGGTCTGCATTCCAAATGATTGACACTCTTGATAAAGATCAAAAAGAGCAAAAACTACTGTATAAAATATATAATTGGAAAACGGAGCTACAGTATATTGTATGTTCCCCCCAAAAAAGGGAAATTATATTATTTTATACTAATACAATTGCTCAGAGAAATAGATTTTGTTTAACAAGTAATATAATATGTATATATATTTTAAGCTAGAGGTCAAAATGATTGATACCCTGTTTTCAATGCCTTACCTTGCGAGGATAACGGCACAGAGCCTTTCTAAAATGCCCTTTATATCCTTCCTATGCGCTTATGGGATTGCCCTCCTCAATTCAAACCACAGGTTTTCAATGTGTTTTAAGTCCGGAGACTAAGATGGTCATTGCAAAATGTTGATTTTGTAGCCAATTAACTATTTCTTTGTGGCTTTTAATGTGTGGTTGGTCTATTCATTAAATATTTGTGACCTTGTGATCTCCCAGTTCACCCCCCCTCCCCTTCAATGCACGGTCAATCATGCCACTCCAGGCAACAAGAATACAATACGATGGACGTCAAGCTGCTCGAATTTCCCAGAATGTATTTTCTCCCCATTCTAAGAAGTGTAGACTGAGCGACTGCTTACGAACCAGACACAGACTTTCTCTTCATCTGGGCGTCAGGCACAACGTTTGGATGAATGAATGGGACTCCGCAGGGCTATGAGCACGAGCCGGTGCAAAGTGAAGATAATGGACCAGTTGTGCGGGCAGTTGGACTTCATACTCTAAACCGTCTCTCCTATCCCTCCATCCTTTCCTCCATAGTTCCACGGACACCTTTCGGAGAAGAGCGGTTGTTCAGAGACATGGATGTGAGGATGGCTGGCGGTATCATGGGTGGGATGCTGCTGCTGTTAGTGGCCATCCTGTTCCTGCTGATCCGATGGGCCAAGAGGAGACGGAGACGGGACCCGGCCAGACGAGGGGCTGTCATCCTGGGGAAGCACCCCAATGTGGTAAGGGCTGCTCCATGTACAAAAACACACACTGTATCCACACACATGACTCTCACACACACACAGGGGCAACTAAAGCACGCACACAAGTGAAAGAAATATATTGATCCAGGTGTTGAACTATTGAATGACCATTTGCTGGCCAGTTGCGACTGAAGGAATGGCAAAGACACAAAGTATAAGCATGCAACAACATGTAAACCCACTGAGTATTACAGTCAAACACAATTTGCTTATACAACCCTAATCTGAGCTAAATGTGTCATTAACCAGGTTTTCATCCAAACTTTTCTCCAAAGTTTAAAAAAAAAAAGCTGTTGGTGAACTTTCCAAATTTCGACAAAACCAAATACGCTACATAAAGTGAGATCTTTTGGTGTCGTCAAATTAATAATGCATGAAATACCGGAGGAAACACCTTTATGGGCAAATATTGATACAATAACCATGATATTGAAGTAAACTCGCGATGATATACTGTGTGGTCCTCCCACTACGACTCGGGAAGATATGCAGTTTGTTAGACTACTGATGAAATAAATGATGATGATGAACTTCACAGCGTGGTGAAAGTGCACGGTGATCTTAATGCTCCTCTCCAATAAGTATCAAAGGGTCTGATTCTGGTGACATGATGATCGATGCTTGACTGCCATTTGACAAGTAAAAATATCCTCACTTCTTATCTATAATAATCTCATCGCGTAGACGAGCCTACCCGCACTGTATCCGAGAGCTGTTGGCTTGAACGCACGTGCCAATACCATAATAGGCACATTTGCTATTTAACACAACAGTATTTGTCAAAAAACTACATCTGATTTTATCCGCAACAAGTCCATTTGGTGGAAACCACACTGGTTGGGAAAATGCACATATTTTCTATATGCAAGTTTTAGAATATTGGTATGACAATCCAATTGGATGGAAACCTAGCTACTGTCAAATCTAACCTAATCGACCACTTATCTAAACTACAGCGTAATACAAGGCAAAAAAACATTGAGACTAAAATATATATTTTTAAACATGTCTGTAACGCCATATCAACTACCTTCGTTTAACTAGGCAAGTCAGTTTTGCTCAATCTCTGAGCTGTGACTCCTAAACCAGTGGATGGCAGAACAAGTTAAAACTCAACATATCAGACAGTCTTTCCTTCCTCCCGCCCTCACTCTCTCCCTCTATGCCCCTGATGTCTTTTTTCACTAATGCTGTTTATATAGAGCTTAAGGGGGTTCCAGATGGTGAGTTTTCCTTGAAAGCATTGATTTGACGTACGCACTAGAGTGATGTTGTGGTTGTGACAGTGAGGTGGTGTAATGTGCGTTAAATGTTTACATGTGATGCACTTCCATTGCATAATTATGCAAATTGAAGTATGGCACCTGTGGTTGTACTGTGACGTCGTGGTTCTGCATTGTGTTTTGTTTTCCCAAGATGCAGCAACAAGAAATTGTAGTGCAGCTTGAGAAAATGTATTATGGTGAACTCTGTAAATGTTACACATCGGTGATGAGTAACAGTAACACATGAACCATAATAGTTACATGTACAGTGCAGCTCCAAAAGTATCGGGGCAGTGACATTTCTGTTGTTGTTTTGGCTCTGTACTCCAGCACTTTGGACTTCAAATGATACATCGACTGAGGTTAAAGTGCAGACTGTCAGCTTTCATTTTGCACCATTTTAGGGGACCAAAAGTATTGGGACAAATTCACTTATGTGTGTTAAAGTAGTCCCATATTCATAGCACGCAATGATTACAGAAAGCTTGCGACTCTACAAATTTGTTGGATGCATTTGCTGTTTATTTTGGTTGAAGTTCATATTATTTTGTACCCAATAGAAATGAATGGTAAATAATGTATTGTGTCATTTTGGAGTCACTTTTATGTTTCTAAACATTTCTACATTAATGTGGATGCTACCATGATTATGGATCATTCTGAATGAATCGTGAATAATGATGAGTGAGAAAGTTGGACGCACAAATATCATACCCCCAAGATATTCTAATCAAAAAACAGGGGAGGCTAGCATTTTTGGTGGGTATGATATTTATGCCTCTGTACCTTTCTCACTATCAGGTGACAGGAGACAAAGGGCTGTGAGACATGGGTTTACATCTAGACACACGAAAAGTAGGAAGTATACGGAGGGTACAGGACAACAGAGGACGAACAGCAGAGGGGCTAATGACTTTGGAGCAGGGGGGGGAAAGGTCTCGGCTTCCGGGGGCGTAGCCGCGGGGCTATAGCGGCATGCCAGCGCATCCGGCTTGACCTTCTTGGATACCGGTTGGAGCTCCGGAAGCGAAGTGGACCGGGCCTTACTGAACTGCTCCCGCAGGTCCTGGTGGTCTGGGGGTTGGCGGAGAGGTCCAATTTTCAAGCCCCCAGGAAGATGTCCCGGGGCAGGCAGAGCTGACTTCAGGCAATGAGTGTGGCAGAACGGGCTCTAGCCCACGATGGCACCAGTAGGCCAGTCAATCGAGGGATTGTGTCACTGGAGCCAAGAGAATCCCAATACCACGGGAACCTGCAGAGACTCAATTAGCAGGAATTGTTTGTCTCGCTGTGGTTCCCCGACACTCGTAGGTTGGTGGTCTGGTGGGTGACCCGGCCTATGGAGTGCCTGTCCAGCGCTCTAACACCCATGGAAATGGAGAGGGGTTGAATGGGGATACCCAGCTCGGACACCAGGGTAACATCCATAGGACTCATATCAGCCCCCAAGTCGATGAGTATGTGGAGGAACTTGGACTGGTCGCCCCACAGTAGGGTGGCATGGAGAGGGGGGTGAGTAAGAGGAGAAGCAACATTGTCCTTAAGACCCATCAGAGTACTCATTCCTACCAATTAGCTCGGTCTCTTGAAGGGACAGGTAGACACATAATGACCGGCAGTATAGCAATACAAACAACTCTAGGTGTTAAGTCTGTGTACGCATTCGGCTGGAGATAGCCTTGCCCTGCCGAGCTGCATCGGCTTGGGAAGGGTCAAATCAGCAGACTTCGGAGACTCTTGGAGGAACTCGGGTAAGCTCGGATCCTCTCGGAGACGAAGATGCCGGGGACTTCCAGAGTTCACCGGATGCAAGGTGGGATTCTTGAGTGAGCGTTTGGGACCACAATCAGACCTCTTCTCCCTCCTACGGTCCCGTAGCCAACCATCGATCCGAATGGTTAAAGCGATGAGTGAGTCGAGATCCGTCGGAAGTTCCCAGGCTGCAAGCTCGTCCTTTACTTCCTCCGATAATCTGTGCAGGAACGCGTCGAACAGTGCTTCCGGGTTCCAGGCACCCTCCTCTGCTAGCGTGCGGAAATCCACCGCATAGTCTACCACACAGAGGAAGTCCTGCCGAAGCTGGAGTAACTTCCGGGGAACCTCTCTCCTGGACACCGGAGCCTTGAAAACTTATCTCACCTCCTCCACGAATACCTCCAGACTGAGGCAGACGGCAGATTGTTGCTCCCACTCCGCCGTGGCTCAGGCGAGTGCCCCCCGGACATCAGCATAATAATGTACTCTATCTTCGAGCGGTCCGAGGGGAACGAAGAAGGCTGCAGCTCAAAAATGAGGGAGCACTGGGAGAGAAAGGCCCGGCAGATTCTGGAATCTCCATCGTAGTGCTCCGGGGGAGGTAAACGGGGTTCCTGGGAATCCGGGGTGACGGGGCTGCTACCGGCCGGGTTACTGAGTGGCATGGAGGTTACCGTTGTGGTAGGCTGCCTAGTAGGCTAACCACGGAATTGCTACCGCAAAGTGTCCAATGCTAGGTCGTGACGTTCGGCCATGTCCTGGAACCCTTCCATCAGACCAAGAAGCAATTCCTCGTGCCTTCCAATGAGGGCTCCTTGGGAGGAGATGGCATTGTGGAGCTGGTCCAAGTCTGCTGGGTCAGTCATGGCCAGTTCGTACTATCAGGTTTCAGGTAAGACCCAAGTGCAGACTGCGTTGAAGTAACAATGTGTATTGCAACAACAGGGGCAGGCAAACAACAGGTCAAGGCAGGCAGGGGTCGATAATCCAGAGTAGTGTGGCAAGGTACAGGACGGCAGGCAGGCTCAGAGTCAGGACAGGCAAGGGTCAAAACCAGGAGAACGAGAAAAAGAGAGACTGGGGAAAATCAGGAGATGAGGGAAAACGCTGGTTGACTTGAACAAACAAGACAAACTGGCACAGACAGACAGAAAACACGGGTATAAGTACACAGGGGATAATTGGGAAGATGGGCGACACCTGGAGGGGGGGGATGAGACAAGCACAAGAACAGATGAAACAGATCAGGGAGTGACACTCACTTATCCTTACTCATGATTCATTCAGGATTATCCGTAATCATGGTAGCATGGTAGCACAGAGCCAAAACAATAAAAAATGTGTCACTGTATGTAATAGTTTGCATATGTAATTATTGTGAGTTTGGTGATGAGGTGAAATACTGACTTGTGTTTTGCATTGTAGACTGAAGCCGATTTATGGTCAGTACCCAACCCCATGTGTAAGCGGAATATCATAGATTCAGACATAGAATAGATCTAGTATCTATCTGTATCGATTCAGGAAGCTAATGTGTGGTGTTTTAATATTTCGATAACGGTGTGGCTGTGTGATCAGATTCTCTGGAAGCTTCTTCCCGATAGCAAAACAACCGTACCTTCTGCGTATGTGCTAGTTCAGCTGGCCAGAGCTGAAACAGGCTACTCTGGCAAATGTCAATGACGTACTGTCTATCATATCGTTTGTTGTTGCAAAATAACTGCGTTAGGCTACATGTTATGTTGTCATGTAGGCTTAATGCATTTGGTTTCACACCACATAAGGATAAGGATATTGGAGGATAAGGATAAGGATATTGCAAATAATATTGTTTGCGTACTGCTTATGTTTGTGCTACTGCAGTATCCTTAGTTACAACAGACAGAGAAGGTTGTAGTTACATGTCTATCATGTCGTCTTAAATTAGCCCACAAAATAGATATTTTGGGGGGAATGCTCGTTCAAAACGCTACAGGGTTTTTATTTCCGCTGTTCAAAAATGTGTGCGTAAAATAACACATGAACAGAATGTGATACGGTTGTTTGGCTCTGTGGAAGAGGCATCCTGGGAGGCGGGGTATGGACGTGGAGGGGCGGTTTGATCTGGTCGTACAGCCAAAGCTTTTCAGAAAACACTGTCAAACGTGCTGAATTGCTTGTCCATAGTTGTCCAACGTCATTTTCAAATTCTGAACGAGACCAATGAGACTTTTGCACGGACAAGGACAACGCCGCATCAGTTGGAACATAGCAAGTCACAAAGCAACCATTTCAACTCAAAGCAACCCTCTAAATGCCCCTTCTTTCCGTGATCGACAGGTGAACTCGGGCCGGCCCATGATCCCCCTGATTGAGGAGGTCTGCTACCAGAACAAAGGGTTCAGCATAGACTACGATGCCTCGGGAGGTTCCGGAAGCCTCTATGGGAGACATGGGGTCTACACCAGGAAACAGTCACTGATCCCACCACAACCACGCTCCCAGAGCAGCCATCCAGACTGCGGCTCCAGGACCGTAACAGGCGACATGCTGCCTATACTGGTGATGCCAGAGCCCTTGGTTAAAGACCTCACTCCCACCCTCATCTCTAATGGCAGGAAAGCTGAGAGCACCATCAGCATGGGGGCTGCGACAAAAGACAAGAAGGAGAAGGAGAGGAATAAGCAGAGGGATATGGAGAAGGAGGAGGAGGGGGAATGGGAGAAGGAGTGGGAACGCGCCGTTGACACAAAAGAGAAGAGATATTCTGAGGGGGAAAGGACAGATAAGTCAAGAGATGTTGTGGGTGCTTCTAGTGGTGCTTCTAGTGAGAACGCAGATGTAAGCGAGGCCTCTGAGGACCAAACAAACACAGAAAAGCCTCAGAGTCACAGGATGAAAACACACCAAATCAGAGATCCCAAAGACGGACACAAAAGCACTTCTGAAGAGGAGTCTGAGACAGAAAACCATTATAAGAATATGCACTCGGTGATCTGTCTTTCAGACGATTATGACAGAGCCATGGAGGATGAAGCTGGAGCCAGGTCCCGTTGCTCCAGCATCAGGACGTCGACGGGGGAATTGCAGCACAAGGGCTCAACAAAACAAACCGGCGACCAAGCAAACAGATGACCAAGTAACCCACAGATGCACCATTCGGACTCACACTCTGGGCTTCAGACTCACATTGAGGAAGATGCAAAAAACCTCTAACCATTTAATTCAAAAATAAAACTGACATTATGGAGCCAAACGAACACTGTACACAGACAAAAAATGTTTATAAATTGTTTTGTTGTCTCAGTGTTTTTCTCTCTCTCCAATTCCAAATGATTATTTTGGGCCTGAAAAAGTTCAACCACTTTTCAGGTCTTGACTGAGTAAATGGACGAATGGAAATCTGAAAACAGAAACGTGTGTTTTCTGTAAAACAGTGTGGGACCAGACTTAATGTGAATTAAGTAATTCTGTATTACCTTCATTTGCAGTGTTGAAGAACTAGTATTTCAGGAATTAAAGTCATAATGTAAGTGCATGCAATGTAACTACAGTGCTAGGGAAGCTACTCTGAAAATATAGTTTACCAAGCTACCAATTACTTCACACTGGAAGAAATTAAGCGACACTAAAGCTACCCTTAAGAAAAATATAGTGAACTAAACTTACTTTGAAAAAGTAGTTCACTCCATCCAAACTACTATACTTTATAAAAATTATCATATCTAAATCTGAAATGCCATAGACTACATATTGCAAGAACAATTCACTCCGGAATCAGATGTTACCAGAATGTGTAGTGAGAATTAGGCAGGTCTGATGCCAAAAAAGAAAGAAAATTCTCACCTACTTCACCTATATTTTCTTTTCTTGTTAGCAACAAAGTAGTGTGTAGTTCCAGTAGTTAGCTACACTGCTACATGGCAAAACACTACCAAGATTAGAATTTTGCTACTGCAAAATTAATTATTAATTATTAATTATTAAATTAAATTACTTGTTGAACTACACATAGTTCACTACTCCCGGACACTGTAACTATAGTGTACAGTGATTATGTGGCGTCACTAGTGTTTGCCATAGAGTAAAACCGAAGTTTCATACTGTAGATGTCCACACACAAAGACGTTAGTGTTGTTTCAAAAACAATGGTTCAACCCCACTTGAATGATGTGTTCAGCACATTGCAAATAAACACATTTTGTGATTTCAGTAACTGTTTCTAAATTGTGGTTTCTTGTGAATAACAGGAAGGAATGGATGTATTCCATGTGCAGCTATGATAGAAGGATATTGGGTGTACTGTATATGTAATTATGATATTTGTATTAATGTATAATTGTAGCTAGTAATAATTAGCTAAAAACTACAACACTTGTCCTAAACATAAAGGCACACTTTCAATCACTGAGAAAAGTTAGGTTATATTAGCTTTTTAGGCTTTTAATTGCCCTTGGGCTTCCTGAATCACACGTCCTGTCTGCCATGAGGCTCAGCAGCAGCCATGTTGACTTCCACGAGCCTGAACGATTGGACGAGTAGCGCTACGTGCATAAAGACTTCCCTAACAATGGCCAATAGGGAGTGGAGAATGGCCCTGACAGCCCATGAGACGTTGAGGAAACACCTGGCCATGGGCTGGAGGGTGTGGCTAAACAGTGCCCCGAACAGAGGTGTGATCACCTGTTCCCCTAGCACTACGACTAGTCCCACCATCAACACCTGTGTGCACACAGGTAAAGACAGGTGAACTAAATGCAACCAAATATAATATACTTTGAAATAACTGAATTCTAGTTATTAATCTGAATATACCCATGCACATCATTATCCCTCGGAGAGCAACTTTACCTTGATGACATACTGTGTGATGAAGCTGAGCAGCTCTATGATGAAGGCAGTAACCAGGGTGAAGGGGAAGCTGAAGGACTGGAAGATTCTGCGCCAACAGCTGTGGATTATCTTATTCCCCCTGCAGAGACAAAGTAAACTTCAGCAAGAAGGTCAATTTAAACAATGTGTGTGGCAAGAAAGGTGTGTCACTACCTGTGCAGGCAATGGTCACAGGCATCTTCATCCTCTGGGCTCATGCTCTCTCTGTGATTGGGTGACATTTGCACAGGTCTGTGAAATGAAAACAAAAATCTCAAAAACTTTATTAATAATCAATCAATAAATTGAATATTCAATGTGCACAACCAAACGACGCAGAACAACCAAACAATGCATCCTTTGCTAGGGGCTGTGAGCTGCTGTGTGCTTGCTTACCTATCCTCCATGTGGTTGTTGGCTGTCCTCTCACCTGTTGCCTCTCTCTGTCTGTCCCCAGGATTTGCATGAGCCCTGTCATCCTCTCCAGGCTCCTTAGAGAGGGAGAACACACATCACTCTGGACATCAATAACACATCCACAGACTGGACTGCTTTTAATTGTGATTCATTATCAGTTATTATGTCTGTATGACATGTACTGTATATACTGTAGTACTATCTCTTTAGAAGCACTGTTGCCTTTAGAGATGTTAGTACTGCAAGACATTAGACATTAGTACTGTAAGTACACCCATTGGCTCGTCTCGCTCGCTGCTGTATTGCCATCTAGTGTCTTGCCCCAGGGGGCCCTTCATAGTGTCGAGTTTCAGGAGAAGATGCTGGAGTTTGTCCTTTTTCAGAGAGAGATCTATCAGAGAAAAGAAAATAATACATTAACTTTAGCTAAACGCAAACCAAACATTAACGAGGCCTACATTTTGAAGAATAATTTTGCATCCTAGACAGTGAAAGGCCTATTTCTTAGGGTCATGCTCTGATCACTACCACATGCTGTGAAAAACATGATTCAGGTACATTAGTATCAACAAATCCACCCAGTATATTTCCCCTTTGCCCTGTCAAAGACCTCTGACATTTCCCTCTGACCACTGACTTTTGACATGGCGTTCCTTCTGGGCCCTGAGATGGGAACCGGCCTGCTGTTTGAGATGGAGTAGGTACTCATGGCTGCTGGGGGGAGTGTTGGAACTGGAGGGTCCTACATCATTGTCATCATCATTCCCTTTGGTGCTACAGCCCTCTATGAAAACACAAATCCTTCTACTCAAGTGATGTTTTGTCTTGCCTCAAGAACATCATAGTTAGCGGGTTTTTGACTGAACAGGGCCCTCAGTCAAGAGATACTCCTTACATTCCAAACACTAGATTGCGTTGAAGAGTGTCTCACCATGATCAATGGACAGGAAGTTATCATCGATGACCTCATAATTCTCTGCCCTTTGGCTTTTGCTGTGATTGGTGGAAGTGACATTTACAGGTGTGCTTGGACCTATACTTGAGAGATGTAAAAATCTGCCCTGAGACAGAGGCAATACCCAAAGATAATCACCTGCTTTTGACAGTTGTTAGCCCTAAATTAACATGACGTAATCCATTCAATCATCACGCGCCTGCAGTCTTTTTTGGACCTCATTTGTTACACAAATTCAGTGCTCTCTTTTTTACCAGGGTTGAGATTGTTCTCCCTAGGATGTGATGGGGGGGTAACATTCCCTGACACCAGCCCTTTCTCCACGTACTGAGGAACATTGCTGATCACCCTCTCGGTGGAACATCTGCAAAAACATAATAAACCATAGTGTTGCGCTCATAAGCCAGTTATCCAATTAGTGGCAGAAGAAAAACAACAGATAAAAGACAAAGCAAGTTAAGCCATGGCTGTGATGTTGGGTGTTGGCTGTAATAGAAGGCTACAAATTACAAAACAAATAAACAGTTGGCTGTGATTTAGTATTCTACTGTAGTCGGCATGTGTATTGTGCCAGGAACTACAATGCAGTTACATGGTAACAGGTACACTCAGCAAATACACTCATTTTGCATCTACACTGCCTCCACAATTTCTTTCAAACATTCAGCAGGGGGTCTACTACCTTGAAGAATTCAAAGAGTTCTGAACGGAGGCAGACACAAGGTCCTCTCTTCCTGTTTTGAGCCACTCATCATGAAATGATGCCTAGTTATGGGGAAAGTGTTAGAGAAAGAAATTAAAAACAGCATGCTGGTGAATTCAATGGATCACATTTAAATTATTTTACTCACCATAGTCAAAATTAGGTCAACTCTAGTACACTATGGTATCACAGACTTGCATTCACTTCATTTACTGATGTTTAGAGGACAGAAAGAGCCCGTGCAGGTTATTTCACATATCCCTTCCAAAGGTCATGGCTGAGATGAGACATATGGACATTAGTGAGAGATGACAAAAAAGAACACATAGAAAACCATTTTAAAGTAGACATATGGATCTATGCACATTTCAGCAATTGTTAGTTCACAATGGGCAGTTGCCATGGGGATAGAAAATCAAAACATTCAAGGTGAAATCAAAAAACTTCAGACCTGAAAAGATTTTGGGGTACATAATGTTTCCTGCTATAATTATATGTGTATGGAACCACTTGTTGAAGTGGACGGATGAATAATGGCTACAATACCTCCTATCGACTATATCATCAACCGTTACCGTTCTCCTAGCAGCAGGATAATATGGATAATAAGGATAACACATTCCCACCACTAAAGTGTCAATACTATCTCACAATTTCTACTTATTATAGACATTTGTAGATACCTAAGTAAACATTTCTAGATAATATCGAAACATTTACTAAGTCGAGGTTTAGCATGTCTTTGCAGGGAGACTGAATGTGTTGCCAGCATAATATCCTATGGAAGCCCATTCCCCCCGTCATTTTATTTTGAATGCCAATACTATCTTATAGCATTTGTTTCTTCATTTATAACATTTTGTGATTACATTGAGGGGGGGGTTCAACCTGTCAACTATCAGCTAATCATGAGTCTTGTCAAACAATCATCAAGCCCTTGATTGGGTGAATCAGGTGAACTAATTCAGGGCTAAAACAAAATTGTGAAATGTCTGGGTGTCCCCGAGGAGGTGTTTTAGAAGCATTGGGCTAGTTAAACTCCAGACCCTAGTTGGAGGATATGAAATAAAATGGTTTTATATGGGCTATGATGAGACCATATTTTTCTAATTAGGTCATATGGTAAACAAAAATAATAGACAACTGCAATTGGACAATAGAACCAACAGGGGCGTGTTTGCTTTATGCAGGGTTGCATCATGTAGGCCTTTGAATCTGTAATAAATTTTAAAAAAGGTTACTCACACAGTATGTCAACACTATTGTGTTAATTGATTAATTCCAGTCAATAATTGTGGATTGAAGGTCTAGGTAGACTAGCCACCAGAAGTTTGTATATGAACCAAATTTGATCACATTCACATTTTCTCTTTACACAAATAAATAGGCCCATTTTAGGCTATAAATACACAGTTTAGGCTACAAATACATGACGTTACTGATTATTTTCCCCTGGCCAGAGGGGATTAGCGCTTAATAGGCTTCTCTACCTGCAGCTGTGGTTGTTATCAGTAGGCTATCATTGATCAGACTGAAGCAAAGATAAATTGTGCATGAGTTGACAAATCATGATGCAAATCAGTCTAAACAACTTTACTTTGTTCCTATTTTCTTTTCTTTTTTTGAATTTTACCCCATTTTCTCCCCAATTTCATGGTGTCCAATTGTTTTTAGTAGCTACTATCTTGTCTCATCGCTACAACTCCCTTACAGGCTCGGGAGAGACGAAGGTTGAAAGTCATGCGTCCTCCGATACACAACCCCACTGCTTCTTAACACAGCGCCATCCAACCCGGAAGCCAGCTGCACCAATGTGTCAGAGGAAACACCTTGCACATGGCAACCTTGGTTGGCGCGCACTGCTCCCAGCCCACCACAGGAGTCGCTGGTGCGTGATGAAACAAGGATTTCCCTACCAGGCCAAACCCTCCCTAACCCGTGCGACGCTAGGCCAATTGTGCGTCGCCCCACGGACCTCCCGGTCGCAGCCGGTTACGACAGAGCCTGGGCGCGATAAGTCCCTATTTTCAATGCATTCCGTGTCAATATGTTTTATCAAACCGAATCAAAAGTGTTGGGGCATATGCCAACTCGCCACACGTTTGCCAGCGGCCCTGCTGATCTCTGCAACATGGCTAGATTGAGATCGCCACATAATTTTGAGATAGCATCTCAAACGTTTTAGATAGTATTGACACTTCTTTTTTCTTATTTTTTAAATATGTGAGATGGCTTGGGAAATCGAGAATTACTCGCAGTTAAGATGGCGTTATGGGATACTTATTGGCTTGTGGAGAGAACTTTTCTACCTCTCTCAGCTAAAGTGGGGTGGGAAATACTCAGTAGGGTCTATACTAAGCAAATATGGTTCGTTTTGGAGGGGGACTGCGTTGTACATACAGCACTTCATTCTCCAACCCTTCCATAGTCCCCAATGCAATACACTGTAATAGATTTTTACATGGGATACATACTGTGTTGTAGAAATAACTTTTCTACTTGTCTCAGCTAAAGTGGAGTTGGAAATACTCTGAAGGGCCTCTACCAAACAAATATGTGTAGTTTCGTACATATCCAGCAACAGAGCTTTAAATGACCTGGTAGCCTACGATCCATGGTCCTGAAATCAATACACAAGCATCAACAACAAAAAAATAATCACAAAAGCTAAACTTTTATTTACGTGAGACAACAAGGCTACAAGGCTAAGAGTACACATATAATCAAGCTTTGAGAACAACAATGGAGAACATTATTAGGCCTCTGTGTTGATTTCCTATCAATGTTAGCAGTATACTACTGTAAAGGCCTATTATCCAAGTTTTCAAAACCAATAACTGAGACAAGACTGGAAAATAATGCATAATACAGAGATGTGTTGATTATGTATCACGGTCAGCAAAGGCATTTTCTGTAGAGTTTAAAATGTATCTTGGATAACTGATATCAAACATACTCTGGCATGCCATTGTGACAAAGCGTATTCACATTGCCCTCTAATAAGTTTGCTTCAGAGAATAAGCACACAAACACCATAACTAATTAAAAAAACATTACTTTTGTTGAAGCACCTTTGGTAGCGATTACAGCCTCGAGTCTTCTTGGGTATGACGCTACAAGCTTGGCACACCTGTATTTGGGGAGTTTCTCCCATTCTTCTCTGCAGATCCTCTCAACCTCTGTCACATTGCATGGGGAGCATCGCTGCACAGCTATTTTCAGGTCTCTCCAGAGATGTTCGATCGGGTTCAAGTCCGGCCTCTGGCTGGGCCACTCGAGGACATTCAGAGACTTGTCCCGAAGCCACTCCTGCGTTGTCTTGGCTGTGTGCTTAGGGTCGTTATCCTGTTGGAAAGCAAACCTTCGCCCCAGTCTGAGGTCCTGAGCAGGTTTTCATAAAGGATCTCTCTGTACGTTGGATCCGTTGCTCCGTTAATCTTCCCCTTGATCCTGACTAGTCTCCTAGTCCCTGCTGCTGACAAACATCCCCGCAGCATGATGCTGCCACCACCATGCTTCACAATAGGGATGGTGCCAGTTTTCCTCCAGACAATGATGGAGGCTACTGTGTTCTTGGGGGCCTTCAATGCTGCAGACAGTTTCTGGTACCCTTCCTGAGCCTCGACACAATCCTGTCTTGGAGCTCTATGGACAATTATTTCATCCTCATGGCTTGGTTTTTGCCCTGACATATAGTAGGTTCACCAGCTTACGTCTATCAAGACACCCATGTCAACTCAATTCCCACTGTGATGAATATATTAATATATTTTGAATATGAATATATTTTCTTTGGAATGTGTAAAAGATTTGTCTATGCTATTTCAAAGATACTGTACTTTAATAATTAGGCTACATTGTTGTATGGGTGAAATGAAAAGTATTTTGTAATCTCTGCTTAGCATAGCCCCATTAAATCAAAATTATTTTCTTTCTTTACAATTTAAACACATTTAGCATAGACAAGGTAATTAGGCAAACCATCTTCATTGTCACAGTGGCACCTCCAGGTGTCTATCAGACTTTATTGGAGAAAAGTATCTGGCATTTGGACTTGGTAGTAGTAGTTGTGTGTATGTTTTAAGACATTTCACCACCTAGATTACAAAGGTTGGATTTGCACCCAAAAAATGTCATGTCAGCACAAGGCAAGTACAAAATCTGGTATAATTAGCCTCATATACATTGTCTACTGGTATCGTTTTTAAATTGAGAACATATAGCTGAACAATATGTAAACAGTGTATGAGTTAACCCTTGTGTTGTCTTAAGGGTCAAAAATGTCCCGCCACTATGTTCAACAGCAGAGAAAACCCCCTAAATTATATTTTTTAAACTTGAAATGTGGTGACTTTTCCTAGAGTGACCCCAACATTAGGAAAGTGAAACATCGCCTCTGTTCATATTTCCATGAAAACTGTACACCACCAGGGTGGTGATACAAAGATTGTCTTAAGGTCATTTTTGACCCGACAGTCCTAAAATAATTTACACACCACAAAACCACAAAGACATACACACACACAATAAGAAATTGAGATTATGTGTGTGTCACGCCCTGTTTCACCTGTCCTTGAGATTGTCTCCACCCCCTTCCAGGTGTCGCCCATCTTCCCCATTATCCCCTGTGTATTTGTACCTGTGTTCTCTGTTGCCAGTTCGTCTTGTCTGTCAAGTCAACCAGCATTTTTGTCTCAACTCCTGCTTTTCCCCAGTCTCTCTTTTTCTCGCCCTCCTGGTTTTGACCCTTGCCTGTCCTGTCTCTGAGCCCGCCTGCCTGACCACTCTGCCTGCCCTGACCCTGAGCCTGCCTGCCGTCCTGTACCTTTGCCCCACCTCTGGATTATCGACCTCTGCCTGACCTGACCCTGAGCCTGCCTGCCGTCCTGTACCATAGTCCCACTACTCTGGATTATTCTCAACCCCTTCCTGGCTTGACCTGTCGTTTGCCTGCCCCTGTTGCTGTAATAAACATTGTTACTTCAATACAGTCTGCACTTGTTTCTTACCTGAAGTACAAACTGATAGTACAAACTGGCCATGACTGACCCAGCAGACTTGGACCATCTCCGCAACGCCATCTCCTCCCAAGGAGCCACCATTGGTAGGCATGAGGAGTTGCTTCGCGGTCTGATGGAAGGGTTCCAGGACGTGGCCGAATGTCATGGCCTAGCATTGGACGCATTGCGGGAGCAATTCCGTGGGGTGCCTACTAGGCAGCCAACCATGACGGTAACCTCCATGCCCCTCAGTAACCCTGCTGGTTGCAGTGCCATCATCCCGGTTTCCCTGGAACCCTGCTTACCTCCCCAGGAGCTCTACGATGGAGATTCCAGAATCTGCCGGGCCTTTCTCTCCCAGTGCTCCCTCGTTTTCGAGCTGCAGCCTTCTTCGTTCCCCTCGGACCGCTCGAAGATAGAGTACATTATTATGCTGATGTCCGGGGGGCACTCGCCTGACCAACGGCGGTGTGGGAGCAACAATCTGCCGTCTGCCTCAGTCTGGAGGTATTCATTGTGGAGGTGAGAGAAGTTTTCAAGGCTCCGGTGTCCAGGAGAGAGGCTCCCCGGAGTTTACTCCAGCTTCGGCAGGACTCCCTCTGTGTGGCAGACTATGCTGTGGATTTCCATACGATAGCAATGGAGGTTGCCTGGAACCCGGAAGCACTGTTCCACACGTTCCTGCACAGATTATCGGAGGGAGTAAAGGACAAGCTTGCTGCCCGGGAACTTCCGATGGATCTCGACTCACTCATCGCTTTGACCATCCGGATCGATGGACGGCAACGCGAACGTAGGAGGGAGAAAAGGTTTGATACTAATCGCAGTCGCTCACTCTAGGATCACAACTTGCACACCTGTACACAGACTTAACACCCAGCGTTGTCTGTATTGCAGTACTGCCAGTCATTGTGTGTCTACCTGTCCCTTCAAGAGACCTAGCTCATTTATAGGAATGAGTACTCTGATGGGTCTTAAGGACAATTTAGCTTCTCCTCCTACTCACCCTCCTCTCCATGCCACCCTGCTGTGGGGTGACCAGTCCAAGTCTCTCCAGATACTCATCGACTCGGGTGCCGATATGAGTCTTATGGACATTACCCTGGCGTCCGAGCTGGGCATCCCCACTCAACCCCTTTCCATTCCCATGAATGTTAGAGCAGCGAGATGATCCAATTCCTGCTAATTGAGTCTCCGCAGGTTCCTGTGGTATTGAGATTCTCTTGGTTTCTGTCGTTTGCCTGCCCCTGTTGCTGTAATAAATATTGTTACTTCAACACAGTCTGCATTTGGGTCTTACCTGAAACGTGATAGTGTGATACTGATTGAACTCAGACAAAACTAAAATGTTTTTGTGCATTTGCATCATCTCCCCTCCACAACACCACACATGACTCAAGTTCACAGACAAAATAAAAACTATTTCAGACAAACTAAACAAAATTTCAGACAAAATAAAAATGCATTGAAGCATTGTTTACTAAATGGGGAATGCAGTCAGAGGCTATAAAGGTGCTGAAGATGACAGTCCCCCCACAGTTCTCTCTTTGCTAAAGCCATGAGTGCACATTTCAGTGGCCAACAGATTGTAGATCTGATTTATTTCAGATGTCCAGGAGGAACAAGAGAACAATGACTTAGAAGAGGAGGTATATGAAGAAGAAGATGGGGAACAACCCAGAGCACGATCAACCCAGAGCACGATCAACCCAGAGCACGATCAACCCAGAGCACGATCAACCCAGAGCACGATCAACCCAGAGCACGATCAACCCAGAGCACGAGCCATCATCCTCAGATGAAGAAGAAAATCCCCAAGCTGAAAGAGAGACATTTTGTCAAAGAACAGCAAAACAACATAGTACTTGTCACCACATGACACCCAGGGCAGGATGGCAGCACAACATGTCATAAGGATGACCCCAGGGACTACAAGACATGCAGTTGCCCATGTCCAGGTCATCACCTCAGCATTCTACATGTTCATCACACCAGCCATCAAAAAAATCATCCTAGAGATGACAGATTTGGAGGGTTTCCGTAAATATGGAGACAACTGGAAAAGTATGGATGAGATTGATCTGCGTGCCTACATAGGGCTGCTAATCTCAACTGGTGTGTATAGGTCCTGAGATGAGGCTACATGGAGTCTTTTGGATGCAAAGAGTGGAAGGGCAATTTTCCGTACCACGATGCCACTGAAAGTCTTTCACACTTTCTCAAGAATGCTACGATTTGATAACAGTGAGTCAAGACTCTCTTATGGTCGCCAGTGAGAGACACTGGCGGCCATAAGAGAGGACTCGGAAAAGTGGGTGGAGCGTCTGCCATACCTCTACAACCCTGGGCCTGAAGTACCAGTGGATGAGCAACTGGTTCCATTCAGAGGTACATTTTTAATTTCATATCCGTAATGTAAGTGATTTTCACTGTTCATTTTATTATGTATTGCTGTAATATCATTGATTTATGTGATTGTTTTATGTGACACTGATACTAATTAGTGATAGTAATCTCTATTGTCAAAAGGTCGCTGTCCTTTCGGGCTGTGTATGCCCAGCAAGCCAGCAAAGTATAGCATCAAGATATGGGTGGCCTGTGACGCACAACCCAGCTACACTTGGAAGATGCAAGTCTACACAGGGAAGCTGACCAGTGGAGGCCAGAAAAGAACCAGGGGTTGTGGGTTGTGCTTGATGTGAGGGGGACACAATGATGTGAGGGGACACAATGTCATGTGTGACAATTTCTTCACTTCTTATGAACTCAGTCAGCAGCTCCTGAAGAGGAAGATCACCATGGTTGGCACAGTTAGAAAGACCAAGCCTGAGCTCCCCCTGCACTCCTCACAACAAGGGGGAGAGAGGCCTTCTCATCAAAGTTTGCCTTCACCCCCACCACAACTCTAGTTTCCTACCTCCCAAAGAGGAAGAAGAATGTGGTCCTCCTGAGTACACAATGGCTGAGATCAGTGATCATGAGGACAGGAAGCCAGCCATCATCCTGGACTACAACCACAACATGGACAACCTGGACAAGGTGATTGGAACTTACAGCTGCAGGAGCATGACTGCCCACTGGCCCCTGGTCATGTTCCATAATATCATTGATGTGTCCTCATACAATGCCTTCGTGATATGGAACAAAATCAACCCTACCTGGATGCCTGATAAGCGTAACAAGAAGAGGGTGTTCCTGGAGCAGCTGAGAAAGGCACTTGTAACCCCACACATTGAAAATAGGGATGGCCTCCCTCGCACAGCAGCCTCTGCAGCGCTTTTGAAAGCTGTTCAGGGGGCTGAATCTTGTCCTGATCCACCTGATCCACCTGTATATATGTAAGGGTTTTCCTCTGGTGAAGGAGAAGCGGACCAAAATGCAGCGTGGTGGTTATTCATGTTCTTTAATAAAGGAACTCGACATGAAATAACTAACAAAAACAATAAATGTGTTAAAACCTAAACAGTCCTATCTGGTGAAAACACAGAGACAGGAACAATCACCCACAAACACACAGTGAAACCCAGGCTACCTAAATATGGTTCCCAATCAGAGACAATGACTAACACCTGCCTCTGATTGAGAACCATATCAGGCCAGACATAGAAATAGACAAACAAGACATCCAACATAGAATGCCCACTCAGATCACACCCTGACCAGCCAAAACATAGTAACATACAAAGCAAACTATGGTCAGGGTGTGACAATATATCACCATGTTGCCGAAACAATTAAAGACTGTTATTGTTTCCCTTCAATAAAATGCATTCAAAACTACTTTCTGCAAACTTCTGTTACTTTCTTAGGCTATACAAGTGCTATCTCTTGCTAAAAAATATATGTTTACACCTATGCAGTACCTTTAGCAATAATAATAATGAACCTACACTTTAGTAAAGAAAACAATTATGACAGGTGTGTTGTAATAAAAACGAGGGGTGTTCACTGATCAAATGCAGTCTTTCTGCATTGTGAAGAGGGAAAACACAGATATTTAAAGTGTGTGATGAATGAAGGTTGTTTCTTCATGCAAAATAGATTCGGGTTTAAAATTCAATTAAGCTGCTTTATTTTAGGGGTTGAGGGAAGCGGGTCATTTTTTATCCTTAGGACAAGGGGAGTATACAGAATGTTAAGACTACACAAGGGTTAAGCTATTCTCTGCTTCAATTTGGCCTCAGCGTCACACCATCCATACGTCGCCTCCGACCACATTTTCAGATCAAGCATAAATCATCTCTAATGCCATCATACTGTAGGCCAGTGGTTCCCAACTCCGGTCCACGAGTAACCCCCCCAACAGCAAAGTTTTATTGTAGCCGCAGACAAACACACTTGATTCAAATTGTCAACTAATCATCAGGCCCTCAATGTGTTTAATCAAGTATGTTTGTCCCGGGCTACAACAAAAGTGTACTGTTGGGGGAACTGGAGGACTGGAGTTGGGAACCACTGCTGTAAGCCTATGGCTGCATTGGCGTTGCATGCCATTATCAGCTGCAAAATTGGTTCACATAGCTGAAACAGTTGTGACAATCAAGTCAAACTAATTGGAGAGCTTATGACTTCACAAAAAGGTCCTGTTCATTTGAGAATACAACACAGAAACAGACAAATTAGAGACAGATTCCACTTCTTTATAGCAGGATTGTCAAATCAAATCAAATTGCATTTGTCACATGCTCAGAATACAACAGGTGTAGTAGACCTTACAGTGAAATGCTTACTTACAAGCCCTTAACCAACAATGCAGATACAACCAACGCACATAGTCTGGGTAGCCATTTGATTAGATGTTCAGGAGTCTTATGGCTTGAAGGTAGAAGCTGTTTAGACGCTCCTTGGACCGAGATTTGGCGTTCCGGTACCGCTTGCCGTGCGGTAGCTAGGGTGGCTGGAGATTTTGACCATATTTAGGGCCTTCCTCTGCCACCGCCTGGTATAGAAGTTCTGGATGGTAGGAAGCTTGGCCCCGGTGATGTACTGGGCCGTGCGCACTACCCTCTGTAGTGCCTTGCGGTCGGAGGCCGAGCAGTTGCCATACCAGGTAGTGATTCAACCCGTCAGTATGCTCTCGATGGTGCAGCTGTAAAACCTTTTGAGGATCTGAGGACCCATGCCAAATCTTTTCAGTATCCAGAGGGGGAATAGGTTTTGTCGTGCTCTCTTCACGACTGTCTTGGTCTGCTTGGACCATGTTAGTTTGTTGGTGATGTGGACACCAAGGAACTTGAAACTCTCAACCTGCTCCACTACAGCCTTGTCGATGAGAATGGGGGGGTGCTCTGTCCTCCTTTTCCTGTAGCCCACAATAATCTCCTTTGTCTAGATCACATTGAGGGAGAGGTTGTTGTTCTTGCACCACACAGTCGGGTCTCTGACATCCTCCCTATAGGCTGTCTCGTTGTTGTCGGTGATCAGGCCTACCACTGTTGTGTCATCGGCAAACTTAATGATGGTGTTGGAGTTGTGCCTGGCTGTACAGTCATGAGTGAACAGGGGGTACAGGAGGGGACTGAGCACGTACCCCTGAGGGGCTCCCGTGTTGAGGATCAGCGTGGCGGATGTGTTGTTACCTACCCTTACCACCTGGGGACAGCCCGTCAAGTGGTATCGCCCTCATTTTAAGTTCAATCCTGTTCCATGAACTGAACTCTCGTTTTAATATGGTGAAACTTCTTATTTTTTTCTCAAAAGAAACATTGAACATACTCAAATCATTGTGTAAAAGCAGGTGAGCTGATTCTACTCTTTTTGGCCATATGCTGGTGTTTTGTGGTGGAAAACTGAGCGGATCAAGTATAACACGTCAACCCTGTTACTCATAAAACATTTTATGTGTGAAGCTTGCATTCAATTGCCACTCCAGGTTGCTCACAAATAGCTTCCATTCCCCATGTCACAAGGGAATCTATGGTTGATATAGTCAACCGATCAACTATGTTACTTTATTTGGCACTACAGCGGATGGTTCTAATCCTGAATGGTTATTATTTAAAACCGCATTCCAGCCGGTGTCTATTCCACAAGTTACAACCGGATAAATCTATGACGTTAAAATGCTATTTACTCTGTTCCATCAGACTGCACAATCCACTGTCTCATCAGCCCAGCTAGGCACTATATAAACTTGATCTCCACTATAAAGATCTAGACATGATTTCACATTTCTTTTAGACTAACATTTTGTTTTGAACGGCGGAGATTTGTATAAACCTTGCTGTCTGTCTCAACGACATTTGCAACATTGTTTCAATATTCAAATTAGACCTCCAGCTGTCCCATAGTAGTCTAGTGGGAGGCTTCTCTCGGGCCTAACACCCATGTTGATATATCCTCCAAACACGGGAATTATCACTTAATTACAGGCACTTACTATAGTCTTTAAAAAATTGTACTTCTTGAGATGTGAAAGAGTATTTATTTTTTTATTCAAAGATTTAAGTTTTGTTTTTCAGTCAACAAAGAAAACACAATACACATTCACAAATGTGGCAGACATAGAATAAAAAATAAAATGAAACAAACAAATTTGCAGCAGCACTATTAGCGATCAAGTTAGGTATTTCCAGCTTTCGCTGAGATAACGAGAACATCATTAGTTTTATAGCCCCTTACAGACACATTTCCTTAAATCACCACATTTCACTCTGTCCAGTTTGAAATATAGTTGAGTAGTGGAGACCGACCCTGGGTTGTCTCTTGCGGAGGTCATAATTGAGCTTTACAAGAGGAAGAAATTCAACAATCTGGTCAATCCACATTTTAAACGTAGAAGAGGAATCAGAAGCCCGCATTAGGAGAACACATTTGAAAGATTGTTTTTTTTTTTACAAAGTTGAACATGTGCTCTTTTATGACAGAATGTTAAAATTAGTTGAAATCCCCCCCCAAATTGACCAAGTTACACTTCTCAAAAGGCACGGAATTGGTAGAACAACCTGTTTGTATTTGAACGTGACTTGTCTGACTGGATGGGGGTGTTGATGAACACTTCTTAATTTGAACCTCTCTTTCTTAGGGATGGAGTGAGAGACCCTAACTTCAGTAAAATTCTCTTCAGAATGGAGGACAGCTTAACGGGGTGGGGCAGAAGAATGTTGTGTGTGTATGTGGAGGGTGTGTGGCGCCATCACCTGGCCCAGCTCAGACATCACACACCCCCAGGAGAGACTGGAGACAGGCCAATTACATCCTCAGGAAGTTCAACTCTGACAGGTGATTGGTCCGGACATGGAACTGTTTGTTTTTACCTTTATTCTTAATTCGTCAGGTCCTTATGGATCTTCGGTAGCCCAAGCCCAAATTCCCTATGGACTGACAGGATTTAATAGGTATCTGCAATATGGTTAAACTTCCACCTAGCCTTTCAGTGAGCAAGTGGAGCTATTATCATATTGCTCACATTTTTCAAATCCTCTCCGATCTCGATAAGTGCATAGGGTCTAGGGGTCCATTTGGGATTGGGCCTCTGTGTAATGTGACTAACCTAACCCCTGACCCCTACCCCGTCAGAGCTAAGTTGATCTCAGACCGTGGCGGTGTAAGCATCACTTCTAACCACCTTGTTGTTGACGGCCTGATCAAGATCACTCTGGAGAGTGAGACAGAGGTAAGACCAGAACTTTAACCCTGACTCTGTCTGACCCTAATGCTGCGTTCATAACATCTCGTAAATTCTGAAATACCAGCATACGACTGGTAATTACCAGTGGGAAACTCATCTATCATTTCTGAACTCTTGACTTCTCCAACATGTTTAACTCTGAAGTCATATACTAAGTAAATTACCTCGATTACAGCATTTTCTGCAGTTAAATGCAACAAAACCTTATTTATAAAAAAATGATCTATTCATGTTTTTTGAACACTAATTAGTTTGCCTGCATAATATCTGTACTTTTAGTTTATGTTTGTCTCAGCAGCCAATTGGTGTTCTTGACGAGTTCAAAGCATGTGAATGCACAGAACGCAGACAACTCGTTCCTCCCAGTTTACAAGTAATATTTTACGAGTTTTCCACTTACTGTGAACGCAGCATTACCCTAGCATTGTTTAAATTGCGGACACACGGGGGAACGCCCAGCACCCAACATCAGAGTTTTTCCCTGCAAAGCCGTCATGGAATTTATACTAGTGCGTTAATTAAGGATAGGTGTCCCGCTAGTGGGACAACTTCCGGAGAAACTGGAGGCCGCGCAATTCAAATAAATAATCATAAATAATATGGATATTAAATATTTAGGTACATATACAGTGGAGCAAAAAAGTATTTAGTCAGCCACCAGTTGTGCAACTTCTCCCACTTAAAAAGATGAGAGAAGCCTGTAATTTTCATCATAGGTACACTTCAACTATGACAGACAAAATGATAGAAAAAAATCCAGAAAATCACATTGTAGGATTTTTAATGAATTTATTTGCAAATTATGGTGGAAAATAAGTATTTGGTCAATAACAAAAGTTTATCTCAATACTTTGTTATATACCCTTTGTTGGCAATGACAGAGGCCAAACGTTTTCTGTAAGTCTTCACAAGGTTTTCACACACTGTTGCTGGTATTTTGGCCCATTCCTATTTTGGCCCATACTCATATTACACAGTGTCCCTGTCCCTCTCGAAAAACTTCGGGAAATATGTCATACTCTAGTACAGGTGTATTCATCTCTTAACCTATGGGGTCTGGAGCCTGCTGGTTTTCTGTTCTTCCTGATAATTCATTGCACCCACCTGGTGTCCCAGGTCTAAATCAGTCCCTGATTAGATGGGAACAATGAAAAAATTAGGTGGAACTGGCTTCAAGGTCCAGAGTGTAGTTTGAGGGCTCTAGTATATACAAAGCCCTACCATGCAAGGCAGGGGATGGCAGAAGTGTTGTACCTGCCTATAGTTGTAGTGTCACTGTCAACACTGCCAGCTTCAATCTTACCCAGTGGTGCAGGTGTGGTGGTGGCCAGACGTGCACACCTAAAGTGCATTTGGAAAGTATTAAGGTCCCTTCACTTTTTCCACATTTTATTACAGCCTTATTCTAAAATATATATATATTTTAAATTCCTCATCAATTTACGCACAATACCCCATAATGACAAAGCAAAAACAGGTTTTAGGACATTTTTGCAAATGTATTAAAAATAAAATACTGACACATTACATTTACATAAGTATTCAGACCCTTTGCTCAGTACTTTGTTGAAGCACCTTTGCAGTGATTACAGCCTCAAGTCTTCTTGGGTACGACGCTATAAGCTTGGCACACCTTTTATTTGGAGAGTTTCTCCCATTATTCTCTGCAGATCCTCTCAACTTCTGTCAGGTTGGATGGGGAGCATCACTGCACAGCTGTTTTCAGATCTCTCCAGAGATGTAGGCATCAACATTGACAGTGGTGTATAAAATACTTTAAAGTACGACTCTTGTCCGTTTTGGGGGGTATTTGTACTTTACTTTATATTTTTGAAACTTTTACATTTACTTCACTACATTCCTAAAGAAAGTAATGTACTTTTTACACCAAACATTTTCCCTGCACCCCAAAAGTACTCGTTAAATGTTCAATTAACACACTTATCAAGAGAACATCCCTGGTCATTCCTACTGCCTCTGATCTGGTGGACTCACTAAATAAACACACATGCTTAAATGATGTGCTCCTGGCAATCTGTAAATACAAATAAATAAATAAATGCAATCTGGTTTGCCTACAATAAGGAATTTGAAATTATTTCTAATTCTACTTTTGATACTTGAGAATATTTTAGCAATTACATTTACTTTTGATACTTAAGTATATTAAAACCAAATACATTTAGACTTTTACTCAATAGTATTTTACTGGGTGACTTTCACTTTTACTTGGGTCGTTTTCTATAAGGTATCTTTACTTTTACTCAAGTATGACAATTGGGTACTTTTTACACCACTGAAAATAGATACATCTTACAACCACTAGGCTAGTACTAGGAGCCTGTCGAAAATGAAACAATGTTTTTCATATACTTCTGTCTACTTTAGAGCGCTGTCTATCAACCGGCAGGGTGGCACCACGTTTGTTCATGTTTAACCTCAAATCATGATTGGCCACTGTTTGTGGAAAGTTTTCTGAATAAGCCTTGGACTATCTGACTGTCATTTTCCCACACAGTCATTGAACTTGTGACGGTGTTGGGCAATGTTTTTGTCAGTTCGCCTACCTAAAAAGTAAAAAGCTTACCTGTGGCAGCGCGCATACTCTCTGCCTGGCCGGTTTCTGTTTGTGGAAGGAGGGATCCCTACAGTCAGCGTACTAGAACTCTTCGATACAAGAGAGCGAAATCATTTTGAGGAGAAGACCCACCGTTAAAAGGTGGGTGCCGCTTAAAGTTGTACTTATTTCCTAAAACAACTATAACTTTTAACTCCATCTATAACTCGATTAACTCCATCTTTTGAAGATTCTGTACATACTCCTGTCAGTGTCAGGCAGCCTATTTTCAGTTTTTGTCGCTTTTTGTTCACTTTTTTTTCAACCTGCCTTCTGCACTGAATGAAAGCTAGTAAACCTATTCCTGTTTTAAAACAATTTTCATTGAAAACAATTTTCATTTAAACATACTATCTATGGAGTCTAGACAATATAATCCAGACTTGTGCAATTGTTAAATTCTTGAAACTAATGGGAAGTCCCCTTTTTATCCCCACCATGTCTCCACCAACATTGTGGTTACTCACAATACTAACCTAAATGACAGAGTGAAAAGAAGGAAGCTTGTACAAAATAAAAATAATCCAAAATGTGCATCCTGTTTGCAATAAAGCACTAAAGTAAAACTGCACGAACAAAATGAATGTCCTGAATACAAAAGTGTTATGTTTGGGGCAAATACAACACATCCCTGAGTACCACTCTTCATATTTTCAAGCATGGTGGATTATGTTTAAAAAAAAATCATAGAGGAAAACCTGCTTCAGTCTGCTCTCCAACAGACAGAGACAAATGCACCTTTCAGCAGCACAATAACCTAAAACACAAGGCCAAATATACACGAGTTGCTTATCAAGACAACATTGAATGTTCCTGGGAGACCTAGTTACAGTTTTGACTTAAATCGGCTTTAAAATCTATGGCAAGACTTGAAAATTATTGTCTAGCAATGATCAACAACAACTTGACAGAGCTTGAAGAATGAAAAGAAAAATGTATGCGCAAATATTGTACAATCCAGGTGTGCAAAGCTCTTAGAGACGTACCCAGAAAGACTCACATGTGCATTCGCTGCCAAAAGTGACTCTAACATGTATTGACTCGGGGGTTGAATACTTATGTAATCAAGATATATTTGGGGTTTTTCTTCATTTTTTTTTTTATATTTTTTTTTACAAATGTTTGAGTTTTTCTTCCACTTTGACATTACAGTATTTTTTGTAGATTGTTGAGAGAGAAAAATACCATTAAATCCACAACAAAATGTGGAAAAAGAAAAGGGATGTGAATAATTTCTGAAGGCACAGTACAATGTAAAGTGCTTTAAGCACCAGCAAAAAGTGCATATGGGCCTACCGGTATAAAGTCAATTCATTATGTATTGCTGAAGTGCTTATAGTTGAATCCCATTGAGCTTTTACTCTGCCACCTCACCACCTCTGCTCACTGGGTGGGAGCCTATAGCATGACATGTTTTTCATTCACAATGTGTTGAATGAATAACTCAAAATAAATGTGTGGTTGTGTACTGCATCACAAGACATCTCAGTTCACCTAGCGAGGGGTGTCATGCACCCCAACAATCTAAGGGGGCACTGTATGCAAGGATGGCTGGGGTGTGCTCCAGAGGGGGCCTAGTCCCCCCTGTCTGCAAGTTGGAGAATTTATCCTTTTTGAAACACCTAAAACAGCATTTTCCTGCAATCTATAGAGCCATAATCATTATTCTTAATTCTTAAATCATTATTCTTAAAAAAAAAAATATATATATATATATATCTCCTGAGCTGCCTGTGTCCTCCTGACTGGTGTTTTTATTTATTTTAAGAAACTAAATATGCTTCTCTGGATTTCTGAAAAAATCTGGGCAGAAGATTAAAAGGAATGCGAGTCTTATTCAATCAAATCAAATGTATTTATATAGCCCTTCGTACATCAGCTGATATCTCAAAGTGCTGTACAGAAACCCAGCCTAAAACCCCAAACAGCAAGCAATGCAGGTGTAGAAGCACGGTGGCTAGGAAAAACTCCCTAGAAAGGCCAAAACCTAGGAAGAAACCTAGAGAGGAACCAGGCTATGTGGGGTGGCCAGTCCTCTTCTGGCTGTGCCGGGTGGAGATTATAACAGAAAATGGCCAAGATGTTCAAATGTTCATAAGTGACCAGCATGGTCCAATAATAATAAGGCAAAACAGTTGAAACTGGAGCAGCAGCACGGCCAGGTGGACTGGGGACAGCAAGAAGTCATCATGTCAGGTAGTCCTGAGGCATTCAATACATTTTGTGATTGCTTGCCTTTCTAAATTCTTAACAACCTTGCCAGCAGGCATGCCAGCTAAGCTAGGTAGACAAGCTAGCTACTCTAATTTGATTGATAGCCTGAAATAACTTATTGGTAGCTAGTTATGAGGTTGGAAAATTGGAAACTCATCTGGACTATTTAAAGCCAAATATAAACGGGACAAATCTGAGGGGGCACATGCCCCTGTGCACCCTATGGGCATGACGCCTCTGCACCCAGCTGTTGTTCTGTGTTACATACTCCTTAAAGTTACATTGCCTTTTTCAACGTGTGTGTGTGTGTGTGTGTGTGTGTGTGTGTGTGTGTGTGTGTGTGTGTGTGTGTGTGTGTGTGTGTGTGTGTGTGTGTGTGTGTGTGTGTGTGTGTTGGTTCAAGGGCTCAGAAGGACATGTGTGGGAGCCTCGGGAAGAGGACATGTTCTATCCAGATGCATTAGTTTGTCTGTCTCAGCACGTCCAGAGGAAGATGCAAGCTGGCCTTGTATTTGCCTCTGATGTGCTGCTTGAGATGGAAGTTGGTCTTTGGCTGTAAAGGAGTTACCTGCATTCCTCTGTGTTCATATGATCCTCTGTGATCTCATACAATACACTTGTTTGACAGTGGACCCTGCATCTGTGCCCGGAGGGCCTAGGCTTGTTGTCTTAGTATCAAATCCAACATTTTAGGATGACAAAAGCGAATTTGGTACTGTCATGGAATGGCGTAAAGGATTAAGGAATAGTCTACAACTGTTACATGATGTGTATGTTAATTCACCAAACTCTATAATGTTGTTTTTTATTGCCTTGGAAGTGTTTTTGTTCTGTATCCTTCAGCCACTGAGCACTTTTTTTTGTTTTTCAGCAGATCATTTCATAAACAGGCCTGTTGCCATCATAAATAAAAACGGGCTTGTTTACTACTCTCTCCACCCTCATACCTCCCTTTTCCCCACCCATCCTCTCTCTCCATTTTCCCCAGCCCTCTTACTGCAAATGGTAGGGAGTATCTTCTTTCAACCCTCCCCACATTACCCCCATTGCCTCATCATCCATCGGAACCATTACTCTTGTATCACGCTTCAAGACACTCCCTCAGTGCCCAACTCTCTCCCCTACTCCCAGTGCCCCATCACCCATCTTAACCATTACTTTTCCCTTCACCTTTCCAGCCTCTTCACTCACCCCATCTGAAGCCCATTTCTCGTCCCTGTGTGGTGCTCTGCCCCATGATGAGTGCGCAGCCTCGGAGGATCCGCCTAAAGCCCTGGCTGTTAGCCCAGGTGAACAGCGGGAGGTACCCCGGCCTGCAGTGGCTCAGCCCGGACCACCGGATCTTCCAGATCCCCTGGAGACATGCCACAAGACACCTGCCCACCTCAGAGGAAGAGAACACCATCTTCAAGGTGAGAGGGGGGGCCATGCTGAGAATGGCATGACAGATCTGAATACTTAGACTCCGTCATTTGGATATCAAACTGTAGTTAGATCAAAGTTTTGTCTTAGATCTACTTTTTCTTGGATCACTACTGGCAAGTCGAGGAACAGACATTTGTCAAAAGCTAAACCATTTTCAGAAGTGTTTAATCAAAACAGCACAGACATTATTCCCTTCAAGTAGCACGTTTCAAAAAAGTATTTCTAAGGAACTATGCTACTAAACTCAGCAAAAAAAGAAATGTCCTCTCACTGTCAACTGCGTTTATTTTCAGCAAACTTAACATGTGTAAAGATTTGTATGAACATAAGATTAAACAACTGCGACATAAACTGAACAAGACATGTGACTAACAGAAATGGAATAATGTTTTCCTGAACAAAAGGGGTGTCAAAATGGGCATCTTTCTTTTGGTGTTTTTCAGAGTCAGTAGAAAGGCCTCTTTAGTGTCTTAAGTTTTCATAACTGTGACCTTAATTGCCTACCGTCTGTAAGCTGTTACTGTCTTAACGACCGTTCCACAGGTGCATGTTCATTAATTGTTTAAAGTTCATTGAACAAGCATGGGAAACGGTGTTTAAACCCTGTGAAGGTCTGTGAAGTTATTTGGATTTTTACGAATTATCTTTGAAAGACAAGGTCCTGGAAAAGGCATCTTTCTTTTTTTGTTTGTCATCCACACACTTCCTTATCCCATTCAGCGATAAATGCATCAACTGTTTTAGTGAACTGAAAGAGCCTTAGTTTCATTTCCACTGCTTCTCTAGTGTCAAACCTCTCTGGGTGTTTCTGACCTCGTGTATAAGGATGTCCACATGATATCCACTGCACCAACAGCAGTAATTGCCTACTCCCTGCCTGCTTTTGGCTGGAGTCATTTCCTCATTAGCCATTACCCTGTTCTCCATTTACAGTGCATTTGGAAAGTATTCAGATCCCTTTTTGCACATTTTATTACGTTACAGCTTTATTCTAAAATGTATTAAATACGTTGTTTCCCTTATCAGTCTACACCAATACCCTATAATGACAAAGCAAACCATTTTTTGACATTTTTGCAAATGTAGGAGAGAAAAAAAAAAAAAAAACAGAAGTACCTTATTTACGTAAGTATTCAGACCTTTTGCTCTGAGACTCCGGTGTATCCTGGGAAGTGTACCAAAAAAATGATGCAGCATTGAAGATGCACAAGAACACAGTGGCCATCATTCTTAAGTGGAAGAAGTTTGGAACCACCAAGACTCTAGGAAGAGCTGCCCGCCCGGCAAAACAGAGCAATTGGGGGAGAACGGCCTTAGTTCGAGGTGTGACCAAGAACTTGATGATCACTCTGACAGAGGTCTAGAGAGTTCCTTTGTGGAAATGGGAGAACCTTCCAAAATGACAACCATCACTGCAGCACTCCACCAATCTGGCCTTTACGGTAGAGTGGCCAGACAGAAGCCACTCCTCAGTAAAAGGCACATGATAGCCCGCTTGGAGTTTGCCAAAAGACACCTGAAGGACTTAGACCATGAGAAACAAGATTATCTGGCCTGAATGCCAAGCGTCACATCAGGAGGAAACCTGGCACTATTCCTGTAGTGAAGCATGGTGGTGGGAGCATCATGCTGTGGGGATGTTTTTCAGCGGCAGGGACTACGAGACTAGTCAGGATCGAGGGAAAGCAGAACAGAGCAAAGTACAGAGAGATCCTTGATGAACCTGCTCCAGAGCAATCAGCACCTCAGACTGGAGTGACGGTTCACCTTCCAACAGGACAACAACCCTAAGCACACAGCCAAGACAATGCAGGAGTGGCTTCGGGACAAGTCTGTGAATGTCCTCAAGTGGCCCAGCCAGAGCCCGGATTTGAACCCGATCGAACATCTCTGGAGAGCCATGAAAATGGCTGTGCAGCGACGCTCCCCATCCAACCTGACAGAGCTTGAGTGGATCTGCAGAGAAAAATAGGAGAAACTCCCCAAATACAGTTGTGCTAAGCTTGTAGTGTCATACCCAAGGAGACTTGAAGCTTTAATCTCTGCCAAAGGTGCTTCAAAAAAGTACTGAGTAAAGGGTCTGAATACTTATTTAAATGTGATATTTCTGCTACAATTTCTAAACACCTGTTTTTGGGTTGTCATTATATGGTATTGTGTGTAGATTGATGAGGGGGGGGACTATTTAGCCCATTTTAGAATAAGGCTGTAATGTAACAAAGTGTGGAAAAAGTCAAGGCGTCTGAATACTTTCTGAATGCACCCTAGTTGTGACTAATGTGGTTGGTTAATGGCAGTGCAGTAACCCACCCATGACCCCTGTAAGCTTATGAAACAATAAGTTAAATACTCGGCAGTGGCCAACTTTTTACAGGCACATAATGCCGAAATTAAATTGTTTATTCATCATTTGTTCCAGGGCACTTCAATTAGCACTGCTACCCTTAATAATTGCCCCTTGGGGATGAATTTGAGGGGGATAAATTTGATTTGAATTTAATTTAACCCTCACCCATTTGATTCCATCCAGATTTGACCCCTTCTCCCATTCATTAAAATGTAACCTCATTCTCCTCCTTGCCTACCCCTCTCTTCCCCCAGGCCTGGGCTCTGGAGACAGGGAAGTACCAGGAGGGTCTGGATGAGCCTGACCCTGCCAAGTGGAAGGCCAACCTGCGCTGTGCCCTCAACAAGAGTCGGGAGTTCAAACTGAAATACGACGGCACCAAGGAGACACCTGTCCAGCCCTACAAGACCTACGAGGTCTGTGACCAGCCCTGCAATGGAGGTAAGAGTGTGTGTAAGCATGCAGGCTCATTGGCAGCTTTGCAAGTCTTATCTGATTGTCTGTCTTCAAATTTAAATTAGTTCTTTTAGAATAACTTTGTTGAACTTGTCTAACCTCCAGATATGAATGTTTTGTGAAACTAATGAGATTTTCTCCCCCATGTTGATGGCATATTCCTTTTTGATTTGGTTTCAGACACAGTTGATGAAGATGAGGAGGAGGTAAGGTGTAGACAATCACTTTTCCATTATTTCAGAACAATCTGAGAACAATACCCATATATCAGCTTTTTTACACAAACATTAAATCTTGTCTTTTTCAGATGCCGAATATTGTCGGACTCTCCATTGGTAAGTGTATACTGTCAATACACCTTTGCTACTGAGCCATGGGTGAATTGGGCAGAAATCGCTTGAAAGGTTAACTGTTTCAAATGTACCACTATTGACATTATGCGACGTCTTAAGTGTGTGTGTGTGTCCTCCTGTCTCTCCCAGACCCCAGAATTAGTGACCCACACAGTTTTCAGACATTCCCTACTGCACAAAGGACAGACTTTCCCTTCAGCTGCGCTCTCAATGACAGATATGGCACCCCCCACCACACCCCTATGTACTCCAATCCCAACGGGAGCGTTACCATGGCAGCGCGTCTCCCTCAGCCAACCATGGCTCCCCCGGAGTTTTCTGCCGACGTTCCATTGGTGGTGAAGTTGGAACACGAGGTCTTTGTGCACCCTGGACCCGTAGGACCCTCCAACAGCCTGGGGATGTGTGGAGGGAGCATGCAGCCTCCTGTGGTCACCGAAATATCCCCCATGGTCCCTTCTGCTGCATCTGTGGCTCCAGTTGCCCCTGACCCAGGTGCCGACCCCATGGAGGCCATGTCAGGAGTCCAGAACCAGGAAGAAGGGCAGGCGGTGCCACCCTACAAATATGACCTGCTGAACAGCCTGCCGTGTGAGTGGAATAGAACCTATAGGTCCATGCTGTGTTGAGAAGAATACTGCTTTATGTACAATAGCTTTACTTTCGCAGTCAGGGACTTCTGCAATAGTTCCTTGCATGTTATCCAAAAAAATCATTCATTGCAATTCCCCTACCATAAAAACAGGGTGTTCAACTTTATTTGGTATTGCAATTCATTCACTCAAATTGACTCATTCGATGGATTATAGGCTATCGGGCATTAGTGTAGTAGTCTGGAATACCTGCCTGTCACACCTATCAAATGGAACACACCGGCAGCTGTCTGAAAGTGTGGGGGATTGTAAGACAGGTTCTGTCGTGAATTGGAATGGGCAAAATCGAGTTTTGCCCTTTTAATAGCTAAAGCGGTAATGTGTTATTCATTGATTCTAACCCCTATTCAGTCTTATGACAACTTGGTATCAGAATACTATTGGGCATGATTAGAAAGAGCTTTATTCAATGTTGACTTTTTGAAGTGCCCACAATTATTCTAACACTACATTATTTGACTCTGGTTTCAGTGACTGACCTAGACATGAAGTTCCAGTACCGGGGTCGCAAGATGGGCTCCCTGACGGTGAGTAACCACCAAGGCTGCCGGCTGTACTACGGCCACCTGGAGCCCACCCCGGATCAGGTGGACCTGTTCGGCCCTGTCACCCTCAACCAAGTTCTCTTCCCTGGCTCGGCCGACATCCGGAACGAGAAGCAGCGGTTGTACACAGAGCACCTGCTGGATGTGATGGACCGAGGCCTGATCCTGGAGATCTGGGAGCAGGATATATACGCTATCAGGTTGTGTCAGTGCAAGGTGTATTGGTCTGGGCCGGGCGTTGACGAGCAGGGGCCACCCAATCCTATGGAGAGGGAGAGGAAGTACAAAGTGTTCAGCCTCAATAACTTCCTGCACGGTGAGTCAGTCAATCCATTTTATTGCTGGGTATTTTAGTCATCTAAGGCACAAGTTTCATAGTGTTTGAATCCCCATCTGATCCCTCAAAACACCCTATTTTTCGATTGAGATTCAATAATCATATAACACCAAATTATCCTGTCAGATGACAATGCTGGACTCCATTGCCATGATTTTTCAGTTAACTTGAGGCTGTCTGAGTTTCAATTGATCCCTGAATATTTCAGTCACATGCCCTTTCTGTGAGTAAGCTCTTGAGTAGTACTTATTGCTTGTACTGCTATTGTTGCACAGACCAGGCATCCAAATGGATTAGCTGTAGAACAGATATTACAGGAGATAACCTTTATTCCTCCCTCTCATTCACACACATACCAACAACAGGGCTCATCTTGTTCCAGAAGGGTGAAACTCCCACCCCACCACCGTTTGAGCTCTACTTCTGCTTTGGGGAGGACTGGCCAGATCAACGGAAACCCAAGGAGAAGAAGCTCATCGTTGTGCAGGTGAGCCGAACGAATTGACCCCATACCCTTGACAGATCCAGTACACACACATGACATAACAGGGACCCTCCATGTCTAGGTGGTCCCCGTGGTGGCGCGGATCCTAACAGAGATGTTTTCCGGAGACCTGTCCTGGTCCACAGACAGCATCCGGCTGCAGATCTCCAACCCAGACCTGAAGGATCAGACGGTGTTACAGTTCAAGGAACTCCAGAGGCTTCTCCAGAGTCAGCATGGCCTGGGACCCTGAGTCAGGGGCCTCTTTCTGGGTCTTAAACAGGGCCTGTCCTGGATAAATAACCTTATTCAGCTGCCATTAATGTTTTGTGTGTTGGAATATTAGCCTTCTTTCAACTCTGAGCCTCCCTCAATACCATCCAGCCTAGAGCCCTGTGTCTTAACTGGATCTTGGGCAGAACTGCTTCTACATCATCAAAACCCAGACTGCTGTATCCTTAATGTGTTTAGTCTCTTAAATGATTTTTTTGAATTACAATAATTACCACTGCAGTATTTTATTTTTATATAGTTGTGGCAGATATTACTTAACTGTCACTAATTCTATCCATTTTCCTTTTGCAACACTGTAACTGGCTCTCTCTAATGCTATGAAGCCAAAAATGTGACACACGCAATGTGAAAAGTATTGGAATGTTATTTTTTATGAATACATTAATCAGCAAAGTGGTAATTTATTTCTTGACCAAAACAGACCATTTTGTACTCGAGTCAACTGTCAGAGGGTGTTTAAGTCAAGGCAAGGATGCAGTTGAGAATGAGTGGAAGTATCCACTGGTACTGTCGCTTCACACACCCTCAGGTTCCATAGGCAATTCTAGAACATTGAGAAACGCTTACCTTCATTCAGTTAACAGCTGGAAGGGAACCTGTTTGACTTGAACACAGAGACCGGGTCGTACATTGTGGGCGTGATCCAAACATGTACTTGGCAGTGAGGGTGAACCGGTCAGCAAATTACCCTCAGCTGTCACTCACCACCCTTCTATGGAGTTCTACACATATTCACTGGAAATTTGATGAGTGTGAATGGGCTCAAGGAAAAGTAGGGGCTTGTGTGTGGAAGTGTCTCTGGATCTATTTCCACCGAGTTGCAGCTACACAGTAAGCTACTTAAATGTCCAGACAAATGCATGTCGGCATCTAAGTAGAAAACACCTATGGCACTCCAAATGCATAATATCAATGTGCGTATGTGATGTCTGAGACTAGTGGCTCTGCAACAATCGGTCAACCTCTAGTCAAGTTGTTCTTTATGATTAACGACAATTACAACAATACTGAATATAATGCAAAGTGTTGAGGAAAGTAAAAGCGCAATATGTGCCATGTAAAAAAGCTAACGTTTAAGTTCCTTGCAACATGAGACTTAAATATTCCGAGGTTTTAGGTTGTAGTTAATGTAGTATTTATGACTATTTCCTTCTATACCGTTTGTATTTCATATACCTTTGACTATTGAATGTTCTTATAGGCACTTTAGTATTGCCAGTGTAACAGTATAGCTTCCGCCCCTACCTAGGCTCGAACCAGGAACACAGACACCCCCCCCTGAAGCGTCGCTCTGCAAGGGGAACAACTACTCCAAGTCTGAGAAAGTGACTTTTGAAAAGCTATTAGTGCGCACCCTGCTAACTAGCTAGCCGTTACACCAGCCTAATCTCGGGAGTTGATAGGCTTGAAGCATAGTGAAGAGCTGCTGGCAAATGCACGAAAGTGCTGTTTGAATGAATGCTTACAAGCCTGCTGCTGCCTACCGCCGCTCAGTTAGACTACTAATTATAACATAACACACATACGAGCCTTTGCTCATTATGGTTGAATCCGAAAACTAATTTTGAAACCAAATTGTTCCGTATTTTATCAAATGGGTGGCATCCCTAAGTCTAAATATTGCTGTTACATTGTACAACCTTCAATGGTCGTCATAATTACGTAATATTCTGGCAAATTAGTTCGCAACGAGCCAAGCGGCCCAAACTGTTGCATATACCCCGACTCTGCGTGCAATGAACACAAGAGAAGTGACAATTTCACATGGTTATTAATATTGCCTGCTAACCTAGATTTCTTTTAGCCAAATATGCAGGTTTAAAAATATATACTTCTGTGTATTGATTTTTAAAAAGGCATTGATGTTTATGGTTAGGTACAGTCGTGCAACGATTGTGCTTTTTTCCCCAAATGCGCTTTTGTTAAATCGTCTGTTACGAATAAAGCCTTCAGTTTGCAACGAGCCAGGCGGCCCAAACTGCTGCATATACCCTGACTCTGTTGCAAGAGAAGTGACACAATTTACCAAGTTAAAAGAAATTCATGTTAGCAGGCAATAAACTAAATATGCAGGTTTAAAAATATACTTGTGTATTGATTTTAAGAAAGTCATTGATGTTTATGGTTAGGTACACATTGGCGCAACGACAGTCCTTTTTCGATTATATGCAACGCAGGAAACGCTAGATAAACTTGTAATATCAACCATGTGTAGTTTACTAGTGGTTATGATTGTTTTTTTATAAAGATACATTTAATACTAGCTAGCAACTTACCTTGGCTTCTTACTGCATTCACGTAACAGGCAGGCTCCTCGTGGAGTGCAATGAGAGGCAGGTGGTTAGAGCATTGGACTAAGGTTGCAAGATTGAATCCCTGAGCTGACAAAGTAAAAATCTGTCGTTCTGCCCCTGAACAAGGCAGTTAACCCACCGTTCCTAGGCAGTCATTGAAAATAAGAATGTTCTAGTTAAATAAAGGTGTTAAATCAAAATTCGGCGTCCAAAATACCGATTTCTGATTATGAAAACTTGAAATTGGCCCTAATTAAATCGGCCATTCTGATTAATCGGTCGACCTCTAACCTTGACCAACTTGTTATTTTTAGGGGGTGAGGGATCTGGTATGAACAAACATCTAAACTCTAAAACATGATACAGACAACAGCAAATTTGTTCCTCACGGTTGTTTTATTGTTGTTCACAACATGGCTACAACGCCGACGGTGGTGTCTACCTCCAAGAATGGACGATGCCAGAGGTGGAAGAACAAAAAAAATATATACTATTTGCCAGAGTCCCACTCGACCTGTCACAACTCTCCTTCCCTGGAAATAGAGAACAGTAAAACTCCAGCCAACATGTTTAAAAAGGTCAAAGGTGACGCCAAATCTCCCAGCATTCCCTTCAACCATTTCCTAAATGCCTCCACAAAGCAGTGGTGACCATTTTGTGAAGGGCCTCGTGGGTTTGCTATTTATTTTTCTATATGGCACCGACAGCAAGACCATGTTAAAGTTCTAAAGACACATCCATGAAAATAAATCATTTCTCAATTTAAAAACGTACAAGTCTTTTTTTGATGCATTATGATTAGCAACCAGGCACATCCTTTGTTTTTTTCCCCCCCTTCCCTTCACTTGTTCTTTTTGAAGATGGATCCTGTAGAAATCCAACTGACGCAGAACTAATCCCATTTCTTTGAGTCGGTGAATTCTCCCTCCTCGGACATGCCCCCCTGCCCCGCCCCCTTTCAACCCTCGTGCCACCTGTAACTGTGGTGACAGTGAGGCAGGGGAGCGAGAGGGAGCGGAAGGGGGCGTCTTCTCACACAGCCAAAGGCGCATTTCGTTTGCGGGTTCACCCTGTCACTCCAATCCTTGCGATGCGTCTTGATTGGCTTTCCACAGTGCCAAGTCCCGCCCATCTGTCCAGTAGGAGATCCCTTTAGATTCTCGTCTGCTGCGGTCTTCAGCCTCTTTGCCGTCACCTCTGAATGTTCGCCAAAATATTTAACCTGAGGAAGAAAAACATTTAAAATCAATGGAGATGTTACTGACACTTGCCAACCTAAATAGGATCAGATATGTTTTTGGAACCATCTAAAAGACATGGGGTGAGATGTGTCTGCAGATCCCAGTGCGGGGGCTGTTTAGGTTTCTGTGTTGATGCCTAACCTGGTGTTCTGGCAGAGCTCTTTGGGCGTGGCTATCGGAACAATCTGGTGAACTCCCGGATAGCCCAGCACACCTGCTTACACTCCTCCGCACTGGAGAGAGGGGAAGAGCGAGAAAAGGGCAACGTTATTAATGTGGTGCATTTACATGGTAAAGGTTATTTCAAATGAAATAGGTAATTCAACACATTCAGGCTCGCTATTTATTCAAGGTCACTTTAAATTAATCTGAAATTAACCCACGTCGAGCATGCAGGGTCTCTCACAAGACTCCCACTGTGAACTCAAGGTGCTCCCTGAGAATTACCATCTAGTGGTCATCTGTCTGAAGCTCCCATTCCCTCAGAGAGACCGCATGTGAGGGAGGGTGGAACGCTGGAAAACTGGGGAAGGGATGCTTCGAGGCGAGCCTGAACGTGTGGCAGGGAATCATGAGGTTTTCCTACTCCGGTTTTCCAGCGTTCCACTGCTGCAGGAGCATTTTGTTTGAGCATGCCTAGTGACACATGAGCTCTTCCCAGAGTCAGAACATAAACAGCTAGCTGTTTTCCAGTGGGAAAATGCAAAGTTTCACCTGACATAACTCCTGAACCTATGAGGACAACACGTGGCTAGTTAGTTATTTTCTGCCAGAAATGAATGCACCAGATTCCACTTGAGAGCATGGAAGGGGCGTGGCTGTGATATGCTCACCTGGTGACCTGCTTGTGGAAGTCTGTGAGCTGTTTGTGTGTGACGGTCACCGCCCCGCCTGACGTCTCCTTAGGAAGCCCCTTCAGCGCGTTCTCCAGCCAGCGGCAGAACGTCTAGAAAACATATCTGCAACGTTAAACATCAAACACACATCAGGAGGCAATGCAATGGTAGTACTACAACACTTTCTCACAAGGGAAAGTGCTGTCATGCCCATATCATTGGAAGTGTGTGTAAATATGAATTGTGGTCCCTGTTGAAAGATGTTCTCTTCGCGCCATCTTGTGGTATGACAGCGAGCACCTGTCAAAGACTATGTGTACATCTACTTTCAACTGCATATGTATTATACAAGTACTGCCAGGAGTGGTAGAGCTAAGAGCGTGTGTCAATATACATGTGACTCACCGGCCTCTCGAACACCATGATCTCCCACAGCACCTCAGCCACATCGGGGAGTGTGTAAGGTGGCAGGCAGAAGCAGCATGTGTGCATGAGCTGAGTGACCAACTGCTGCCCATGCTGCCCCATGGCCTGGCCTATTAGCTGCTTCCGCAGCTCAAAGTCATCCTCGTGCTGCAACGGAAAAAAAACACAAAAAAACACATGACAATGTGACTGACATATTGTTTTTATTCAGAGGAGACTTTTGGTTGATCGTCAGACAGTGAATCCCCATGTTTGAGGGGGCCAGTTTGAGCAAGGCGAGGCACAGATTTGCTCATCTTGATGACAAAGACTAATTTGGGATACAAATATATTTGTAGATCAGTGATTCTGCGCAGTCTGCAACAGAGACAAACAAACATTGACTGTTGAAATAGATTTGACTTTGTTGGGGCTGACTCACGTCGTTGCTGACGCCCGTGTGGATGAGGTCTCTGACGAACTTCATGACACTGCAGTTGGCGTCCCTGTGGTCCAGTGTGGTGGCCGCGATAGCACACTGGATGATGTGGACAATGATGCCACTGCTGAGCAGGGTGACGGGACTACGCTGGACAAACCTGCAGAGAAGAAGCAAGAGAGAATCTTCTTTATAACCTAAATGCTGCTGTAAAACAATTATGCCTGTGTCAGGTCCCCAGCAATGGTTATTTTTCATTCTTACCCCTCAGACAAAGCCCATTGAGTTTACATTTAAAAGTGAACTTATTATTTCGAGGGAGAGGAGCAACTGCTTGAACTGTGTTCCAGTTGATCATACCTGGTGGCGAGTCTGAAGAGGTCATCTACTGTGTCTGGGTGGTTACGGAGACCATTGGGCTGCTCCAACAGCTGGAAGGTGGGCATACACAGAGCCTACGGGGAGCGAGAAGGGACAAAGTCAGTTTAAAACCAATAGAACAAACCAGAGTTCCACTGCCACTCCAGTAAACTACAAGTACCTATGAAAGTGGTGTTTTTGTCCTACCTGTAGCATGTCTAGTAGACCTTGTCTGCAGCCTTCCTCCATGCCGTACTCATCCACCAGGATGCTGCCCAGATAAAGGAAGCAGGAGTGGGGATACACCTGATACACACTGACCATCTGAAACACCACACATTTAACATCTTTACACCTGATACACACTGACCATCTGAAACACCACACATTTAACATCTCTACACCTGGTACACACACTGACAAGGGCCTGACATCTTTTGGGACTGAATTTTTACCTGTCCGAAAGCTCAAGTCTGAAAATTGGTGACTGAAAATTGTGTTGTATGATGCAAGGAACCACTTTACCAATAACATTCATTATTATCACTGGTATTGACAATGGAATGCTGCTGGTCTCTGATCCCATGTATTATATCTCCCCCCCTAAGTAAAATACAGCACAGATAGGCTACTGTATATAAAACACATGGTTGGTCAACCCTCCATCTGGAGAACTACTGTTGAGTATAGGCTTTTTAGCCAACCCTGCTCAAGCAACAGTCAGCTTATCAAGGTCCTGTTGAGCAAGGTGGTGTGTTAGAGCAGGGCTGGAGCAAAATCCTGCACACCCAGTAGCTCTCCTGGTTGGCCACCCTGCAACATTACAACAAGGGATGCACGATATAAAACAAAAAAATATATATATTTTTTTTTAAATCGGTGAACATAAGATATTAGCTAAAAATACCAACATTGGTATCAGCACGATGTTTAGTAACGCCGATGTGCAAAACCGGTGTCAAAGCTGACGTGCATACCTATACAATGTAAGTACATGACGTAATGCAACGTAAAATTTTGCGCTACACGTGCAACACTGCAATCCTAACCTAGCCCACAATGTCTGCTGTTTGGATCGAACAGTCATCAAGTCAAGCAATCATTTGAAAGAGTAAGACAATTTCAGCAAGACAACTCAAATGCAAAATAAAATAACGGCAAGATAATAGAATTCATTGCCTTTGACAATCAACCGTTCTCTGTCGTGGGTGATGGCTTTCGAGTAACGGTACACGTCGCCATACCAGAGTTACACAGTAATCGTGGTCACTGCTATTAGCTTCACGACATACTATGGAACGCCGTTTGAGTCTTTGCATGCCAAAAAAGATACACGTCAACACTTCTTGACCAGTAAAATAAGCTTTTAATTCGACACGTCAAATAACAGTTCTATTATAGAATGTTGCGTGTTCCGTATTTGCACATGCAAGCCAAGTGCCACCACTACTATCAGTAGCACTGTCAAAGCTGTACAAAAGAAAGTCTGCAAACAACCAAACACTGGCCACAAACGATGCGTTTCCAATACCGCATTAGTAATAAAGCATTATTTGTTTGACCGCAACTTCTGGGGTAGCTAGCTTTCGCTTGGTACCTAAGCTAGCACCAAAACAACCAGCCTGAAAACAATGAGTAGAAACCAGTAATTTTCATTATTCTTAGTAATGATTTAGGAATCCTTGTAAGTATTAGCTAGGTTGCCACTTGTTCACCTATTGAAATTGAACTTCAGTTCATGAAAATAAATAGCCTAGCCAGCTCCTTAACCCCGTTGCCCAAAGCTAACATAAGCAGCCAGCTAGCTTCATCTGGCTAGTGAGGCTCGACCGGACCGGGTTGTGAAGCTAGCCACAATAAGGATTAGGCATAATAGTGGAATTTGCGGTTTGCCTTTTAATAAAAGTACCCATTTGAAAGAGATGCAAAATATTACAATTGGTGGAATCCTGCCATATTTAGACTAGATAATGCTGAACAAGGTTGGAATGTGAAATCAGTCTACTCAATACCCAAGATAAGTTTCCCCCAACGTCTTCCTCAGAGTTATCAGACTCCAAAACATCCACGCAGTATTGTTTTTCCTCTGGAATAGTGTTCAATACACATAGGTTGACAATAAATGTGGCTCAACTCACAGTAGTTTGAGTCCCACAATAAGAGCTACGACGCTAATGTTCTCTGGGTGTCAATTAGTAGACTGATACCTATGGATCAAATTAGATGGGGTAAGGCTGTACAGGGAAATAAGTATGCCTACAATGCAATTCTAAAGTCTAATACATCCAGTGTGATTACAGATTTGTCAAATTAACAAATTGTATTTTGTTGATTTTATATAACATTCCAACCTCGTTTCGCATGATCTATTCAATAATGGCATAATTCTACTATTCATTTGCATCACTGTCAATGTCTTACTTTTATTTTGAAGGCTAACTGCAAAGTCCACTATTGTGGCTAGCATCACATAGATGGGTCAGACCCCCATTAAGCAAATAAGAACGGTCTTATAAATTAGGGTTATTTTCGACGACACCTAGCGATATAGTTAGTTAGCTAACTATTGCTACTGAAACAGATGTTTTGCTATGTTTGGATCCATCAGCTAGCTAGCACTGTAGGTAAGTTACGTATCGATGAATCGTTGTGACATATGAAATAAGAGAGTGGTAGAGTAATCAATGTGTAATAACTACGTTAAAAAAAAGTATGAATGTGTTAAATGTGATGCAGTCATATTCAGGTCCTGACTGGTCAAAAGTGTTATTTGACACGTATATTTTATGACACGCAAAGACCCAAAACAGCGTTCCATAGAAATCCTGGTTGAGAATGAAACAACTGAACGAAACAGCACAGCAAGTAGGTGAGAGAAATAGATTTTGATTATGTTTTACTGGTAATCGGGACATATGTAAATGCCAACAATATAACTTTGTTGGTCAGTGTGGTGTGTGTGTGACTAACTAGGCAAGTCAGTTAAGAACAAATTCTTATTTACAATGATGGCCAAACCCGGACAACGCTGGGCCAATTTTGTGCCGCCCTATGGGACTCCCAATTACAGCCTCTCGCACTGAGATGCAGTGCCTTAGACCGCTGTGTCAAAGTGTGTGTGTGCGAACTATTTAACTGTACTAGAATGCATAAAAAGGCCCCTAAAATGTAAACATCTCTTTTGGGCAAGGAAAATATCGTAATCAGTCAAAAATGTAATTTTGGTATATCACTAATTACAACCAAATACTTATGTCTTTATAAAATAATTTCACTCATTTAATGAACCAGGGATTAAAATGATTAAGGTGGGCGAGGTAGCCTACTAAAAAGTTTCTATTTGTAAGGTTAAAATATTCAGTGTTCAGGGGAGATCATTACAGCAAAGGAGTTACTTGTCAATTGGGCTATTCTAAGAATATTTGTTAACGTTGTCAGAATTACATGGCCAGTATTGAATAGAGGAGAATCCTAGCCAATTGAGTGCTGTAGAGATGGTTTTACAACCGGAGTATGAAGTATCAGTTTCATCAACTGCGCACCCATATCAAAATGTGTGTTGGCCATTTGCGGCAATACACAAGTTCCTGTGGAAAGTTATTTTAGTTAGTCGGACATGACATTTAATGCATACTAACAGTTAACTAGCGAGATTGAAATTCAAAGCAGTGTAGTTTGGCTGGTTATCATTATTTTGCAAATGTACTTCAGTGTCGCTCTCCCTCCCTCTGGAAACTGGCACACAGCTGATGCACAGGATTCTTATTGTTGAAAAAAATGTGCTATAACTGGGAAATAGCTAACTAGCAATTATCATCAACAAATGTGCAAACGCGGATCCCTTTGACCTCAAAAACACATCTTGCGACAACATGATTGAAAGACCACTTTGCCTATGTGATAGAATTACATATTTACCTGATTTGTTTGACATTAAGTTAACGATGATATACTTAACTATAGTAAGACATTTCTGTTCTTTTAAATGTTGATTTTCTTTAAAGGGATGGTTTCCACTAGCCTCATGCAGTTAATGTGGGCGTATGGTAAGGGAAATGGGTTTTGCTAGAGATTGCTTGAGCTGACAATGACTTGGTGATAAAAACCTAAAGCTGGCATTCCATAGACGAGATGTGGTGTGTGTAACCCAGATAGAGATCGCCTAGAAGAGTTTAGAACAATCACTCATTGTCTTATCTTCCAGGCATCTGGGAAACTAAGCCGGGTTGGGGGTTAAAATAAAATAAAACCTGTGCGGATGACCACAGGATAAATCCAAAGTGGCTAATGGTGCCCCCAACCTTTTTTGTGAGGGGTGGAACCAGCCACGACTAAGCATCTTTAGTATATAAAAAAAAAAAACTGTAAAGTTAGTCTTTAAAGTTTAGGCTGCTCAGCCCAACAGTCACGAGTGTTGGGTTGACGAGTCTCATTGTAATAATTCAGTAAAATTAAATAAAGATGATTGTTTGAAGAGATAACAAAATCTCTGTCAGTATGAATTTCCATGACACCCGTCAGTGCAGGCCTACAATAATTATACTGTATTCCGATGCGCTCTGCAGAGATTGGGAGTGCGCAAAACATCGCATCCGGAGGACACAGATCTAATTATGAGCAAAGTAACCTAAATATATATTTTTTCAAAAATGACAAGCAGACAAGCGTTAATGTTATGCTGACCATCTGAAACACACACTGTTAAGACCTATACTAGGGTCAAAAAATGTCCAGTAACTTTCCACAGATTCCCAGAAATCTAGATTCAAGAGGGAATAATCAGGAAACAAGGGAAACTGTCAACCCAGGAGTTGAAAAGTTACCGGAATTTTGCAACCCTATACTGTACATTCAGTCTAACTTTGTCATAAGTCACCAGCTGCCTGCCCTGGGCTCAACAAGCACCCAGTGGCACTGGACATTGTATACACAAATAACAGACACGCCAACAAAGATTAACCCATCTGCATATGGGGCGTATTGTGACCCAAACACAGGAACACGCACCTGTGTGACAAGTGGCTGTAGTAGAGAGGCAGAGCCCTTGCCCACGCAGCGCACAGCGAACCGCAGGCAGCGACAGCAGCGTTCCACTATGCGGTTATCAGCCTGGTGTGTGTTTAGAGTCTGTGACAGGACCGGCCAGATCTACAGAGAACCAAGGAAACACCAAATATAGGTTAAGCATGAGAAACTGTGGGAATGTCTGTACGCAATCATGGCCTCAAATTGAAATTACAATCTGAAAAGGAGAAAAGCACCAAGGTAGTTCCATTTAAACAACTTAGTCCAATTAATGTGTTGAACAACACAGGTTGTATGCAATTGGTAGCTTCGTCCAAATACAACACAAAAAAAAGCTCAACTGTAGAGGGTGAAAGAATAAAAAACTGCCAGTTGCTTTACCTCCTGGATGACTTTCTGACATGGGTGTGTTTGTCCATTCTCTACAATGGGGTTTGTGTGTCTGGGGGGGAGAGAGAGAAAAAAAAAACATTAAGCCAAACATTTCTGCTTAAAATATTAATCAGCCCAAATCATATCAGTATAGCTACATTAGACAGTTCGTGGCTTGTGCAACCAGGCTATGTGTATATATAGCACAATATGTTATAAATGAGTTGAGTGTACCGGAAGATTACTGCTAGTCTGTCCAGCCAGACAGTGGGGTCAGCGGCTTTCCCATTGCTGGGGTCCTGAGAGAGAAGCTGAAGATAGGAGACAAATAAGCAAACCTGTTGGTATCACAAATACCCAATCCACAAAACTACTACTATTGTAGTGGGTTACACACAACCTACAACCAAACTTGCACATAAACAAATGGCAGAAAAACACACCTTTTTGAGGGCCATGACCTGCACAGCACACAGGTCACTCAAACACTCAGCAATCTTCTCCAGGGGCAGACGAGCTAGGACCAGGGCTGTACCTGCATTGCAAAACAACCAGCATTACCATGGTGACAGAGCAACAACACTCGTTTAATACAAATCAAACTCATTAGGTAATCAAATAGAAAACTGGACCCACAGTCCAGAGAGAACAAGTTGCTGAAAGAAATGGACTAGCAAGTGAGACAGAAATGAATAAAAACAAGAGATTGAAAGTGAGAGATGGAATAGAGAAGGAGTGGAGCAGAGAAAGACTGGCATGTTATAAATGCCTGGACTACATTCATTTTTGAGAATCTCTTATACAAATGGGTTAAAGTTATGCATTAATAGTAAATAATGGCCACTTCTCAGAAAGTATTAAAATTGTCAAAAAGGAGTTAAAACACGTCAACTATTGCCGTTAGAGGTCGACCGATTAATTGGGGCCGATTTCAAGTTTTCATAACAATCGGAAATCAGTATTTTTGGGCGCCGATTTAAAAAAATATATATACACACACACCTTTATTTAACTAGGCAAGTCAGTTAAAAACACATTCTTATTTTCAATGACAGCCTAGGAACGGTGGGTTAACTGCCTTGTTCAGGGGCAGAACGACAGATTTTCACCTTGTCAGCTCGGGGGATCCATCTTGCAACGTTACAGTTAACTGGTCCAAAGCAATAACGACCTGCCTCTCTCTCGTTGCACTCCACAAGGAGACTGCCTGTTACACGAATGCAGTAAGCCAAGGTAAGTTGCTAGCTAACATTAAACTTATCTTATAAAAAACAAATCTATCATAATCACCAGTTATGGTTGATGATATTACTAGATATTATCTAGTGTGTCCTGCATTGCATATAATCTGAATGAGCATACAAGTATCTGAGTATCTGACTGAGCATGGTAGGCAGAAGCAGGCACGTAAACATTCATTCAAACCGCACTTTCGTGCGTTTTGCCAGCAGCTCTTCGTTGTGCGTCAAAAGCATTGCGCTGTTTATGACTTCAAGCCTATCAACTCCCGAGATGAGGCTGGTGTAACCGAAGTGAAATGGCTAGCTAGTTCGCGCGCACTAATAGCGTTTCAAAAGTCACTCGCTCTGGGCCTTCTAGTAGTTGTTCCCCTTGCTCTGCATAGGTAACGCTGCTTCGATGGTGGCTGTTGTCGTTGTGTTGCTGGTTCGAGCCCAGGGAGGAGCGAGGAGAGGGACGGAAGCTATACTGTTATACTGGCAATACTAAAGTGCCTATAAGAACATCCAATAGTCAAAGGTATATGAAATACAAATGGTAGAGGGAAACAGTCCTATAATAACTACAACCTAAATAATAACTACAACCTACTTATGGCCCTGCCTACACAACTTTCTAACACTGTTTTATTCTACTTTATTTGGAAAGGGCCTATTCATATAATGATTATGAATTTGGAGGGCAGAAATGACTAAATTTTAAAGCATTAGACCTCTCACTTAAATGCTTCAATCATACAAAAACTATACATATATCCAAACTGGTTCTCTAGCAGATTAGTAAGAATGGCTCACCTAGTATTCAAGAATGGCCTTTTTCTCTTCATTCAGATTACAACCTCTCACTTTTGGTTATTTTTAACACAAGACATAGAAAACTGTTGGCAATTTCAGTTTAATCCACCAGAAGAGACAGAACAAATATTATCATTAAACTCCAATACACTAATTGATTAAAAAAGTGTTTTTGGAGAAAAATAATTAAAAATGTATAATCTTCTAAATTATATAAATATGACTGGTGGAGTTCTCACACTGGCAGTTAACAAAAACATGGAAATGTCTGCTCTAACCAAAATCACAACCAACGGATTGCAGCATTACTGCACAAATGGAGGAGTCAAGTGGAAGAAGGTAAGGAACTTGTCTTTTGTCCCTACATGAAGACCAAAATCATTTACAGCTGCGCCATACAGGTTGACAAAGTAGTCAGGAGATTTGCGATGTACCGATTCCCTGGCACATGGTTAGTGAACTGAGACAAAACGACGCCAGATTAAAAACATAGAATTTCAATTATACAAAATTATTGCGATAGTGCACGCACACACACAGTACCAGTCAAAAGTTCACACCTATTCATTCCAGGGTTATTTTTACTATTTTCTACACAGTGTAGAATAATAGTGAAGACAACATATGGACTCATGTTTTAACCAAGAAAGTGTTAAACCAAAATTATTTTATATTTGAGAATCTTCAAAGTAGCCAACTTTTGCCTTGATGACAGCTTTGCCTTCTTAAAAGTGAATGTGGAATTTCTTTCCTTCTTAATGCGTTTGAGCCCATCAGTTGTGTTGTGACCAGGTAGGGCTGGTATACAGAAGATAACCCTATTTGGTAAAAGACCAAGTCCATATTATGGCAAGAACAACGCAAATAAGCAAAGAGAAATAGTCCATCATTACTTTAAGACACGAAGGTCAGTCAATCCAGAACATTATGAACTTTTAAATGTTTCTTCAAGTGCAGTCGCAAAAACCATCAAGCACTATGATGAAACTTGCTCTCGTGAGAACCACCACAGGAAAGGAAGACCCAGAGTTACCTGTACTGCAGAGGATAAGTTCATTAGAGTTACCAGCATCAGAAATTGCAGCCCATATAAATGCTTCAGAGTTCAGAAAAGACTGCATGAATCAGGCCTTCACGGTCAAATTGCTGCAAAGAAACCACTACTAAAGGACACCAAAAATAAGAGACTTGCTTGGGCCAAAATACATAAGCAACGGACATTAGACTGGTGGATAACTGTCCTTTGGTCTGATGAGACAAGATGATCTCTGCATGTGTAGTTCCCACCGTAAAGCATGGAGGTGTGATGGTGCTTTGCTGGTGACACTCAGTGATTTATTAAGAATTCAAGGCACACAACCAGCATGGCTACCAAAGCATTTTGCAGCGATAAGCCATCCCATCTGGTTTGCGCTTAGTGGGACTATCATTTGTCTTTCCACAGGACAATGACCCAACACACCTCCAGGTTGTGTCAGGGCTATTTGACCAAGAAGGAGAGTGATGGAGTGCTGCATCAGATGACCTGGCCTCCACAATCACCCAACCTCAACCCAATTGAGATGGTTTGGGATGAGTTGGACTGCAGAGTGAAAGAGAGCTTAGCATGTGTGGGAACTCCTTCAAGACTGTTGGAAATGCCTTCCGGGTGAAGCTGGTTGAGAGAATGCCAAGAGTGTGCAAAACTGCCAAGGCAAAGGGTGTCTGGCTCCTTTGAAGAATCTCAAATATAAAATATATTTTGATTTGTTTAACACTTTTGGTTACTACACGATTCCATGTGTTACTTCATAGTTTTTACATTTTCACTATTATTCTACAACGTAGAATAAAAGTACAAATAAAGAAAAATGCTTGAATAAATAGTTGTGTCCAAACTTTTGACTAGTACTCTGTGTGTAAAAACAAAAAAACACATGAGATACAACCATCCCAGCTCTGCAGACCCGACTGAAGAACCAATCATTAGATCACTTGTTTTGGTACTGCCCATATGTACTGTTGCTTGTTTTTGGTCGCAGGTTCAGGAATGGCTGAAAGCTCCAGGTAAATGTTGGAATCTAACTCCACAAATTTTATAAGTCAGTCAAATCGATCAATAATACTCTTAGCAAAGGTTTTTTAACTTTAAAATTTACAATCTGTAGAAATTATGAGAATAGAAAGTTTCAAAACATTTGTGAACATCAGTGGAAAAATATATGGCAGCTAGAAATCAAAACTGGATGGTCTTCAGAGATAGATGGGAGGGGTTGAGAGTAGTTGAAGGATGGGACTAAAATAAACAAAAGATTAGTCATGTAAAATATAATTGTCTGTAAAATGTGTATCTATATCTAGTATTTATGAGCTGGAAGTGGAAGCATAAATATTTTTGTCCATTAGTTTACTCCAATTAGGGGAGGGGGAAAATAATAAACATCTACAAAATAAAATAAAAAGTGGGATTGAAAATGCAGACGACACTGATAGAAGCCACAATCTGCCATATTAAAACTGATCTACCATAAAAAGTGTCAAAAATAAGGGTGGTATAACGTCACCTTTGAGGAGGCCTACGGCGGCTTCGGTGGTCAGGGCAAAGGAGTCGAGGGCACGGGCGATGTCCAGCAGGCCCTGGAAGTGCTGGGCCATGTGGTCCCGGCACACAGAGCAGATGTTATGGATTGCCTTGGCTGCCACGGAAGCCAGGGTCTTCTCCCTCAGGCCCTTCATCAGGTAGTTCAGCACGGGGTCTGTGACAGAGCGGGGCTAAGGTCATACACACATCCAGAGTATACAACCAAGAGGGGCAGAGGTGTAACAAAACAGAGTGACACAGGCATTTGACACAGGGCGGAAAAAGGAATGGAAAACAGAGAAAAATTACAAGGAAACAGACGTGCTCAAAACTAGAGTTATACACACTAACACACAGATGAAGATGAACCTCCAAATTGATTAACTCAATCACTCAGGTCCCGAGCTAAGCAATTGACTGTAACGTGACCACTGAACCTACCGAGGAACCGCGGGTTGCGGTCAACGACCTCGCTCATCTCCCCCACCAGCTCAATGCTGGTGTAGCGCACGGCGATATGGACAGTCTCTGGCAGCAGCACCACCTGCTCTAACACCTCTGTCAGGGTGGGGTTGTTCTCACTGACAGGGGGAAAGCATTAACACGTTACACACAGGAGTTATACATTAAGCACAAATTAAAGATTGAAACGTTACACAAACACCCTGGGGGGGGGGTATACAAATCTACAGCAGTTGTACACATTCTACACAGTGGGGAAGGGGTTTAGTCATTATTCATTCTATTAATGAGGAATGACGTGCAGAGGGCACTCACGGGTCTACACTCTTGGCGATGGCGGCCATGATGAAGAGAACAGCCTCGGTCACCTCCCAGGGAGGGTTGCCTTCTTTTAGAGTGGAGTACAACTGAGAGGGTGAGAGGGAGAAAGAGGAAAACCAGGAGAAGACAGTCGGTATATCTTGTCATCGAAATGACACCATTTGAACTTGCAATTTCCAAAAGGTTGCTACCTGGGAGAAACATTCCATGGAGCCCACAAGGAAGATGACATCCTTCACAAGATCAGACACCCTCATCCTGAACTCCCCAAAGTCATCTGTATCTTCTGGGATGCCCTCCTGTGGATCAACACAAAAGTGGAGACCATGAGTGAAGGATACGCTACTACCAAAGCCAAATGATGTACTGAACTACTTGGTAATACGTGCACATGGTTAAGGGATTCTACAATAAGATACGACATAAGCAGAGTATTGGGGAGTATGTTTGGCATCACTGGAATTGGTTAAGGACTCGTCATGTGTTGGTGGTCCTTACGTGGTCGGGGTCTAGTTGGCAGTGGCGGGCCAGGCCGTGCAGCAGTCTCTGGATATAGGGTCTGAAGATGCCGTGGAGGGCAGGGTCGTTGGTCTTATACAGGTTCTCTCCCAGACGATACCAGAAGTTAAAGGAGATCTCCACAACCTGAGATTCACCAGAAGAGAACACACACACTTGAAATCCACCCAAAACAGAGTGTGTGTGTGTGTGTGTGTGCATATCTTGTGTTGTGTACCTCATATTGGGGGTGTCCTGCACAGATGAGCAGCAGCTCAAGCGTTCGCAGGTCTCCCATGCCCTGGCCTGGACTCTTGACTGTGGTCTCCAGAAACGTCTCACACAACTCAGTGAAGATCCTACAGTAATTCAACACTCTGACAGAACAAGGGAGAAGGAGAGAGAGTTAAGGAAGGAGAGAGTTGTGGATAAAAGTTATCATTCTTTTCTTCCACACAGAGGACAGTGGAGAAGAGTCAGACGAGTTCAACATCAAGAGCAATCGAGGAAGGATAGGTTTGGGGCAGGAAGGAGTGTGGTGATTAGATAGGTGATCTTGGTGTATGTATGTAAAGGGGAGTAGTGTGTTCATACTTGTCGAGGTCCTCCCGTGCCACAGCCATATGGTAGGCCGTCTCTAGCGTGAGGACGCCCTGAAAAAGCTGCAGGGCCAGGGGCATGTGTGTGTCCACGTTCTCGATGGCGTACAGCGCTGAACACACACAGTCGGATGCAGCCTCGTGCAGGTTAGTGGACGTCTCGTCTCTTTGCTGCCAAACAGAAAAAAAATAACAGTATGCCATAATGCATGAAACCCATGCATTATGCATACAAGCGATTAGCATTCTAAACTGGCATAAATTATTGCCCCGCCCCCCCATGGTTGTTGCACAAATAAGGGTTTGGAACGAATGCTGCTCTAATATTTCGAGAGACTTTGGGAGTGTTTGTCACTAGCACTGTTTATTTGTGCTTCCAAAATGCCATGAGAGAGAGTGAGAGAAAGAGACATACCAGCACTTGGAAAAGGACCATCAGGAGCTGGTTGTTGGCCATAAAGTTGCTGTCCAGGACTCCCAGGTTGAACCAGCTTCCCAGACAGCGGAACACCTTGATCAGCATCTTCTCATTGCTGCCAGACTTCTCCACACATGTCATCTAGAGACAACACATATGCGCTAACAACACTGATCCTTATCAAAACCACAACGCTGTGTCTGAAGCCAAACGCACGAGGAAGTTCACCCAACGAAACAGGAGTCACGACAGGTGTTATTGACCCAAGGAAAATTGTTGATTGTAGGTTGAGGTAACCCCCAACACAAGCAGTATAGTTCTGTCTCTTTTCTGTTGGGTTTGGGAGGACAATTCCTACATCCTTACACTTAATCCTCAAAAACATCTACAGTCAAACTTGGACATTCTGCAGAGAAAATTATACTACAAAGTGAGTGGTTCAGTTCGTCCCTATAAGGTAGTGGTAGTAGCTGAATAGCTTTGTGATAATGAGGCTGTACATCACAGGGTTTTATAATGAGAGGATGAACCCATGGGGGGTCTGCTTAACCAGTAAGGGGGAGTGGTTACAGGTGCTCTAGTTTAGACCAGCTGAAATCAGGTGGGTAAAATAGGCTAGTATGTGAGTATTGGCGAGAGAAAGATGAATGGAACGTGTGCGTGTCGGCCAGAGAGAGAACTCTCACCAGTAGGGTGACCACAGTACTGGAGTAATAGGCCAGGTCCTCGATGATCTCTGTCCTGCGATTGGCTCCGATGCGTAGGGAGCGGCTGTGAACCTCCTCGGGGAGCACTGTAAGGATCTCTATCAGAAACGTCATGGAGCTGACATCATTGCTATACCTGAGAGGCAAGGAGAGTGGAGCAGAGACGGCAGCAGTCAGTAATGAGAAAATTAGCATGAAGGAGATGTATTTGAAGCTTAACGTCACCTCAAAAATACCAACTATTTACAATGGCTTTTGACTTTATAGAACCACCCAGTCTAATATCCTGTAACTCTGGCATTCTGTTACCCACAGGTGTGATCTGAGATGAGTGGTTGAACGGCAGGGGTCTTACTTTTCAATGAGGGTGTGGACACAGCCCTTCCAGGAGGCCATCTGTAGGGCGAGGTCTGCAATGGCCAGAGCAAGCTGAGAGAGGGAGGAGAGAAATTAGACAAGAAATCAGGAAGAACTTGTAAGGATTAGAGTATCTTAATGCCACGTAATACTGTACTTGTTAAATTGTACCACAGCTACACCCCTGTGGTGGTACATTGGGGTAAATGCGAGAGTTCTATTGCTACTGTGCCATGTGCATGGCTAAGCCTTTGGGACATTTCAATGGTCAGTGGGACATTCCTCGAGAGCATTCTAGGAGCATAAAGGCTAAGACAGAAATCCAAGTCATCCGAGAGTGTCAGTGGTCACTGACAGAGGGTGAAACCGGATGGACAATAATTGGATGGAAGGAGCGTTACCCTATGTTACATCAATGTGCGAGGAGGCCATTACCTGAGTGACGATGATGGGGGAGAGGTCTTTGAGGCTCTGTATGTGTGAGAGCAGGGAGTCTCGGAGGGCGATGTGTGTCTCTGGGGGGAGCTCAAAGAACGACGTCTGGATCTTCATCTTCATGGTCTGGGCGGCAAAGTAACAAGACTCCACGTCCTGTTTCAGCTGGAGGAGCTGGTCTGCCATCTCCCACGCGTACATCTGTGGGGAGGGGATACGGGGAGAACAGTTAGCGCCACCTTTAACTTTATTCAGACAGAAAGGTTACGGAAACAAGGAAGTCAAAAACAGGGATACTGGTGCGGAACCGCCCTGAATGAGAGATGTGCCCCTGCTACAGTGGTAAATATGAAAATCAAAGCCCATTCCAAATGAAGCAAATAAACCCACCTACGTTTCATTATTTAAACAATTTTTCCCATGTGGCTGCACTTGTCATCCCGGGACAGTGCCGTATTTCAGGCCCTTTTCAAGTGTCACGTCATTTCTTTCTACAAAAAATGACCTTTTGTCAGCGAGACGCATCCATTAATTCAGACTGCAAGAATGTAGACCTAATGACAATCACCATTATTACACCTTTTGGTGTTTTTTAACATACGTCTCTTTCCATTTATCAAATGGGTGCACAGTGCACGATTTTAGATTTATTTCTAAACTCTAGTACTTTTTCATGTGATTTGGTTGACAATCAGAAGAAATCATGACTGGTTGTGTTCATGCCACATTAAAGGGTAATACATTTTTGGCATTAAAATGGCATGACTTAACTATTAGGCCCCTAAAAATAGTCAGACATGTTACGCCGATTGTCAAAAAAAAAATTCACTACAAAGAGTAGGCTACCTGTACATGTTCATCCACTCCATTAGCCTAGGCTATAACCCACTAAACAGACTGGATCCACACTGAAAATACACAATAATTTCTTTGATAAAAGACCTACTCACAAAAGAGATGGAATTGTTAATACATTTAGAAAATTCCAAAGAAAAGGCAGAATAAACTAAATCAAACATCTTTATATCAAAAAAACAAATTTTGGTCTATAATCCTGGGGGGAAAAAATGTCTTTCAACGAAGCAAATAGAGCCCAGTTTCAAATGATCACTGAGGATAACTGTTGCAGACTTCAGATGCGCATCACATCGGCAACTTTTTCTAAATTCTGTTATATTCATGTTTTTTGTTGTCTTTTTTTTACAATAAAAATAAGTGTCTTGACTGTGATAAGGGCTCGGGGAAAAAAGCATTGTGTCTGCTAAATGAACAATGGAAGGTTATGCAATTGCACAGCCATAGGCTTCTACAAGTAAGCACCACTGCTGAGGTTACTGCCTTTTTGAAGATTGTGTTCCACAATATAATCAGTTGACATTAAGGTTTCAATAACTTCACTTGGTTTTAAATTAGGAATTGTTATCTGTAATGGTTATGATAAATTAGGCATTGTTGGCATAGTCCTACAGAAAAATGTAAACAATTTTAAAGATATTTTGTTCTCACATGGGGAAAGAAATAAGGTGAGAACTCAGTCACAGAAAAAAGCACCTCCCAGTAAATGGATTACTTTGCTTACATTCTCAGGGTTGGGTTCCAACCTACTCAAATTATTTCAAAACCACACTAATCACACAAACACCCAAAGGGAGTAGGCCCACTTAAAAAATGCAGTAGGCCAAATCTGATATCATTCCTATGCAACACCATCAGGTGTCTGTTGCTAGCTGCCTTCATAGAGGGCTTGTTGCCTTAACCAACAGTTGGTCAGCTATTAGATATTCTAGAGTATGGTATAAAGTAAAACCTGGTAAAAATGTGTATGAGAATTTAAATTGCAAAGTGAAACAGCCAAGCCCCTTCCCCATTTGTCCATCAGTGTACAGTATGTCCTGGCAGCCAGGGTGAAAAAGCTGCTGACAGCACAGAGCACACACACAGTGCTCATCACTCAGATGGCTCCTACTCTCCCAATTTAGACCGTTCAGATCCAAGTGCCAGCAAACTCAGGAAGTTGCTTGTCACAGTCTAAAGTGTTTTAAAACATGTTATGCGACATTTCATTTTTTCTTAGGGAATCAACACATGGCTTTGTGAGGCCTTTCTGAGGAAACTGCATGATAGTGGGGAGAAGTAGCTGTTTTGAATCCAGTTACCCTGAGGCTGTCTCTCTCAATGCAACCTATAGGAAGGCCATCTATTATAGAAGTTATCACAATAATACGTTAAAGTTGGTAGGAATACGTAGCGGCAACATGAAGGTGGGCCGTATTTCAGATCATTGATTGTCCGATGACAGACAATAATTACATTTCCTGCAGTAGTTAAGACAGTAACCAATGAATATGCGGAAACCAGACCGACGCAGCACCAATTGATGAAAAAAAACAAAAAAACAAATGCGGAAATAAAACGGCTAACGTTAACCAACAGCAAACAACTTTAAGTGGCACACCATTTACCCAACATAATCAACACAAATGGAAGTTGTTCGTGGAGCTAGCCAAGTTAACGTTCGCTGACTAACTCAAAGCAAAAGCCCCCCTGGCAATATCGTTAGCCCGCTAGCTAACTTTAGCTAGCGAGGCAACACGCCCCTCTACTAAGCAATTTAGCCTTATGTGGCTAAAACGGCAAGTTTGCTAGCAAGTAATGGACGCTAGCATGGTGGCCACCCTCGCCTCGCGCTCTTCCTGTGCTATAGCCGGCTAACGTAACTGTAATTAGCGCGAGCTACTGATTATGTCAAGATAGTAGTTTAGTTAACCATAGGCAACTACATAAGCTAACTAGCAATACATGGGTGTTAAACTAGTTACTGTATCTGATGTGTGGCTAACTAGCTAGCATTGTCAAACGCCATGGATTGTGTAAGGACTAACGTTACACGCGAGAGAAAGCTAGCTTGTGTTCGCTTTATTATCTTCGTTGCACATAGGAATCCCCATAGATCTATAACAGTTTCCATTTGACAGTTACTAGCAGGCTAGTAGTGGAAAGAGCAACTGTGCGGCTAATTCTAAGTAGTTAGTTTGCTAGCTATCTACCAAACTAGCTTAACTAAGCCAACTAGATAATGCTATGCAGTTTGTTGCTAGCTAGCGTGTGAATCTATGCTCATTCATTCGTAGTTGGGTTAGCATATACAAATACATGTCTTTTTTATCACCATGGTATTACGCATTCTGATGCAATGATTTGTTTTCGGCCTCACACGACCTGCCTAGCCATGTCTTGTTCTAGGCCCATTCCAAGTCCCCCCCCATCTCTCGAGTTTACTTACCGATCTCTGTAGCTCCCCCAGCCACACCGAAGCTCGCTCTTTACCGGCTGGGTCCGGATCATGATAAAGAGCCTGCACAGCTTGATACACAAGTGCGACTGTCGGTTTCTCCATAGCGCTATGTTACGTTACAGTTTAGTGTAAATGTGAAGGCGCTACAAATTCCACAGATTATGTTTAGACGGGGTAATATTTATTCGTTCCTTGTGCTCGCTGTTCCGACCGCCATCTCAATCGAACACAGGCTCCCCGTGTGTCGCCGACAAACGCCCCCGTCTAGAAATACAGATAGAGGAACTAAAAGCTGTACACACTAAAAGCTTCACATATTCGAGAGACACAATGGGCGGGTCTCTTTTACTGTTATTGTAAAAACAAGAAACACCATATCAATTGAATTTAATTAATGGTTACAATGTATAACTATGTTGCTATGCGGTATGTAAAAGAAAATGTAAGAGAACCCCAATATACACTGAAAGGCCGTTAGATGTCAGCAAAGCGCATGATTTACAACAGTTGTTCTCAAACTGGGGTACTAGTACCAAAAATGCCTATTAATCTGTGCTAGGAGTACCCCTGAGGGTACCTAACTGGCCAATCCACAGGGGCTATTTGTGAATATGCATAATAACATTTGCTTAACTATCAGATGGACATGAGGGGGTACTTCAGTTCAGATTGAGCAAGATGTGATTATAGTAACCAAAAAAGGTTGAAAACCACTTACAACAATCGAACCAGATAGTGGGTCATTACAGGTTTGCGTCCTCGAAGCAATTGTCAATAGTTTCCCTGCAGGAGAGTAACCTGATGCAAAGGAGACATTGGACCCCAAGTTGTTCCTGGTTAGGTCACATGGTTAGAAAAACTCCTGGCACTATTGGCATGTTTCATGGGTGTAAGTACACTACATGGCCAAAAGTATGTGGACAGCTGCTTGTAGAACATCTCATTCCAAAATCGTGGGCATTAATATGGAGATGGTCCTCCCTTTGCTCCTACAACAGCCTCAACTCTTCTGGGAAGGCTTTCAACTAGATGTTGGAACATTGCTGCGGGGACTTGCTTCCATTCAGCCACAAGAGCATTAGTGAGGTCGGGCAAGGATTTTGGGTGATTAGGCCTGGCTCGCACTCAGCGTTCCAATTCATCCTGAAGGTGTTCGATGAGGTTGAGGTCAGGGCTCTGTGCAGGCCAGTTAAGTTCTCCGACAAACCATTTCTGTATGGACCTCGCTTTGTGCACGGGATAATTGTCATGCTGAAACAGGAAATGGTTTTCCTCAAACTGTTGTCACAAAGTTGAAAGTACAGAATTGTCTAAAATATCATAGAATGCTATAGCGTTAGGATTTCCCTTCACTATAACTAATGGGCCTAGTGTGAACCATGAAAAACAGCCCCAGACCATTATTCCTCCTGCACCAAACTTTACAGTTGGCACTATGCATTCAGGCAGGTAGCGTTCTTCTGGCATCAGCCAACCCAGATCGTCCGTCGGACTGCCAGATGGTGAAGCATGATTCATCACCCCAGAGAATGCGTTTCCACTGCTCCAGACGCTTGGCATTATGCATGGTGATCTACCACTTCGCGGCTGCTCCTGACGTTTCCACTTCACAATAACAGCACTTACAGTTGACCGGGGCAGATCTAGCAGGGCAGAAATTTGACAAACTGTCTTGTTGGAAAGGTGGCGTCCTATGACGGTGCCAAGTTGAAAGTCACTGAGCTCGTCAGTAAGGCCATTCTACTGACAATGTTTGTCTATGGAGATTACATAGCTGTGTGCTCGATTTTATACACCTGTCAGCAACGAGTGTGGCTGAAATAGCTGAATCCTCTCATTTTAAGGCGTGTCCACATACTTTTGTATATATAGAGTATCTCAAGTTTGATAATTGTTGCTTGCTCTATAAGGAGTGTTGTTTTACATTTACTATGGATGTTTAGAAGCCTATGTGTGAAAGATTTGATTAAAGCATCACTATATTTTAAAAGAGTGTGTGGTTTACCCCTTTAGGATCATTATGCTGTTACTCCACCCTCACAAGATTACATTTATTTCATAAATCCCTTTTTAAATCAGCAGTTGTCAAAAAAGGCTTTACAGATATCCAGTCTAAAACCCAAAAGAGCAAGCAATGCGGAGGCAGAAGCACAGTGGCTCGGAAAAACTCTCTAGAAAGCAGGAACCTATAAAGAAACCTAGAGAGGAACCAGGCTCCGAGGAGTGGCCAGTCCTCTTCTGGCTGTACGGGTAGATCCCACTGGTGTCACCGACCCCCACAACTGCTAATCTAAGGGTTTTCAAATGGATGCTTTTCTATTGGCCATGATCTCACAAGAGCAGATTGGACCGAAGTACAAGGTTCGTTCTATTCAGTTTATTTTGTGGATCACTTTTTGGAGGATACTTTTGTCACAAAACACAAAATGCAAAAGTCAAGAGTGTCATTTTAAGCAATTTTACAGCTGTTAAAACAATTCCTTTTGGGCTGCTATTACATTCTTATCTTGGCAAAATGGAAAGGAAAAGTAAAAGGGAAGAAAATACATGCAAAATACTTAGTTATAGAGAGCCATTGGTGTTAGCATCCTCTGTTTGAAGGCAGCAGCAGACCACCGTCAAACCCAGGTCGTATCATACCCATACGTCTAACCCATACAGCTTGGTTATGATACAACCCTGAGTCTGGGGATGATATTTATCTTGCACCCGTTCTTTCACTCGCTCTCCATCTTTTCTTCATCATGTATCTTGAAGGACTGTAGTGGTCCTTCATCTTCACCTAGTTTGAGGAAAGAATTTTCAAAATGAGGTTCATCGCAATGCATGCACTTCGGTTTGCTGTGCAGTACAAACACAGTTTTGTTGTCATTAGTGTCAAACTATATCAAATCCTTTTTAATGCTAAAAGTTATATACATTTTTCCAAAGATCCAATCTCAGTCAAATAAGCATTGTCAACTGAGATTTCTCCTTAAAGCTTAAAATCTCAAACTGATCTATATACTTCAAATTAAACAACCGACCCAAATGCTAAGGTGAAATATAGTCTGTTAAACAAGCCTACTTACACATACAAAAATTCTGGAAATGAAAATAGCATACCTTTATTGCTGATGGTAAATTGGGAGAAGCTCTGGTTTTCAAGCAAAAACTAGATCAAAACCCTACTGCCATTAAATTTAACTAGAGTAGCACTGATCTGAAAAGACACGAGAGACAGAGAGAGGAGGACAGAGGAGGACAGAGGAGAAGGATGGAAGAGGAAACGGTTCCTTGGAGAGGTTCCAAGGGAAAGAGGATTGGCTGACTGTGTGCAGGTGTATAAAAAGGACAGGGGGCACGGTGAGGAGGAGGAGGGACATTTACCAATAAACCAACCCCTGATCCTTCCTCAAATTAGTCATTTGACCCCACAATCTGTGGCTAAAGGGATGATCTTGTAGTTTGATCCTTATCCCACGTTACATCCCTGCAGTTTGCAGAGATTGGAAGGATTGGCCAGGTACATCTCGGGTAAATCTTGTTTCCAGATTAAGGCTCATCCCTATATTGTGGCATTTTAAGACACCAATGTCAAGCGATCTAGTATACATGGCAGGCAACAGGCAGCAGGTGGATGGGAGAAAGTTTTCACATGTGATGAAGCTCAGGGAAAGGGCTGTTGACAACAAAACTAAGCATCTTATGTAGCTAACATTAGCTGTACCTGTTAGCCATGAACATGTATGAGTTTAAAAAATAACTCCAACTACTATAGCATACAGTTTATTAAGTAAATCAATAAGATTGGGGAAAACCTTTCCATGTTTACATAGTGGGGTGGTGTCATGAGAGTATGTTTTCCTATTGGTGTTTCTGCATGAGTTATTGGTATAAAAAAAACAGTAACTGAAAAAAGTAGCTGAGACACTTTGCAGATCCAATGTCAGTGGCTGCCATCCCTGACAATATATGCAACAGTATCGTGAAGAGGAAAAATAGACAAGACATTCTGAATATCCATGTCCTGCACAGAGAATAATTATTTGTTAGTGAGATATGTTGATCAGAATTCACCTGATTTCAACTCTCAGAAACGTAGACACCCTTTCCAGGGCGGGAGTGAGGGAGGGAGGAATGGACGAAGGGGTGGGGTGTATTGGGGGCTGATTGTGCTCTAATTGGCTTGCTGCCCGGATAGTTGTAAGCATTCTGTTTTCCCCCGATCAAGGTTATCTATAACTCTAAACCGTAATCTCTGTCCCACGTCAAATGTCATCATTGAAATAGTGTAATGCAAGGAGCATTTTAAGGGTCAAATGCCTTGCTCAAGGGCCAGAGTTCTTGGTACGAATTGGGGATTCAAACTGGCAACCATCAAGTTGCTGGCCCACCTCTCTAACCTACCTGCCATTCATTATATGGCACTCATTTTTTGTTCCATTCAAGCTACATCTTGATTCCAGTAGGTTAATAATTTAAACCTGAATGTGCACTGTTAAAATAAGTGCTTTTTAATACCCAAAATAGTGGCAACTGAGCTGCCACCAACTTGAAGGAGACAAAACATCTGCCTTAAGAGCCTTAAGATTGCTTGCTGTTTGGGGTTTTAGGCTGGGTTTCTGGACAGTACTCTGTGACATTGACTGATGTAAAAAGGGGTTTATAAATACATTTGATTTGATTGAAAACTTTAACTTTGCTGGATTATTTAAACACATCATCCTAAACTGTTATGAAACATTACATGGTGTATTGTAACATCACTTAATCAAGAGGAGTGCAACACCCGACTGGACTGAGAGCCCTACCGAAAAAAAAGTTGAAAGCATAATGTTGATGTTTTGAGTCCTGTTCAGTGCAGAATTAGATACCTTCTCTTTTGGTGCCATTTCCTCTCTCTAAAGCTTCTAAACACTACTGTGGTGTTTCAATGCTGTCTAGTGCAGAATTAGATCACTTCATCTAGAGAATTGTAATGGTTAACATTGTTTCATGTATTTAATCGTTTGCCATTTTGGCAGGCATTGTCATGCACAGTGTTCAAATCACCATCAGCGACTGGAGGTTGAACTGTGTGAATTGAGAATTCTGCACTTGCCTCTTCAATTAACAATTATGAGTTTGGGAATGGGTGCTGTGCTCAATGAACGTCAATTTGTCTGACTGTTATGATATCCATTCATCAGGATCCATTACACCTCATGACACAACAAGCTTAATACTAGTATAAAAACATACCTTTCTTTCTTCAAACATGTATACAACATTGTGTGAAATAATTATGAAGTCTAAAAATGTTGAATTACCCACAATCAGAGTCAAAAGCGGCAAGATAGAAAATGCAAGCTGATTAAAACCACTTCCAATGAGTTCAATCACTAAATGTTGTCTCTCTTTGGTTATCCTCATGAAAGATACTTACATTTTGAGCAACACATTAAGTTGTATTCAATCTTACATTTTTTGGTCAAATTAAATGAACAAATCATTTAAACAACTTGCATAATTAAAAATATATATATTTTGGGTGTATTTTCACACTTTATTGAAATGACAGAGGGGTTACAGATAGGTGTGAGAAACAGATTAAAGGGTTGGAGCGGGGGAATTTATCCCAATCTTCGGTGGGGAGAGGGGTGTTTTAGTGTGTTTACCGCTAGACCACAGGCTCTGCATGACTTGCATTCATTTTTTTATTAAGTGTTTTTTGTTTGTTGTCAATGTCAATAAACCCAGAATAATTTCTTATAGCCTGGCTGTGTTGTTGAGTGGGTAAAATTCAAACAAAATGTTTCATTTTACTGCCCCTCCTGTTTCTAATCTGTCTAAGTAAAGCATTGAAAAAATAACAAAAAATATTCTTCATAGTCCCTTATCATCAATCAATATATAATCTATAAACCATGTCCATTTCTAACCCACTTATTGTATGAGAAACACAGTTTTTGTGTTTTGATGCTGCCTTTTACATGCACTGAAAGTCCAAAAATAAAAATATTTTTACAACACTCTTAAAAACACCAATATTCAGGTTGAAGAACCACTTTAGGTGTCTCAGAGTACTTCATTTCTGTTTTAAACATACTCTGTGAACTACAACACGTACATTGGGTTAACATTCAAACACCCTCTAAACACCAGATCTCAGTTTAGGTGCACTACTTTTCATGGTTTCACTAAACAATCATGGTGTTTTGAGACATTCTATTTTTACATTGTGACTTGTATCTTTCACAGTGCTCCGTGTTCTAGAGCTTCCCTGTAGAAAGGTAGACAACAAGAGCAAGGCTCTCTATGTTAGCTTGGTATCGGCAATCAATTAATTCATTTGTTAATGGATTAGCACTTAACAATAACGAATTGTTAAAGTGGAGTTTCCACACATTGTTGATGTGATTGCCACTGCCCAGTCAGCTTGTTCTTTTTACCCCTGTTCACCACATCCCCATCCCCCATCCCCTCAGGTTACGTTCCTGGAAGGTTAATGTCTATCAAAGATTAGTCCCTCAGAGATTAATGGGAACTGGATAAGGCAGTTACCACCTCATTAGAACAGCCTACACAGTTTAGCTTGAATCAGTGATATACATTACAAACTCCAGAAGTATGGCAATGCTTTCTATCTTAACACTGTCCGCACCAACAAAAACAACGTGTCTCTGTTATAAATTCAATTATTCTTCTAAATTGTATTCTTTCACACTGGCTCTTTAAGATGGATTACTGCGCCCAACAAAGTAAGGTCTCTACTTACGAGTCATGGTCATGGGGGCAGCTTAATCCTAAAGTTTATTCTTCCACCTACAAGATCAGGAAGATCCGCAGGAGAAGCTTGTTCCTGACATAATGTAAAGAGGTTTATAAGTGGTTTGTGGTCATATAAAAGGGAGCCTTTCAGCGTCACAGTGCACATCTAAGGGACGGACGGGTAGGGGTACTGAGTCAGAGAGGAGCCAAAATGGGAAAGAACTTCCATCCGTACGAGAACATCTCTAAGGTCAGCCCATTTGAGGGGCCACAGTATCACCTGGCCCCAATATGGGCTTTCTACCTACAGGCTGCTTTCATGGGCTTTGTGTTCTTTGCTGGAACACCCCTAAACTTTATCATTCTCGTGGTGACAGTGAAGTACAAGAAGCTGAGACAACCGCTGAACTACATCCTGGTCAATGTCTCGTTAGCAGGTTTCATCTTTGTGACTTTCTCTGTGAGTCAAGTGTTCGTTTCTAGTGCGAGAGGATACTACTTCCTGGGTTACACCTTGTGTGCAATGGAAGCTTGCATGGGTTCAATAGCAGGTAAAACTCATCGTAGCAACAAAAACAACAAACAACTTAAGCGATTCATTTTACGCCTCTGATTATTTACATGCAAACTAGTTTTTGTGTTTGATGTCTTTGATATCTCCTAAACTATTGATAGCTTCTTCTCTCTTACTCAGGGTTGGTGTCAGCTTGGTCTCTGGCTGTCCTTGCCTTTGAGAGATACGTGGTCATCTGCAAACCCTTCGGCACCTTCAAATTTGACAACAACCAGGCTCTGGCGGCTGTTGCCTTCACCTGGGTCATGGGGATCGGATGTGCAACCCCACCATTCTTCGGCTGGAGCAGGTATTCATCCCCAGCCTCTCACAAACACTTTGATCTTGTCTGGATTAATAAATACTCTGTATTTGGCTACTATTAGGTTATTTGGTTCATATCGCTCTGGATAAGAGCGTCTGCCAAATGACTTAAATGTAAAATGTAATATTGCACACACAGGGGATGGGGGAAATGGCAAATATCCTAAAATGATGTGTTGCCGTACATGTAAGGTTCAGAGCAGCAATTTACGTCACTAATTGGCTACGTTTGCGTCGCTCACTGCTTTTCAAGTTAGATAGGTCGCTGATTTATATAGGCATGGAAGAAACCCTGCAGAGAGACAACGTGTGGGGCCGAGTTACAGTAACCTGGGTTTGTTTTACAGGTAGTGCTCCTGTGGACCTGACTGGTATACAAACAATGAGGAGTACCACTGTGCCAGCGACACCAAATTCCTCATCGTTACCGGTTTCCTCATGCCCATTGTCTTTTTCTCCTACTCCCAACTACTGGGAGCCCTACGGGCTGCGAGTACAATGCTGTCTGGGTTAAAAAAACAACAGTATAGTCCGTTTTTGGAACCCAGATGTGACCAGTTTGTCCTGTCTATGTCTGTGTGTGTGTGTGTGTGTAGGAGGCAGCTGCACAGGCTGTATCCATCCTGGATACAGAAAAGTATCCAGGATGGTGATTGTGGTGGTGTGCTCCATTCTGTGTTACGGCCCCTACGCCTTGGCAGGCTTGTACTTCGCCTATACAGCGAGAACAAAGACTACCGCCTGGTCACCATCCCTGCTTTCTTCTCTAAAAGCTCCTGTGTATACAACCCTCTCATTTACACCTTCATGAACAAACAGGTGATTCCATAAGCCCCAAATACATATAAAATACACTGACAGTGGCACACATACTCATTGACATACCCTCAAATGAAGCACATGAATTAAGACGAGTCTTAAGACACACAACCTTATGTTCATTCTCTGTCATATAAATATCTGTCTCCCTCCTCAGTTCAACGCCTGCATCATGGAGACAGTGTTTGGAAAGCAGATTGAGGAGACTTCAGTTTCAGCCTCCAAGACAGAGGTCTCCACAGCCTAATCTTTGACTCTGGTCTCAGTCCATCAGGAGCCCATCCCCAACAGCCAACAGTCTTGGGGTGGATTCAATAAACCATCTAAGGTTCCCTAACACTTGAATGAAATTGTGAGTTCAGGGGAAATAGGGTTTATTGAATCTACTCCTTTATGAAATACTCATGTCAAATTATTGTAAGATAGCAGGTAAATAAGGATTTATATTGTATCACGATGCACTTTTAAAAACAGTGGTGGACAGTGTTTTATTTCAACCGCACTCTCCATTTCCTGGATATCTTAACTAAATCATTAACAAACACAACCAGACATACAAAATAAGATGTGCACTGAGGCTCAAGCTTGAACAAATAAGTTTACTCAATTCATTTTTTTTATTGAGAAAATGGGCTGTGGAATCCAAAGTACAGCATTTAATCCAAAAGATGAATGTCCATACATTCTATGTATAAACTCAGAAAATAAAACACTTGCCAAGTATGTAAGTACTTCAATATAATCTTAATTTAGGGCAAGCGGAATTCAGTAACAACGCTGCAATGCAAAAACCTTTCAGTTCAGCATGCCCCATAGGAAGGAAGTACAACCACTTTTATGTCTAACCAATAGAACAGATGCATTCTCACATGTGTGCTGGTTCTCAATAGTCTAAAATGGTTTCCTTTTGTTTCACATTGGTCGTCCAACATGCTTCTTTCACCTATCATTTGTTTCTAGATCAGTGCAGATGGAGGAAAGGAGAGGAAGCCACTGCAGACTATTGAGAGGCAGTGATTGACAGGAGAAAAGGCTACAGAAGCAGTGATGAACTTGGCAACATTGTAATAACAACCCTAGTCATGACAGACAAATACAGTACATATGAAGAAGAGGGGGGGTCAAAGTGAGCATTTATGGAGAAAACAGAGCAGGGTGAGGGATGATTTCACTGTAGTGGACTCACGTTCCCATGACCCTCTGATATTTAGTGTCGGTTTCATTGGTTGAGCTCCCAAAAGACTACTCAGAGAAGGCACACACTGGGTAAAAGGATACGCATGAGGCTAACGTTGGTTAGCATCTCTTATCTACACTAAGAAATGATGGGCTATTATTACAATCAGTGTCATTCAAAACATGACTGTAAAAAACACCAAATAATTCCCACATATGAAGGGTTTGTTGGAAGAATTATAAATTATTACAACTCCAAATGGAATATTCAGTGCTTGTGAGTATAGCATCATATTTTAAACAAAGGCAAAAATAATGACCAAACTAATCTACCTATGTTTGTAACAGAACAATAAAATGAAGTGTTGGGATGGGTAGTCAGTAAATATAACACCCACACAACTATTGAGTGCTATCAACCACAAACTAATTGGAGACAATGTAGTGTATGAATAGGTTTCGTACAAAGTACATTTGATCATTTATCAAATCAAGTTGTTTTCAAACTGTTTTATCGAGCTAGAACCAAATGACCTAAAACTCATCATGCCGTACTAGCGCCTCACCAAAGTCAGTTGCTTGACTTCCTACAAACAGGTCATACTTGTTCAGGATTTCTTCTTTGCTGAGCTTTCCATCCTGAAATCAAAACAAAAACGATATTTAGTCAATAGAATGCTTAAAACAGACACAGCCGTGTGAGTGAAAGCAAGAGAGAATGAAAACCAATAGAGCGATTGTCTCACCTTGTTCAAGTCAGACTCGTAGACGAGGTGTTTGGACTCGGCCTCTGCATGGTCGTAATCTGAAGGAAGGATCCAGTCCAAAGTCTCCTCCCGATCCATCTTCCCGTCTTTGTTCTTGTCTCGGAACTCTGAGAACTGCTCACGCTCCGTAGCAACCCAGTCTGGCTCCTCCATCTCATCTTCATGGTTGTACATGTCACCTAGGAAACGAGGGGGATGAAAGTGTGACTGAGGGTAGAAACATCAATATAGTAAATCTATTGAATGGGGACCTCAGAATAAAGTGACTGTACACTGAGTATTCCAAACATTAGGAACACATTCTGCAGTGCTTCCCACGGTTGTGTCAAGTTGGCTGGATGTCCTTTAGGTGGTGGACCATTCTTGATACACACGGGAAACTTCCCGTCTTTGTTGCAGTTCTTGAAACAAACGGTGCGTTTGGCACCTACTACCATCACCCGTTCAAAGCATAGAAATCTTTTGTCTTACCCAGTCACCATCAACATGGCACACATACACAATCCATATTTCAGTTGTCTCAAGGCTTAAAAATCCTTCTTTAAACTGTCTCCTCTGCTTCATCTACACTGATTGAAGTTGATTTAACAAGTGACATCAATAAGGCCTAGTCACTTTACCCTGCCTTCATGTACATATCCATCTCAAGTTCCTTGTACTACCTGTATATAGCTCTATTCTTGTGCATTTTATTCCTCGTGTTACTTTTTTCCCCCCATTCATTTTTGAAACTTTGCATCATTGGGAAAGGTTCGTAAGCAAGCATTTCACTGTAAAGTCTACACCAGTTATATTCAGGGCATGTGATAAATGAAATCACATTTTATTTGATTTAAGGGATCATAGCTTCACCTGTTCAGTCTGTCATGGAAAGAGCAGGTGTTCAGAATGTTTTGTATACTCAAGATTATGTCCACTTAAGTCCTTACCTATGTATTCATTCAGGTCAATGAAACCATCACCATTCTTATCAATGTCCTCCATGGTTTCCTGTGGGGTAAACAAGGAGAAAGGTCAGAGAGCCGACCGGTGAATACTGGTCCCGTGTTTCATTCTTTCCAAATACCTTTAAATCCAATGAACACAGAGAATGAAACACACATACCAGCACCACTATGTCCTTCATGTGGTCGTACTCCTCTGGGTGTAGGAAGGCGGTGAACTCCTCTTTGTTGGCAATTTGGTCTCCGTTCTGGTCGGCCATTTTGAAACGCCTCTCGTCCCTCACCATCATGTGCTGGTAGTTGTAACCATCATCTGGTTCCGGGTCATCTGTGGGGTCAAAGGGAAGCGGCTATGATCTCTAGTTAATCACACGTGATACACCCCAACCTGAATTGATACAGTAAATCAACCAATCAGTGAAACTAATACTAAAGGCCCTGCAACTATCGAATTAGTCATAACCAACACTTGTTTTGGACATATTGCCTGTCCCGGGCTCATGCATGCGCATGTCATGCCCTTCTTACCCAGATAGGTACCATAAGTTACATTCCTGTATTCCTCCCAAGAGATCATGCCGTCATTGTTGACATCAAAGTCCTTCCATTGGCGGTCCACGTTCTCATAGATGTACTTCTTCTGAGCCTTCTTAATCCAAGCTTTCAGCTCCACCTCAGTGACAAAACCATCACTGTCCCCATCAATCTTCTCTACAATCACACTGTATCAGAAAGGGGAAGAGGGAGAAAGAGAGAGACTTAACTAAAAATGTAGTTCAAAAGAGGTCAAACTATATTTACCACAATACCAATGTAATAACAGTCAACACCAAGATCTAGTAGAGTCTACATGAAAGTGATCGCCTGTTCTTTGAATCTGATGATGGGAAAGGGGGAATTCTACCTCTCCATTTACTAGTGATGGTTCAGATTTCAAAACTTTAATTATTGTTAATCCTCAGTTATACTAAAGACATGAGGGGTACATAGTCTAGGGTTTTACACCAGAAGTTAATGGTTTTCTGTAGGAGGAATGTATATGGTGGAAGCAATTAAGCTTGGAATGTACTGAGTGCAGGGAAGACGATCATGTTGGCAGGCACTGATAAGGGTGGAGAGCTGTGGATTAGTGAAGAAAGGGGTTGAGGTCAGGTCACATTAGGGGAGAAAGAACAGTTTATTGCCCGTATCACTTATCTTCCTGCCTAGAAATAAAAATGTAATGTTTAGAGAGGAGACTCCACCCAAATTGGGGTGGGTATATACCGTCGTGGTCAAAAGTTTTGAGAATGAAAATTAAGATTTGTGTCAAAGTCTGCTGCCTCAGTTTGTATGATGGCAATATGCATATACTCCAGAATGTTACGAAGAGTGATCAGATGAATTGCAAAGTCCCTCTTTGCCATGCAACTGAACTGAATTCCAAAAAAAACATGTCCACTGCATTTTAGCCCTTCCACAAAAGGACCAGCTGACATCATGTCAGTGATTCTCTCATTAACACAGGTGCGAGTGTTGACGAGGACAAGGCTGGAGATCACTCTGTCATGCTGATTGAGTTTGAAAACCAGACTGGAAGCTTCAAAAGGAGAGATGGTGCTTGGAATCATTGTTCTTCAACCATGGTTACCTGCAAGGAAACATGTGCCATCATTGCTTTACACAAAAAGGGCTTCACAGGCAAGGATATTGCTGCCAGTAAGATTGCACCTAAATCAACCATTTATCGGATCATCAAAAACTTCAAGGAGAGCGGTTCAATTGTTGTGAAGGCGGCTTCAGGGCACCCAAGAAAGTCCAGCAAGCTCCAGGACCGTCTCCTAAAGTTCATTCAGCTGCGGGATCGGGGCACCACCAGTACAGAGCTTGCTCAGGAATGGCAGCAGGCAGGTGTGAGTGCATCTGCACGCACAGTGAGGTGAAGACTTTTGGAGGATGGCCTGGTGTCAAGGGCAGCAAAGAAGCGACTTCTCTCCAGGAAAAACATCAGGGACAGACTGATATTCTGCAAAAGGTACAGGGATTGGACTGCTGAGGACTGGGGTAAAGTCATTTTCTCTGAATCCCCTTTCAGATTGTTTGAGGCATCTGGAAAAAAAATCTTGTCCGGTAAGACAAGGTGAGCGCTACCATCAGTCCTGTGTCATGCCAACAGTAAAGCATCCTGTGACCATTCATGTGTGGGGTTGCTTCTCAGCCAAGGGAGTGGGCTCACTCACAATTTGGCCTAAGAACACAGCCATGAATAAAGAATGGTACCAACACATCCTCCGAGAGCAACTTGGCCCAACCATCCAGGAACAGTTTGGTGATTAACAATGCCTTTTCTAGCATGATGAAGCACCTTGCTGTAAGGCAAAAGGGACAACTTAGTGGCTTGGGGAACAAAATATCAATATTTTGGGTCCATGGCCAGGAAACTCCCCAGACCTTAATTTAGAACACAACTCAAGCAAAAAAAGTCTATACGTTGAGTAACTTTTACTGAAAACAGGACATACTTCCTCATATGTTTCACATTGCAATGAGTACTCTCCCATGTATATTGCTCCGCCACGTTATCATACAGGTAACTTGATGGTAGCGAACTACATGAACAGTCTCTGACTGGCTCCTCAACTAGGGCTGTGACAGACTTAGAATTTGAGGTAACGGTAATTGGCACGGCCAATGTACATGGTCACCGACATAACTGTTCAAGGGATAGGGGTAAAAAAAAAAAAAAAATAGAGGTCACAACTGTACAGTTGCTTACATGGATATGCTTCTTAATAAAAGCCTAACAAGCCATTACACTTTGTTGTCATTTCATTACTATTATTAAGGTCATTACTTATAAATATTAAATCAACAAATTAAGAAACTAATGATCGTCTCTTCTGCTACGAAAAGACAGAATAATTCGATCACCTATTTTGGTATTGCCCCAATATAGCTGGTTTCTTGTCACAGGTTCAAGAATGGCTGAAAAAAAAAAAATCACAACATTGATCTAAAATTAACCCTACAAATAGCACTGGTTGGGACATTTGAAAAGCCATAGTCAATCAACAAAATATTTTTACTAAAAGTATTATCTTCAACTTACAATCTGTAGATGCTATGCGATTAGAAAGGTTCAGAATTTATGTGAAACATCACAGCTGAAAAATATTTGGCACATGGAAATCATAAGAGGGCGGTTTACAGAGATATGTGGGATGGACTGAGAGAAGCTGAGGGGTGGGGTTAAGGTGATATGTGGGATGGACTGAGAGAAGCTGAGGTTAAGGTGATGTGGGATGGACTGAGAGAAGCTGAGGTTAAGGTGATATGTGGGATGGACTGAGAGAAGCTGAGGGTTGGGGTTAAGGTGATAGGTGGGATGGACAGAGTAGCTGAGGGGTGGTTTAAATTCTATTGTTCTATTATAATTATGACTGAACAAGATGTATAATGTACAGCGTATAAATACTATCTATTGTAAAATGTGTGTAGAATGAACAGTACCAGTCAAGTTCACACATACCTACTCATTCAAGGGTTCTTAATTTTTACTATTTTCTACTTTGTAGAATAATAGTGAAGACATCAAAACTATGAAATCATGTAGTGACCAAAAAAAGGTTTGAAACAAAATCTAAATATATTTGAGATTCGTTAAAGTTTCCACCCTTTGCCTTGATGCCAAGTCTTGGCATTCTCTCAACCAGTATCCGCTGGAATGATTTGCCAACAGTCCTGAAAGAGTTTCCACATATGCTGAGCACTTATTAGCTGCTTTTTCTTCACTGCGGTCCAACTCATCCCAAACCATCTCAATTGGGTTGAGGTCGGGTGACTGTGGAAACCAGGTCAGCTTTCATTCTTGGTCAAAAAGCCTTGAGCTTGGAGGTGTGTTGGGTCATTGTCCTGTTGAAAAACAAATGAAAGTCCCACTAAAGCAAACCAGACAGGATGGCGTATCACTGCAGAATGCTGTGGTAGCCATGCTGGTTAAGCGTGCCTTGAATTCCAAATAAATCACAGACAGTGTCACCAGCAAAGCGCCCCCCACACCATAACACCACCTCCATGCTTCATGTTGGGAACCACACATGCGGAGATCCGTTCAACTACTCTGCGTCTCACAAAGACAAGGCGGTTGGAAGCAAAAATGTCAAATTCGGACTCAGACCAAAGGACAGATGTCCACCAGTCTAAATGTCCATTGCTCATATTTCTTGGCCCATGCAAGTCTCTTCTTCTCATTGGTGTCCTTTTGTAGTGGTTTCTTTGTAGCAATTCGACTATGAAGGCCGGATTCACACAGTTTCTGCGACTTTTTCTTATCATAAATCGCACACCTCATGTAGCCTAGCCCATAAGCTTATCCAGTTTTAGTCAGAAGTTTACATACACCTTAGGCAAATATATTTAAACTCAGTTTCTCACAATTCCTGACATGTAATCCTCGTAAAAAGCCCCTTATTAGGACAGTTAGGATCACCACTTTATTTTAAGAATGTGAAATGCAGGAATAGAGAGAATTAATTATTTCAGCTTTTATTTATTTTATCACATTCTCAGTGGGTCAGAAGTTTACATGTACTCAATTAGTATTTGGTAGCATTGCCTTTAAATTGTTTAACTTGGGTCAAACATTTTGGGTAGCCTTCCACAAGCTTCCTGCAATAATTTGGGTGAATTTTGTCCCATTCCTCCTGACAGAGCTGGTGTAACTGAGTCAGGTTTGTAGGCCTCCTTGCTCGCACACACCCTTTCAGTTCTGCCCACAAATTTCTATAGGATTGAGGTCAGGGCTTTGTGATGGCTACTCCAATACCTTGACTTTGTCCTTAAGCCAGTTTACCACAACTTTGGAAGTATGCTTGGTGTCATTGTCCATTTGCGACCAAGCTTGAACTTCACGACTGATGTCGCTTCAATATCGCCACAATTTTCCTTCCACATGATGTCATCTATTTTGTGAAGTGCCCCAGTCCCCCCTGCAGCAAAGCATCCCCACAACATACTGCCACTCCTGTACTTCACGGTTGGGATGGTGTTCTTCGGCTTGCAAGCATCCCCCTTTTTCCGCCAAACATAACGATGGTCATTATGGCCAAACAGTTCTATTTTTGTTTCATCAGACCAGATAACATTTCTCCAAAAAGTACGATCTTTGTCCCCATGTGCAGTTGCAAACCGTAGTCTGGCTTTTTTAACGGCGGTTTTGGAGCAGTGGCTTCTCCTGGCTGAGCGGCCTTTCAGGTTGTGTCAACACAGGACTTGTTTTACTGTGGATATAGATACTTTCGTACCGGTTTCCTCCAGCATCTTCACAAGGTCCTTTGCTGTTTTTCTAGGATTGATTTGCACTTTTCGCAACAAAGTACGTTCATCTCTAGGAGACAGAATGAATCTGCATCCTGGTCCCATGGTGTTCATACTTGCATACTATTGTTTGTACAGATGAACGTGGTACCTTCAGGCACTTGGACATTTCTCCCAAGGATGAACCAGACTTGGAGGTCTCTAATGTTTTTTCCTGAAGTCTTGGCTGATTTCCCCATGATGTCAAGAAAAGAGGCACTGAGTTTGAAGGTAGGACTTGAAATACATCCACAGGTACACCTCCAATTGACTCAAATTATGTCAATTAGCCTATCAGAAGCCAAGACAATTTTCTGGAATTTTCCAAGCGTCAAAAGTGTCACATCATGCAGCCTTACAATATATTAAAAATCAAAACAACCACGTTTTTTGTATTACAATGAAAGATAATTTAGAGTTTTTATCAATGTAAGCATATAGGAATACCCATTTCTTTGTTAACCTCTCAACACAGAATAGCCAAATGTGCGCACTACCTCAAATCGTTTGGAAAAATATTCATATTTTATTCAGCTTTGTTCAAAATGTATTCCTCATATTATAAAATGCCACAAAATCTTGTCTGCTAAATTAACTAGTGTAGCCCACAGCCATTTGGCATAGCCAGATCAGGAACAGTCAGAGTATGTATGCTATTCTGTTCTTCTGAAATGGACTACATTTTCTTCATATCATGCTTCTTTAGACCGGTCTAAAATAAATTATGTATTTATTGTGAAGGTGCAGGCTATTTTACATGGATTTATTAGACATTTTAAAATATAGATGTTCCAAAGGTCTGCATCAATGGCTTGTATGCCTTGTGTGGAACCCAGGAGATGCTAAATGTGTTTATGTTAATTAAAACGGTCAATTACCGTGAAACCGACAGCTATTTGCGTGACAATCACTGGCTAACAAAATTTTGTGACCGTCACAGCCCTAGTTGAGACAGGCTACTTTTAGAAACTTTCTGAGTGGACATTTAGGCCTATAGAGAGAATCAGCGAACTGACACACGCACACCCCCATAAATCAAAACCACCAGTGTACTGTCAGACACAAGAGCAAATATTTATTCTTTCACTAAAACATAAGAAAACCTTGGCCTAAGTTAGGCTTCCTGAGAGAAGGATGCAAGATAATTAAAGTATGAAGGCGACAGCTATGCCATAGTATGAAGATGAAATTGACCATCATTAAAATAGAAACAAATACACAAGACATCAGCGATGTTGATTATCGAGGGATTGGAAAGATTTTTCAAATATTTGTGAGGAACTATTATAATGGACTTCGTTGACTTACTGTGGGAAGTGAAGAAAATATGACTTAGAAGCCCAGCAGGGCACTTTCCTACATTTGCGAGAAGCAGGCCAGGTACTTCTATGCATGTTCAGGTGCATGCACTCCGTCAACATTAACAGGTCTGAGAAACCAGACATGCTCATATGGAGCTCGTAAATTATGATTTGAAATAAATCAAAACATGTTTGTCACAAGTGTAGCAGGTTTTGAACTGTGCAAACAACGTTTCCACTCAGAGAATGAGAACAGTAAATTACTAATTAATACATGCATTTACAGAAACATATGTAACCAGATTACAGGAATTAATGGTAAAATGCCTGTTTTATAAACGGTAGCCGACCACATGGGAATTCCTAAAAGTGCATTGCGGGCCTAGGCTACTATTATACTTTGCAGGGATAGGAGGACAGCAATTTCTTTGATCTGGTTCAGGGCAGCATATCAGCCAGAACCAGGCCTGATCAGCGTTGATTAGTCTATAATTTAAGAAAAGATTCTGTATCAAATTATACCATGCCTGGTTGGAGAGGCTTGGCAAATTGTCCATTTGACACAACAGGCCTCAGAGCCAAAACAACCTTGTCGACTGCTGTTGAATAATTAATGATATCAGAAACATCGAATTTTTTTTTTTTTAAAGACTGATTTATTTACTAGCAAGCAATGAAAATGTGCATTGTATAAAAAAAAAGTCCACACATCAAACAGTGTTAACTGAAGAGCCCTAGCCTATAGCACTCTACATCCCGCTCATCAAGCAAATAGCTGCTTAAGCAAAGGTAAATTGTAAAGGGGAGATGTAGAAAGTTTAATAGACCAACTAGGTTAACAAAACATTTGCAAACACTCCCGCTATTAGGTACAGTTTATCTACGTGAAAATATTTTTTTTAAATCCTAAAATGAATGTAGGCCTATTTAAACAGTTTTATTTTCATGATGCTCTTCATCTGTAATCATCAGTTACACAATTACCGTCACATCCCTACCCTCAACTTGATACTATTGATGCACAGCCGACCCGAGGAAAGGTGGCCACATTGGACTACTGAGACACAACCAGGTCGACACTTGAGTCTACTCACCCTAGCCTGCGCTTGCTCTCCTCTGGGCTGAGGTCGTCAAAAGACTTGGCCTCCTTTTGTCCTAGGAAGGCATCGTGGTCGTAGTCAAAGCCCTGAGCATCGTCATGCTCGCGGCTACTGAGAGGTGCATCGTGGTGAATGCGTTCCTTTTTCTCTGTGGGTTTACTGGTGGCATAGACCACGCAGAGGGCAAAGCACATGAGCAACGGCCTAATCTCCATCCTATGAGAGAGAGAGCAAGAGAGATATTAAAAACATTCTGGAAAAGGTGTCAACATCAAAGCCTGTGAATAGCTCACAGGCAGCATCTGCATTTGCTGCTCATTAGGGCTGCTTCTTTGACAGGCTCTTTGACATTAAGGTGTTACAGGACTTGTTTCACATGATCAACTGTTGGTTGTTTATTAAACTGCTGCTGGCAGCATGTCAGCATAGACTTGTGATAGGACATTTAAAAAACGGAAGAAAATAGATAGTCCTGTAGATACGATATATGAGTCAGGCAGGAATGCCAAATAGCATGAGTGCACTGCCATGCAGACATGTGTGGTATTTGTAACATTGACGTTTTAAAATAGTTTACAGTAATTGAATACAGATCAGGGGAAATGCAATAACAAAATTGCTCACTATAACGGTAAAGTGGAAAGAATGTAGCTTTTGGCTGTCTGAACACAAATAAAAAGGCACAGATTGTAACAACGTAGCAACTTATACAACATTCACACGGACTACACTGTTTATGTAAAATGTTCCATTTCGCTACATTACAAAATGTGGAACAACAAACCAGAAATCAGTTGTTGACAGTAATGTAAGATATGTTGTATTCAGTCTCTTCATCATAAGATCGGCTGCTAGCCGTTAGCTCTCGTCAGACTATTGGAATGCGTCTGAATTGCAAATCTTACCATTTAGGGTCAGCTGATCATACAAAGCAACACTATCAACGCATCAATATGAGCTTGTAAGAGACGTAATATCATTGTATTACCTACCTGGCTGATGATTCCAGACACAATATGTACACTATGTCTATTCCACAAGCCAACAGCTTAATAAGCACACCCCAGCCTCGGCCCTTTTCCTTCTTAAAGGAGATCCAATGAGATTATAGATATGAGCCTTCACGAGCTTTGATTGGTCCACTTCAGCAAAAAAGCACATTTGGCCGATGACTTCATGTTCCATAATAAAACGTTTATTCATCGCATTCACGTTTAATTGGATTACACGAAAGTTTGTAGCGTTTGAACCAATCGTGTTTTAGAGAATGTATTTACGCTGGGTAAAATCGTCGCTGCTGTCCCTTTGCCCGAAACCTCATCCTGGGCACCTGATTGGCTACTAATTGCCACGTCCCCAAATTTGAGTAAATCTTTCGAGAACTGTCATCACACACTGAAGTGTACATGGACATGTGTTTCAGTTGATGTTGAGCATTGGATAAAATAGAAATACATATAAAGTTAAAATGTTCTTCTCGCCATACTGTATTTCAGTCATCTGTCTTGAGTGGACCTGACAACTTTAACTTGCTGGCTTCAGTATCTTGGACAAGATCAAAATGTATGCAGCTGACTACGTATTACGTTTATGGGGAGATGGGTATGGCAGAGGGTAAATTAATTATTAGCATACTAAATGTTGTTTAACATTTGAGTTTGAACTTTTGTGGGATTAGATGTCGCCCGAACATGATTTCCCCCCCTTCACTGTCAATGGAGGTAGGCTAAACCCACTTTGGCAAGAATGCATGTGCAACATTCACAGAATTAAAAATATATATATATATACAGTTTATTGGTTACTACACAGTTTAGCAGACGTTATAGCAGGTGCAGCTAAGTGCTTGTTACTAGCTCATAACAATGCAGATAAAATGCAAAAGTACACTAATATATAACATCTTGAAATGTCAGAACAAATCCAATTAATCCAAATGCAATGGATAAATGTACACATGCGTAAGGAACGACTCTGCAGAAGCGAACCAGGTACACGGACAGGAACAGCATCAGAACTGTGAAACACAGACAGACGAGAACGAGAACCAAAGCAGCAGTGGGGAATTGACAAATATAAGGGAGGTAATAAACAGGTGATTGAGTCCAGGTGAGTCCAATATCGTTGATGTGTGTGACAAGGGAAGGCAGGTGTGCATAATGATGGTGGCAGGAGTGCATAATGCAGGGCAGTCTGGCGCTCGGGGAGAAGAGTGGGAGCAGACGTGACAACATGATTTACTAAGAATGATAAAGTATATACAGCAGTAGATATATTAGAGTGAGCTATGTCAAGAATCAGCATATTAACACATTTGCGGTGTGTACAGACAGTGTAACAAAAATACGTCCAGTAGTAGAAATAATAGAATAAATTATGACGAGAATACAGTATTTGTATACACAGCAACAACAAAAAACATGTACAAAAAACTAAATCGAGTCTGGAATATAAATATATATGTATGTGAATGGTGTGTACACTGAGTATACCGAACATTAGAAACAACTTCCTAGAAAGGCTACTCTAAAATGTGCAGTTTTTTCACACAATGCCACAGATGTGTCAAGTTGAGGGAGCTTGCAATTGGTATTTTGAAGACAGGAATGTCCACCAGAGCTGTTGCCAGATAATTAAATGTTCAGTTCTCTAACATAAATGTTGTTTTAGGGAATTTGTTGTCGTTGTGAAGGGACCATTTCAGGTCCTCAGTGATGTGCATGCAGGGTAACTTGAAGCTTTTGACCATCTCCACTGCGGCTCCCTTCGGTGTGGATGGGGGCGTGCACTCTTTGCTGTTTCCTGTAGTCCATGATTAAGACAAGCAGTCATGAATCACATTGCCATTCTACTGGCAAATCCGTTTCAATCCAACATTGGAAATCGCAAATTCAACAATGTGTCACGCCTGCTCCCGCTCCCCCTTTCTGGTGCTCGAGGGCGCAAGGCATTATCATTACACACACACCTGTCACCATCGTTACACACATCAGTGCTTCATGGGACTCACCTGGACTAATGCACCATAACTAATGCACATAACTAATGCACCATATCTAATGTACTATAACTAATGTAGTATATCTTGTGTATTGTAACTCATGTATTATCACGAATGCACCAATTACTAATGTATTATAACTAATGCACCATAACTAATGTATTATAACTAATGCACCATAACTAATGTATTATAACTAATGCACCATAACTAACGTATTATAACTAATGCACCATAACTAACGTATTATAACTAATGCACCATAACTAACGTATTATAACTAATGAACCTTATCTAAGGCAACATACTTAATGCATATCACTAATGCACAATAACTAATGCACCTAAGCTAAAGCACCATTACTAATGCATATAACTAATGCACCATAGCTAATGCATATTACCAATGCACCATAACTAATGTATTATCACTAATGCGCCATAACAAATGCACCATAACTAATGTATTGCTAATCACCATAACTAATGCACCATAACTGATGCAACATAACTAATGCACCAAAACAAATGTATTTTAACTAATGCACCATAACAAATGCACCATAACTAATGTATTATCACTAATCCCCATGACTAATGTGTTATCACTAATGCATCATAACTAATGTATTATAACGAATGTTTTGTAACTAACGCACCATAACTAATATATTATAACTAATGTATTATAACTAATGCACCATAACGAATGCACCATAGCTAATGCATATCACTATTGCACATAACTAATGCACTATAACTAATGCACCATAACTAATGTATTATAACTAATGCACCTTATCTAATGCAACATAACTAATGCACCATAACTAATGCACTATAAATCATATATTATCACTAATGCACCATAACTAATGTATTATAACTAATGCACCTTATCTATTGCAACATACTTAATGCATATCACTAGTACACATAACTAGTGCACCATAACTAATGCACCTAAGCTAAAGCACCATAGCTAATGCATATCACTAATATACATAACTAATGCACCATAACTAATGTAATATAACTAATGTATTATAACTAATGCACCATAACTAATGCATATCACTAATACACATAACTAATGCACCATAACTAATATATTATAACTAATGCACCTTTTATAATGCAACATAATTAATGCAAAACTAATACACATAACTAATGCACCATAGCTAATGTATATCACTAATATAAATAACTAATGCACCATAACTAATGCACCATAGCTAATGCATATTACTAATGCACCATAACTAATGTATTATCACAAATGCACCATAACAAATGCACCATAACTAATGTATCATCATCAATGCACCATAGCGAATGTATTATCATCAATGCAACATAACTAATGCACCATCATTAATGCATATCACTAATGCACCAAAACAAATGTATTTTAACTAATGCACCATAACTAATGTATTATAACTAATGCACATTATATAATGTTAAGGATCTCTTTTCCAAGCTTAAAATAATAAACATTCAACACCATGGGTAAGAGAAGGTTGAATACATTGGCCATGCTGTCAATCCAGCATGATTTATGCCGCGTTCAAAACAACCAGAAACTCTGAACTGGGAAATCTCAGACTTCAGTGAGTCCAGTGAGAATGACATATGGTGCTTTCAAGACAACTAGAAACTCATAAAAATCAAGATCAAATCATGTCAGTGATCTTCAGGTCAGAGTTCTAGAAATAGTCCAGAATTCCCGACTTGGAATACAGAGTTGGATCACCGTGATGGTGATCAATTTAGCATTCATTTAAACTTTATTTAAAAAAAATTATATATATTTTTTACCTCTACAGGATTGGTGGGTCACCCATGGGATGGTTGAGCTAACGTAGGCTAATGTGATTAGCATGAGGTTGTAAGCAACAAGAACATGTCCCAGGACATAGACATATCTGATATTGGCAGAAATCTTAAATTCTTGTTAATCTCACTGGACTGTCCAATTTACAGTAGCTATTACAGTGAAATAATACCATGCTATTGTTTGAGAAAGCACAGTTATGAACTTGAAAATGTATTAATAAAACCAGTTAGGCACATTTGGGCAGTCTCTATACAAAATTTTGAACAGAAATACAAATGGTTCTTTTGATCAGACTTTGCACATACAATGCTACCATCTCGTGGCCAATATCTAAATTGTGCCTGGGCTGGAATAATACATTATGGCCTTTCTCTTGCATTTCAAATATGTTTTTTTCTTTGTATTATGTTTTACGAGATCTAATGTGTTAATTTAACATAGACACAGACAGTGTCGTGAAGAAGGCGCAGTAGCGCCTCTTCAATCTCAGGAAGCTGAAGAAATTTGGCTTGTCACCAAAAGCACTCAAACTTCTACAGATGCACAAATCGAGAGCATCCTGTCGTGCCTGGTACGGCAACTGCTCCGCCCACAACCGCAAGGCTCTCCAGAGGGTAGTGAGGTCTGCACAACGCATCACCGGGGGCAAACTACCTGCCCTCCAGGAAACCTACACCACCCGATGTCACAGGAAGGCCATAAAGATCATCAAGGACAACAACCACCCGAGCCACTGCCTGTTCACCCCGCTATCATCCAGAAGGTGAGGTCAGTACAGGTGCATTAAAGCAGGGACCGAGAGACTGAAAAACAGCTTCTATCTCAAGGCCATCAGACTGTTAAACAGCCACCACTAACATTGAGTGGCTGCTGCCAACACACTGACTCAACTCCAGCCACTTTAATAATGGGAATTGATGGAAATTGATGTAAAATATATCACTAGCCACTTTAAACAATGCTACTTAATATAATGTTTACATACCCTACATTACTCATCTCATATGTATATCCTGCACTCGATACCATATACTGCATCTTGCCTATGCCATTCTGTACCATCACTCATTCATATATCTTTATGTACCTATTCTTTATCCCTTTACACTTGTGTGTATAAGGTAGTAGTTTTGGAATTGTTAGGTTAGATTACTCGTTGGTTATTACTGCATTGTCGGAACTGGAAGCACAAGCATTTCGCTTCACTCGCAGTAACATCTGCTAACTATGTGTATGTGACAAATAAATTTGATTTGAAACCTGTGAGGGTTGAGTTATTTACTTTATGAATATTGCATCTAAACAAATTAATTATTCAATATATATTGTTTATATTCACTTATGAAACATGCTGTAATGTGTTCCATGTGAACAAAAATGATATTTTAAGGCAGGTAGCCTAGTGGTAGAAGAGTTGGACAAGGCTCTTAACTTCAATTGTTCCTTTAAGTCGTTCTAGATCCTGAATTACTCAAGGATTATAGTGTATACATTCTAAGAATCCTTGATTTAACATTATCCATTCAAACATCTCGGGAATGACGGTACCCACAACAGCAGTAGAAAGACAAAAGCTGGGTCGAGCACATCAAAATGCTGACCCAGAAAAAAAGGGAACTATACCTTGAGAAAAAACAGAGATGGAAAACAAATGTTGAGGCAGGAGAAAAATAAAAAGATCAGTGATTTAAGTGAGAGGGACCAGCGTCAGAAGTGTAAACAGTAGAGAACAGCATGGAGAGGAAAAGAGCACTGAGGAACTGGAACTTTTTAAAGTCAAGCCATGGAAAAGGGGCTCCTGATGGTGTGGGAGGAACGTTGAAGAGAATGGCAGACAGGTTGGTAGCTAAGGGCTGAGTTCTCAGTGATGCACAGGAGATTTACTAAGCCTCCCGTGAGATAAACACGTCAGTGAAGCTGTTCTTTGTGAAGAGTGCCGATGTTAAACGTGCAATGGAGATGATGCCAAGCCCGATAAAAACGGTGCCCTCCACCATGACAATACACCAGGTCATCAGCCTTGCTCCTGGTGAGCTGATGTCTCATGATGTCAGCTGCCTTTGTTCAACAAAGAAGGACCTAAACTGTACATGCTTTAACACACATCACTTCAGTTTCAGGCAGAAGGTCCTGGCTGCTCCAGAACAGCCAGCCAATGAGAGAAATCCACAACCTGTAGACAAAATCCAATGGGGAAATGCAAGTCTTCTTGGGCAGTGGTGTGTAGTGGAATATGATGATGACCTTTATCCAGGCATCATCCTTGGGCATGGAGGAAATGAGTACAAGTGAAATGATTGCATCGTGTAGGACTAAACAGATTTTTCTGGCCTTCGAGATGACATCCACTGGTATCACTTTGATGAAGTCCTTGAGATGAGGCAAAAAAGTCCATGGTGTAAATACAATATAGCAAGTAAAACACTGGAATGGTAGATTTGTAGTAGAAGAATGTGCAAGGTAGAGATAGAAATAATGGGGTGCAAAGGAGCTAAATAAATAAATAAATACAGCAGGGGAAGAGGTAGTTGTTTGGGCTAAATTATAGATGGGCTATGTACAGGTGCAGAAATCTGTGAGATGCTCCGACAGCTGGTGCTTAAAGCTAGTGAGGGAGATAAGCGTTTTCAGTTTCAGAGATTTTTGTAGTTCGTTCCAGTCATTGGCAACAGAGAACTGGAAGGAGAGGCGGCCAAAGGAAGAATTGGTTTAGGGGGTGACCAGAGAGATATACCTGCTGGAGCGCATGCTACAGGTGGGTGCAGCTATGGTGACCAGCGAGCTGAGATAAGGGGGGACTTTACCAAGCAGGGTCTTGTAGATGACAAGGAGCCAGTGGGTTTGGCGACGAGTATGAAGTGAGGGCCAGCCAACGAGAGCGTACAGGTCGCAGTGGTGGGTAGTATATAGGGCTTTGGTGACAAAACGGATGGCAATGTGATAGACTGCATCCAATTTGTTGAGTAGGTTATTGAAGGCTAATTTGTAAATGACATCGCCGAATTCGAGGATATGTTTGGCAGCAGGAGTGAAGGATGCTTTGTTACGAAATAGGAAGCCAATTCTAGATTTATCTTTGGATTGGAGATGTTTGATGTGAGTCTGGAAGGAGAGTTTATAGTCTAACCAGACACCTAGGTATTTGTAGTAGTCCACATATTCTAAGTCAGAACCGTCCAGAGTAGTGATGCTGGACGGGCAGGCAGGTGCAGGCAGCATGCATTTAGTTTTACTTGTATTTAAGAGCAATTGGAGGCCACGGAAGGAGAATTGTATGGCATTGAAGCTCGTCAGGAGGGTTGTTAACACAGTGTCCAAACAAGGGCCAGAAGTATACAGAATGGTGTTGTCTGCGTAGAGATGGATCAGATACTCACCAGCAGCAAGAGCGACATCATTGATGTATACAGAGAAGAGTCGGTCCAAGAATTGAACCCTGTGGCACACCCATAGAGACTGCCACAGGCCCGGACAACAGGCCCTCCGATTTGACACACTGAACTCTATCAGAGAAGTAGTTGGTGAACCAGGCGAGGCAATCATTTGAGAAACCAAGGCTATCGAGTCTGCGGTGGTGGATGTGGTGATTGACAGAGTCGAAAGCATTGGCCAGGTCAATGAATACGGCTGCACAGTATTGTTTCTTATCGATGGCGGTTAAGATATCGTTTAGGACCTTGAGCGTGGCTGAGGTGTACCCATAACAAGCTCTGAAACCAGATTGCATAGTGGAGAAGGTGCGGTGGGATCCGAAATGGTCGGTAATCTGTTTATTGGCTTGGCTTTCGAAGACCTTAGAAAGGCAGGGTAGGATAGATATAGGTCTGTAGCAGTTTGGGTCAAGAGTGGGTCCCCCTTTGAAGAGGGGGATGACCGCAGCTGCTTTACAATCTTTGGGAATCTCAGACGATACAAAAGAGAGGTTGAACAGGCTAGTAATAGGGGTTGCAACAATTTCGGCAGATAATTTTAGAAAGAAAGGATCCAGATTGTCTAGCCCGGCTGATTTGGAGGGGTCCAGATTTTGCAGTTCTTTCAGAACATCAGCTGACTGGATTTGAGAGAAGGAGAAAATGGGGAAGGCTTGGGCGAGTTGCTGTGTGGGGGGGGGGGGGGGGAAGGAGGTGCAGTGCTGTTGACCGGGGTAGGGGTAGCCAGGTGGAAAGCATGGCCAGCCGTAGAAAAATGCTTATTGAAATTCTCAATTATTTATCGGTGGTGACAGAGTTTCCTATCCTCAGTGAAGTGGACAGCTGGGAGGTGTTGTTCTTATTCTCCATGGACTTTACGGTGTCCTAGAACGTTTTCTGCTTGAAAAAGCTAGCCTTGGCTTTTCTAACTGCCTGTGTATATTGGTTTCTAGCTTCCCTGAAAAGTTGCATATTACGGGGACTGTTCTACGCTAATGCAGAACGCCATAGGATGTTTGTGTTGGTTAAGGGCAGTCAGGTCTGGAGAGAACCAAGGGCTATATCTGTTCCCGGTTCTACATTTCTTGAATGGGGCATGCTTATTTAAGATGGTGAGGAAGGCATTTAAAAATAATAACCAGGCATCCTCTACTGAAGGGATGAGGTCAATATCCTACCAAGATTCCTGGGCCAGATCGATTAGAAAGGCCTGCTCGCTGAAGTGTTTCAGGGAGCGTTTAACAGTGATGAGTGGAGGTAGTTTGACCGCTGACCCATTACAGCTGCAGGCAATGAGGCAGTGATTGCTGAGATCTTGGTTGAAAACAGCAGAGGTCTATTTAGAGGGCAAGTTGGTTAGGATGATATCTATGAGGGTGCCCGTGTTTATGGCTTTGGGGTGGTACCTGGTAGGTTCATTTTTATAATTTGTGTGAGACTGAGGGCATCAAGCTTAGATTGTAGGAATGGCTGGGGTGTTAAGCATGTTCCAGTTTAGGTCACCTAGCAGCACGAGCTCTGAAGATAGATGGGGGGCAATCAGTTCACATATGGTGCCCAGAGCACAGCTGGGGGCAGAGGGTGGTCCATAGCAGGCGGCAACGGTGAGAGACTTGTTTTTAGAGAGGTGGATTTTTAAAAGTAGAAGTTCAAATTGTTTGGGTACATACCTGGACAGTAGGACAGAACTCTGCAGGCTCTATCTGCAGTAGATTGCAACACCGCCCCCTTTGGCCGTTCTATCTTGTCTGAAAATGTTGTAGTTTGGGATGGAGATTTCAGAGTTTTTGGTGGTCTGCTGACACAGTGGCAAGAGAAAGTATGTGAACCCTTTGTAATTCCCTGGATTTCTGCAGAAATTTGATCGGTTCTTCATCGTCGTCACAATTGAGAAACACAATGTGCTTAAACTAATAACAAACTAATTGTATTTTTCTTGTCTATATTGAATACATCATTTAAACATTCAAATGAAATCAAATTTTATTTGCCACATACACATGGTTAGCAGATGTTAATGCGAGTGTAGCGAAATGCTTGTGCTTCTAGTTCCGACAATGCAGTAATAACCAACAAGTAATCTAACTAACAATTCCAAAACTACTGTCTTATACACACAAGTGTAGGGGGATAAAGAATATGTACATAAAGATATATGAATGAGTGATGGTACAGAGCAGCATAGGCAAGATACAGTAGATGGTATTGAGTACAGTATATACATATGAGATGAGTATGTAAACAAAGTGGCATAGTTAAAGTGGCTAGTGATACATGTATTACATAAGGATGCAGTAGATGATATAGAGTACAGTATATACGTATACATATGAGATGAATAATGTAGGGTATGTAAACATTATATTAGGTAGCATTGTTTAAAGTGGCTAGTGATATATTTTACATCATTTCCCATCAATTCCCATTATTAAAGTGGCTGGAGTTGAGTCAGTGTCAGTGTGTTGGCAGCAGCCACTCAATGTTAGTGGTTGCTGTTTAACAGTCTGATGGCCTTGAGATAGAAGCTGTTTTTCAGTCTCTCGGTCCCAGCTTTGATGCACCTGTACTGACCTCGCCTTCTGGATGATAGCGGGGTGTTCCATCCACTACTGTTCCATCGATGTGGATAGGGGGGTGTTCCCTCTGCTGTTTCTTGAAGTCCACAATCATCTCCTTAGTTTTGTTGACGTTGAGTGTGAGGTTATTTTCCTGACACCACACTCCGAGGGCCCTCACCTCCTCCCTGTAGGCCGTCTCGTCATTGTTGGTAATCAAGCCTACCACTGTTGTGTCGTCTGCAAAATTGATGATTGAGTTGGAGGCGTGCGTGGCCACGCAGTCGTGGGTGAACAGGGAGTACAGGAGAGGGCTCAGAACGCACCCATGTGGGGCCCCAGGGTTGAGGATCAGCGGGGTGGAGATGTTGTTGCCTACCCTCACCACCTGGGGGCGGCCCGTCAGGAAGTCCAGTACCCAGTTCACAGTGTAGGTTGTAAAAAGTATGTGCACCACGAGGCTCATGACTTTTCTAGAAGCTAATTGGAGTCAGGAGTCAGCTAACCTGAAGTCCAATCAATGAGACAAGATTGAAGATGTTGGTTTGAGCTGTCCTGCCCTATAAAAAAAACTCACATAGAGTTTGCTATTCACAAGAAGCATTGCCTGATGTGAACCATTATGAGAATTTTGTTATCAATGTTCATAAACTTCAATTAATCTACTCAGTCTGCAACCCAGAGTTTGTAAGATTCTGAAACAGACACGAGTTCCAGTTTACAATTGTCAAAAAGGTTTATTCACGAGAGTACTAAGTCCATTATACAAATACATCCCTTTTATATCTTGCTCCTTCCTTACGCAAATACTTTCTCACAAACCATACATATCCTATGCACATGAACAGTAGGTGAGTGGTATCTTTCTCCAGAGTTCTCAGCACTGTATCACTACCCAGCCGATAGTTCCTTTCCCCTTAGTTTAGAGACCTTGAGAAGTACTCCCGGTCCTATCATAAGTTCCTCAGAGTTCTAACCAGATCGGTTCAAACACAGTTTAATTGTTCTTTGTGTTTACTGAGGCACACATGTTCCTCTCTTTGCCAGTCTAACCTAGTTGGACTGATATTTAATATTTTGAATTACTCCTTTTACATGCTACATAAACTCTAATCCCTAATGGTTAAGATTCCGGGTAGAATTATTTAATCATTATCTTTAAATCATATAAATTATTTTATCAATCCACTCTTAATGACTAAATAAAGACACACTGATATATCAAACACTATATGGAAACAAATGTTACAAGAATAAACCAAACCAATACATGTATTTACATTCGATTATTCATCAATGACTGTTCTAAGCCTATATCCAATTACAACTCTTCCGGTTTAGGATTTATCATAATCTTCATGAAAGTAACAGTCTCTGCTTAAACAGCTAGAATAGTCTCATCTAACATTGGCTTCTCGTAGTTAAAAGAGGAGCGTAGCCATCTCCTAGGCCTGGAAGCCTGTATTCATCATCCCACTGGACGGAGCTCGGGAATTGGTCCGTATCTCACTATCTGTTGCGTCATTGACCTCTCCAGAGATCTGGAAATGAGACCTCACACACAGAATCAAACAGCCACAGGATAATCAACACAGTTATACAGGTGAAGGTTGCCCACAACACAGTGATTATGACATTTATCCATTTCCCAAACATACTGTCAAACCAATTTGTTTGAGAATTATCCACCCCAGAGTTCTCTGCTCATTCGTGAGCTAATGTGGTTAAACCAGCCAGGGCCTTGGTCACTGATCCGTCTGGAGCGGTGTTATTTAAAAAATAAACGTACAGCAATGAACCTCAATCATTCCACATACCCCGCCCTTTTCTGCCAAGAACATATCGAGAGTCAGTCTATTTTACCAGGTCATGAGGGAGGTGGCGGATAATTGGTCAGAGAACCCCTTTACTGCATCCCCAGAATCATTCACGGATCTCTGTTGATTATAATAAATGTCACTAATCAAATCCACATTTTTATTTATTGTCAACCACCAAAATAAATGTAGCGGCAAAGCCTTCACCTATTTGATTCATCTGGAACTTCCTTGAGGATGCCAATAGCATCCATATAGACTCCCATCCTGGTCAAAACTCCTCCTGTGCCTACTTTAGCATCCTATAACTGGCCTCTGATGACTAACTCGAACTGGTTGGACCAATAACCCCGGGGCGCAAACCACCCTTTATGGTAGTTTCTGTCGTATGCGTCCTTTATTCTTTTGGTTAGGTCAGGGTGTGACATGGGTGATGTGTGTTTTTGTCTCATCTAGGGTATTTGTACTGTCTAGGGTTTTTCGTAGATTTATGGGGTTGTTTCCATCTAGGTGTTTATGTAGGTCTATGGTTGCCTAGATTGGTTCTCAATTAGAGTCAGGTGTTAATCGTTGTCTCTGATTGGGAACTATATTTAGGCAGCCATCTTCTTTGGGTATTTCGTGGGTTATTGTCTATGTTATGTTGCATGTCAGCACAGTGTTTATATAGCGGTCATGGTCGTCATAGCATTTTTGTTTAAGTCTTCTGTTTTCTTCATTCAATAAAGAAGAATGTATTCTAACCACGCTGTGCTTTGGTCCCCTCCATACAACGATTGTGACAATAGTATATCTATTACTTCTTATCAATGACAACGGCGTCATATAATTAGTACCGAAAGGTGGTAGATCTGGATGTATCAGAAAGATTACCAAGACTATGATGCACCTCAGTCCCTACTCTTCCCAAAAACCACCAACCCTCTCCTGCCCTTAGTCAGTCTGCTAGGTACCACCCCATACTCACACTTCTCGGAGCACCCACAGTGATGAACGGTCGGGATAGGAAATATTCGTTGAGGTAACCCCTGGACCCTGTTGGTACTCGGTTCTTCTCCTAACTCTGTGTGTGATCAGCCGTGCTCATGTGTACACACCTTCTTGCAGTGGGTAACGGGGACCCAAGTGACTCTCAGCTATTCAAATGGCAAGTGGTGGTTTAACAGAACCTGGTATGGGCCTTTCCAATGGGGCTGCTTCCAGTCTATTCTCCTCAGGGACTGGATCCACACCCATTCTCCTGGTATGATTGAGTGAATCACCTTCTCCTGTAATTCACCTGTCGGACACAATCTTGGACATACGGGTTTGGTTAACAAAAAGTCCTCCCATGTGTTCTGCTAGTATATCTTCAACTTCTATGTCTACCTGTCCTGTCCGTAACTCTGGCATTCTATTTGTTCTACCTGATTAGCTCAAATGTCATCCATTATTTAAAGAAATAGATCCTAGTAAACCAACTCTAGGCATAATATCTTGACCTAATATTTTAACTACCATAATCATGTCCGCCAAGTAAGTTGGGAATGCTTCTATCCATTTAATATACTTATTATTTTTAAACACCAGTTCTTCCCCTCACTTTGGAATAGTTCAATTTAGTCCATTTCCAAATGTTGGAGTGGATATTCTACAAAAACATTTTTTAAAGTAATTATCCTCCATTCTGTGTCACTTCTATCTTCTCTCCTCATGCTACTCCCCATCCATCAAGGTCTCAGCAGTGCGGGGAGGACTTCTCAGTCTGTCCTTCCTTCAGTCTGTCACTCTTTCTTACAGTCAGTATCAAATTTGGGTTGTTTCCAGATATTGACTAAATGTCTCACTGTCTCCCTGTCTGTACTCATGGATTCTTAGAAAAATCAACATGTTTATGGTAGTAATCTTTAAGATTATTACCTGGTTGATAAAGTTTCTCGATTCTCTCAATGATCCTGAATCACCACAGTATATATCCCTGTCCTGTTGGCTCAGAATGTCCTAAATACTTAAAATGAGTCTACCATTATAAAACTTAATCTTGCTAACTTTATAACCTTGTTCAACAACAAAATATAATAACACTATTATCTCAATTTCACAGCCTTGTTGTGTTAAATGTCTTACTCTGCATACAACAACAGCTGATTACCCAAGGGAAAACAAAACTTTGCTAGATTACTAAACATTACTTAAGCCAAAATAGTGAGTTTAAAACTAACCTTGACAGTTTTTTTATAAACCCACCATCACCCAATTTTTAACCCATAATTCTCCATGAGAGTATTGTATAAAAAAAATTGGTCAAAAGATAAGTTTCAAATAACATAATCAGATCAAAATCACTACTCTGAAACCCTCAACAAAGAAACATTATTGTACCCTTATGGCCATAGGAAGAGAGACTTAAGGAAGTCTACCCTTTGTCAAAGGTTATGCCCTATCTTTCTTCTCATTGGTTCAAATTACAAATATGTCAAAGAACTATAAACTCCATAATTATCAATTACACAAATTACCTTAAAAATCAGTTTTACAAATTACCTTAAATGCATTATCCAAATGGCCCTCCCATGAGGCTGATCAGACCACACAGGAGAACCATGATTGAGGTCATAAGTCAAACCACCCTTTCAAAAGAAGTGTTTCTTACTATACTAGACAAATTAAAGAAAAAAACATCAAACATTTTCTACATGTTGTATCCCAGGTTCCCGGAACACTCCCTTCTCTAAAGAATTCATGTGTTTAATTAAAACTCAGAAAAGAATACTTCTAAAATTCCATATGTGTGTACCCCTTTAAGATATCGTGACTCGAGGAAACATTCCAGAGAGAAAATGAAACACTCATTTTCCCAGAAAAAAAAAAATACAACCACTTGGTCAGCATTTCATTATACGACACCGATTCAGAAACCCAAACCTTGACCACAAACAAAACTTAGTAAAAATTATAAACCATTGTACTCCCTCCAATCATTAGTTTTGTTGAACAGAAAACCCAAACCTTATGGCAGCAGATGGACAAGGTCCGCCATGAGAGATGACTGTATAGGAAAAGCCCTTAAGGAAAAGCACCTTCAGTCAATCTGCTTTTGTTCTACGTAATGGGAACAGATTATAGTGTTAGAATACATTAACTTCCTGCTCAAATTCACTGGTATTACCGAAATAAAAAAAATAAAGAGTAAATCAGAAACTAATCATGAATTGTAAAAGTTAACTATTCAAACTTGAATCCCTTACAGCCAAAAATAAACCAACTTATCTATTCTTCCCAGTAGGCGAAAACATAACCCCTACTCAAACAGAGTTCTGCCTTACCTCTATCATAAGAGTATAACCAAACTTTACAACTTTCTCTTCTCTTTCGGCTTCACACTTATAAAAGATGTCCAAAACTTAAAAAGTAACATGTTTTTCACCAAATTTATAACATACATCAGTCAATCCATAAGAATAAAAAACATTTCAGTGGGCACAACTCTATCGCCATTATCTGTGATCTCAAATTCGTACTTCTTTCGTACTTCTTTCTCCATTTTGGGCATTAGATTTACCTCTCATCCCCGGTTAATTCCGGGACCTCCTTTGAGGATTTACCTCCCATTATTAGTTAAAACCTTGTAGTTATGACTATTAATTTGGATCCATGATTAGTTTCCCTCTTTTCGTTTAATTCAAATCTCGTGCCTCCTTTTTGGACTTCATTTCAGTATTGTCTTTTGAATCGGATCTATGCTTAATTCACTCTTGTTAATTGACCATTTGAGTTATTTTTTTCGCATAGAATTACCGTCCTCTCACAAAACCTATTTTATGTCCTCGCCTCCTCAATTTAGGACTTTATTTAGGTATGTCTTTTGAAATCGGATCTATGGTCAATTTACCACATGTTAATTAACCATTTAAGTTATCCTATTTGCACAAAATCACCGTCCTCTCTCACAGCACCTATTTTATATCCTTTCTTAATAACCTCTTGGCCTTTTTCAGAACTCAATTATTAAGCTAGTTTTATTTATGGTAGTGCACATGTACCCCAGGTCTTCGCGGACCTGCTCCCTTATCGATTACGTTAATAAACAAAGTAAAAACCATCACAGTGAATCTGTTTAAAATACCTAAGTTCCTAACCTTAATAAATTATAGGTGTTTAGAATATCAAGTTCAAGAAGTCTTAAAATAATCCCCCAAATTTGTGAATAAAGACTTACTGACCTTGTCTCATAGGCTGGGAAAAGCAATGTCAGTGGGATTCCGTCACGGTCTCTGTTGACCTTAGATTTATACCAGCCTGTTTTGGAACCCCAATGTCAGAGGACAGGTCTTTAATTTATGGGTCAGCGACCAGGAATGGTGTTCATGGGAGGACCCCACGTAAGAAGCCACTGCTGTCAAAAAAAATAAACATTCCTAGTGGCCTGAAGTTTGCAAAGGAGTACCTGGATGTTCCACAGCGCTTCTGGCAAAATATTTGGTGGACAGATAAAACTAAAATTGAGTTGTTTGGAAGGAACAGACAACACTATGTGTGGAGAGAAAATAAAAGGCACAGCACACCAACATCAGAACCTCATCCTAACTGTAAAGTATGGTGGAGGGAGCCTCGTGGTTTCGGGCTGCTTTGGTGCCTCAGGGGCTGGACAGCGTGCTATCATCAACAGAAAAATGAATTCCCAAGTTTATCAAGACATTTTGCAGGAGAATGTAAGGCTATCTGTCTGCCAATTGATGCTCAACAGAAGTTGGGTGATGCAACAGGACAACAACCCAAAACACAGAAGTAAATCAACAGAATGGCTTCAACAGAAGAAAATACACCTTCTGGAGTGGCCCAGTCAGAGTCCTGACTTCAACCTGATTTAAAATGCTGTGGCATGACCCCAACAGCGGATCAAATCAAAGTTTATTTACAGTGAAATGCTTACTTACAGGCTCTAACCAATAGTGCAAAAAAGGTATTAGGTGAATAATAGGTAAGTAAAGAAATAAAACCACAGTAAAAAGACAGTGAAAAATAACAGTAGCAAGGTTGAATACAGTAGCAAGACTATAAAAGTAGCGAGGCTGCATACAGACACCGGTTCGTCAGGCTGATTGAGGTAGTATGTACATGTCACTTTAATCATATCGACTATGAATATATGATAAACAAAGAGGATCAGTAAAAGAGGGGTTGGCGGGTGGCGGGACACAATGCAGATAGCCCGGTTAGCCAATGTGCGAGAGCACTGGTTGGTCGACCCAATTGAGGTAGTATGTACATGAATGTATAGTTAAAGTGACTATGCATATATGATAAACAGAGAGAAGCAGCAACGTAAAAGAGGGGTTGGGGGGGCGGGACACACACACACACAACGCAAATAGTCCAGGTAGCCATTTGATTGCCTGTTCAGGAGTCTTATGGCTTGGGGGTAAAAACTTGAGAAGCCTTTTTGTCCTAGACTTGGCACTCCAGTACTGCTTGCCATGTAGTAGCAGAGAGAACAGTCTATGACTGGGGTGGCTGGGGTCTTTGACAATTTTTAGGGCCTTCCTCTGACATCGCCTGGTGAGAGGTCCTGGATGGCTGGCAGCTTAGCCCCAGTGATGTACTGGGCCATACGCACTTCCCTCTGTAGTGCCTTGCGGTCGGAGGCCAAGCAATTGCCGTACCAGGCAGTGATGCTGCAGCTGTAGAACCTTTTGAGGATCTCAGGACCCATGCCAAATCTTTTTAGTTTCCTGAGGGGGAATAGGCTTTGTCATGTCCTCTTCACGACGGTCTTGGTGTGTTTGGACCATTCTAGTTTGTTGATGTGGACACCAAGGAACTTGAAGCTCTCAACCTGCTCCACTACAGCCCCGTCGATGAGAATGGGGGCGTGCTCGGTCCTCCTTTTCCTGTAGTCCATAATCATCTCAGTCTTGGTTACGTTGAGGGATAAGTTGTTATTCTGGCACCACCCGTCCAGGTCTCTGACCTCCTCCCTATAGGCTGTCTTGTCCTTGATCAGGCCTACCACTTGTGTCATCTGCAAACTTAATGGTGTTGGAGTCGTGCCTGGCCATGCAGTCATGGGTGACCAGGGAGTACAGGAAGGGACTGAGCACTCACCCCTGGGGTGCTCCAGTGTTTAGGATCAGTGTGGCAGATGTGTTGCTACCTACCCTTACCAACAGGGGGCGGCCGGTCAGGAAGTCCAGGATCCAGTTGCAGAGGGAGGTGTTTAGTCCCAGGATCCTTAGCTTTGTGATGAGCATTGAGGGTACGATGGTGTTGAACGCTGAGCTGTAGTCAATGAATAGCATTCTCACATAAGTGTTCCTTTTGTCCAGGCGGGAAAGGGCAGTGTGGAGTGCAACTGAGGTTGCATCATCTGTGGATCTGTTTGGGCGATATGCAAATTGGAGTGGGCCTAGGGTTTCTGGGATAATGGTGTTGCTGTGAGCCATTACCAGCCTTTCAAAGCACTTCACGGCTACAGACATGAGTGCTACAGGTCTGTAGCCATTTAGACAGGTTGCCTTTGTGTTCTTGGGCACAGGGACTATGGTGGTCTGCTTGAAACTGGTTGGTATTAGAGACTCAATCAGGGACATGTTAAAAATTTCAGTGAAGACACCTGCCAGTTGGTCAGCACATTCCCGGAGCACATGTCCTAGTAATCCATCTGGCCCCGCAGCCTTGTGTATGTTGACCTGTTTAAAGGTCTTACTCAAGTCGGCTGCGGAGAGCGTGATCACACAGTCGTCCGGAACAGCTGATGCTCTCATGCATGCCTCAGTGTTGCTTGCCTCGAAGCAAGCATAGAAGTGATTTAGCTCGACTGGTAGGCTCATGTCACTGGGCAGCTTGCGGGTGTGCTTCCGTTTGTAGTCTGTAATAGTTTGCAAGCCCTGCCACATAAGATGAGCGTTGGTGTAGTATGATTCAATCTTAGCCCTGTATTGACGCTTTGCCTGTTTGATGGTTCATCGCAGGGCATAGCAGGACTTCTTGTAAGCTTCTGGGTTAGAGTCCCGCACCTTGAAAAGCGGCAGCTCTACCCTTTAGCTCAGTGCGAATGTTGCAGGTAATCCATGGCTTCTAGTTGGGTATGTACGTAAAGTTACAGTGGGGATGACGTCCTCGATCACGGTGTTCAATAAAGACATGAAAACATATAATTGTTTGTGTTTTATTAGTTTAAGCAGACGGTGTTTGTCTATTGTTGTGACTTAGATGAATGTCAGATCAAATTTTATGGCCAATTTATGTATTAATCCAGGTAATGCCAAATGGTTCACATACTTTTTCTTGCCACTGTATGCCCCATTCCTTTATTTTACAGTTCTGATTTGGTGTACGGGGAGAATAATGTTCAGAATTCTGTCGCTGTACATTTCAAGTGTCTGCATGTCATATTGACTATGTTCGTCCTAGCTCGCTCATTAATGTCTTAATCAAAATGACTGATGGCCTTTTATCCACTCGTCATCCCCTTATGCCATAGTTTGTACATCTCAATTGTCAGTAGAAACCACATTTGTTTAAGCAAGTGGCAGGTAGCCTAGTGGTTAGAGCATTGAGCCAGTAACCAAAAGGTTGGTGAATTAAATCCGAGCTGACAAGGTAAACATCTGTTGTTCTGCCTGACTTGCCTAGTTAAAAAATATTTTAAAGGCAGTAAATTATGCTTTGTCCCACCAAGATTTACATGCTTAAACCACCACTGTGGACCGGTAAAACAAGTTCTCTCCATTGAATTTGTTCTCTTATCAGTAATAGATGAGGTAAAACGGACAAAAATAGAATGGAAACTTTTAGACTATTGAAACCATAACACATTTCTATAAATGTATATAATGGATAATGATTTAGTAAAATTTCGTACCATTAGTTATGTTTTCTATTATGCATGCAGACATCTGACAGTAAACAAAATAAAACGTGATAACGGTCTAATCTGATATCTAATCTGATAAATATTCGGTTAATTCTTTACCCACAGCAGTTAAGAGTGTTAGGCCAATAACCCGAAAGATCGCTGGTTTGAATCCCCTGATCAGGTGACAACTCTGTAGATGTGCCCTTGACCAAGGCACTTAACCATAATTATTCCTGTAAATCTGCTGAATGACTAATGTATAAATAATTGACTGGAACTCTCTGCTGCAACTGTTGCTCCAGCAGACACGGAGACCCACTCCCTAATATAATCTGCGACATTGCCTGTCTAAATTAATGTACCATGAATACATAACTAAATTATACAATTGTTGTAGATCAATTTATCTACTGATAAAATACTACTATATTAAAGATGTTCGATCTGCTTATCCATTCAATAAACAAAGTAGATTAGACCCTACATTTCCTTTCAGGCAGATTATTTGGTGCCTAATCCAAGGGGTCCTTTGCCGCACAAGGAAATCATTTTTGCTTATCAACACAAGTCTGATGTTTATTTTGAGAGAAATCGAAGGTAATAATTTTGTTTTAGACTATATTCTATAATGAACGATATGTAATTATTACTAATACATGTTGACACTTGTTTTTGGCTTATGCAGACGATTGACATCGACGATCTTAATGTTCGCGGGCTCCCAGGGCATTTGTTTACCTCTCGAGTCGCGACTCAAGCCGAAGTGGCCTAACAGTTATCTAGCTAACGCGTTAGCAACGTAACTTTGGCTTAATGTGTGCAGTTTTGTCAAAACTGGTGGTAAAAACATTGACACTTTTTCGTAGTTATAAAATGATTGCACATAGTAGTCGTACAATTGCTAAATTACGGTTCTTACCTAACCGTGTGTTCAACAAGTTAGCTTAGTTCATGTTAGCTATACGTGCGTCGTAGGTAAGACAATGTCAACATAGCTAACGTTACCTAAACATCACGATCACAAATGCAATTTAATAAGTGTCAAATAGGCTCACAACGCACGATGGTAAACATGTAATTGGCGTGTAGTCAACTTGGAGGTTTTATGCATTTTATGACATTACCTGGATAGGGTAGTTGGCGGAGATTTGAAAATAACTAGCGAACGTTCGCTATTGCAATATTCAATCACTGACATTTCATATTGTGACGCTTTCACCAACGGCTGGCTCAAACTTTTAGCAACTCGGTCAGTCACAAATCAAAGTTTGTCACTTGAGCCGAATACAACAGGTGTAGACCTTACAGTGAAATGCTTACTTACAGGCGCTAACCAACAGTGCTAGTACTGTTATAGCGACATTTTGTGATACATGTGTAGCTAGCAATGTGAATTAGCCAATGATATGATTAACGTTAAGTCAAAGTTGATATATATTTTTTAGATAAAAAAACATGACCTTGCGCACACCCAGAATAGTTTATGCACAGGTACTGACTAACAGCGATTAAACTAAGTGCCACACTCCATATGTATAAACTCCCAGCAATTGAATGGGTATTTACCAACGTTTCGGGGTCACTGTGCCTTCATCAGGGTAATATCATGAGTACTTGAACCGGGTTATGTAGACAAACAGTGCAATTAGTGTAACCAATGACAATAGTGAGGGGTGTGTCATAATTATTAAGTTAATTCAAATTAATTAGTGAAACTGTTAAAAAATAGTATATGGCATATTAAATATATTACACTATTGTTATCATATAGACACATAATGGAATATTGTAAATCATATTAGCATCAACATACAATATTGTTTAGTTCAATTTCACATAATTTCGTATTTCATTTCATTTTTGTTACATGAAATAATTTGGTTCAACCTTAATATATAATGAGCATCATCAACAGGGGGAACATATTAGGTGTACGCTAATAAGCTGTTTATTAAGGAAAAATTTGTTCATAAGAAGGGCCTGAGATCAAAGTCAATATTCAGGCCTCTAGGGTTCAATGTTTTTTATTGAACCTTTATTTAACTAGACAAGTCAGTTAAGAACACATTCTTATTTACAATGACGGCCTAGGAACAGTGGGTTAACTTCCTCCTTCAGGGGCAGAATGACCGATTTTTACCTTGTCAGCTCGGGGATCCAATCTAGCAACCTTTCGTTTACTGGCCCAACGTTATTAACTAGGCTTGCCTAGCACTGATATGGGTAACACTGCTAATGTGAATGATTCAACTTTGTTTTTCTAGAATGCTTGCTGAGGGCAAGAGATCATTAAACATGGATGAGAAAGAGGTGAGCTCCTTTAGTAACAAGGAGAAAGACAGAGAGGGTGATAGACGGCCCGCCTCCTCCCGGGATAAAGTGAAGGATGAGGCAAAGATGAGTGGCAAGAAAGATATCGGTAAGGCCGCAGAGGAAAAGAGGAGAAGACTTGAGGAGGACAAAAGAAAGAAGGAAGAAAAGGAGCGGAAACGGAAAGAGGAGGAGAAGCTGAAGGCAGAGGAGGAGCAGAGGAAGAAGGAGGAAGAGGAGAAGAAGCAGCAGGAGGAGCAGGAGAGGAAAGTTCAGGAGGAGGAGGCCAAGAGACAGCGTGAAGAGGAGGCAGCTCAACTCAAGTAAGAGCTCAGGGGTGGAACCACCATAATAATGTATCTACTGTAGGTGCTCTCAACATCATAAACTTTGTGTATGGATAGTATTTGTGAATTCCGATAATTGCTAACTTGATTCTCCATCTTTCTTCCCACTCCAGGGAGAAGGAAGAGGGTCACCAGCTCCACCAGGAGGCCTGGGAGCGCCACCAGTGCCGGAAGGAGCTGCGCATCCGCAACCAGAACGCCCACGAGGGCCGTCCCGAGGAAACCTTCTTTAGCCGCCTTGACTCCAGCTTGAAGAAGAACACGGCCTTCGTCAAGAAGCTGCGCACACTCACTGAGCAGCAGCGTGAAGCCCTCTCCAATGACTTCGGCTCGCTCAACCTCAGCAAGTACATCGGCGAGGCGGTGGGCTCGGTGGTGGAGGCCAAGCTGAAGATCTCTGATGTGGGCTGCGCCGTGCACCTGTGCTCCCTCTTTCACCAGCGCTACGCTGAATTTGCCCCACTGCTCCTCCAGGCCTGGAAGAGGCACTTTGAGGCGCGCAAGGAGGAGAAGGCGCCCAACGTGAGCAAGCTGCGCACCGACCTGCGCTTCATCGCAGAGCTTACCATCGTGGGCCTGTTTACGGACAAGGAGGGCCTTTCGCTCATCTACGAGCAGCTGAAGAGCATCATTGGGACAGACCGCGAGACACACACACATGTGTCGGTGGTCATCAGCTTCTGTAAGCACTGCGGGGACGACATCGCGGGCCTGGTGCCTCGCAAAGTGAAGGCTGCACGGGAGAAGTTTGGCCTGGCCTTCCCTCCCAGTGAGATCATCAACACGGAGAAGCAGCAGCCCTTCCAGAACCTTCTGAGGGAGTACTTCACCTCACTCACCAAGCACCTGAAGAAGGACCACCGCGAGTTGCAGAACATCGAGAGGCAGAACAGGTGATGGGGCCTAGGCTTCCTGGGAGAATTCTTTCAACATGACCCATCTCACAACTTCTCTTGTATTATTGATTTCAGTGTATACTCCTGCCACAGTACATGACGCATAGCCATTTTGAGTAACATGCTAAATGTCTTTTAGTGTACATAGTGACACCTCCATGTTTTTTCTTCCTCCAGGCGTATCCTCCACTCCAAAGGGGAGCTGAGTGAGGACAGACACAAGCAGTATGAGGAGTTTGCTACATCCTACCAGAAGTTGCTGGCTAACACCCAGTCTCTGGCTGACTTTCTGGATGAGAACATGCCAGAACTTCCACTGGACAAGACTGTGCAGGAAGGTAAAGAATATCAATCCTTGTATACTCTTTATTACTTTGGTATAGGAACAATATAAAGACTGTGCGTTTTGTTGTCATTTTGGGTGATTTTTGTTATAAAGCCACATTGTTATCATGTTTTTTTTGCTGTTGGTTATATGTAGCCAACAGTCTTTGGTGTCTGTATGTATCTAACCATCTCCTCTCTGTGTGATAGAGCACGGCCCTGGCATTGACATCTTCACCCCTGGGAAGCCTGGGGAGTATGACCTGGAGGGGGGCATCTGGGAGGACGAGGATGCCAGGAACTTCTATGAGAACATGGTGGACCTGAAGGCCTTCGTCCCCGCCATCCTGTTCAAAGATAACGAGAAGGGCAAGGACAAAGAAGAGGCTGCTGGTAAAGGTACAGCCACATACACACATGCACGCATGCACACACACACGGACTCACACTGTCTGACTGACCCTTCTCTTGTTGCTGTATCCTTTCCTCAGAGGCTAAAGATGCTGCGGCCACCACAGAGGAGTTGGAGTTGGAACTCGAAGCTCTAGACATCGCTGATGACCCTCTGGAGCTGGATGGACCTGACGAGGCAGAGAATGAGGCAGAGCTTGCCAAAAAACTATTGGACGAGCAAGGTAAAGATGAAGGTATTCTCTACCCACCAGCCTGCCTGCCACCAAGCAGCACACAACACCCAGCGCTTTGCACTGCCAGCTGTCCATTTTGACAGTTACATCAAGAGGGCGGCCATAATCAAATATCTACAACCTCTGGATAGAGGAGGCATGTTGGTTATTGACATGGACAGTGTCTTGGTGTTTGTGTCTCTTCCAGGGCTCAAGTTAGGGTATGAGAGAGGTCAGGGAAACAGAGCTAGAGCCCACTCATGGGTGCTCAGGGCCAATCAAGTAAACAGAGGTGTGTTGCTGAGCATGTGGAAACCAGACAGTCATTTACAAGGTTTCTAATATTCCACATGTATCAACCCCATTCTTAGGTCTATACCTATGCTATGGCTTTGCTGTTTCTGTTTCTGTCGCTGAGTGACTCTTTAAGTTCGCTAAGGGGATATTTGGAGCATGACTTTGTTGTATTCATGTTTGACTGTGTCCTCCCTGTTTCCGTGTGAAGAACAAGAGGATGAGGAGGCAAGCACCGGGTCCCACCTGAAGCTCATCGTGGACGCCTTCATCCAGCAGCTTCCCAACTGCGTCAACAGAGACCTCATAGACAAGGCAAGGAGAAAACACAACACACCTTCAGCATACCAGAAGGATCTATTCCATGCGTAACAATTTGAGTTTAGCCACAAAGGCAATGATTCACAGGGAATGTGGTACTAAATACGCAATTGTGCAGTGAATTAGTCTGACCGTTTGTGTGTTTGTTCACAGGCTGCCATGGATTTCTGCATGAACATGAACACCAAGTCAAACAGGAGGAAGCTGGTCCGGGCTCTCTTCACCGTTCCCAGACAAAGGTACCAGACTCACTATAAAGCAGATAGTTCATTTGAAAGGATTTGATCAGGAAGCTGGTCCAGACTTTCTTCACTGTTCCCTGACTAAGCACACATGCACACACACGCAAATAGTTAATTTGGAAGGATTTGATCATGGATTGATTTGTGTGGGAATGTTGTTGTTTTTTGGTCCCTTTTTTCCCCACTAGGTGGTGCCGTTGCTCATTTAATTTGAAATGGCATAACGGAGTCAATGGTACTAACACCATTGTAAAGCTCATATTTGTGTTGCGTTCTTCCAGGTTGGATCTGCTGCCCTTTTACTCCCGTCTGGTGGCCACCCTTCACCCCTGCATGTCAGATGTGGCCGATGACCTGTGCTCCATACTCAAAGGAGACTTCAGGTTCCATGTAGGTCCCAAGACTTTACAACAACTATTAACACCTTCGTCTTTGTTGTGTATTTCATACAGAACCACTGCCTCGTTAAAATAGGATCTGTACTGAAGGAAACAAACAGTTTTGAAGGCGATTTCAATACAGAATGCATGCTGTGTTTCTTTGTAGATCCGGAAGAAGGACCAGATCAACATCGAAACCAAAAATAAAACTGTACGGTTTATCGGTGAGCTGGCAAAGTTCAAGCTGTTCTCTAAAACGGACACTCTGCATTGTCTGAAGGTAGGGTATGCTTCTCTTTCACCAGGAAGCTGTGCTTTCATTAGCTAGGTTTCCATCCAATTGGTTGACAGATTTTCATACAACTATTCTAAAATCTGAAGAAAAAATTTTTTTTTCAAATCTTCCAACAAGAGGTGTGTTTCCATCAAACTGATAAAATACTGTGCGCGTTTTTCATGTACCAAATAAAAAGCAGAAGTTCAATGTTTCCATTTCATTTTTTAACTCTACCAATGGTTTTGTCACCAAAACTGTCGCGATAAATAGGTAACTTGCCCAATCTGGTTTTGGCGCATGCTCTCGAGACAACAGTTCGCTGATAAAGTGGACAGGGTAGGTTATAACTTATATGATGAGATATGGATAAGAACAATATCATTTGCATTTGATAATTGGCAGCCTTGCATCCATCATCACGTCACCAGCATTCAAATAACACCTTCAAAGCTCATCACCATCCATCACTTAACCACCAGAACTTTCAGCTGCTGAAATTTCAGCTGCCTATAAACTCTTAGTACTTTTCCATGCCGTAGTGGTAGTACAACTTCATATCCAGCATTCCTCGTGACTCCCAAGTTTACATCATCATGATGGTTTTATTATATCAATATTTGTGCATGAAGGAGTTTTCACTGCAATTGTCACATAATTCAATTTACCGACACAAAATGATCCCACTATGTCAAACGAACAAATTGTTTGTCGAACATTTATTAAATTGTACTGACACTTCCGGTCTCCATCACGCCTGTCGTGATTTGAAAAAATTATATATGACATGACTTTACTCGCATAAAAACTGTGAGTGGAAACTAGGTTACTGTTACAATTATTGTATTACACTGTCATCATCATGTTACTGAGTGATGTTTGTGTGTGTGTGTGTGTGTGTGTGTGTGTGTGTGTGTGTGTGTGTGTGTGTGTGTGTGTGTGTGTGTGTGTGTGTGTGTGTGTTGCTCTACAGATGCTGCTGTCAGACTTCTCCCACCACCACATAGAGATGGCCTGCACTCTGCTGGAGACCAGTGGACGCTTCCTCTTCCGATCCCCCGACTCACACCTCCGGACCAGCGTCCTTCTGGTACAAACACACACACGCACACACGGCAATGCACACACTTACGTATACAGCACAGGAGGTTGGCGATACCTTTAATTAGGGAGAACGGCCTCGTGGTAATGACTGGAGCAGAATCGGTGACATTATTTTTGAATAGATTGGATACATGGTTTCCAGGTGTTTGATGCCGTTCCATTTGCTCCTTTCCCACTATTATTATGAACCGTTCTCCCCTCAGCAGCCTCCACTAATGTACAAGCACATACACCTATCAAACACCATACTGGAATTCCCCAAAGGTTTTGGAGTGCATCCAAAGTCCCGGAGAGAGACATGTCTTGGCCTTTCTAACTGGTGCCGAAATCCAAGGTTAAATCTGATTTATAAAGTGCTATTAATCCAGCTTTATTGTCCCGAAATTGCATTTGGACGAGGTTATTCATGTCGCGTGCACAGCTGCCATATTTTTTTAGGTTACGTTTAGCAAGATAGTAAGATAACAAACCTTTTTGGAGGGCTTTTAGTTGGGTTCTATATTGAATGGCTCACTTGTTTTTGTATGTTTTGCTTGTTTCAGGAGCAAATGATGCGTAAGAAGCAGGCGCAGCACCTGGATGCTCGCTACGTGACCATGGTGGAGAATGCCTACTACTACTGCAACCCCCCGCCCATGGAGAAGACTGTCAGGAAGAAGAGGCCCCCGTTGCAGGAGTACATCTGCAAACTGCTCTACAAGGACCTCTCCAAGGTCACCACGGAGAAGGTATGAAGATTTTACATTTGAGTCATTTAGCAGACGCTCGTATCCAGAGCAACTTGCAGTTAGTGCATTCATCTTAAGATACAGTGAGCTCCAAAGGTATTGGGACCGTGACACGTTTGTTTGTTGCTTTGCCTCGGTACTCCAGCACTTTGCAGTTGAAATGATACTATGAGGTTAAAGTGCAGACTGTCAGCTTTAATTTGAAGGTATTTTGATCCATATCGGGTGAACCGTTTATGAAATTACATACATTTTTTACATACGTTTTTGTCCATAGTCCCCGCATTTTAGGGGACCAAAGGTATTGGGTCAAATTCACTTATGTGTATTATAATAGTAAAACGTATTTGGTCACATATTCCGAGCACGCAATGACTATACAAACTTGTTGGATGCATCTGCTGTGTTTCAGATCATTTTGTGCCCAATAGAAATGAATGGTGCGTAATGTATTGCGTCATTTTGGAGTCGCTTTTATTGTAAATAAGAATAGAATGTGTTTCTACATTCTACATTAATGTGGATGCTACCTTGATGCTACGGATCATCCTGAATGAATCGCTATGAGTGAGAAAGTTCGACGAGCAAATGTCATAACCCCCAAGACATTACAGTAACAGTGGAGATTAGTATTTTTTTCTGGGGGGGGGGGTATCATATTTAGACCCCTGGAACTTTCACTGGAACGGTTTCGCCACCTTGTAGAGACAAATTGAGGCTGTTTTGAAGGCAATAGGGGAGCAACTTAATATTAGGAAGGTTTTACTAATATTTTGTACACTCATGCTACACACACAACTGCCGCGACCAAACTCTTATTATACAGCTCTATTTATACCCTTGCCCCCCACTGTCCCCAGTACACATGTAAATATTGAACTATAAATTGTGCCTTCCTGTATTATACTTATGTGTTATTCTATTCTACTGCCAATTATTATTTTTTTCATATTCTTGTTGCATTTTCAAGAAGGGATCTGCAAGTAAGCATTTAGTTGGACGGGTGTATACCATGTGTATCCCGTACATATACGACTAATTCAACTTGAAGTCAGTAAGGGGGGATTAAAGTCACGCGCAAGTGTTAGTTCACGAAAGGCTTTACATTTTATTTTTATGGTGCCTCATTTATACAGTCACTGGCTTATGCATATTCATCAAAACACTATCGAGAGATTTGAGGGGGGGAAAGGGTCTTGACCCCCCCCCCCCCCCCCCCCCCGATTAGTCTGTAATTTCTTTAACATACCAAAAAACTAAACCACAACAGGAGTATCAAACACCTGCCGATTATCATCTTTCCTCTCTTCTCTGGTTCTCCGCTTCCTTGTCTCCCTCTTCCTTGTCTCCCGCCTCTTCATCCCCTTCTCTCCTCCCTCCCCTACCCTAGGTGTTGAGGCAGATGCGTAAACTCCCCTGGCAGGACCCAGAGTCTAAAGGCTACCTGATCTGTTGCATGGTCAACATCTGGAACATCAAGTACAACAGCATCCACTGTGTGGCCAACCTGCTGGCCGGCCTTGTGGCCTACCAGGAAGACGTGGGCATCCACGTGGTGGATGGGGTCCTGGAGGACATCCGCCTAGGAATGGAGGTGAGCACCATGGGAGGGTGTGGGGAGGGCAAGGCAAGCCCAGGGTGGTGAGCTGTTTCTGGGATTGGAGGTGAGGACCAGGGAGGAGGAGCTGGTTGGAGTCAGGCCCAGATTCAAGAGTTCATTCCTGGATGTAAGGGCTATGTGAAGAGCCCGAGCAGGAGAGATTGATGGTACTTTTTTTATGACTTGAATGAGTGATTGTTGAGGCTACGTGTTGTATACCGTGTGAACAGGCTGTCGAACTGCTTGTTTCTGTTTCAGATATGTGGTTTGCGTGACACACAGTAACAAATTGAGTGCTAAATCTGAGGTTCATGTGGGTGAAGTCTTCCCTGGGGCTTATTTATGGTGTTTCAACACCTTTCTGCCATTCTACCTCACCTGCTTTCTCTCATCTCTCCCCCTCCTCTCCATGTCTATCCATCTCACCCGTTTTCTCCTCGATCTCACCCCCCATCATCACTCCTTCTCCCCTCTCCTTTGCAGGTGAACCAGCCCAAGTTCAACCAGCGTCGGATCAGCAGTGCCAAGTTTCTGGGGGAGCTCTACAACTACCGCATGTTGGAGTCAGCGGTCATCTTCCGCACCCTCTTCTCCTTCATCTCGTTCGGCGTGAACCCGGACGGCAGCCCCAGCCCCCTGGACCCCCCCGAGCACCTGTTCCGCATCCGCATGGTCTGCACCCTGCTTGACACCTGCGGACAGTACTTTGACCGCGGTTCCAGCAAGAGGAAGCTGGACTGCTTCCTCATCTACTTCCAGGTCAGTCGGTATGACCGTTTAACCTCCCCTTATTTCACTCCTCTCAGCCTCTCTTTCTCTCTCACCATGAATGGTTTTTGATACTGTTGTGACAATGTCAAATACATGAATTCGTTACAAGACTGTCCCTAAATTGCGATGTGTTGTTGTCTGTCGTCCAGAGGTATATCTGGTGGAAGAAGAGTGTGGAGGTGTGGAGTGCGGAGCACCAGTTCCCCATCGACATTGACTACATGATCAGTGACACCCTGGAGCTTCTCCGGCCCAAGATGAAGCTCTGCATCTCCCTGGAAGACTCCACACGACACGTCACCGAGTTGGAGAGGGAGTTCCTCGTTAAACTGGGTAAGAGACGGAGAGAGAGCGATTGACAGACACACAGGAATGCATGCATAAGGGCATGCACACACACGCACACACACACGCACACTACAACAAGGTTGTTAAAGATTGTCATACACGAGTCCCCCACATGTTTCTAGTGCGTGTGTGTGTGTGTGTGTGTGTGTGTGTGTGTGTGTGTGTGTGTGTGTGTGTGTGTGTGTGTGTGTGTGCCTGCAAGGCCTCGGAAATATGTTGCTGTAGCAGCTAGATCCTCAGGTTGGCCCACTCCTGCTCTCTGTCCTCCCTGCTGAGCAACATTCCCCCGTGTGTAGGAGGCTGCTTCAGCTCCTACCACTCTCTGTCTGTCAGACAGGTCTAATTCCCTCATAATAACACACATACCTGGCCCTCACACACATATACCACAAACACACAGCAGTCAGACCTGCCTGCACTGTAGACTGCCACTTAAAGCGCACACTCTTAAGTCTGCACAAACAAAAACATGTTTACTCAAGTAAGTGTTCACTTCAGGGTTATAGGGGAATATTAATAAATACCTGAGTGACATCCCAATGACACGATGTGTCAATATATGTGTCAATAAATACAACATAGCCGTATTGCGCCTGCTGTTCTAAAGTGGCACAATACTGAAAGTGTTTATTTTGGTGAAACGCAGTTGGTCGCTATCTGATGGAGAGGAAAGTAAAGAGATGCACAGAGATAGAGAAACAATCAAGAGACCGACAGGATGTAGATAATGAAATACCCCGTGGGACACAGAGGAGGAAGAAGGAAGCATTGGCTTAGCGGGTGTAATGCGTTCTGAGTCACAGAACAAGTAGTCCGCTGTATTAACCCAGGCACAGAACATTGTTTCAAGGTTTCAAGGTGTTGACGTGGAATGCGAGAGAGAACGCTTCTGAAAAACCCTGTGCGTGTCTGTCCGTCTGTACTGTGAGTGTTATGAGTGATTGATGAGGGTGATGTAAGCCACAGGCTGTACAGTGGCCTCATTGTTTCGCCATTCATCCTTTAACCAAGATAAGGCACTGAAGGCATTCCTCTGCCTCTGCTGAACCCTCCTTAACTAAGTTCTGCTGCTTAGTAGCGTCTCTTTACATCTATCTGCTCCTCTTACTGCTCTCAGCTCATCAGGCTTTTGAAGTTATATTCATGGTCTCCCCAAGCATCTGTTTTCTCTCGAAGGTCTCTTGCTTCAAGACTTAGTCTTGCAACCTGACGCTGCACCATTCGAATGAAGGTGTGTGTGTGTGTGTGTGTGTGTGTGTGTGTGTGTGTGTGCGCGTGCGCGTGTGTGTGTGTGTGCGTATGTTTGTGTCCTGCAGGACTGGCCATGGATGGACAGAAGGACGGCCGGCCCTCCAGTGCCATGGGGAGTGAAGGCGAGGCTCTAGACGAGGATGACGAGGATGACGACGAAGAGGGAGGGGCGGACACAGAGGAACAGTCTGGCAATGAGAGCGAGATGAACGAGCCAGAGGAAGAAGTGATTCTGTCAATTTTTTATTCATCCATTCATTCATTGCATGTCTAAGACACAAGCCTCTCATAATAGGTGGATACTAGATCTCTCACTCGTTCACTCATCTATCGTTCATTCATTTGGCCCTCACCCCTAGTTTTGTAGGGGGGGGTCACAAACTGAGGATAGAAGCCCAGTCCTTAGCAAGATACTGTATAAGGAAGCGGGTCATCTTGTTGTGTTGCTAGATTGATGTGTTGACTCAACTCTTATCATGCCCGACGTACAACATAGCTCTCCAGGTTTAGTGTTTTGTTTTTCTACCTTACAGAAGCTAGCACACAATCACCCCCCCATCTAAGAACCTGCTGTGTGTTCCAGGAAGGATCTGAGAATGAGGAAGAGGAGCGGGAGGAAGAGGAGGAGGAGAACACTGACTATCTGACCGACTCCAACAAGGAGAACGAGACGGACGAGGAGAACAATGTAAGAAGATGGCAAGGAGAGGGAGAAAGGGAGAGAGGTTATTGTGTTGCTGACGGTCTTGTCCTGTAGGAGGTGACCATCCGTGGTGGCGGTCTGAAGCATGTAGCATGTGCTGAGGATGAGGACTTCATCCAGGCTCTGGACAAGATGATGCTGGAGAACCTGCAGGTACAGTATCTCTCCTATTCTCTCTAATCTGTGTGCCACAGTCACTATGTCCGTAGTACTGTACTACTTTTGTTAAATAAACGGGTATGAACAGGAGTTGTGTGTGTGTGTGTGTGTGTGTGTGTGTGTGTGTGTGTGTGTGTGTGTGCGCGTGCGTGCGTGCGTAGCAGCGGAGCGGGGAGGCGGTGAAGGTGCACCAGTTGGACGTGGCCATCCCCCTGCAGCTGAAGAGCCAGCTGAAGAAAGGCCCTGGAGGACCCGTCTGCTCTGGAGAGGGAGACGGAGGCATCTCAGACACCATGCAGTTTGTCATGCTCACGCGCAAGGGCAACAAACAGCAGGTACACGCGCACACACATACTAACTTGTTGAAGTCTCCTTCGCTGTTAGTTCAGTCAGATCCCTCCACAGAATCAGCACTGTCAGACAGACCCAGTGAAAATATTGACTCTGAGTGTGTGTGTGTGTGTGTGTGTGTGTGTGTGTGTGTGTGTGTGTGTGTGTGTGTGTGTGTGTGTGTGTGTATTTAGGCCCAGTCCACTGGTGGAATGAATGGTGGTGGGGTAGAGACGACAAGCTCTTTTACTGTTGTAGGTTCAGAGTGTGTACACATTCTCTGTCCAGAAAAATCAAGACGTTAAAGTAAAGCTCGCTAAACTCAGTCCAAGACACTTCCAGCAACTGCTTTTAAAGGACATTTACCGGATAACAAACCTTATGTAAACATTATGTTTTGACCAAATAACAGTACCGGCTATAGACGTTTTTTGTTGATATAAAATGAAGCTATATAAATTGCTTAATGCATTATAGATGACGTGTCTCTCCATACACCCCCATGGTAAACACACTATCCTCTCCTTAAGTGCGTTTCCTGAGGTGAGGATAAAGCGGTTCAGTGTGTGTTAGTAGGCGTCACAGATATCTGGACCCCTCCCTGTCAGACACATTCACTGCATTCCTCTGTCAGCTCCACACCATGGGAGTGGCCCTCCCTCACTTTCTCTGCTGCCTGGACCTCCGTCCGGGAAACACATTTGAGTTTTAGCACAGCCAGAGAAAAAACATCACGGGGCATGTTGTAAAAGGTTGAATAGTGAGCCAGGAGAGCATGTTTCTGCAGTGTGAATACTGAGCACTTGTCCCATTGTCTGCCGACAGCATGAGATGTAACTCGTGCTCCTTCTCAATGCTTAATGTGCCTGTTTCAGATCTCCTAACTGTAGTTAAAGTTCTTGAATGTGTCACTGTTTTGTCTCTCTTGTTTTCCAGTTTAAGATCCTGAATGTGCCTTTATCCTCCCACCTGGCTGCCAACCACTTCAACCAGCAGCAGGCAGAGCAGGAGGAGAGGATGAGGATGAAGAAGCTCACTCTGGACATCAACGAGAGACAGGAGCAAGAAGACTACCAAGGTATTAAATAGGGTGTCCACTCACTCTGCCTCGCGTGAGTGAAAACTAACTTCGGTGATAAAATGTCACTTTCTTATGTTATAAAATACATTTTACCAAGGCAAATATGATTATTCATGTTCTGAGTCATTCGGTGTGGTCTTTATCTAACATATCATTAACTTTATATCCAAAATGTTGCATTTCATAACCTAATACAGCCGATAAAAAAACAAACAGTCACCACTAGCCGGCCTCCGCCCAGTACCCTGCCCTGAACCTTAGTCACTGTTACTAGCCGGCTACCACCCGGTACTCTACCCTGCACCTTAGAGACTTCTGCCCTATGTACATAGTCATTGAACACTGGTCACTTTAATAATGTTTGCATACTGTTATACCCACTTCATATGTACAGTGCATTCGGAAAGTGTTCAGACCCCTTTACTTAAAAAAAAATTGTTGTTACGTTACTGCCTTATTCTCAAATTAATGAGGGGAAAAAACTATTTAATCCATCTACACACAGTACCCCATAATGACAAAGCAAAAAATATACCACATTTACTTAAGTATTCAGACCCTTTACTCAGCACTTTGTTGATGCACCTTTGGCAGCGATTACAGCCTTGAATCCTCTTGGGTATGACGCTACAAGCTTGGCACACCTCTATTTGGGGAGTTTCTCCCATTCTCTGCAGATGCTCTCAAGCTCTGTCAGTCGCTGTACAGCTATTTTCAGGTCTCTCCAGAGATGTTCAATCAGGTTCAAGTCTGGGCTTTGGCTGGGCCACTCGAGGACATTCAGAGACTAGTCCCGAAGCCACTCCTGCGTTGTCTTGGCTGTGTGCTTAGGGTCGTTTGTCCTGTTGGAAGGTGAACCTTCGCCCCAGTCTGAGGTCCTGAGCACTCTGGAGCAGGTTTTCATCAAGGATCTCTCTGTACTTTGCTCTGTTCTGCTTTCCCTCGATCCTGACTAGTCACCCTGTCCCTGCCGCTGAAAAATATCCCCACAGCATGATGCTGCCACCATCATGCTTCACCATAGGGATGGTGCCAGGTTTCCTCCAGACGTAACGCTTGGCATTCAGGCCAAAGAGTTGAATCTTGGTTTCATCAGACCAGAGAGTCATGCTTCTCATGGTCTGAGAATTTTTAGGTGCCTTTTGGGAAACTCCAAGCGGGCTGTCATGTGCCATTTACTGAGGAGTGGCTTCCGTCTGGCCACTCTACCATAAAGTCCAGATTGGTGGAGTGCTGCAAAAATAGTTCTCTTCTGGAAGGTTCTCCCATCTCCACAAAGGAACTCTTTGTCACCTCCCTGACCAAGGCCATTCTCCCCAGATTGCTCAGTTTGGCCGGGCTGCAAGCTGTAGGAAGAGTCTTGGTGGTCACAAACTTCTTCCATTTAAGAATGATGGAGTCCACTTTGTTCTTGGGGACCTTCAAGGCTGTACCTATCCCCAGATCATGCGTTGACACAATCCTGTCTCGGAGCTCTACGGACAATTCCTTTGACCTCATGGCTTGGTTTTTGCTTTGCCATGCACTGTCAACTGTGGAACCTTATATAGACAGGTGTGTGCCTTTACAAACCCAATTGAGATGGTTTGGGATGAGTTAGGAAAAGCAGCCAACAAGTGCTCAGCATATGTGGTAACTCCTTCAAGACTGTTGGAAAAGCATTCCAGGAAGCTGGTTGAAAGAATGCCAAGAGTGTGCAAAGCTGTCATCAAGGTAATGGGTGACTACTTTGAAGAATCCAAAATATATTTAGATTTGTTTAACACTTTTTTGGTTACTACATGATTCCATATGTGTTATTTCATATTTCATACAATGTAGAAAATAGTAAGAATAAAGAAAAACCCTGGAATGAGAAGGTGTGTCCAAACTTTTGACTGGTACTGTATGTGTGTGTATATATATATTCTGACATAGCTTGTTCTGATATTTCTTAATTTCTTAATTTTTTTACTTTATGCATTATGTGTGTTACTGCACTGTTGGAGCTAGAAATACAAGCATTTCGCTGCACCTGCAATACAAATCTGTGTACGTGACCAATAAACGTCTTTTTGATTTGAGTAAGCACCGTGCTCTGTTGAAATAGCGACGCAGGTTTCTTGTAGCATCTTTTGAAGATTTGACATTTTGTGGCTGTCGTCTTTAAAGTTGTTTCTGCAGGTCGCAAAAAAAGCTAAATTAGCATGACACGAGCTGAATTAAATGTAAAAGGCTCTGAAAATAATCAACTTGGTATACGCTCAGTGCTCCGTTGACATTTCACAGAGATATGCTTGTTTTTGTGTGAAATCTTCTAATTGAAAAAGCGTATAATATGAAAATACTATGTGTCATGTCTCAAAACCGATATCCATCTTACCTCTTGTTTTATGTACTGCCGATTCAAAGAAAGATGACGAGTTCAATGGGAAAGTGATCCTGTCAGGGAGCAGTAGCCTTAATTCTTGCACAGAATCCTCCAAGCTGATGCAATGCAATTGTCCTGACTGTTGCCTACTTTTCTTCTCGCGCCTCCATTGATTTAGTTCTGGCCATCCTACAAGAGTTTAAAACTCCAATAGGTTTTGTAACGGATTATGATAGACATGAGGTTTGGAAGAGACATGAGGATTTCTTAGAGGAGTATCTACACATTACTTTACTCGTTTGTCAAAAGATGCATTTTTGGTTGGACACCCTTTTATTATACAGTACTGATAAGAAGAGGGACAGTTGGAGAATGGGGCATTGGGAAAAGAAATGGGGAGTGTTTTTGAGAGATGACGAGAGAAAGCAGCAGTACGACCAAAATTCAACATGTCTACACGTTGTTGGTTTGTGTAGCGTTGTTTTAACATTGTTGGTTTTTGTTGCATTTGTTTCTGTAGCATTGTGTTAAACTCGCTTGGTTTGTGTAGCATTGTGTTTACCTTCTTGGTTTTTGCTATGTAGAAATGATGGCGTCTCTGGCCCAGCGGCCCGCTCCTGCCAACACCAACCGGGAGCGGCGCCCGCGCTACCAACACCCCAAAGGGGCACCCAACGCCGACCTCATCTTCAAGACCGGAGGAAGGTGAGACTCGCTCCTCAACTTACCTACCCACTACACACACACACACACCACCAGGGCCTGGAATCAACAGCAGACCACCAGCCAAATGCTGGTAGAAAGTCTGAGTGACAGGTGAACTTTCTTTAATGCAGCAGTCACAGTGGCTGGGACAGTGGTGGAATGAAAAGTTTGTTTTGTGTCCTAATCACCACCACACCTAAATACAATCACACACAGCCTGTATTCACTGCGGGGGGAATAGGGTTGGCATTAGAATGGGATCCTGTCGAAGGACGTGGTGCAAGTCAACTCACTGACTCTCCCTCCTTGTTCTCTGCACCTGAACAGAAAGCAGGAAACAAAGCAGGAGAGAAATGAAAGGCACGAAAAGCGTGACAGACAAGAAAGGCAAGAGAAACACAAGAGAAACAACAGATATGAGGGCCAGGAGGCTAGGGCCAGCCAGCTCAGTCACAGGACACGCTACTGACAGACTGCATTCTGCACTCAGGCCCTGCTTATGTTAAAAATGGAAATGGTTCATGTCTCCCAACTGTCAAAAAATATTTTGTTTTGAGTATTCTGATCAGATACAGACGTGTCCCCCTTTATTTTTGCACAGTGAAAGAGAATATATATGTTCTGCTTTGCAGGCACTAAAGTGCATTTTCATATTATTTTTCCTTAAAGCTGTAAAGATTCCTTTCTATTTTTGGAAATAAAGATTGCCCAAACTTTCTATTTTCATGAGAACAGAAATAGCTTGTGGTTCTTTGTCCTTTCCTCATATTTGTCTTGGAAAAGTGACAAAATAATTCAGAAAGGAGATATTTAGATCCACATAACGCACCATATTCATGCCTAACATACATTTGACAGATGCTTACATGATACTGATGGCAAAGTACACAATTATGCTTTTGATGAATAACAACTTTACAATTACATTTTCTCACGAACAGACGCTAGACCATTGCAACCTATGGATGGAAGGAGATGCAGTAATGATGGTACTGAAGGAGTGAATGGGGACAGATATTGGGGCAGGAGGTTGAGGGAAGGATGGGTGGGGGAAAGGAGGTGGATATTTTGGGGATTTGAGGATGGGATAAATACTCCAGTGAGTGTTCTGGAGACAGCTACTACAGTAAAGCCCTGCTCTGTCCCCTAGGAGATGCTGATTGGAGTCTGGCCGAGGGAGCAAGCAAATGAGAGAGCAAGACAGGGCGAGCGGACCATCGGTCTCGCCTGAGCAGGGAGTGAGTCCGCCAGCCGCCCACTGACGCAAGCGTAGACGCCCACACCTAACCCCGCCGCCGGAGGAAGAGAAGGAGAAAGGGCATCAACGAGGGGTGGGGAAGAGGGGGGCACCCCCTTCAGCCAGCTAAGGCGTTCCAGAGAATACCCCTTCCTTTCTGTGCGTCGCCCGGGACGACACGAGCACAGCAGCACAAACACCCACCCGCCTGAACAAAAGAACAAATCAAAAGATGAATGAAAGAACGATCGGCCAGCTGTCGGACGTATGTACGGGCAGACATGGACGCAGACAAACAGACGCACGGACAGCTGGGCTGCAGGACAAGGGACTACAGTCGTCTTCTCTTCGCTCCCATGCAGGATGAGGATATGGTGTACAAGGGCTCACAAGAGGAGGACAATGGACAGAATGTGTCAAAGCAAAGGGGACGGGTGAGGGTGTAACATCTGTGGAGATGAACTGTGCTTCTCTTACTGGGAACAGATCTGTTGTTCAGTCTTTTTTTCTCTTTATCTAAATCACACACTGTTCAAAGGCAGCTTGATGGAGGAGGAAGAGGAGAGGGAGCACAGATAGGGTCGCCACTACTAAATGACTCGATAAACAAGGGAACAAGGAGGACAGGATGATGTACAGAAAGGCGTGGTTGCTTGTGTGAGCAAGGGTTACAGATGTAGGATCTTCATTTGAGTCAGTTTGCTACAGCAGGACAATAATCCTGCAGCAACAGGAAATGTGAATTATTATGATTAACAGACTTTTTGGTTGATACATTTTTGTAAAGTTGAAATTAAAATCTTCAGAAGCCTTTTTAAACCTCATGAACTACACGTTTTAAAATGTCCTGCATTGCAGGAAAGTAAGTTATCCTGCAACAGGGTGATCTAATTAAGATCCTACATCTGTACCATAGAGATGGTTTGCTCCTCCTAACCCTGTTGGAAGTGGAACACCTTGTCACGGTGACGACCCTGACCCCGAGGCCGTTACAAGACCAGGGTTGACTGACCAGCGTTTCATCATCAGAAATAAAAAATAAAATATAAGTGATGAATATAATACATATTCTTTATTTTTTCAGCATTTTTGCTTTCTAGATGTTTCCTTTATTTTGATGAAAAATCTATACTTTTTTGGGGTGATATACAGTTTGTTGATTTGGAATTTGTCTGCTGTATTGTAGTTTTTGACAAATGGATAAGATACTTATCTGTGCTCTTGCCTCCTGAGTCATACTCAATGATGATCATTTCTGTTTGATTATTTCTGTCTGTTGAATATATAGATAGATAGATAATCTGTACTGTATTGCATGGGCTTTTCTGCATCAGCTCTGTAAGCCGATTTCTGCCTGTGTTTCAGTAAAAGTGTCAGTTTGTGACTCACTCCTCTGGCTTGACTTCTTTACTGCGTCCATGATCTGTGTCCCACCCAGGGTTGGGTAGGTTACTTTCTAAGTACAGTTACTGGTCGGTCACCTGTCCAAAATTGTTATCAGTAATGTAACTTTTGGATTACCCAAACTCAGTAACGTAATCTGATTACATTTAGTTACTTGTAGATTTCTTACCCCTTAAGAGGCCTTAGAAGAATACAAAAATGTATGTTACCAATTGAACCAAATTTATTGCAGGATAAATAAATGTTGAAGTTTACATAGGTGACCATATATGGATGTTACATTTTACTTTATGAGTTGGTTATGTCGGCTTCTTCTAACCCATCGCTTTACATATTTACATTAAAAAACAGTCTATCAGAATTTCAGTCAGTCCAATAAATGTTATACCTGTTAATCTTCAAGAATAGGACTTGGAAATACAGAAGTATAGATTAGCCAAATGGTTTTACCTGAGCATAACCCCAAAACGAAGGAGTTATTAGCCAGCCCAATGTTGTTTATTTTGTTGTCACGGAGGACTGATTGGGCTTATTGATTCAAGCTGAAAATAAATAAATCACTCTTGGAATGGCATGCTTTGAGCACTACAGAAAAGTGCTATTTACATGTGAAAAATGAACGCCATATGCTGCATTTGCTATAGGCCTATTGGTTAACTTTTTTTGTGACACTTTGACATCTTGATAATATGCAGCTGTTTAAAGGGAAAATCCACAGATGAAACTGCCTTCTAAGCAGAGTTGCAAAGAAAAAGCCATATCTCAGACTAGCCAATAAAAATAAAAGATTAAGATGTGCAAAGGACACAGACACTGGACAGAGGAACTCTGCCTAGAATGCCAGCATCCCAGAGTCACCTCTTCACTGTTGACGTTGAGACTGGTGTTTTGTGGGTACTATTTAATGAAGCTGCCAGTTGAGGACCTGTGAGGTGCCTGTTTCTCAAACTAGACACTCTAATGTACTTGTCCTCTTGCTCAGTTGTGCACCGTGGCCTCCAACTCCTCTTTCTATTCTGGTTAGAGCCAGTTTGAGCTGTTCTGTGAAGGGACAAGTACACGGTGGCAGGGTAGCCTAGTGGTGAGAGTGTTGGACTAGTAACCGAAAGGTTGCAAGTTCAAATCCCCAAGCTGACAAGGTACAAATATGTCTTTCTGCCCCTGAACAGGCAGTTAACCCACTGTTTTTAGGACGTCATTGAAAATATGAATTTGTTCATAACTGACTTGCCTAGTTAAATAAAGGTATAATACATTTTAAAAACTGTTGTACGAGATCTTCAATTTCTCGCATGTAATAGCCTTCATTTCTCAGAACAAAAATAGACTGACGAGTTTCAGAAGAAAGATTTTTGTTTCTGGCTATTTTGAGCCTGTAATCGAACCCACAAATTCTGATGCTCCAGATACTCAACTAGTCTAAAGAATGCCAGTTTTATTGCTACTTTAATCAGAACAACAGCTTTTAGCTGTGCTAACATAATTACAAAAGTGTTTTCTAATGATCTATTAGCCTTTTTAAAATGATAAACTTGGATTAGCTAACACAACGTGCCATTGGAACACAGGAGTGATGGTTGCTGATAATGGGCCTCTGTATGCCTATGTAGATATTCCACAAACAATCTGCCGTTTCCAGCTACAATAGTCATTTACAACATTAATAATGTCTACACTGTATTTCTGATCAATTTGATGTTATTTTAATGGACAAAAAATGTGCTCTTCTTTCAAAAACAAAGACATTTCGAAGTGACCCCAAACTTTTGAACGGTAGTGTATAAATATAGTTGAAGTCGGAAGTTTACATGCACTTAGGTTGGAGTCATTAAAACTCGATTTTCAACCACTCCACAAATTTCTTGTTAACAAACTATAGTTTTGGCAAGTCGGTTAGGACATCTACTTCGTGCATGACAAGTAATTTTTCCAACAATTGTTTACAGACAGATTATTTCACATATAATTCAATGTATCACAATTCCAGTGGGTCAGAAGTTTACATACACTAAGTTGACTGTGCCTTTCAACAGATTGAAAATTATGTAATGGCTTTAGAAGCTTCTGATAGGCTAATTGACATCATTTGAGTCAATTGGAGGTGTACCTGTGGATGTATTTCAAGGCCTACCTTCAAACTCAGTGCCCCTGCTTGACATCATGGGAAAATCAAAAGAAATCAGCCAAGACCTCAGAAAAAAATATTGTAGACCTCCACAAGTCTGGTTCATCCTTGGCAGCAATTTCCAAAACACCTGGAGGTACCACGTTCATCTGTACAAACAATAGTATGTAAGTATAAACACCATGGGACCACGCAGCCATCATACCGCTCAGGAAGGAGATGCGTTTTGTCTCCTGGAGATGAACGTACTTTGGTGTGAAAAGTGCAAATCAATCCCAGAACAACAGCAAAGGACCTTGTGAAGATGCTGGAGGAAACAGGTACAAAAGTATCTATATCCATAATAAAACGATATCGACATAACCAGAAAGGCCGCTCAGCGAGGAAGAAGCCACAGCTCCAAATTAAAAAGCCAGACTACGGTTTGTAACTGCACATGGGGACAAAGATCGTACTTTTTGCAGAAATGTCCTCTGGTCTGATGAAACAAAAATAGAACTGTTTGGCCATAATGACCATCGTTATGTTTGGAGGAAAAAGGGGGATGCTTGCAAGCCGAAGAACACTGTCCCAACTGTGAAGCATGGGGATGGCAGCATCATGTTGTGGGGGTGCTTTGCTGCAGGAGGGACTGGTGCACTTCACAAAATAGATGGCATCATGAGAAATGGAAATTATGTGGATATATTGAAGCAACATCTCAAGACATCAGTCAGGAAGCTTGGTCGCAAATGGATCTTCCAAATGGACAATGACCCCAAGCTTACTTCCAAAGTTGTGGCAAAATATCTTAAGGACAATAAAGTCAAGGTATTGGAGTGGCCATCACAAAGCCCTGACCTCAATCCTATAGGAAAATTGTGGGCAGAACTGAAAACGCGTGTACGAGCAATGAGGCCTACAAACCGGACTCAGTTACACCATCTCTGTCAGGAGGAATGGGCAAAAAAAACACCCAACTTATTGTGGGAAGCTTGTGGAAGGCCACCCAAAACATTTGACCCAAGTTAAACAATTTAAAGGCAATGCTACCAAATTCTAATTGAGTGTATGTAAACTTCTTATACACTGAAAATGTGATGAATGAAATAAAAGCTGAAATAAATCACTCTACTATTATTCTGACATTCCACATTCTTACAATAAAGTGGTGATCCTAACTGACCTAGAACATAATTTTTACTAGGATTAAATGTCAGAAATTGTGTAAACTTCTGACTTCAACTGTATATGTGCCTTTTTTCAATGCTGATTGGAATGTCATTGAGAAAACATAAAAGTGTCAGATAATTTTTTGCAAATCCTCTCTGAATTTAAAAGTAATCCTCGAAGTAAGCATTAGTTTTTCAAAAAGTATCTGTAATCTCATTCCAATATTTTTGCGGTAAAGTAATGGATTATAGTAATCTCATTCCAATATTTTCCATTGATGTACCTTTGTGTGTATTAGAGGGAATGCAAGACTAAACCATGACAGAGGGAGTGTGTGTCTTTTAGAGGGCACTCTTGCAATTACAGACCCTAAACATGCTTATTTCACACTCCCAAAGACACACCAATGCCAAACCACAGATCTTCTCCCAAAGAAGCCAATGCCCCAGATCTTCTTAGTCACACACACTCAGATACACACTTAGACCAATGCCCCACAGAGGGAAAGAAAGGCTCTCTGTTGGGGCTGGGAAAAGTGGTCTGACTGCAGTGTAGACAGCATACCCATGTGAAACTGGGAGCTGCTGTCCACCTATCAGAGAGAGGACACAGTGGGCTACAGCGCTCCAGGAAATATTCTGTATGTAAGAGAAAGTATCTCAATAGTCTTCCAATTTTCCTCTGCCGTCAGATCTGAAAAAGGGAAAGCTTAAAACAATATCGAGGAAGATTTATGGGAATTTGACTCTCCAGTGATTTCATCGTAGCGGCAGAAAGGAGACATGGAACTTTGGAATCATGACCTTCATGGATGGACAGTCAAAAGGGTAATAGAATGAGTGTTTAGAATGTAGGCTGAGATGAGTTAATGCATGCATGGAAATCGTGTCCGTTTACTGTTCAATTAAAACCATGGTGAATTATTTCCCAGAGAAGGTCATCATTATAAACCAAATACTGAGATTCTACTCATCCATAACATTCCATAGTAAATGCCCTGCGAAGAAAAACAACCTCAGGATAGGAAAAGTCATGTATATTACTCTCTTTATTAAGTGACACAGATGTACATTAAACGTTGTGTACAATATGACAATGAGCAAAAAATATGAAGGCGCTGTTGTACCATACCAGCAACTAAAGTTGACAATTTGTAAATGTTCATTGAATGTCAAATAAAGATGTTGTCTGTGAGGCTTTTTTGTTTCTCGCTCTGGATCTGCAAACTACAGGTATATTTCCCCCAGTGTGTTTGTGTGCATTAGATCCTTCATGAGTTACTGTAGATGAACTACAAAACCGGAGTCTGACTTTTTTTCATCAAATAAAACTTTAAAATGGACAAACATGTTTCACGCAGACACACCCGAGCACGCACACACACACACACCCGAGCACGCACGCGCACACACACACACACACACACACACACACACACACACACACACACACACACACACACACACACACACAGGGTTATGTACCAATATAGCTGCAGTCCAGAGAGAAACAAGAGGCATCAGTTATGATGACAGTTCAATTACATATTGCAAATGCAAGTGCAGCATACATGAACAAAAGAAAATGGTCCTTGTGAGTATTTCTAGATTCTGTGGCTTCGGGGTTTGTGTTTTGGGCATTACAAGCCCATGCCAGTCCTCACTAAGTACATTTCTCCACCCTCAAAGTAGTAAAAGTCTACTTTTCAAACCACATTTAGTGGTTTTGTGTGGGAGGCACGTCCATGGAGTAAAACATACCCTTTAGCCAGCGGTGTAGTGACATATCACTCCTTTCCTAAAAACTCAAGCCTGGGTTCTTTTCTGTGACTTACAGTCACAAAAAAATGTCAAATGAGGAGATAAACACATGGGGTCCAATAATGTAATATCCTTAGAGCTGAGCATATGAGGTAAATGAATGTAAACTTTTTTTAATTGCTGCTTAGTTTGCTTGCTATGTCAATCAATCGTTACGTTTATAAGCTTTGCTCTTACCTGAAGGAATGTAGCCCCTTCCGAGTGACCTGTCTTCAACATACCATAAGGCAGCTGTGGAAATCAATGGGTGCCATAAATACCTATATAGTAAAATATAATCAATATGCATGAGTAGGATAGTTACCGTCCTCACAGGGAATATAGGTACATTCTAATAGATCAGTGAGTGAAGCTAATTCAACCTTATTCTACCAGGAAATAAGCCATGTCCTTGTTCATGCTCATAAGAACTGTATGGTGAGATGACAACAACAATGCTCATATATAACATGGGGGTTCTCAGGTGATATAAATCCATCTTTGGAATCAATATAGTGTCATATAAAGTAAATGAGATAAATCCACCTTTGGATGAAATGAAAGATTCTCACTGGTAGCTGAGTATGTGACATCAGAGGGAGGCGAAGGGAGTAAAACGTCGGTCTCTGCCAAATGTGCCAATGCCAAAGACATTCAGCTGTCTGCGTTCCCCTTTGCACACGTCTGTTTTTTGTCTGTTTTGGCCCAGAGAAAAAAATAGGAGGTACATGTCTACTGTGATGTAGCGGAAAAACCATGTCTTGGTTCAGAGGCAATGTAAAACACTGAGTAGGATTACAGTTAAATAGAGCACAATAAAGAGACGGAGCTTTGATGCATACAACAGCTCTGTGGGAGTGTGGGAGTTGTTGGGTGAATGTATTTGTGGGTATGAGTGCATGTGCGCGTATGTGTTTGACGAGTGCGTGTGTACACACGTGCGCGTGTGTGTATTTGAAGAAAAAAAACGTACGCGTGCTCATTTGTCAACTAGGCCATGTGACGCGTCGGACTCGTTTGTCAGCATTCATTGGCTCAGAACCTGGTGTGCCGGGTTTCAACCAGGAACCTGTTTCATTCCACAGTAATGTAGGTATCTTCTCCTGCCACACCTCACATCCTTTCAGAAAGAAAACGTCAGAGGCATTAGTTGCGCCTGTCCACCTGTAATCTGAATGGAGGTTATGCAGAGGAGACAATGAAAGAAGGAAGACAGAGGTGGCGATCCCAGAGTTAGAAAGTGTCTTTTAGCAGTCCCAGTTTCCGGAGTGCATCCCTGCGCGACTCATCCGACGCTCCCCGTCCGGAGAACTGCACAGTGATCCCTTGGGAGCGGAAGGACGGCTTGGAGACGGCGGACTTCGGCCGGGGCTCCGGGGGAGACGCAGCCACCCTGTTGGAGCTAGGGGGAGTGCTGTAGCAGAAAGGTCTGGGGGCTTGAGAAGGCACTGGGGATGAAGCTTTGCTGGGGGACCTCACTAGAGTGTGTGTGAGGATTTCAGGGGTGGTAATGGGGGAGGGGGTGGTGTGGGATGGGGTGACCATTCTGGTCTTCCCCCCGTAGCTGTTGACCTCGTAGGGCATGGTTTCTACTTTGGTTGGGATGGAGGTGGAGGTTGGTGAAGGCATCCTTTTGGCTGGGGTGGAGTTGAAAGCTGGGGGAGGCATCACTCTGGCTGGGGTGGGGGTGGAGACAGGGGGAGGCATCACTCTGGCGGAGGTGGATGCTGGGGGAGGTATGGTCCTGCTCTGGATGTCTGGTTGTGGTGGATCAGGCCTGATTGTGGTCACAGGAGCAGGTTTCATTACCTTAGTCTTACCCCGTAAGGGTTGAAGTCACTGTGAGAGGTCACTGGGTGGGCCTTACTGCCATGGCTACTGGTGGAGGGAGCAGCAGCAGCAGCCTTAGAGGGGTTCACCACGATGGTCTTCCCGCCGTAGCTGTTAAAGTCCTTGGACGAGACTTCGGGCGGGGGAGAAGCAGGCTTGTTGTCATGGATACTGGCGTGAGAGCTATTGGTGTTGACTGTTACTGATGGCAAGGGGCTTGCCTGTCTGGCCACGCCTGGTTTACTCATGGGTGTCAGTGTAGGTATAGGAATGGGTGTAGGGGTGGCAACCGGAATCCGGGCAGCAGCGGGTTTGGCGTTTGTGCTGCTCTTGGGGGTGATTATAAGAGAGAAATCCCCTGATGGGGAGCGGTTTCGGCTCAAGCCCAGTTTGGACAGTGCCTCCATTCGGGACTTATTTGGAGTGGGATCCCTGAAAGACACACTGCGGGTGGGAAGGTTTGCCTGGACCTTCTGCAGCCCATGGAGTTCCTCTGCCTCCACAGGGTGGGACGTCCCTGATAGGTTAGCCAGCATCTGAGACTTCCTGTCCTGGAGGTTCACACTGGCCAGCGAATCGCTGTGGTGCTGGTTGCTGCCCATTATCATGCTGATGTTGACGGGGTAATGGTTGGGCTTGGCTGAGGTGGTCGGACCCTGTTTGAGTGGATAATCTGGGGAGGTGGGTGGTCTCTCTATGTTCTCCAAATCAAGGTTCCTACGGTGGTTGGACAGGAGGGAGGAGGAGAGGATGTTAGTGTTCCCTCCGCTCCCCTGGTTCTCGGCGATCTTCTGGGCGATGACGACGGGGGTGGGGACGGAGCCTACAGGCTGGTACAGGGCGTGGCCATAGGGGGCATTGTCTTTTCCAGGAAGGGGCAGGTTGCACTCTGTAGGGAAGTTTTCCATCACCTCGCGCCTCGGTTTGTTATCAAAATGCCTCTCAGGGTTGTTCATCACCATATTCTGGGTGAAATCTGCAAAAAGAAAGTTTGAGAAGTAAACTCATCAGTTCTCGACACGTTCTGTATCTTCAAAAGACAAGGTCAATGACAAGTCTATATCTTCAAAAAACCATTGGGTCAATGGCAAGTCTGAATCATATTTCTTGTAGAATGACTACATACTGCAAATGTCAATGCTGAGTAATCCGTCATTCAGATGACAGTGATAAAGTCTGATCTCATTTGACTGTAGTAATTCTAATGATCAAAAGGGACTGGTAATCATAATCAAATGTAAACAGTACTGTTCAGGGTGGAGCAAGTAGTGGACTGTGCTGTACCTGGCATGGAGGACTTGAACGGTGCCTGTATGGGGTGGACTAGATCAGGCTGTGCTGGGCGAACCAGGTCTATGATGTCCTGGTCCTTGGTGCTGGTGGGTCTGTCCAAGGCTGAGCGGGGTGGTACGGTGCTGGGGGCAGATGCCAGGATGGGGGGTCCTGGTCCATCAAGCTCATCTACTGCTGGGGCAGTCAGAAGGGAGTCAATGGTCTCCTCAAAGAACAGGATACAATCCTGCTCCTCCTGGCTTAAGAACTGAAGTGCGTTATCCTCCTGTAGGGGTTGACACAGAGCACAGGGCAACACAACACACACGAGTCACTTGGATGGAACCGGCTACAGGGACACACTAGTAGATCATCAAAAACGTAGGTTAAAGGTGCTCTTTGGTTAAGGGGTAATTGGTCATACATGAGTTACTGTTATACAATAATGTATGTCACAGTAATATATCTCCTATAACATCCCAGGTCTAGTGTATGGGATATACTTCATGTTGCCCAAAAGAGTTATGTAAACAAACATAGATCCTGTTGGTTTAGCCTTTCTCCTCCTACTTGAAAGGACCATACACACTACACCAAACGTCGATCTGACGTTCGTCTGGCGTTCGTTCGGTGCGCCATGTATTAGAGACCACCCGCTGGTGGACAGCTGACTGCCAACATTTTTGCACAATTCTTAACTGAGAGACCCTGTGTCCCAATCCATCAAGCTGCCTGCCATCTCTCGTATGTTTATGTATGTGTATGAGCGACGGTGAGAACACAGGGCTGCTTGTTCGTGCTCTCCCACCTCCCAACCTTCTAAATCCCCCCAACCTAGCTCAGAGCCCTGAAGGGAGGAGCCTACACCCTCTAGCCCCTCCTACAGGGAGACCTCACTGCCTACATGTTACATCACTACCTGTCCCTCTGTACAGAGCACATGCAGCCACAGAACAACAGGCATAGGGTATCCAATGATAGGGCTGCTTTGACAGCTGCTGGATGACACTGACTATAGCTTTTCCACTGCTCTCTGGGTTCTGTTTCACTCAAGATAATGCGCTGAATCAAAGGGCAACCTGGTTAGATTGTTTAAAATGAACATTAATGGGTTTAGGAAAAAGGCATTAGGTCAACAGAATGCACAATCCAGCTAGAGACTAGCTATACATACTGTAGATCCCCCATAAAACAATGTGTCATCTAAATACACACATGTAGGGAGTAGACACACAAACCCAGGAAAGCACACACAGACACAAATACCTGGCTGACCATGGCCCATTTTTTATTGCAACAAGAAAGTCAAAAACAGATGCACCCATACACCTTTCATTGACGATTATCACCACTGTCAATCAGTGACAAACAAACTATTTTTGTTTGCCGTTTCAGGTTACGACCCTGTGCCTTTGATTACTAGGGTAACAGGTTGCCACTGCAGCAGAATGCCATCTCGTTGCTAGGCATCACTGTAGGGATGGAGAGATCAACCTTTACCAGAGGTAAATATTTACCACAACACAGACCTGTTCTATTCAGCCACACATACACACACCAACCATACACACACATGTACGCACGCACCCATGTGCACACTCCCACGCACCAACACACACGCACGCACACACACACCTGCAGACAAACTCAGTTGAAACCAAACACCACTGACTTTTGTTGTGTGATGCAGGACCTACAAAACTGCACCTTAACCGGTTTCCCTTTGTCTCCGTGGTGTGTGTGTGTGTGTGTGTATATATATGTGTGTCATCCCTGAGGCATGCAACAGGATGTAGTGGTTAATCCTGTGTAATTTCTCAGTGACAGTATGACAGAGGGGGGCATGGAGACAGACTTCGCTGTATAAACAGCACAGTCAGGTTTGAAAAGCACTGCAAGTCACACAATGAAAAGCACCTGCTCTCAACCAGGAACAGGTGAATTCTTCAATGCCACAAATATTTCGAATTTTATATTTGAGATACTAAGAGAAAAAACAAACATTAACTGAAATGTTTTCATTCAAGTTATACTCACAAATGGTCTACTGCGGGAGTTTCTATTAGCGCCATCATGACCCCCGTTGACCCCGAAATGGAGGTTAGGATTGGCCTGCACTCGGACGTCCATGGTTATCGGGTCAAATGCCAGGTGACTTGTGGGTATCTCATGAGGGGTCAGTGGTTTCCGAGCAGTCCTTGGAGATAACGTCCGGGAACGTGTCTGCTCTCACTCTGAATAATCTTTTAATCTCCTCAAACACAGTCTAGAAACAAATAGAGAGAGGAGGAACGGCATAAAGGAGGCCAGCTCAAACAATAACACAGTAGTAGTTGTACAGTATAAGACTACTTCCCTGATAGCCTGGACTAAGACTGTACCGTAATAGAATGAATGTAATAATACAGTGGTATTTTGGTTTACTATAACATCAATATCATGTTGTTGACTGTCTAAATACTCTCGGGGGAAACAGCTGGTGAGAACAGAATACTCCCCCACAGCTCTCCTTGGGAAAATGTCTCCCTCCTTCCTTCCTTCCCCCTCCCCAAACACGTATTCAGTGTAAATCTACATCATGTAAATACCAAACTCTCAACACAAAGTTTGAGCTCCAAGCTGACACTGACTCAACCATCTCAGCTGAAGTGAAGTATCAAAAGTAATTTTGCAACAGGTCGTCATGTTTGCCATTGCTGGTCTCCTCAGCTGGGGGGAGCACATCCCCAAGTCATAGGCAAGAAACCAGGTGCACCGTGTTCAGTAGGTCCCTCGACTAGTGCGTCCTTGTCATTTGTGATAGTTATTACACTCTCTATAGCAGGTAGTTATTACAATATACCTGTTACATGTAGTTTTTTCCCCCACTAGTCACTCCATGGGTAGTTATGGCACAGAATCACTGGTACAGAGCTCATGAACTGATAGAGGAGTTATTCTGGATCAGGTATGTTAGCGAAGAGCAAACAGGCTCCACCAGACAAGGCCTCCTTGTTTAGGACCTTCAAATACACCTACATTGGACGCTCAAAGCTGTTGAGTGATTTGTCAAGGTGACTGCTTTGACACATTCCATTCTAGCCACTGGTTTCGATGAAGCCTATGAGTTTAGGTCATGATCAAATAAAACCTCAAATCAAGATATTTTGCAGTGGGACACTGGGACTTCCTATTCCCAGTCCCAGTATTTTCTATGCAAATATTCTTTCCTGTGAGTCCAAAATAGGTTTCCATAGACACAGGGTATGGTAGACATATTTACATTGAATTGATTTTACTTAACTTTCTTAAAAATTGAGAGATGCACTTACCTTTTAAAATAATCGTAAAATAACCATAGGCTACAGAGAAAAATATCAAAAATGTCCCAAAACTCCACTCTGTATACAGGGATGGAGTAACAAACTCTTCCTTTTCGTAAACAAAAACATGAAATCGTTAGCTTTGTTCTTAAAGTTCTCTTCCCTCCCGTCTCCTCGCGGAACAGGCGTGCTTGGCGAACTCCCCGTGCGTAATGTGGCAGGTCTCCTGTTCCAGTGGAGCGTTAAGCGCACAGGACTCCACCCAATACAGCAGCTGAGCAGTAAACTGGAGCTTTCATTCAAGTGCTGGAGACTGCCCACTGACTCATATAAACGATTAAGACCGCCTTTCTTTGAGTCCCAGTTAAATATGTCGGCGATTATAGGCTTTTTCACTTACACATTTTAGCAACCTTGAACTTAACGCATATGCACTAACGTGTCACATCTGGAATATTCTGCAAACCTTTTACTACAGACCATATAACCTTAATAATTATGAGTTCATATCATGCACGAAATGTAATTAATAATACTGTTTAGCATACAAATTCCGTGTAGCAGCTTTTGCCCTGCCCTGATTGGGACCAACATTTAACAAACCAGACTCTCTAGACTAGAGTTTCGTTAGTTTCAGCTTTGGCACAAATGAGATTGGCACCCAGTGCACGACATACCCTGGCCTTGTTAATAATAACATTTCATTCATAGGCAGGCATGTCTGTTATTTTCATGAATCATAGAGCATCTCTTTTATTCCCCAGCCCAATGAATGACATCATTATTGTAATTCCAAAATAACTGTTATCACCATAGCCACACCAAAATTAAAATGCAAGACAATTGGAGTGTTATGTAGTTTGGTTTTACCTTCCAACATTGCGTTTAATTTGAGGACATGTATTTTTTTAGTCATGACTCGGAAGTCTTTGGCCGCAGTTTTTGCTGCTGGCGTTACCCTACTCGTCACCCATAATAGAATGGGGGTTCGTCTTTGTAGCTGTGCCATAATGGCTTCCGTGACCGCAGAGCAGCACAGTCGAGCGCTATCGCCATTTATATAATATTCTTATTTTGTGTTTGAAAAAAGCGTAAAGCTAATATCGGTGCTTTAACGCCACCTGCAGTGCTGGAGCACCCAGTGGCGATCCATCATTCACGGAAGGCGGAGCAGAGCCCTACCTGTTCAGCTAAAAAATATATACATTTGAAGTCGGAAGTTGACATACACTTAGGTTGGAGTCATTAAAACTCGTTTTTCAACCACTCCACACATTTCTTGTTAAGAAACTATAGTTTTGGCAAGTCGGTTAGGACATCTACTTTGTGCATGACACAAATAATTTTTCCAACAATTGTTTACAGGCAGATTATTTCACGTATAATTCACTGTATCACAATTCCAGTGGGTCAGAAGATTACATACACTAAATTGACCTTGCCTGTTAACCGCTTCGCTTGGACAATTCCAGAAAATGATGTCATGGCTTTAGAAGCTTCTGATAGGCTAATTGACATCATTTGAGTCAATTGGAGGTGTACCTGTGGATGTATTTCAAGGCCTACCTTCAAACTCAGTGCCTCTGCTTGACATCATGGGAAAATCTAAATAAAACAGCCAAGACCTCAGAAAAAAAAGTATAGACCTCCACAAGTCTGGTTCATCCTTGGGAGCAATTTCCAAACGCCTGAAGGTACCACGTTCATATGTACAAACAATAGTACGCAAGTATAAACACCATGGGACCATGCAGCCGTCCTACCGCTCAGGAAGGAGATGCGTTCTGTCTCCTAGAGATGAACATACTTTGGTGCGAAAAGTGCAAATCAATCCCAGAACAACAGCAAAGGACCTTGTGAATATGCTGGAGGAAACAGATACAAAAGTATCTACATCCACAGTAAAACAAGTCCTATATCGACATAAACTGAAAGGCCGCTCAGCAAGGAAGAAGCCACGGCTCCAAAACCAACATAAAAAAAACAGACTACCGTTTGCACATGGGAACAAAGATGGTACTTTTTGGAGAAATGTCCTCTGGTCTGATGAAACAAAAATATAACTGTTTGGCCATAATTACCATCGTTATGTTTGGAGGAAAAAGGGGGAGACTTGCAAGCCAAAGAACACTGTCCCAACTGTGAAGCACGGGGGTGGCAGCATCATGTTGTGAGGGTGCTTTGCTGCAGGAGGGACTAGTGCACTTTACAAAATAGATGGCATCATGAGAAATGGAAATTATGTGGATATATTGAAGCAACATCTCAAGACTTGGTCGCAAATGGGTCTTCCAAATGGACAATGACCCCAAGCATACTTCCAAAGTTGTGGCAAAATGGCTTAAGAACAACAAAGCGTGTGTGAGCAAGGTGGTGTACAAACCTGACTCAGTTACACCAGCTCTGTCAGGAGGAAAAGCCCAAAATTCACCCAAATAATTGTGGGAAGCTTGTGGAAGGCTACCCAAAACATTTGACCCAAGTTAACAATTTAAAGGCAATGCTACCAAATACTAATTAAGTGTATGTAAACTTCTGACCACTGAGAATGTGGTGAATGAAATTAAAGCTGAAATAAATCACTCTCTACTATTATTCTGACATTTCACATTCTTAAAACAAAGTCGTGATCTTAACTGATCTAAAACAGGGAATATTTACTAGGATTAAATGTCTGGAATTGTGAAAAACTGAGTTTAAATTTATTTGGCTAAGGTGTATGTAAACTTCCGACTTCAACTGTATATACAGTACCAGTCAAAAGTTTGTACACACCTACTCATTCAGGGGTATTTCCTCATTTTTACTATTTTCTACATTGTAGAACAATAGTGAAGACATCAAAACTATGAAATAACACATATGGAATCAGGCAGTAACCAAAAAGTGTAAAAAAATCTAAATATATTTTAAATTGGAGATTCTTCAAAGTAGCCACCCTTTCCCTTGATGACAGCTTTGCACACTCTTGGCATTCTCTCAACCAACTTCACCAGGAATTCAGAATGCAGAATTATTCAACTCAGAATTCCAGTTCGGGAACGCGGTCCTCTTCCTAGAGCTCTGACCTGAAGATCACTGACGTCATGATTCAACCTTGTTTCCCCCCCCCCAGAGTTCTCAGTTGTCTTGAAAGCACCATAAATCCAGAGAATGCCAGACTTTTATGACAAAATTTGCCCTCAAGAAGGACCACCGCGCCACCTTCCTGTTCAATTGAGCACAGCACAATGGTGAGTCCTAAAATGTCCTGCATGCTGCTGCATAAATGATGTAATATGCCAGGGAGATAGCAATACTTTCTTAGCTATGGTATAGATAAGTGTATGTTGTGTAGTAAGCTGTTCATAGCCCATGTGCCTCACTGTAACGGTTTTCTTTACATGAAGGAGAGGCGGACCAAAACGCAGCGTGGTTATATTGATTCATGTTTAATTAAAAAAAGATACACGAACACTACAAAAAAATAAACGTGGAAAACCAAAAACAGCCCTATCTGGTGCAAACACAGAGACAGGAACAATCACCCACAAACACAGTGAAACCCAGGCTACCAAAGTATGATTCTCAATCAGAGACAACTAATGACACCTGCCTCTGATTGAGAACCATACTAGGCCCGAAACATAGAAATACCCAAATCATAGAAAAACAAACATAGACTGCCCACCCCAACTCACGCCCTGATCATACTAAATAATCCCCCCCAAAGGTGCGGACTCCAGCCGCAAAACCTTAACCTATAGGGGAGGGTCTGGGTGGGCGTCTGTCCACGGTGGCGGCTCTGGCGCAGGACACGGACCCCACTTCACCAACGTCTTATTCCGCCATCTTGTCCGCTTCCGTAGCCTCCTAACCACGGTGACCCTACTAAATGACCCCACTGGACTGATGGGCAGCTCGGGACAGAGGGGCGCAAGCTCTGGACAGAAGGGCAGGGGCTCTGGACAGAGGGGCGGAAGCTCTGGACAGAGGGGCAGGGGCTCTGGGCTGAGGGGCAGGGGCTCTGGGCTGAGGGGCAGGGGCTCTGGGCTGAGGGGCTCTGGCGCCTCTGGGCTGAGGGGCGGGCAGCTCTGGCAGCGCCGAACAGGCGGGAGACTCCGGCAGCGCTGGAGAGGAGGAAGGCTCCGGCAGCGCTGGACAGGCGGGAGACTCCGGCAGCGCTGGAGAGGAGGAAGGCTCCGGCAGCGCTGGACAGGCGGGAGCACCTGTAGGGATGAGACGGAGAGACAGCCTGGTGCGGGGGGCTGCCACCGGAGGGCTGGTGCGTGGAGGTGGTACCGGATAGACCGGACCGTGCAGGCGCACTGGAGCTCTTGAGCACCGAGCCTGCCCAACCATACCCGGTTGAATGCTCCCGGTCGCCCTGCCAGTGCAGCGAGGTAGAATAGCCCGCACTGGGCTATGCAGGCGAACCGGGGACACCGTGCACAAGGCTGGTGCCATGGAAGCCGGCCCAAGGAGACGCACTGGGGACCAGATGCGTAGAGCCGGCTTCATGGCACTTGGCTCGATACGCGGAGCTGGTATGTACCGCACCGGGCTATGCACCCGCACTGGGGACAACGTGCACTCCACCGCATAACACGGTGCCTGCCCGGTCTTTCTCGCTCCCCTGTAAGCACAGGAAGTTGGAGCAAGTCTCCTACCTGGCTTCGCCACACTTCCTGTGTGCCTCCACCAATACATTTTTGGGGCTGACTCTCGGGCTTCCATCCACGCCGCCGTGCTGCCTCCTCATACCAGCACCTCTCCGCCTTCTCTGCATCCAGCTCTTCTTTGGAGCGGCGATATTCTCCTGGCTGTGCCCTGGGTCCCTTTCCATCCAATTCGTCCTCCCATGTCCATTCCTTCTCGCGCTGCTCCTGCTACCACTTCTCCTGCTGCACCTTGGGACGGCGACACTCCCCTGGTTTTGCCCAGGGTCCTCTCCCGTCGAGGATTTCTTCCCAAGTCCAGAAGTTTTTATCGCGCTGCTCCTGCTGCTGCCCGTTACCACGCCTCTTGGTCCTGTTGTGGTGGGTGATTCTGTAACGGTTTTCTTTAGTTGAAGGAGAGGCGGACCAAAACGCAGCGTGGTTATATTGATTCATGTTTAATAAAAAAAAACACTACAAAACACAAACACAGAGACAGGAACAATCACCCACCCACTGATGATGAGACAAGGATATCCCTACTGGCCAAACCCTCCCTAACCTGGACGACACAAGGCCACGGACCTCCCGGTCGCAGCCGGCCTGGGCTGCCACCAGAGTCTCTGGTGGCACAGCTAGCGCTGCCACCCGGGAGGCCACCAAAGTATTTTTACTTAAGTACTTTACACCACTGCCATCTAGTGGCCTCAAAAATGAATGCATTTTCTTCAAACAATATTGGGATTAGGGACTCCCAGTGGTGATTTTAGCATGTAAATATTGGTGCTAAATCCCAGCAAAGCCACTGCACAACACTAAACAATACATGAATCGCACTATAACAGTGACCAACGGTGCCCACAAACTGTTAGGGCCCACATAAAGCTGTCCCAACAGCAGAGCTTTCTTTTCAGTACCATGGAGTGAATCCTTACCACCGCTACGCCTGGCTATCAGCTTTTTCTGGCAGCGAAACAGTTCATTCAGCCTCATTTACTGCCTTTTTAAAAACCACATCTGATATGGCTAACTTGTTTAAACAAATGTGGTGTCTTCTGACAATTGAGATGTACAAACTATGGCATAAGAGAACGATAAGCGGATAAGAGGCAATCCGTCATTTCCAATAAGACCTTAATGAGCGAGCTAAGACGGTCGTAGTCATAACTATTTGTTCAGCGGAAGAATTCAGAACATGGGCCGTTCTTACAGTATTCTCTCTGTACACAAAGTGAGAAACATAGGATAAATAAATGGGGCATAATAAGCAGACAACGAAATCCCTTATAATATTCGATGATGACATTTCTCTAAAACAGGCCATAGGCTACATGTTCACCACCAAGTTAGAACAGTAGGCTAAATTATCAGGGGGAAAGGGACCACATTTTTAGGGTGAGGCACATTGACAACATGCATATTTTCCTGGCATATTTCATCATTTATGCAGCAACATACAAGACATTTTTGGACTCACCATTGTGCTGTGCTCACTTGAACAGGAAGGTGGCTCTGCGGTCCTTCTCATGGGCAATTGTTTTCATTCAACTTTGTCATCAAAGTCTGGCATTCTCTGGATATATGGTGCTTTCAAAACAAAACTGGGAACTCAAAAAAAACGAGGTGGAATCATGATGACGTCAATGATCTTCAGGTCGTAGCTCTAGAAAGAGGCCCCAAGTTCCCTACTTGAATTCCGAGTTGTATGACCGTTCAAAACGTATAGTTCTCGGTTGTCTTGAAAGCAATGAAGTCTGAGATTTCCCAGTTTCCAGTTGTTTTGAACGCGGCAGAAGTCATGCTGAATTGACAGCATGGTCAATGTATTCAACATTTTCTGGCCCATGGTGTTGCACATGAATGTTTGTCCTTTTAACCTTGGAAAAGAGACCCTTAAAAACCCAGACGCGGACCACACACCCTCTCCACCAAATAGCAGGGGAAGAAAATAATTTATCTTCATATGACGTACAAAGGATTTAGTAGATTGTCAACGTGATTCATGATGATGACTGCTTGTCTAGCTTGCAAGCTAAGATTTTGAAAGAATGACGTTGACATGATCAGTCCAATCAACGCTACGGTAGATAAAACGTGATTTGACATCATTTTATCTGTGGCCAATGGCGAGCCTTCTTGGATTTGCACTTTTTATGTAAATATATGGCAGCACCCAAGGGGGCTAGAACTTCCTAGCTGTCCCTGTCACAGCGCAACTAGGGAAGATTACCAACTCCTACGCTCTGTATTTTCCACTGCCTGCCCCTCCACCACAGAAAGCACTGAGCTAGGCTGAAACACCTGCATTTCGGAGCCGCCGTACTCAAGAAAGCAAAGAAGTTTGTATGAGGCTTTATTAACTACATTTTTTTTTTACATTGTTTGCAAACTGATATGTGACACGTATTAATGCCAAAATAACATGTAAAACAGGCAACAAAAAAAATATATATATATATATATATATATATATAAAACTGTGCTGTGCCCTATCTTCCCTGAATGACAGGTCTCCATTGCCAGTGATATAGCTTAAAGCCACTTACAAACCATAGGCAGCCCAATTTCAAGAAGTGGATAATGATCTGATCATTGGCTGATTGCTCCCAACCCATAATAATCCCTACCCTGTTGACTACTTTGTCCATGATGAAAACAAGATATATCCATCTAGAGCCCTCTTTCAACCTCTATGTCGCCACCTGAAAGACACTCAAGAAGCCGCCAATGGCAATGTCCATGCTAAAACTGTCTTTATTCATTCAGAGCATTGAACTATTAAATAACTGAAGACAAGATGGCCGACTTATTTTCAACGTAATATACTCACATTTGACGTCATCATGTCATCCAGAAGCATGACAGACAGTGGATGAATATAAAATGTTAAAGGGATAGTTCACCCAAATCACACACTGGTTTCCTTACCCTGTAAGCAGTCTACGGACAAGGTGTGTCCATGCTTGCAAACATTTGAAAAAGTTTAAGTTTAAACTTTTTCATTCTCAAAATTCTCATCAGCCAATTAAAATCGTTGATGTAGTTGCAGGTGATAAAACGTAACATGTCAGCTGTTGCCATTGCATAACCTGGAACATTTTACCCTATGCTAACCTGACCAGGTGGCAGTGATTATTTCCTGTAACAAATTCTGCATCAGCCAATTACAGATGTTGATGTAGTTGGACATGATAAAACCCTTTTCCATGAGAGCGTCCCATAACAGAAGTCAAATGGCACCATCTGATAATTAAAGATTCTAAAACACACATGAGATTTCAATTGGATGAATAGCCCACAGTGTGGCGAGCCCGACTGCTGGTAATTTTGCCGTTTGCGGCAAGTCCTAATTCATTCAAACAATCAATCAAATGTATTTATAAAGCCCTTTTTACATCAGCAGATGTCTCAAAGTGCTGTACAGAAACCCAGCCTAAAACCCCAAACAGCAAGCAAAGCAGATGTAGAAGCACAGTGGCTAGAAAAAACTCCTGAGGAAGGCAGGAACCTAGAAAGAAACCTAGAGAGGAACCAGGCTCTGTGGTGTGGCCAGTCCTCTTCTGGCTGTGCCGGGTGGAAATTATAAGAGTACATGGCCATTTATGGCCAGATTGTTCTTCAAGATGGTCAAATGTTCATAGATGAGCAGCAGGGTCAAGTAATAATCACAGTGGTTGTAGAAGGTGCAATAGATCAGTAAATCAGGAGTAAGTGTCAGTTGGCTTTTCATAGCCGATCATTCAGAGGTCGAGACAACAGGTGCGGTAGAGAGAGAGTCGAAATAATCAAATAATTACACCAGATATAACAGACTGACCCTAGCCCCCCGGCACATACACTATTGCAGCATAGATACTGGAGACTGAGACGGGTGGGTTGGGGAACACTGTGGCCCTGTCCGACGATAACCCCGGACAGGGCCAACCAGGCAGGATATAACCCAACCAACCAACAAGCATGGAAGAGCACTAGTAAGCCAGTGACTCAGCCCCTGTGAATCCCAGTGGAGAGAGGGGAGCCGGCCAGGCAGAGACAGCAAGGGCAGTTCCTCGCTCCAATGCTTTGCCACTCACCTTCACACCCCTGGGCCAGACTACAATCAATCATAGGACCTACTGAAGAGATGAGTCTTCAGTAAAGACTCAGAGTCTGCATCTCTCACATGGATAGGCAGATCATTCCATAAAAAAATTAGATCAACGGGAGAAAGCCCTGCCTCCAGCTGTTTGCTTAGAAATTCTAGGGACAATAAGGAGGCCTGCGTCTTGTGACTGTAGCGTACGTGTAGGTATGTACAGCAGGACCAAATCGGAGAGATACGTAGGAGCAAGCCCATGTAATGCTTTGTAGGTTAGCAGTAAAACCTTGAAATCAGCCCTAGCCTTAACAGGAAGCCAATGTAGAGAGGCTGGCACTGGAGTAATAAGATCCAATTTTTTGGTTCTAGTCAGGAATCGAGCAGCTGAGTCAAGCACTAACTGAAGTTTATTTAGTGCATTATCCAGATAGCCGGAGAGTAGAGCATTGCAGTAGACTAATCTAGAAGTGACAAAAGCAAAGGCATTTTTGCATTGTTACGAAGATGGAAAAAAGCTGTCCTTGAAATATTCTTGATATGTTTGTCCAAAGAGAGATCAGGGACCAGAGCAATGCCGAGGTCCTGAGGACCTTCAGTTTTATTTGAGACTGTACAACCATCAATATTAATTGTCAGATTCAACAGCAGATCTCTGTTTCTTGGGACCTAGAAACTAGCATCTCTGTTTTGCCAGAGTTTAAAAGTAAAATATTTTCTGCCATCCACTTCCTTATGTCTGAAACACAGGCTTCCAGGGTAGGCAATTTTGGGGCTTCACCATGTGATCCTAAAACGGAGCCTTGAGGAACACCAAAACTTACAGTTGATTTGTTAGAGGACAAGAAATCCACAGAGACAAACTGATATCTTTCCGACAGATAAGATCTAAACCAGGCCAGAACTTGTCCGTGTAGACCAATATGGGTTTCCAATCTCTCCAAAAGAATGTGGTGATCGATGGTATCAAAAGCAGCACTAAGGTCTAGGAGCACGAGGAGTGCAAAGTCTCGGTCTGACGTCAGTAAAAGGTAATTTACCAACTTCACAAGTGCAGTCTCAGTGCTATGATGGGGTCTAAAACCAGACTGAAGCCTTTCATATACATTGTTTGTTTTCTGGAAGGTAGTGAGTTACTGTGCAACAGCTTTTTCTAAAACTTTTGAGAGGAATGGGAGATTCGAAATAGGCTGATATTTTTTTATATTTTCTGGGTCAAGGTTTGGCTTTTTCAAGAGGCTTTATTACTGCCACTTTTGTGGATAAAGAGCCATTTATTATGTTCAACATAGGAGGGCCAAGCACAGGAAGTAGCTCTTTCAGTAGTTTAGTTGGAATAGGGTCCAGTATGCAGCTTGACGGTTTAGAGGCCATGACTATTTTCATGAATGTGTCAAGAGATACAGAATAAAATAAAAACAACTTGCATATCTCCATGTATCCTAGGTCCTGGCAGTTTTGTGCAGACTCAGAACAATTGAGCTTTGGAGAGATAATCAGATTCAAAGTGGAGTCCATAATTTGCTTTCTTATGATCATGATCTTTTCATCGAAGAAGTTCATGAATTATCACTGCTGAAAGATATCCTCTCTTGTTGAATGCTGCTTTTTAGTTAGCTTTTCAACAGTATCAAATATACATTTGGGATTGTTCTTAGCCTCATTTAACACAGTAAATTCATCAGGCTTGAGCCATGTTCCAGTCAGGCCAATCACATCAAGATTATGATCAGTAATTAGTTCATTGACTATGACTGCCTTCGAAGTGAGGGATCTAACATTAAGTAGCCCTATTTTGAGATGTGAGGTATCACTTTCAATAATGACAGGAATGGAGGAGGCCTTTATTCCAGTGCGATTGCTAAGTTGAACACCGCCATGTTTTGTTTTGCTCAACCTAGATCGAGGCACAGACACTCTCTCAATGGGGATAGCTGAGCTGACTACACTGACTGTGCTAGTGGCAGACTCCACTAAACTGGCAGGTTGGCTAACAGCCTGCTGCCTGGCCTGCACCCTCTCTCATTGTGGAGCTAGAGGTGTTAGAGCCCTGTCTATGTTCATAGATAAGATGAGAGCACCCCTCCAGCTAGGATGGAGTCCGTCACTCCTCAGCAGGCCATACTTGGTCCTGTTTGTGGGTGAGTCCCAGAAAGAGGGCCAATTATCTTCAAATTCTATCTTTTTGGAGGGGCAGAAAACAGTTTTCAACCAGCGATTGAGTTGTGAGACTCTGCTGTAGAGCTCATCACTCCCCCTAACTGGGAGGGGGGCAGAGACATTTACTCAATGCTGACACATGTTTCTAGCTGATTTACACGTTGAAGCTACGTTGCGTTTGGTGACCTCTGACGGTTTCATTCTAACTTCTTGGTGCCGACGTGGATAACAATATCTCTACACTTGCCAGTTCTAGCCTTAGCCAGCACCATCATCAGACTAGCCTTTTTTGTTGGTTGCCCTGCCCCCTATTAAACAGTGTATGATCGCTGTATGATTATTTTTATGTGAAATATGGCAGACAATGGAGTCGCCAATGACTAGGGTTTTCAATTTATCAGAGCTAATGGTGGGAGGCTTCGGCGGCTCAAACCCCATAACGGGGTTACTACTATCTGTACTTACTGGTGGCACAGAGGCTGTTTCATCCTTTCCTACACTTAAAATTACCCTTGCCTAACAATTGCATCTGAAGCTGTGCTTGCAACATGGCTATCCTCACCATAAGGTGATAGTTCTCCTGTATATTATGAGTACAGCGGCTGCAATTCGATGGCATAGTGTTAATTTAACCAAACTCAGCAAAAAAATAAACATCCCTCTTTCAGGACCCTGTCTTTCAAAGATAATTCGTAAAAATCCAAATAACTTCACAGATCTTCATTTAAACACTGTTTCCCATGCTTGTTCAATAAACCATAAACAATTAATGAACATGCACCTGTGGAACGCTCATGAAGGAATGAGCGTTACACCAAGGCCTGTACTCTGGAGCAGGATCGATTTGGAGGTGGAGGGTCTGTCATGGTCTGGGGCGGTGTGTCACAGCATCATCGGACTGAGCTTGTTGTCACTGCAGGCAATCTCAATGCTGTGCGTTATAGGGAAGACATTCTCCGCACTCATTTAGTACTCTGCCTGCAGGCTCATCCTGACATGACCCTCCAGCATGACAATGCCACAAGCCATACTGCTTGTTCTGTGCGTGATTTCCTGCAAGACAGGAATGTCAGTGTTCTGCCATGGCCAGCGAAGAGCCCGGATCTCAATCCCATTGAGGACGTCTGGGAACTGTTGGATCGGAGGGTGAGGGCTAGGGCCATTCCCCCCAGAAATGTCTGGGAACTTGCAGGTGCCTTGGTGGAAGAATGGGGTAACATCTCACAGCAAGAACTGGCAAATCTGGTGCAGTCCATAAGGAGGAGATGCACTGCAGTACTTAATGCAGCTGGTGGCCACACCAGATACTGACTGTTACTTTTGATTTTGACTCCCCCCTTTGTTCAGGAACACATTCGTCAATTTCTGTTAGTCACATGTCTGTGGAACTTGTTCAGTTTATGTCTCAGTTGTTGAATCTTGTTATGTTCATACAAATATTGACACACGTTAAGTTTGTTGAAAATAAACACAGTTGACAGTGAGAGGACATTTCTTTTTTTGCTGAGTTTACTTGAATGAAAATAGTAGAGCAAGGAAAAGATGTTGGTAAAATGCAATAAAAGTAAAAACAATTTAGCAGCTAGCCAAGTAGCAACAAACAGCACAACAGCAATGAGACAAGTCCAGAAGTTGAGATGCAAGTTCTTTATTTGAAATGTGTTAGTGTGTTGCTAAGGGAAATTCAGCCAACACATGGAAAATCAAGACTAATATAGCCTACATGTATCTTTACTATAGTACTGCATCTTTATTCAGCCTTGCAGACAATCACACTTCTGGCTAATAATCAAGTTTATCCACATTTTTTTAAAGTTACAACCTTATTCCCCCCCAAAATGTCCTCATCAATCTACACGCAATAACCCATAATGACAAGCAAAAACAGATTTTTTTAGAATTTTTGGCAAATGTATAAAAAATTTAAAACTGATTAGTATTCAGACCCTTTGCTATGAGACTCGAAATTGAGCTCAGGTTCATCCTGTTTCTATTAATCATCCTTGAGATGTTTCTACAACTTGATTGGAGTCCACCTGTGGTAAATTCAATTGATTGGACATGATTTGGAAAGGCACACACCTGTGTTTATAAGGTCCTACAGCTGACAGTGCATGTCAGAGCAAAAACCAAGCTATGAGGTCGAAGGAATTGTCCGTAGAGTGCCGAGACACAGATCTGTGGAAGGGTGCCAAAAAAATATCTGCAGCGTTGAATGTCCCCAAGAATAAGGCCAAACTGAGCAATCGTGGGAGAAGGGCCTTGCTCAGGGTGGTGACCAATAACCTGCTGGTCACTCTGAAAAGCTCCAGAGTTCCTCTGTGGAGTTGGGAGAACCTTCTAGAAGGACAACCATATCTGCAGCACTCCATCAATCAGCCCTTTATTGTAGAGTGGCCAGACGGAAGCGACTCCTCAGTTAAAGGCACATGACAGCCCACTTGGAGTTTGCCAAAAGGCACCTAAAGGACTCCCAGACCATGAGAAACAAGATTCTCTGGTCTGATGAAACCAAGATTGAACTCTTTGGCCTGAATGCCAAGCGTCAAGTCTGGAGGAAACCTGGCACCATCCGTAAGGTAAAGCATGGTGGTGGCAGGAGACTAGTCAGGATCGAGGGAAAGATGAACGGAGCAAAGTACAGAGAGATCCTTGATGAAGTGAACAGTTTTTTTCCTTCAAGAGATACTTCGGGATTTTAGTAATGAGTAATGGTAATGCCTTAACTGTGTGCAGTTTGAAGGAAGTTGCTAACTAGAGCTAGCGCAATCCTGAAGGATCCCTTTAACAACAAAGCTTGACATGAGGGGGCCTCAAACCTTATAAGAAGAAAAAGTCTAAACGTAAACTTTAAATGTTCACAAGTATGTTATCGGTATGTTAGTTTCCCTGGCACCATTTCCACATGGTAATGTTTTAGCATTTTTGGCACAAATCCCATCCAAGTCATATGACCAATATTAGCATTTTTTTACGTATCATGTCCAAATCATCCGAAACTAAATCCAATGTATTGTGAAGCTCAACAGTCACTTATAGATGATTTGAACATGATGCACAAACAATTATAATATCGGTCTCATGACTTGAATGGGAACGCATGTCAAACTTTGTCCATAGACTGGTTACAGGGAAGGAAACCCAATATAATATTTAGTAATTTGGTGAATTATCCCCTTAATAGCTTTAGCTGAGAGGGATGAAAAATAAATTGGCATCTGTGACAATTATTTGAATAATTCAATGGGTGTTTTGTGCACAAAGGTGATGATTAAAGTATCTTATTAGGAATTTTCAAATTTGACTTCTCCATGTCTGGTAATTGTCTTCCTGGGCCGGACGAATGCTAAACTGCAATACCGAAAGTGTCCTCAACGCCAGCAAGACAAAGAGGCTGCTCGGGAACTACAGGAAATGGAGGGGCGCGCATGCCCCCATCCACATTCTTTGGAGCTACAGTGGAGAGGGTCGAGAGCTTAATGTTCTTCGGTGTCCACATCACTAAGGAATGAATATGGTCCACACACACCCACACAGTTGTGAAGAGGGCACGACAGCGCCTCTTCCCCCTCAGGAGGCTGAAGAGATTTGCCAAGGGCTCTCAGATCCTCAAAAGGTCCTACAGCTGCACCATTGAGAGCATTGTGACTGCCTGCATCACCGCTTGGTACGGCAATTGCAAAGCTCTACAGAGGGTGATGAGTACAGCCCAGTACATCACTGGGGCCAAGTTCCATGCAATCCTGGACCTCTATAACAGGCGACGTCAGATGAAGGCCCAAAAAATTGCCAAAGCCATATGTTCTCTCTACCAGCACATGGCAAGCGGTACCAGTGCACTGAAAACAACAGGACCATGAACAGCTTATACCCCCCAAGCCACAAGACTGCTACATAGCTAATCAAATGGCTACCCGGACTGCCTGCACTGACCCTTTTTGCACTAACTCTCTTGTACACACTGGACTACCCAAACACTGACACATACTTACACTGACACCCCAACACACACACACACGCATACTGACACCAAACACACACTCACACGCACACATTTCACACTCAGCACATATGCTGCGGCTACTGTCTTACCTATCCTGTTGCCTAGTCACCTTACTTCTACCTATGTACATAGCTACCTCAATTAACTTGTACCCTTGCTCATCGACTCGGTACTGGTACTCCCTGTATATACCCATGTTATTTGTACTCTTATTCGCTGTGTATTTATTCCTCATGTCACTATTTCAGTTTTTTTTAAATAATCTTTAACACTGCATTGTTAGAAAAGGACCCATGAGTAAGCATTTCACTGTTAGTCTACACCTGTTGTTTGCGAAGCATGTGACAAATGAAATTAGATTATGTTTGTCCTCTGGGTACAGTGGAAAGCAGTGGTGTAAAATGTTAGGGTATCTGTACTTTACGATGTATATTTTTGACAACTTTTACTTCACGACATTCCTAAAGAAAACAATGTACTTTTTACTCCATACATTTTCCCTGTCACCCAAAAGTACTGGTTACATTTTTAATGCTTAGCAGGAGAAGAAAATGGTCACACACTTATCAAGGGAACATCCCTGGTCATCCCTACTGACGGACTGACTAAACACATGCTTAGATTGTAAATGATGTCTGAGTGTTGGAGCATGCCCCTGGCTATCTGTAAATTAAAAAAACAAGAACATGATGCTGTCTGGTTTGCTTAATATAAAAATTATTTTTATTTTTGCTTTTACTTTTGATACTTAAGTATATTTAAAACCAAATACTTGAACTTTTACTCAAGTAGTATTTTACTGGGTGACTTGAATCATTTTCTATTAGGGTACAGTTGAAGTCAGAAGTTTACATACACTTAGCTTGGAGTCGTTAAAACTTGTTTTTCAACCACTCCACAAATTTCTTGTTAACAAACTATAGTTTTGGCAAGTCGGTTAGGAGGACATCTACTTTGTGCATGACACAAGTAATTCTTCCAACAATTGTTTACAGACAGATTATTTCACTTATAATTCAATGTATCACAATTCCAGTGGGTCAGAAGTTTACATACACTAAGTTACCTGTGCCTTTAAACCGCTTGGACAATTCCAGGAAATTATGTCATGGCTTTAGGAGCTTCTGATAGGCTAATTGACCTCATTTGAGTCTATTGGATGTATTTCAAGACCTACCTTCAAACTCAGTGCCTATTTGCTTGACATCATGGGACAACCAAAAGAAATCAGCCAATACTTCAGAAAAAAAGGATTGTAGACCTCCACAAGTCTGGTACATCCTTGAGAGCAATTTCCAAATGCCTGAAGGTAGCACATTCATCTTAACAAACAATAGTACGCAAGTATAAACACCATAGGACCATACAGCCGTCATACTGCTCAGGAAGGAGATGCGTTCTGTCTCCTAGAGATGAATGTACTTTGATGCGAAAAGTGCAAATCAATCCCAGAACAACAACAAAGGACCTTGTGAAGATGCTGGAGGAAACAGGTACACAAGTATCTATATCCACAGTAAAACCAGACCTATATCGACATAACCTGAAAGGTCGCTCAGCAAGGAGGGGCCACTGCTCCAAAACCGACATTAAGAAGCCAGACTACGGTTTGCAACTGCACATGGGGACAAAGATCGTACTTTTTGGAGAAATGTCCTCTGGTCTGATTAAACAAAAATAAAACTGTTTGGCCATTATGACCACTTTATGGAGGAAAAAGTTTTGGAGGAAAAAGGGGGAGGCTTGCAAGCCAAAGAACACTGTCCCAACTGTGAAGCACGGGGGTGGCAGCATCATGTTGTGGGGGTGGCAGCATCATGTTGTGAGGGTGCATTGCTGCAGGAGGGACTGGTGCTCTTCACAAAATAGATGGCATCCTGAGGGAGGAAAAGTATGTGGATATATTGAAGTAACATCTCAAGACATCAGTCAGGAAGTTAAAGCTTGGTCGAAAATAGGTCTTCCAAATGGTCAATGACCCCAAACATACTTCCAAAGTTGTGGCTAAATGGCTTAAGGACAACAAAGTCAAGGTATTGGAGTGGCCATCACAAAGCCCTGACCTCAATCCCATAGAACATTTGTGGTCAGAACTGAAAAAGCGTGTGCGGGCAAGGAGGCCTACAAACCCGACTCCGTTACAATAGCTCTGTCAGGAGGAATGGGACAAAATTTACCCAATGTATTGTGGAAGGCTACCTGAAACGTTTGACCCAAGTTAAACAATTTAAAGGCAATGCTACCAAATACTAATTGTGTATATAAACTTCTGACCCACTGTGAAAGTGATGAAAGAAATAAAAGCTGAAATAAATCATTCTCTCTACTATTACTCTAACAGTTCACATTCTTAAAATAAAGTGGTGTTCCAAACTGCCCTAAAACGGGGAATTTTTACTAGGATTAAATGTCAGGAATTGTGAAAAACTGAGTTTAGATGTATTTGGCTAAGGTGTATGTGAACTTCAGACATCAACTGTATCTTTACTTTTATTCAAGTTTAACGATTGGGTATTTTCTCCACCATTGGTGGAAGGTGTGCTTCTCGACCAGAACCCTGGTGGCCTTAATCCAGAGCCCTCTTTCTACATCTGTTTCATGTACCATCTGTGTGTGACAAAACCATCTAAAACAAGCCTTCATGTTATTTTCAACACCATAAAGCTCTAAGAACTTCCTTTGCACAAATTGTACCCCTCACACGCCTGATGCTCTAGATTTCCACAGGTCCCCCCCCAAAAAAAAGTTCTGTAAATTGTACAATATTATAATATTCAATGTAGCACATTAAAATAAGTCTTGATAATAGATTATTTCATTGTACCACCAATGAGTCTTGACCATTAATTTAGATATGGGACTTTTATTTAGAAAAGACTATAGCTTTCATGATACCGGAAGTATTTCTATATTTACAATGTTTTTTTAAATACCTAAGGTCGCTAACTGCACGTTGCTAGTTAGTTGCAATATTGTAGCTATTAGCGCGCTATTTCCTAGCTGGGAGAGAAGCCCTTTGCCTTCACAGAAACATCAATATCTTCGCTTAATTCCTTCTCTCTTTTTTCATAACATCTAGTTAACGGTGGTTGCGTTATCTTCAAACTATCTAGAATCGTTGGCTAGCTAATGTTTGTCAAGCTAACTTTGGTACCATTGGAAGCTAACGTTAGGTTATTCAGCACTAGCCAGAGTTTTAGCAATCTCATTCCATACATTAGCTAGCCAGTTGCAAGCTGGCATTTATATTCACTAACTAGCTCCATACTTTTGGCGATTTTATTTAGCATTTTGTATTGTTTACGAGCTCGTCTGTCTGAAACAAAGGTGAGCATGGCAATGAGACAGACACCACTCACCTGCTCTGGCCACACAAGACCTGTGGTGGATCTAGCCTTCAGTGGCATCACCCCATACGGGTATTTTCTCATCAGTGCCTGCAAGGGTAAGATTAGATAACCATAGATCATTGTTTAGAAAATATTTAATGTAAAGTAGAGTTTAACAAAGTTATATTACCTCATTTTCTCAGGTGGGGGTCTGAATAGAGAGGCGAATTTAATAATGTATTTAGGAAATTATCATAGACTTTTTCACTCATGTATGTGCTACAGTTGGAGGTACTGTAGTTGTCTAACCACTTATGATTGTTCCTTCTTGTAGATGGCAAACCCATGTTGCGCCAGGGAGACACAGGGGACTGGATCGGAACGTTCCTGGGTCACAAGGGTGCTGTCTGGGGGGCCACTCTGAATAATGAAGCCACCAAGGCAGCCACTGCTGCTGCAGATTTCACTGCGTATGTATTTAGGCCTACAACATAGCCTGGCCATGACCAGGCTATGACAACAATGTAGAGAGCAATGGTAATTGTGTCTTTTATGTAGGCTCTAATGGAGACTATTCCTTTATCATGACTCTCAGTTCCATTACACATAAGAGTCATTTGACGAAGGCGTTTTGTTAAAAGCAACATTAACACGCGTCGCTTGCGGTACGGTTTTGGAAGAATAAGGACCTTATCTTTCATATCAACGAGAAATAATTTTCAAAATACAAAAGGTTAAATTGATACACCTTGATAGGGTTAGTGTTGCTACACGGCCATATCTCCATGTTACAGCATTTGCTTATGGGAAACCGATGGAAGACAAGCAGCGACCACCTTTACTAATTGTCTATCTAGCATTCTCCGAACACCTGTGTGTAAGATTAACTCGCCAGTCGTGTGCGTCGCGTATGGCTGAAAATTGTAGGGAGAAGGCAGAATGCTGACTAGAGTTTGAGGGCTATAATGGAGGCTAACTTCGCCATGGCTCTTTGGCCAGCACCTATGGGGAAATTAAAGTTTTTAGGGGGATTAATACTGAAAATAAGGTCTGTCGTAAACAAGGGCTTAGGAGATCTTATGCGTTTTGTTCTATGAGATAATTAAGAACTATTTATGTAATCAAGTAAAAAGCTAACAATATGTAATGTAAAAGATAAAAAAACGACTATTCTTTAACCTTTATTTTACTAGGCAAGTCAGTTAATTAAGAACAAATTCTTATTTACAATGACTGCCTACACCGGCCAAACCCGGAAGACGCTGGGCCAATTTTGCGCCGTCCTATGGGACTCACAATCACGGCCGGTTGTGATACAGCCTGAAATCAAACCAGGGTCTGTTGTGACGCCTCTAGCACTAAGATGTAGTGCCTTAGACCGCTGCGCCACTCGGGAGCCCATGCCTTTGATGTCTAGCAAACAGGTTTAGCTTACCTTGTCAGACAGACCCAAAATCAATTCTAGACGAGATTGTTCGGGAACCAATAAAACAAGCACCTTCCCGTTGAAGAGATGTGGTTGCAGCCTGGAGCAAAACAATATACCATTCTTGTGTTTTTGTTTGAGCTGGTAGCTTACAAAGCTAACTGGCTTTTTGTCAGACTAGCATTGTGTAATTTTGCGACTAATGTTGTCGTTCCATATCTCTGAAAGTGAGTGACTTGTTGGCAACTGACTTATTTTGAGCACATAGGCTTCATAATTCATAAAGGTCATGTTAATTGACTGATATTATCTCATGAAAACAAAACATATAAGATCTCCTAAGCCTGTGTTGAACTCAGACCTTATTTTCAGCGTATATCCCAAAACACCATTATTTCCCCATTAATTTCCCCTGTAGGAATGGTGAACGAACCATAGGTAGAAAATGCCAACAAATTTCAGATTTTTAGGACTACAAGCTGGCGGGCTCTATAAGAGTTGGCCTCGGCACAGACATTATAGAACCAGGCTATAACCATTTACTGTACTTCAGAACAGAATGAGTGGAAAGTCTTCAATTATTCATATTGTTCAATGAGAGATCTCCAAAGACTTCTGACATTAGCTTATTACTCTCCTAGCCTGGGTGCTAGTCTGTCTGCTTTGTGCTTTGTCATTTCAACAACAGAGTTTGTGAAAGCAAAAGAATGTCTGGCAAGTGGTAATTAGGCTACTGTATTATTTTTCTTGGCTGATGTAGACTGTTGGGTAGGAGCGTTGGGTCAGTAACTGAATGGTTGCTGGATTGAATCCCCGAGCTGACAAGGTAATACAAATCTGTTGCTCTGCCCCTGAGCAAGGCAGTTAACCAACTGTTCCCTGGGTCGCCAATGACATGGATGTTAAGGCAGCCCCCGCACCTCTCTTGATTCAGAAGGGTTGGGTTAAATACGGAAGACACATTTCAGTTGAATGCATTCAGTTGTACAACTGACTAGGTATCCCCCTTTCCCTTTTTATACTGATGATGACTATCTCTTTGCTCTTCAGGAAGGTGTGGGATGCCGTGACTGGAGATGAGGTGCTCACGCTGGCACACAAGCACATTGTCAAGTCAGTCAATTTTACTAAGGTAATACAGTTACTTGGTATTGATATGGGTTTTACTGTACGTGTCAAATGTATGAAATTGAGGACTTAAATTCTCCCTGTCATGACAGTGTAAACCTGATTACATGTCTCGCATACCTTTTTTGTTCTGGGGACTTTCTTATGGGACTTTCATATATTGGATATTTCAGTCAACTTCTTCCGCCTCCATTTCTCTCTGACAGGATAGCAGTTGTCTGTTAACAGGAGGGAATGATAAGATAATACGCATCTACGACCTCAACAAACCAGAAGCAGGTTTGTACCAATGCAAGCCCTTGTTTAATTGTTTGTGCCAACATTTGGTTGTGTTGAGATATGTATTGTGTTTTGTTTCCCTCAGAACCGCAAGAGATTACAGGGCACACGTCTGCCATAAAGAAAGCCCTGTGGTGTAACAACGACACACAGATCCTCTCTGCCGCTGATGACAAAACCGTACGGTCAGTGCTCTTTGATCTACCTGGTTCTACATTTGTCATGGATATTATCATGATGCCAAAAGGCTGATAGGATGACCACACACCTTATATACTATCGGGAACATTTGGAAGCATTTGCAGTCATTTTTCCTTGCGGCAAAAAGTCTCTGCCCACTATGAACACAAGAGGGCAGTGTGTGATTATCAACATTGAAAAATCATAAACATACTATTGTCATAAGTCTGGCCATCACTCTGGTTTTTGCTGTCATTTCTTGATGAGTTTTCAATCAACCGAGTACTGTATCTATTGATCTAAAATATGTATTTCTATATTCCCTTGTGTAGACTGTGGGACAGGAATTCCACTGAGGTTGTGAAGCAGCTCTCCTTCGACATGTCAGTCAGCAGCATGGAGTACATCCCTGACGGAGAGGTTTTGGTCATCACGTATGGAAAGACCATCGCGTTCTACAATGCCCTCAGGTACAATACACAAAACCCAGGCATTGCCCTCAGGCATAGCTCGAGGTAGACGTTGTCACTAACCACACATCTAGGATAAGATTTTCCCACCCCCAAACCTAGCCTAAACCATTAGGGGACTGATAAAATATCTGACCCTGTATCATAGGTTAGGGACTACTTCTACCTACTCCTCAGGCGCAGTCATAGCATACAGTATATGCCATCCATTATAGTTTGATTTCTCTCATATTTGATTGTCATTGCTAGTGCTAAAGCTGTGTGTGTTTCCTTACTGACTTGTGTTTCTCCCTAGCCTTGACATGATCAAGACTGTGGATGCCCCTGCCTCCATTCACTCTGCCTCGCTGCATCCAGATAAGGACTTCTTTGTTGCCGGGGGAGATGACTTCAAGCTCTACAAATTTGACTACGGCACCAAGGAGGAGTTGGGTAAAGCAGCAGCTTAAACTACAATTTAAAAAAAACAACAAAAAAAACACCAATTTACAGGGCATTTGGCAAGTATTCAGACCCCTTGACTTTTCCCATATTTTGTAATGTTACAGCCTAATTCTAAAATTGATTAAATCGATTTTTCCCCTCATCAATCTACACACCATACCCCATAATGACAAAGCAAAAACAGGTTTTAGATTTTTTTTTTTTTTACAAATGTATAAAAAAACATTTAAAAACAGAAATAATACATTTACATAAGTATACCCTTTACTCAGTACTTTGTTGAAGCACCTTTGGCAGTGATTACAGCCTTGAGTCTTCTTGGGTATGACGCTACATGCTTGGCACACCTGTATTTGGGGAGTTTTTCCCATTCTTCTCTGCAGAACCTCTCAAGCTCTGTCAGGTTGGATGGGGAGCAATCGCTGAATAGCTATTTTCATGTCTCTCCAGAGATTTTCGATCGGGTTCAAGTCCGGGCTCTGGCTGGGCCACTCGAGGACATTGAGACTTGTCCCAAAGCCACGCCTGCATTGTATTGGCTGTGTGCTTAGGGTTGTTTTTCTGTTGTATGGTGAACCTTCGGCTCAGTCTGAGATCCTGAGTGCTCTGGAGCAGGTTTTTTGTTCAAGGATCTCTCTGTACTTTGCTCCGTTCAACTTTCCCTCGATTCTGACTAGTCTCCCAGTCCCTGCCGCTGAGAAACATCCCCACAGCATGATGCTGCCACCACCATGCTTCACCATAGGGATGGTGCCAAGTTTTCTCCAGGCGTGATTCTTGGCATTCAGGCCAAAGAGTTCAATCTTGGCTTCATCAGACCAGAGAATCTTGTTTCTCATGGTCTGAGAGTCCTTTAGGTGCCCTTTTGCAAACCCCAAGCGGGCTGTCATGTGCCTTTTACTGAGGAGTGGTTTCCGTCTGGCCACTCTACCATAAAGGGCTAATTGGTGGAGTGCTGCAGAGATGGTTGTCAATCTGGAAGGTTCTCCCATCTCCACAGAGGACGTCTGGAGCTCTGTCAGAGTGACCATCGGGTTCTTGGTCACATCCCTGACCAAGGCCAGCTCTATGAAGAGTCTTGGTGGTTCCAAACTTCTTCCATTTAAGAATGGAGGCCACTGTATTCTTTGGGACTTTCAATGCTGCAGAATCTATAGGTAATTCCTTCAACATCATGGCTTGGTTTTTGCTCTGACATGCACTGTCAACTGTGGGATCTTATATAAACAGGTGTGTATATTTCCAAGCCATGTCCAATCATTTGAATTTACCACAGGTGGACTCCTATCAAGTTGTATAAACATCTCATGGATGATCAATAGAGACAGGTTGTACCTGAGCTCAATTTCGAGTCTCATAGCAAAGTGTCTGAATACTTAAGTTAAAAAAAAGTTGTTTTTAAAATAAATTTGCTAAATGTTCTAAAAAACTGTTTTTGCTTTGTCATCATGGGGTATTGTGTGTAGATTGAGGAGAAAAAAAATACGTCATCCATTTTCGAATAAGGCTGTAACGTAACGAAATGTGGAAAAAGTCAAGGGGTCTGAATACTTTCCGAATTACCTGTATATAAGAGAATGCTCACTAAATCCTAACCAACTCACTGATATCGACCACATACTGTTGGACAGGAGTGGCTCCCTCACATGTATGGCTTTATAACCTGTGTGTGGACATGTTTAGGGTTAGGGTCATGTTTAACACTGCTGTGGCTCTCTTTCTGCTCCTCCTGTAGAGTCATACAAGGGCCACTTTGGGCCAGTCCACTGTGTGCGGTTCAGTCCAGACGGGGAGCTGTATGCCAGTGGCTCTGAGGATGGTACGCTCCGGCTGTGGCAGACTGCGGTCGGCAAAACCTATGGCCTGTGGAAGTGTGTCCTTCCTGGTGAGTTTTCATGCTTAATGTCAAATAATTAATAGGGGTTCCTAGGAGCTTTATCTGAAATGACTGGGTAGATATAAGCAATATGGCATGGTATTGGCAAGGTGATGACCGGTGCCTGGCTTCCGTCTGGCCACACTACCATAAAGGGCTGATTGGTGGAGTGCCGCAGAGATGGTTGTCCTTCTGGTAGGTTCTCTCATCTCCACAGAGGACCTCTGGAGCTCTGTCAGAGTGACCATCGGGTTCTTGGTAACATCCCTGACCAAGGCCCTTCTCCCCCGATTGCTCGATTTGGCAGGGTCTTGGTGGTTCCAAACTTCTTCCGTTTAAGAATAATTGAGGCCACGATGTTCTTGGGGACCTTCAATGCTGCAGAAATGTTTTGGTACCCTTCCCCAGATCTGTGCCTCGACACAATCCTGTCTTGGATCTCTACAGATAATCCTACAGACCTCATTGCTTGGTTTTTGCTCTGAAATGCACTGTCAACTGTGGGATCTTATATAGACAGGTGTGTGTGCCTTTCCAAATCATTTCCAATCACTTGAATTTACCACAGGTGGTCTCCAAGTTGTAGAAACAGCTCAAGGATGATCAATGGAAACAGGATGCAGCTCAATTTTGAGTCTCATAGCAAAGAGTCTGAATACTTGTAAATAAGGTATTTCTGCCTCCCGAGTGGCACAGTGGTCTAAGGCACTGCATCGCAGTGCTAGCTGTGCCACTAGAGATTCTGGGTTTGAGTCCAGTCTCAGTCGCAGCCGGCCGCAACCGGGAAAACAATGGGGCGGCGCACAATTGACCCAGCATCGTCCAGGTTAGGGGAGGGTTTGGCCGACCGTCCCATCGCGCACTAGCTACTCCTGTGGCAGGTCGGGCGCAGTGCACGCTGACACGGTCGCCGGGACCTCTGACTCAAGACTGTAACTACCAATTGGATACCACTAAATTGGAGAGAAAAAGTGAAAAACCGTATGTATGTATGTATGTATGTATACATACACACAATTTACACACAATTTACACACAATACCCCCTGTACGTATTGTGTGTAAATTGGGGGGATTATTTAATACATTTTAGAATAAGTCTGTACGCAGGGGTGGGAAACTTGAGTCCTCAAAGGCCTGATTGGTGTCACAACTTTTCTCGATCCTTATTAAACACAACTGAATAATCAAATTGCATTCTAAACTGAAGATCATGATTAGGTGATTATGGAGTCAGGTGTGTTAGCTGGTGCACAATTGTGACACCAATCAGGCCCTCAAAGACTGGAATTGCCCACCCCTGCACGTAACAAAGTGTGGAAAAAGTCAATGGGTCTGAATACTTTCCGAATGAACTGTATCTTATCGGAAGGGGTGCTGACTTCGTTAAGAGGCTTAAAACCGAAATGGAATCAACCATGCAAATGTCATTGAGTATTATTTTCCTCAACAGAGGAGCTGGTGTCCGAGAACTCTGACACAATATACTGCACTCCTGCTGCTCCTGAGATCAAGGCCTGAGACAGGGGGGAGACGAAAGAAAGGAGAGCAGAAGGAGGTGAGGAGAAGAGCAGGGTGTTCCAGTCTCTTCAGAACACCAAGCCCCAGCAAGGACCTGAGCCCCTCCTCTTCACCAGGAACTGATCTGGAGTTGAGCTCTCGATTTACACACGTGTTCAGGCAGACCCAACACACACATGTACACACACAACATGGGTTCTAGTGGTAATTAGAAGAACACACACACACACACAGATTGGGTTCCAGAGGAAAGTAGTAGACCTGTGAGCATCAGGCTCATCGCTGCCTGCTTTCTCTCTGATCAGCTCAATCTGTCCCCCCTGATCTGTTTGTATGTTCAACACTGTGACCCCATGAGCAATTTTTGTTTTAAATGTATTGACTTCAGGGGCAATTTGGTTCTCTGGATTTTTTTTCTTTCATTTTACAATATGGGAATACACACATAGTTACATGGGGAGGGAAACTGATGCTATCTTTGAGAAATTATGTTAATTTTCTCAATGAAATGATCTTATTCAGTAAAAGTGGTGTATTGTCCATAGGTGTACCCTAAACTAGTATATGGGGTAATGTTCTCTAACAGGCCAGAGAGTAAAATTACTTAAGTTGTTTGCTTTGTATTTTTGTCCTTGGTTGCAACTTTGCAGTTATGTAATTAAATAAAGAGATACATACATCCATTCGTTTTTTTATGCACAAAAAAAGCTTTTTGTGGCAGCAAGACAAGTTCTTATATCAATTAAAGGGTAGTGCTTTGCAGTGCATTGTCAAATGGTTTGACTCACATACGTTTAAAATGTAAATAGAGAGAAAATAGAAATATATATGTATTTCGGTAGCTCATGAACGCCTAAACTGGGCACGTACTCTCTACCAATGGCAAAGCCCGATGTTACTGCTCTTGTCCAATAGTGTCCGCTTTCACAGGGCAGTGGGTCCATTCTCACCGCGTTTGTTCCTTCAATGTTGGCAGAGGGCCGGTGTCCTAGCAGATATTGGTATAATAACCCAAGCACTTCAAATGGTGAGGTTTGTCTTGTTTAGCGCGTCCACTTCTTAATTATACTGTCAAGGAGATTTATACAAAAGAGGAACCAACACGAGTAAGCTAATGTGCTAAGATTGTAACTGGAAGTATCAAGTTTGCGTACACGGGTAATTTTGCAGATTTAATCCAACAAGAGGCGCTAGTTAGCTAACATAGCCAGCTAAATACTTCATTTTGTTGTTACCGAGGCGGAGTTGCTTTTCATAGCGAGCAACATGCCGGAATATCTGGAGGACCCGTCTGTTCTCACCAAAGATAAACTCAAGAGCGAGCTTTTGGCCAACAATGTTGCTCTCCCAACCGGAGACCAGCGAAAGGACGTTTATGTGCGTCTGTATCTGAAAAACTTGACCGTGCAGAACAACAAGATCCTATCTACAGACGCCTTCTCCAGCGACGAGGAGTTGCATGTCCCGGTAGTGTCAAACAAAAGTCGCTCGGGCAGGGTGAGTTGTAAGATTTCTTCCCCGCTCGCGAATATAGTAATTGTAACAATGTTTCCAGTGTGAATGTTACAAGTAAATGTAGTTAAGATGTTACTGTTTTTGAAAGGGTGTTTTAATCTCCCTTTTTTTTTAAACATGTGATTTGGTATTATAGGTAATTACATTTTATTTAATTGTTTGAAAAGCATACCATTTTAAATATCGTTATTTTCAATTACAGCGTGTTCCATCTCGTTTAAATATAAAACGAACACATTTTGGCTGTATTGTATTACAAATCAGTTTAAAGTTTCCCGCTTAAAATATCTGCCACTGCTGAATGCACCCTTATGGAAACCCGTTCTCGCCACTCGTGTTTTGTGTGTAAATATCCGTACTACTTAAAATGTCGAGATATGTAAGTAAACATGTCCATACTAAACCGAAATTGAGATATGTCAATCAAGGTTCGAGATATTAACTCGAAATTTAGATAGTAGAACATAGAGATCCTTCAGAAAGTATTCATACCCCTTGATTTATAAAACATTTGTTGTTGCAGCCTAAATTCAAAATATATTAAATTGATTTCTCTCACACCCATCTACACAATACCCCATAATGACAGTGAGAACAGTTTTACAAATGTATTAAATTAAATACAGAAATCAAATTTACATAACTATTCACATGGCTGATCCATGTAAGAATGCCCTTTTGGTAGCGATTACAGCTGTACGTTTTTCTGGCAAAGTCTCCAAGAACTTTGCACACCTGGATTGTACAAAATTTGCACATTATTTTTGAAATTCTTCAAGGTCTTTCAAGTTGGATGTTGATTATTGCTAGACAGCATTTTCAAGTCTTGCCATAGATTTTCAAGTAAAAACTGTATTTCGGCTACTTAATGTCATCTTTTGCCTCAAGGTGAAATCCCTGAGTGGTTTCCTTCCTCTGGCAACTGAGTTAGGAAAGATGCCTGTATCGTTGTAGTTACTGTGTCTATTGATACACCATCCACATTTGAATTAATACATTCATGCTCAAATGTCTGCTTTTATTTTTACCCGTCTATCAATAGGTGCCTTTTTTGTGAAGCATTGAAAAACTTCCTTGGTCTTTTTGGTTTGAATCTGTGTTTGAAATTGACTACTCGTCTGAGGAAACTTACAGATAATTGCATGTGTGGCGTGCAGAGAGGTAGTCATAAACTTTTTTTAAAGACTATTATTGCATTCCATGTACTTATTAAGTGCTTTTACTCCTCAACTTAAGTCTTGTCATAATAAAGGGGTTTAATATTTAATGACTCAAGACATTTCAGCTTTTCATTTTTATTAATTTGTCAAAAATGTCTTAACGACGTCACTTTGACAGTATGGGTATTGTGCGGAGACCAGTGACACCTCAATTTAATCAGTTTTAAATTCAGACTCTTAACACAACAATGTGGGAAAAGGCAAGGGCTGTGAGAACTTTCTGGAGACATTGTACCTGTCAATGTAATGTAGGACTAGATTGGCAGTTCTTAAAAACTCAACTCTACAGTGTGTTGTCAAGTATCAAGATAACAGCTGTCACCTTCATGTGTAACAGGGTGTTTTTCCTAATCCACCAAGCCCCCCTTTCTTCTTTGGGGAAGTTGTGGGGCAGCTTTAATGAACTGATATTTGTGAAGCATTTGTGAAAAACAGCTGTTCTTTAGACTCTTAGGGTTTGTGTACTGTATAGTAGGCCTACAAAATTGGAATGCATTGTATGCGTGCTTTAAAGAAAAATGTATTCAGGTGCGTACACCTTGTTGCCCTGCATCAGTTGTGAATGACTGAATGAAAAGAACAGCTTGCAGTCACAACTTCTGCAGTTCACAACAGTCTTTGTACATTGGGGTAAGGTTACGGTCACATCACCTCTATTTGCTCAGTTTTAGGGAGGGAACCATTGACATTTGTTGAGAGGTGTGGACAGTGAGAATATCAATCACTTGTCTTCTGCCCACAAAAACACTGAAACTCTATGATTCAGATTGTTTAATAGTCACATGTACAGGGTTGCAGGGTACAGTGAAAAGCTCCAACATGCAGGACTAGTAAAGTAATAGAAATAGCACTATAGATGTAACTGGCAGTAATGAATGAGTAAAGAAATGTCCATTGGGGTGGAGGCAGAGTAAAGAATGTTGAGGGGGTGGAGTGACCATGCGGTTAAACCATTTAATCTTCTCGGAGTTGTGTATGCAGAAGAATTTGAAGTTATTAAACGTCTCCACGCGGCCCTGTTGATGAGGATGGGTCCTTGTCCAGGCTGGTTCCTGCTGAAGTCCACAATCGGCTCCTTTGTTTTGCTGACATTGAGGGAGAGGTTGTTTACCTGGCACCACGCCATCAGAGTGCCTACCTCCTCCCTGTACGCTGTGTTGTTGGTGATCAGGCCTACTACTGACATGTCTTGTTGGAGTTGGAACTGTGTGAGGCCATGCAGTCATGGGTATACCGATTAAACAGGAGGGGACTGAGGATGCACCCTTGTGGGGCCCCTGTATTGAGGGATCGGTGTCGAGGAGGTAATGTTGCCTACCTTCACCACTTGGGGGTGGCCCATCAGGAAGTCCACGACCCAGTTGCATAGGGAGGAGTTCAGCCCCAGGGCTGTGTATTGAGCTTATAGAGCACAATCCACGGGAAGCTTGAAGTTCAATCAAATTATATTTTTACTTACTGTCCCGGTGGGCTGGACGGTTGTTCATTATGAAGAGTGGAATTGGAGACTAAAGACAACAGACCCATGTTTGCAAAGTCTGTTTAATAATACGTTATTTTAGGAATGTCATATTCTCCCTGTCATAATGACCAACCATCCTGCCCCATGGCACAGTAAGTTGAAATTAAATTGAACTTCCCTCTGTTTTTGTGCAACCCAATAAGCTAGGAAGCAACAATGGTGTATGCAAATACACATGCATTGCTAAAAGCCGCTAGTGTCACAAGTGGTGGAATCCACAGAAGGGTTGGAGCTGGACCGGAGAAGTTTTGTTTATGTTAGGGGAAAAGTCTAGGTATGCAGAGAAGAGGAAAGGAACTTCAAGGAGTTCTGAGTGTGCTGGAAATGGCATTTATAGAATAGGTAATGGAATTGAAGAAAATCGAGGTTCCTGGTGTGGAGGATAGGGCTATTTTCCTATTGTGTTTCTCTATTGAGGAAATAACTTTGTGGAAGTCTGCACGCATTCCCCTATCACTGAACATATGTTTGGTTAACTGTGTGTGTAGGCTAGTACTTTTTCGTTAGATGTAAATGCTATCGTATAGCAGTGCTCTTCCTGGTGTTTTCATATAGTCACCTGACTCCCAAGCATGTCTGTCTGTGATTTACAGCTTACCATAAAGCAGTTGAGGCAGTCATCCACTGGCACACTCAGAACTTTAAACACATTTTCACTCATAATAGCTATCAAAATAAACCTTTTGGGATAAAGGTGGAGGGAAAAAAACGTTTTTTTCCATCCAAAGGTTTAGTTCAACTAAGGTTGAATGGTTTATTGTCATTTGGAGTGAATTGTTTCACATGCAGCAGTCATCATAAGGACCACAGATATGAAAACCATCCATAACGGTGGTTAGCCATGTGCACATCATGATTCACAACCAAGCAGTTTGTTATAGTTCACCCCTAAAGCCACATAACAGTCAGTTTCAATATTACTTCGCCAAGCCATGATTTCTGTCTGAATAGAAACAACTTAGTCAGACTGAGAGCATTATGGAAATCTAGGCGATCATGCGACTGGACTATGTTAAACCATATTGTTCTGCAATGCATTGACGCAATCTTCATTCCATGTAATTTAAACCTCTAGTGTACAAACCTTCTGCAAGTAGCCTAGCGCAAAACTTAAAGCACAGGGATTGTCTGGGCCTTGGGGCTGGCCATGACCTCAGTGCCTTGATATCACTTTTAAAATGTGTGGTCAGAGAGCGGAAGATACGTGAGGAAACAAACTGGATGTCGGGAATTTTATTTTTCCCGTTATTTCTTCCTTGGAATTCTGCGATTATATAATGTGCTCAGCTGGGCTGAGATCCAGCTCCAACTTTACTGAGGCCTACAGTAAGGAGTCTAGTATAAGCTAATGGGAGACTGATAGCTGCTAAATCCCCCTGTGTGTCTGGGATTCTTTCCTTCTCTCTCTTTACTACACCCACCAAGGGTTGCACATTTTGTGGAATATTCAGAGGTGGAAACTTAACGTGGGAATTTATGGAAATATATGCAAATTAATATTAATACAATTTAAATGTTGTTTTTGTAGCATTGCATATATTTACCATATCATATGGAGACATAAACCTTTTACCTCATCATAAGTAGACATAATTAAAATGATTAAATCCTTCCAAAAAAAGAATGTGGTAATGAATTGAACTTTAATTAAATGAGTTGACTCTTCACATGAGATGATTTCACTGAACAACAACAGAAAGGGAATATTGAATGATCCATTGCATCTCCCAGAAATATTTTCAACATACATCTGTAAAATGATGGTTTCTAGACTAAGGCTTTGGTTGTCTTCCCCTCAGGCTTCCATGTCTCCTCCCTGGACCTCCCCAATGTCCACCTCTTGAACATCAGACTCTGGGGCCTCATCTTCACTGTCACTTTCCAACGTTGTTGCAGATGGCTTGTTGTCAGGCTCAAAAAGCCTCACATTTGCCCAGATGGCCACCAATTTTTCAACCCTTGTATTGGTCAGCCTGTTGTGTGCTTTGGTGTGTGTGTGTTCCCAAACAAGGACCAGTTGCGCTCTTAGGTGGCTGATGTTGGTGGGGTTTGGAGGGGGATGGAGCCAACAGGGGAAAGAGCCTCAGATCCACAAAGTCCCTTCCACCAGGTTGGTGATGAGATATGTTGGCACAACTGCCATATTGCATCTCCATCCCAAAGCCCTTGCTTGGAAGTGTACTTCGCCAGACTGCCAAGAACCTTGCCCATGGTAGTGATGACACCATAGAGACCTTGTTGATCTCATACTTGGGGTCCAACGTGGATGCTGCGGCATGTACGGGCTTCAGGCAGAAGTCTTCACACTTTTTGCATTTCAAAACGGCAGTTTTCTCTGCATGGCGCAACAGTGAAGTGGGCAGGGCAGTATGGATTTCTTATCTTTCATCTGCAAGCAGAGTCTGAACATCTGACAGGATGGTATTGTCTCCCTCAATCCGTGCAATGGCTACTGCTATAGGTTTCAGGCTGCTTACCACACTCTCCCAAAATACATAATCCAGAAGGATCTTCTTGATGGGGCTGTCCATATCGGCAGACAGTGATATGGCTATTTCTTGGAGAGACTCCTTCCTCTCCAGGAGACTGTCAAACATGATGACAACACCACCCCAACGGGTGTTGCTGGGCAGCTTCAATGTGGTTCTATTATTCTTCTCGCTTTGCTTGGTGAGGTAGATTGCTGCTATAACTCTGACGCTTCACATACCTAACCATTTCCTTGGCTCTCTTGTAGAGTGTATCCATTGTTTTCAGTGCCATGATGTCCTTTAGGAGCAAATTCAATGCATGAGCAGCACAGACAATGGGTGTGATGTGAGGGTAGGACTCCCCCACTTTAGACCAAGCAGCCATCATGTTCACAGCATTGTCTGTGGTCCAAGGTCATTGCCTTCAGCTCATCTGCAATGTACAGACTGGTGTGTCTGTTGTCCCTTGTGTCTGTGCTCTTGTAGAATACTGGTTGAGGGGTGGAGATTATGTAGTTTATTATTCCTTGCCCACGAACATTCGACCACCCATCAGATGATTGCAATACAGTCTGCTTTCTCTATGATTTGGTTGACCTTCACTTGAACTCTGCATCAAGCAAAAGAGTAGAGAAATCATGTCAGTTGGAGTGGTGTATGCTGAGCAAAGAACATTCAGAAATCTCTTCCCATACACATTTCCTGTGAGCATCAGAGGTCAACCAATTGTATACACAGCTCAAGCAAGACATTCCTCAGCATTTCTCTGACTACGTTCCTCCATTGAGTCCAGGAGGACCATAAGCTGTTGCTACCGATAAGGTATCTGATTCATCATTTTCACCTCGAATAGAAGTAGAGGGACTTTTGTCAGAGGGTGCTTGTTGTGAGCGCTGAGGGAACATTATGCACTTGTCCAGATGATTCTGCATCTTTGGTGCATTTGTAACGGATGTGAAACGGCTAGCTTAGTTAGCGGTGTGCGCTAAATAGCGTTTCAATCGGGGACGTCACTTGCTCTGAGACCTTGAAGTAATGGTTCCCTTGCTCTGCAAGGGCTGCGGCTTTTGTGGAGCGATGGGTAACGATGCTTCGTGGGTTACTGTTGTTGATGTGTGCAGAGGGTCCCTGGTTCGCGCCCGGGTATGGGCGACGGGACAGTCTAAAGTTATACTGTTACACATTCTTCACGTGATTTGGCACAGTATTTGCAAATGTACACAGCTTCTTCTTCTACACTGCTCAAAAAAATAAAGGGAACACTTAAACAACACAATGTAACTCCAAGTCAATCACACTTCTGTGAAATCAAACTGTCCACTTAGGAAGCAACACTGGTTGACAATAAATTTCACATGCTGTTGTGCAAATGGAGTAGACAACAGGTGGAAATTATAGGCAATTAGCAAGACACCGCCAATAAAGGAGTGGTTCTGCAGGTGGGGATCACAGACCACTTCTCAGTTCCTATGCTTCCTGATGATGTTTTGGTCACTTTTGAATGCTGGCGGTGCTTTCACTCTAGTGGTAGCATGAGACGGAGTCTACAACCCACACAAGTGGCTCAGGTAGTGCAGCTCATCCAGGATGTCAACCCCATAGAGACTGCCAGAGGTCCGGACAACAGGCAGTCATTTGAGAAACCAAGGCTGTCGAGTCTTCCAATAAGAATGTGGTGATTGACAGAGTCGAAAGCCTTGGCCAGGTCGATGAATATAGCTGCGCACAGTATTGTCTCTTATCAATGGCGGTTATGATATCATTTAGGACCTTGAGCGTGGCTGAGGTGCACCCATGACCAGCTCGGAAACCAGAATGCATAGCGGAGAAGGTACGGTGGGATTCGAAATGGTCGGTGATCTGATGATGGTGATTTGGTAACTTGGCTTTCAAAGACCTTAGAAAGGCAGAGTCGGCTAGATATAGCAGTTTGGGTCTGGAGCGTCTCCCCCTTTGAAGAGGGGGATGACCGCGGCAGCTTTCAAATCTTTGGGATCTCAGACGATACGAAAGAAGTTGAACAGGTTAATAGGGGTTGCGATAATTTTGTCTGATAATTTAGAAAGAGAGGGTCCAGATTGTCTAGCCCTGCTGATTTGTAGGGGTCCAGATTTTGCAGCTCTTTCAGCACATCAGCTATTTGGGTGAAGGAGAAATGGGGGAGGCTTGAGCAAGTTGCTGTGGGGGGGTGCAGGGCTGTTGACCAGGGTCGGGCTGGCCATGTGGGAAGCATGGCCGGCCATAGAAAAATGCTTATTGAAGTTCTCAATTATTGTGGATTTATCGGTGGTGACAGTGTTTCCTAGCCTCAGTGCAGTGTGCAGCTGAGAGGAGTTGCTCTTATTCTCCATGGACTTTACAGTGAAACATTTTTGGAAACAGGCGAATTAACACTCCTCAGTTAGCAGGCTTATGCAAGCTAAAACCCACATGGTAGCAAAAACTAACTAGCAGAAATTAACAAATTAGAAATGATTTGAACACACTTTGCTGTAGGCTACTATTTACTAGTTAAAAACATGCATGTCATATAAAATATTCACCCCACCCAGTATTGTAATCAAAATATACCAGAAAGCATGTAGTCCTTGGCTCAGTGTAGTAGTGTGGGCTCAATAGCATCTAATTTGTGTGCAAGATCTTGCGAATCAGCTGCACATGTGATTGAAGAATGCACTGTGTATGCAGAGGGTTGCAATTCCATTTAATTGGGGATAGTTTAACCAAAATATGCCACAAGACCTAGAATTGCCTTGTGTATCTCACAAAAGGTTCTCTGTTATAAGCTAACTTTTTTTTAAATGAATTTTAAGCCAAATTCGAAGGCTTAAAATGTCTTCAAAAATCAGGAAATCTACTGAAAGGTTTCCAACCCTTTGCAACCCTACTCCCACCCCATCAAATGTTCCATGGCAGTTCCAATGGAATGTGGCAAAAACCATAGAAATAGAGTTATAGAACTTCCTGATTCCTGTCACTTTTTTTGCTTTCATCATTATAAGTCAGTCAGCCAGAGTATTCCCAACTCATACCACCTCTGCCATGCTCAGTTTAATGTGTAAGGAATTTGATTTGCTATCGGCTGGCCAATTTTAGAGTTATCTTGGTGGGGCAAACAAAACATGGGATGCATGCCTGCAAAGCCACTACACATAAACATAGCTGATATGGCAGATTTGTTCAAACAAATCTGGTTTCTACTTACGATTGAGATGTACAAACTATGACATAAGGGGATGACAATCAGATAAGAGGCAATCCGTAATTTCGATTAAGACCATGAGCAAGTGACAATGGACATGGTCAATTTAACTTTGTTCAGCACTTTTGAAATGTACAGCAACAGAATTCAGAACATGGGCCATTCTTAGTGTACTCCCTGTACACGTCAGAACCGTAGGATAAATAAATGGGGCATATAAACAGACAATGAAAGCTCTTACAATATTTTATGATTACATTTCTCTAAAACAGGTTTTAGGCTGTTTGTGCACCACCAAGTTAGAACAGTAGGTGAAAATAGACTACACATCCACTCCATTGAATAGCAGGCTAAAGTTAGTGGTTTATTTGCAACGCTTGCAGTTAGCTACTGACTCCTTAAATTACGCATGGTTGAATTTGCGATTCCCAACTTGTTTGGTAATCTTTATGTAGAATGGCTGATGAGAACCCATATGTTCGATCTACAATTTATCTTCATATGACAAGGATTAAAAAGGATTTGCCAGTAGGTTGTCAACTTGATGACAACTGTTGACTGAAAGTAAAATCAGTCCAATCAAAGCTACTGTAGAGAAGGTGATTTGATGTCATGTCATTCTATCTGTGGCTAATGACCTTGAGTCTTCTTGGATGGGCACTTCTAATATAACTCTATGACAGCACCCAAGGGGTTTACCCTGCAACGCTCCATATTTTCTGCTGGCTTGCCCCACCACCACATAAAGCTCAGAGCCAGGCTGAAACACCTGCATTCGAGCTGCCTTATTCAAGAAGAAAAAAAATAGACCATGTTTGTATGCGGCTTTATTAACTCAATGATATACAGTACTGGTCAAAAGTTTTAGAACACCTAAAATGCTTTTTTCTACATCGTAGAATAATAGTGAAGATATCAAAACTATGAAATAACACATGGAATCTGCCATGTAATAACTAATCAAGTGTAAAGCAAATAATGACTTTGCACACGCTTGGCATTCTCTCAACCAGCTTCATGAGGTAGTCACCTGGAATGCATTTCAATTAACAGGTGTGACTTCTTAAGTTAATTTGTGGAATTTCTTAATGCGTTTGAGACAATCAAGTTGCGTTGTGACAAAGGTACAGAAGATGGCCCTATTTGGTAAAAGACCAAGTCCATATTATAGTAAGAACAGCTCAAATAAACAATGTGAAATGATTGTCTTAAAGTAATGGACTTAGTCAGTCAATAAGGAACATTTCAAGAACTTTCACTAAAAGTGCAGTCACAAAAACCAAGCGCTATGATAACTGGCACTCATGAGGACTGCCACAGGAATGGAAGACCCAGAGTTACCTCTGCTGCAGAGGATAAGTTCATTAGACTTCCCAGCCTCAGAATGTGCAGCCCAGATAAATGCTTCAGTGTTCAAGTAACACACATCTCAATATCAACTGTTCAGAGGAGACTGTGTGAATCAATCCATCCTGATCAAATTGCTGCAAAGAAACCACTACTAAAAGACACCAATAAGAAGAATAGACTTCCTTGGAAACACGAGCAATGGACATTAGACCGGGGGAAATTTGTCCTTTGGTCTGGAGTCCAAATTGGAGATTTTTGGTTCCATCCGCTGTGTCTTCGAGACCTGGTGTGGGTGAACGGATGATCTTTGAACAGATGATCTCATCCAGGCTGTGTCAGGGCTATTTTACCAAGAAGGAGAGTGATGGAGTGCTGCCTCAGATGACCTTGCCTCCACAATCCCCCGACCTCAACCCAATTGGGATGAGGCAGACCGTAGCGTGAAGGGAAAGCAGCCAACAAGTACGCCGCATATGTGGGAACTCCTTCAACACTGTTGGAAAAGCATTCCAGGTGAAGCTGGTTGAGAGAATGCCAAGCGTGTGCTACGCTGTCAAGGCAAAGGGTGGCTAACATTTATTATTTCATGATTCCTTATGTGTTATTTCATAGTTTGTGTTCACACTGTAGAAAATAGTACAAATAAATTGAAACCCTTGAATGAGTAGGTGTTCTAAAACTTTTGACCGGTAGTGTATATGAAATATTAGTTCAAATCGACGCATGGCTTTTATTCCAGCTGTTAAGGAATATGAATCAGTAATGCATGCACAGAAAGTGATATGGTTGTTTAGCTCTGTGGAAGAGGTGTCCTGGGGCTGGGCTGGGCAGTCCGATATGGTCGTGCACCCTAGGCCAAGGTGGAAAATACCCCCTTGCTATGAACTACAATCATCAGCCACTTCAAACAAATACTAGGCGACTGTCGGTTGGCCGTTATACCTTGCCTGACTGCTCAAACTGAATTCTTCCACTGCTCATTAGCTGTGTACTTCAGTCTGACACTGCCGTCATTGAAGTTGTTTGTGGTGACATCAAAATGAGGTGTGTTGTACAAAACGAGGTAATCAGTGATCAGATCATCTCTAACCAATCAGAGTATCAAAGCTAATGGTAAATTTTGAAACCGCCGCTTTACCCACGTGTGTTCTGTGTCTGGCCCAACCCATCAGTTTCTGGGACGAAACAGAATGGCTAGAATGTTTGTCCTTTCTAGAAAAATACTTGTCAGCAGAGGGGAGAGATTCTCTAAAGGCCCCCCTTTCGACAAAAATTCTCTGCAGGGGGTTGAAGCTGAGCTACGAACTACGAATCAGGTTTGAGGAGTTAACCTTGGTAAACTGGTACCATGAAAGTGGCTCACATTTTTAGTCAGGTACATTTCTACAGCAACAACTCCTTCAGAACTAACCTGCTCCAGGGCAGGCTAACTCCATTTATCCTGAAAGCGATGTCTGCGCCACAAGTTGAGGACCAATTAAATCGCACACCCTTCCTCTAGCAAAGTTTGTCTCATCATCCCCTTCATTTGAGGACAAATTCAATATTTTATTAATTATACTGAACAGAAATATATATAAATGCCTCATGCAGCAATTTCAACGGTTTCACTGAGTTACAGTTCATATAACGAAGTCAGTCAATTAAAATAAAATCATTAGGCCCTAATCTATGAATTTCACATGACTGGGCAGGGGTGCAGCCTTGGAGGGGCATAGGCCCACCCTCTTGGCAGCCAGGCCCAGACAATCAGAATTAGTTTTCCTTGACAAAAGGACTTTATTACTGAGAGCATTACTCCTCAGCACCAGACCCACCCCTCAGACGATCCTGCATGGGAGGAAACCGGATGTGGCGGTCCTGAGCTAGCGTGGTTAAACGTGGGCTGCGGTTGTGATGCCTGTTGGACGTAATGCCAAATTCTCTAAAACGACATTGGGGACAGCTTATGGTAGAGAAATGAACATTCAATTCTCTGGCAACAGCTCTGGTGGACATTCCTGCAGTCAGCATGCCAATTGCAAGCTCCCTCAACTTGAGACATCTGTGGCATTGTGTTGTGTGACAAAACTGCACGTTTTAAAGTGGTCTTTTATTGTCCCCAGCACAACGTGCACCTGTGTAATGATCATGCTGTTTAATCAGCTTCTAATCTTGGCAAAGGAGATGCTCAGTAACAGGGATGTAAACAAATTTGTGCACAAAATTTGAACAAATATGCCTTTTTTTTGCATTTGAATTTATATATATATATATATATATATATATAAGTCTCGTTTTGAGGTACAAACACTTTACATGTTGGGTTTATTTATGTTCAGTGTCAAAAAAAAAATCTTAAGAAAAATGTCTCACATTACACATTCAGTAATGACAGTATTTGCTTTCCAAACTGTATTATTTTCTCACAATTGTATTTTGACATTTGCGAAAGGCAACTTGGCAGCCGCAATCAACCATTGACATATAGGTGGCAGTTCCCATTCAAGTCAAGACTAGCAGCCATTGCTAGTATACCCATGAGTTTAAGTCAAAGCCCTTCTATGGATTATATGTCTATGCCCACAACGCAACAAGCTATTCCATAGATAGAAGGAAAAGGGTGCTTGTGCATTGATAAGCACACCAAAGATGGCATTAACGAGGCAATTGTATGTGTAATGTACACTGAGTGTACAAAACATTTTAAGAACACCTTCCCAATATTGAGTTGTATTCTGAACAGCCTCAATTTGTTGGCATGGACCCGACAAGCTGTCAAACATTCCACAGGGATGCTGGCCCATGTTGACTCCAATTTTTTCCCACAGTTGTCTGGATGTCCTTTGGGTGGTGGACCATTTCTTGACACAAACTGTTGAGCTTGAAAAACCCAGCAGCGTTGCAGTTCTTGACACAAACCGGTGCGCGTGGCATCTACCACCATACCCTGTTCAAAGGCACTCAAATCTTTAGTCTGTCCTTCGTTAACCTTTCTCCTCCCATTAATCTACACTCTTTTTGAAGTGACATCAATAAGAGATCATATCATTCACCTTATCTTTCTGTCATGGAAAGAGCAGGTGTCCTTAATGTTTTGAACATTGTGTATATGATCCATGACTTGCATTAGGCAAACATCTTTCTGATTCATCTGAACGGGGACTTGTAAATAAACAAGTGGTGTTTATCAATCTCGCGGTGGTTTAGGTCAGGAGATGGCGTAAAACTAGCTCTGCTGATAATTAGTGTGTGATTTTTAATCTTTTTACGGGGTTTAACAGCTGTGGTGTTGCTTGCGAAAGCGCTCTCTCTCTCTCTCTCAAATGTTAAACCCTGTAATGTTCAGAAGCAGAAAAGGGATTGAAGTGCATTTAAAATAACTCAGAAATATAATTACTAGAATGGGCATTCCCATTCAAGTCATGGTTCTGTGATTGGTGGTAATTCTGTGACTAGATCTCAACACTTTACACCAATCTGACCTCTGTGATCCCTCTTTCACAGAAAGCCACGAGGAAAACAGACAAGCCTCGGCCAGAGGACCTGGATGTGACTGAGCTGACCAGTGAGGGCCTGAAGGATGAGTTACTCAAGTATGGAATCAACGTAGGACCCATCGTGGGTGAGTCAGTCAGTAAGAGTTGGGAATTAAGAGTTGTATTGAATTTATTTTAACAATGGACATTGCAACAATAATCTTCATTTGTTAATAAAGTTGTGTTGAATTCATTTGAATAATGTCTGAACTTTTGGCAGCCTCCACTGATAAGAAGGATTCATAAAGTTCTATTGAATTTATTTGAATGTCTTGTCATGGCAGCCTCAACCCGTGAGCTGTATGAGAGAAGGCTCCAGAAGCTGTTGGACCAGGGTCCTCCTGAGACCATGGCTTTACCGGTGGTCATCACTCAGGTAGACAGCAACGGCAACTCTGACTCAGACCGCTACAGCGACAAGGAAGAAGGTAAGAAATGGAACAGTCAGTCATCAACTATCCTCTTTATTAAGGGCAGCAGGGTAGCCTAGTGGTTAGAGCGTTGGACTAGTAACCGAAAGGTTGCAAGTTCGAATCCCCGACCTGACAAGGTACAAATCTGTCGTTCTGCCCCTGAACAGGAAGGTAAATCCACTGTTCCTAGGCCGTCATTGAAAATAAGAATTTGTTCTTAACTGACTTGCCTAGTTAAATAAAGGTAAAATAAGTTTATTACAAATTCAAATCAGATTCATCTTGGCAGTTTACACGTTAGATATTTTTTCCGGAGATACCTACTCTCAAATCAAATTGGCCCTCTGGGATAATACGAATCATGGATTGATTGGTTGGTCAATAGACTGACTGACAGAGCACGACATTGCTGGACATTTTGTGTTTAGAGGTGACTACAGGACCAGAGCCTGTCCCAGTCCCCATGGTGGAGAGACCTGTCAGAAGCAGAGGGAAGACCCCAGTCACCACCAGGACCCGCAGCAGCCAACACAACCGGGTAAGTCCCTCCTTTTTTATTTTAATATCTTTATTTCATCAGTGGACAAAAGCATATCCTCACCCTAGGGTCAACCTCATGGTTTGCATTCCTTCAAATCTCACAGTACAGAATGTGTTAAAATCTGAGTTAAATAGCATGCATATCTCAAGTTGTGATTTGGCCCCAAATGCTACACATTTGGCAATGATGAGTAGTCCCATTAGAGGCTATTTAATGTGCAGCGTCACAGCTGAGATCGATTAAACCAGTCTCTAATAAACTATTTGAGAGAGAGGAAGTGTGTCCTTTATGAGATGACTATAGGGGTGTGAATCACGTGTGTGTGGAAAACAAAGCACCAAATGTCTCTCTTAAGGACCCTCTCTGTGTGTCTGTCTGCTGGGAGTTAGTGCAGCAGGCTTTGATTTCAGGACTGGCCACATGACTTGGATTAGCTTGTTTTTTTTCTTTGCCACTGGGTGCCTCTAGTCCACTATTATCGCTCGCTCTGTCCCTGTTTCATTCTTTCCTCGCAAGAACATACTTAAAGCCCCTGCTTATTATTTTTTACTTTTCTTTGCAAATCCTTTTCTTTTGGGTTCTTAAAAAATATATTTTTAAGCCGCTTTACTTTTCTCCTCTTTTCCTGATACTTTGGGAGGTGTTGGTGACATCTGGTGTCTCAAATCCTGAACGTCCCAGATGGTAACCTATTCAACTGAAGCTGCCGGTCTCATGTGGATATTGTAACCACATTAAAGGGATAGTTTGAGATTTATCTACTACCTCAAGTTAGCTGTTCCTGTGTGTTTCCGGTCATGGGCTAACTCTAGTTAGCGTTGTCTCGCACCTCTGAACCTCCTTCATACTGGGAGTATAGACATCAGAATTGTATCCCAGAGTTCATCTGACTGGGGAAGTCGATGGACTTTATTGGCAAAATCTCGAACTGTCCCTTTTAAAAGCAACTTTACTCACTGAAGTTGGCTTTGTATGGTGTGTTTGCGAAGAGGTGGAAGGTCGGGTGTTCTGAGAAATTTGTGTGTTTAGATCTATGCTCCGGAGGAGGAGGATGATGATCTTGAGGAAGAGCATCCTGTGTTGAACATAAAGAGACCATTGAGGAGATCATCTCATAGAGTCGACCAGATGGTCCCTGCAAGCGATGATACTGTAATATACACTGAGCCTATCCATCTCCTTGGGTTTGTGGTGCACTGGAGAAGTGTTTAACTTGATAATCACTTTTTTTGTGGATAGTGTTAGTCATGTTATATTTAAAGTTTATTTGGAATTGTATGCATTTGCAGCTAAAAGCTGAATTGCAGCATACGAAGGCCTAAATAAGTAAAAATTAGATGTTGTATACAATTAGTTAAGCAGTATTAAGCTGTCTCACAAAGGCATTCACTGGGTTCTCTACATCCACTATTAAATATTATATGTTTGGATATATTTGGGAAGCTACTTTTGTGTGGGTGGGTGTGTCCTCCCTTTCACCACATCACCTGGTGCCACTGTCTTCGACAGCTATAGTGAACAATGGACACTAACACAGGTGGCAGGTCTCGCCTTAAGCCTCGGTGCATGATTACCTCAATTATTACGCAGCTTCCTCATTCTCCTCATCCTGCTCCAGGATGTCTCTGAGCTATCAGCTGGTGAGGGAGTTCTTCACCCTCCAAGAGAGGCAAAGACCAAGGCACCTCTGCTTCTGGTGGGTTTGTGATCAATAGACATGGGTTTTTGTCATGTCCTGAGTAAACTTTCCACTGATTCATTAGTCAGTCTTCCCTCTAATTTCCTTTCGCCTCTCTCTCCCCATCTGTCATGGTCCAGGAAGTCCTTAAGGAACCTAAGCCTATATTGGCAGAGAAGCCAAGCTCTAAGTCCACTCCCTTACTGCATGGCCTAGCCCATGCCCAGTCCACTAGGACTATCCATCAGGTTGTCCTAACAGCCAGGGCCGAGTCTCCATCACACAGACCGACTCAGGTACCTATAAGGTTCACTGTGGTTGGTTGTCACTCACTGTCACTATGAATGGTTGTTGTGTTCATGGCTCAGATTGATATTGGAAGTTGTTTAATGGGTGTACATAGCTAATGGTCACGTAGTCACTGTGGTGTCTCTTAGTCATAGTAAGATATGTGGGACTGTGCCATTTTGCATATTTGTTTCTTAATGTTGAAGAGTCACTCAACCACCCCCCTGACATTATGGCTATTTAGTCTAGTACTCTAAAGTCTCTACTGTGTCTTACCATCAGTCTGTCCCTGACCAAGCCTTCTCCCTGAATGTGAATGCTGCTGCGCTCTGGATCCCCAAAGCCAAACCCAGTGGGCCCCCAGTCAAGAACCCCAGCCACGGTGTCCCTGAGGGCCACAAAGGTCTAGAGAGCCCCCACTCCCTCACTCCCTGGCAGACCTGTAGGAGGGTGCTTTCCTTGCCCCTTTCACGTATTCACTCACTGGGAGATAGAAATAGCCTTTTGGTCAATCACTGGAAACTAGAAGTGATTTGTTCCATTTTAATGTATACATTTGTGTGTGAGCATACATTCCTAACTTTGTTGGTTTTGATGTGCTTCTCATCTGTGCGACTTAACGTTAACAATGGAGACACAAGATGATGAAATCCTATATTCGAGAGAGCCAGCTTCTTCAGAATCGGGACGTCGGTCCCAAGATGGAATGGGTTCAAGTGAGGTGTGGCATTAGATTGAGTTTGAGGCTGTAACACTGCAGGTCAAAATACATTTAAAAGATGTCAAACAAAAAGAAGTGAATGATAAAAAATGTGGATAGAAACAAAAATAATAATATATACACATTTACAACTGTAGCAATGATAAATGACCACTGGGTGGTGGGGGCAGGGGGAGAGTCCGTTTGGGAATGTCCATAGGGACCACAGGGGCGCCCGAGTGGCGCAGTTGTCTAAGGCACTGCATCTCAAGTGAATTACAGTTCAATTCACTTGAGATGCAGTGCCTTAGACAACTATAGACAATATATATCTATATCTATATCAATTGTAAATGTCCATTGGGGGTGGGTGGGGGCAGGGTAATGTTTGTCTGGGGGTTTAGGAAGCGGAGATTTTATCTTCTTGACCTTCCTGCCACACCTGGTATTTATTGTAGGTGTCCTGTTTTGCACGCAGATGGCGGAAGTAAGGGGTCCAATCAAAAACACATTTTTGCCAATAGGTAAATGAATGTTAATTGTGTAGATACTATAGTCCAAACCTAATTTCTCTATCGTAATCCGTTCAAATGCTATTGCCGTTTTAACCTTTGTAAAATGGCCTAAATTAGGGTAACTAAATCAATGGAGGTCAGACAAAAAATGGCGGCAACCTGGAAAATAGCATCTTCTCGAATCCGGAGGACATTAAACAATATAGAGGTAAGATGTTTATCGATTTTTGAGACGGGACAGAAGATTTCTCACAAAAACAAGCACGTCTGTGAAATGTTATTTTCATTTAAAAAACATTTTTTACATTTAATTGAGCTTTTTGCGACTTGCAGACTACCACCACAACATGTAAAATCCTCAAATGTTCCTGCGAGAAAGTGGCACCGCTCTGTCAAGAGTTCGGTGCTTATCGGATGTATTCGGTTACGAAATCCAACTTTTTGGATATAATGTTAGACCCCACGGAATGATTCAGAACATGTATAATCTTATTTGTCTTGGTAAAATGTATTTAATATAATTAGGGAGGTGAAAGTTCATCGCCAAACCGTGTTTTCGCCCACTCTGGGCAGAATTGGTGGACATCCTAGAGGAAGCCAAATGTGGCAATAGAGACAGCGGAAACGTGGGGGGACTGGTGGTAAAGGAACTATGGAAGGTATGCTCACTGCTCCCTTCTATAGTTCTAGCTAGTCTCTAGTCTTGCTATTAAACTGTTAGAGCTACATGTCAATGTTTCGTTCCAATGGGCATACCTTGACGCCAGCCTGATTTACTGAGCATGGTTGGATGATTTGATCGATTTCGGTATGGCTTCGGAACAATACATACCATGTGTAAACGGCGAGTGCAGCACAAAGCCAAACATCTTGACTGTTTCAACACAGTGGACAAGTTTGACCTCTGTAAGAAGAACTTCCTGGAAAATGTTTTTTGCCACCAAGACCTTTTCATCCACTTTGAAAATCAATTCTCATGTGTTTATTGTGTTTATCTAATCCGTAAGCCATTCTCTTGTATTCTAGCTGTGCTATGAGGGGGATGGTGGTCTTCCTCTCACTCTGACTACGAAAGCTCCCAGTCGTGAGCTAAACACCCTACTCAATACAGCTCTTTTAGAGGTTTGTGACATCTCTCATGTGCAATAGTACTTGGGACATCACTCTGTATTGAGTGTTTTTGTCTGATTTTTGGATCTGTTCACAATTTGCTCAATGCTCTGATCACTGGCTATTTGTTTTGGTCTCGCTCTCTTGCCATCAGTCTCTCTCCTGGGTCTGTATGGATATCAACCAACCTCTTCTATAACTGATATTTCTAATCCATATCTGTGGACATCTTAGGATCCTGCACCAAGTATCCATGCTCCAGTAGGACAGAGCATAAGACCCCTGAAACAATGGCCTCTGGTGTGTATATGAACTTAATCACACTGTCCTCTTAGGATACACACTACTGTAATATTGCTCACTGGATTTTAAATGCACCTGTGTAAGTGATGGCCAGACTCTTCTAGTATAGGATACTGATCCAGTGTGTTACTTACTCTATCCCTGTTAAAGGGGGTACCACAGGAAGTCCGCCCGCTCCAAGTAGCCAACCCTTCCCCACTACCTCGTTTGTCTGGAAATGACCCCTTTGCCTCCTTCACCGTCAGGCCTGTAAGCTACGTCTCACACACCCCCTCATCTCCATCCCTGAAAGAACAACTGGAATCCCTATCATCTCTCTCTGCCAAGTTTGACATGCTGTCCAATCGCTTTACTCGGGTATACAGTTTAAAGTATATTGTCCAATAGTTGTCCTCGAGAGTTCTGGTCTCCTCACAATGGTTTGTTGTGGTGGCACCTGGAATTTGGAACTTAATTGTGTTGTTGAGGAGTGAAAGTGATCACACTGTTTTTCCTCAGACATGGTATAGTTGTAAACATATGGGTGATGATTATGAATGGGGCTACTGTAGTGTGTGTGTGTGGTGTACAGCTGTGTGAAAGATGTGAGGGGAGGGAAAGAAGACTTGCCTCTCTTTGACCAGCAGGATCAGCGTAAGTCTAAAAATGACCTCGAACCTAAGTGGAAACAGCAGAAAAACACCCCCTTCCTCTCCTCTGTGACCCCAGTGAGTGGGCAGGACAGTGTCTCCTCGAGTATCTCTAAGGAGCCATGGGTACGAAAGGAATTCACTGCTATGCCTTATGCATGTATTACCTAGGGTCTGTGTTGGTTTGTTTGTCATGGTGGTATTATTCACAAGACAAGGTAATGGTGTTTGTCACAAGCCTTGGGTTTACCGGTGGTTTGGTCACATGGGGCATAGGACTGCAACAGGGCCATCGAGTGGTCTTTAGGAGTACACCCTCTAGCCTATCCCAAACATAATACCCCTCTAGCCCTTATGTGAAGGTGGCGGTTTTGCGTGTTACCAAGTCAATGTCTCATCCATGTCTAATCGCTCCGTGTTGGCCTCAACGTCTAAGGAATGTGTACTAAAATATGTGTGTTGCAGGTGGAGAAGATAGCAGCTGGTGAGCAGACACCCAACAGGGTGGATGAGAAGGATATCCTGAAGGAGATGTTCCCCTACGAGACCAACACTCCAACAGGAATCAAGTAAGACTGCTTCACAGGAATGACAAGACTGGTCTTGACTGCCTTATTCTATTGGCATACATCAACTTCTTTCATACATCCTTGCTATATCTGACTCCCACCCAGTCTTGTCGTTCCTGTAAAGCAGTGTCCTGTAACTAATTTAAGCGTTTGATCGTTATACTTGCCTGATGGCAACTCATGTGTGGAATGTCACAGTAAATCTCAACTTTCTTCCTCTCGTCCTTCTAGCGCCACCTGTCGACGGCCCATCCGAGGGGCAGCCGGCAGGCCCCTAAAGTCTGGTGACCTGTGGACAGATGAGACCCTCCTGCGCTCCTCTCACTCTTCCTACACAGAGAGCCGCACCGCCACCGTCCACAGAGTCCCCACCCTACCCCCCTCTACCAGGCTGTTAACGTCAGTGGCACCCCCTGCTGGAAAGGCCATAGCACCACCCCGTGGCCTGCCTGTCTGGCTGAAGCTGCTGCTCCTCGGCATTGTAGCTGGCTTCATATTCTTCATCTACCAGACCATGGAGACCAACGCTATGGCCCCCTTCGGAGGGTCCTCAGATTCCACGCAGACCAGTGGTCGTGAGGTCCGCAAGTGAAGCCTGGAAGACAAGTGCTCTGGCAGTATAATGTTACTGCCACCACTTTCATCGTTCCTAGCTTCCTTGGCATTCTTGCTTTTGTTTTTTCTCCCCTGTTTCCGTCACTCATAATTGGTTAAATGGTCTGGTACGGGAGCCTAATCTGTATCGACGCCTGCTGAAGACGACAATGTCCAAAATGATAGATTGAACGTTGAAGATGACCACCACTTCTCATTCTAAAATGACAATACTGTCTTCTGTTTGTTTCAGTCCGTCCTTTCCCCATCTGTGAGGCTGAGAGAAAGCCAGTCGCACCAATGATCTCCAGATAACGTACATACACCGAAACAGTGGCTTCCAAATGATGTGAACTTGAACTATGGTCTATGTTTTAGTTTTACATCTCTGCATGGTGTAATCGTATGATTGCATTTGCCGGAGTCTGTGAAAGAGAATTGCCTGTGTCTGTGTTTAACACGGTTTGCTTTTGTAATGCTGTCAACATAATCTAATGCAGTTCGATGTAATATAATGCAGTTATTAGCAAAAAAAAAACAGTCAGGCAAAGACTGAAGGAATTTCAACCAATTGTATTCAGTTATTTCTTGATCGAACCATGTATACAGCAGGTATGTGTGTGTGAGACTGGGTTTCTTAAAACTCATGCACACACATAGCTCTTATGTCTCTTTTTTAATTGGAATTGTCTGTGGAGCCTAATTAGTCATGTATGTAGTCATTGTAATAAATAATGTAATATCCTCTCAATAAAACTGTAATATGTAAGGATGATGTCTATTGAGGATTTAAACTTTTTTTTTTCTTTTTTTTTTTTTTACTAAACTTGAAACAATAATAATAATAATGTGATTTTAAAGCACCATACAAAAAACCCAAGGACACTGTACAGCGAAGAGTAAAAACAAAACGAATATTAGCTGTGAGCAGCAATGAACAGGGTTCACAGCATGACAAAGGAAACCATATTGGTTGGATTATAAAGCAAGCACTCTGTTTCTACATGAGAATCTTTATGTGCAATCAGGGAAAGGGTGGGATACCAGTCAGTTGTACAACTGAATGCCTTCAAATGAAATGTCTCTTCTGCATTTAACCCAACCTCTGAATCAGTGAAGGCGTTACCAAGTTTATCTCTGAATACCACAAGAATGACGCAAGTTGAGTCTAGCGCTGTAGGATGGTTATCTTTGTGTGCAGCAGGTAATCATTCTTAATCATTAATAATGTATTAAGTTTATTTGCCAATTCTGGGGTCAATTTGACTAATGGTTTATGTTAAGGTAAGTTAAATATTTTCAGCTTTTAGTGTAAGCATTTGTGTAAATGATTTAAGTCTGTTGGTACACTCCACATTAGTGTTACAAAATGCATCAATACACTCTCAGCTGTAATACTTTGACTGCGCAACCGGTAGGACTTCCAGTTTCTAAATTACCAAAATGCAATATCCACTTTTCATTATGTTCAGACCACATTCTAGGGCAAAAATATGTGATTATACAGATATACTAATAAGGATATTTCACATTGTGTGTCTGCATAATTGAAATATAACATTAATTTGCATTAGACCAAGCCCACTTGATCAAGTTATTACTCTAGTATCCTATGGTGCCACTAGTGCCACCAATTGGTCTGGTGCAGCCATCTGAGGTTGCATTAACTTTATATTTGCATCGCTTCTAAGGGATGTATACATGTAGGTTAACATACGATATTTCATTGCCCCATGGACATCGGTTTAGTTCTTCTATCCCTGGTGTGATATGCCATCTAGTGCTGTAGCTGATGATTGCAGATGTTGAGCATTAGCATTACATATGCACTGAAAGATACGTTTCCTTGTTTGTTTTTTAGATATTAATACCAAATTCGGTGTGGGTCATCTCATTTTTGGGACGTCCATGATAACGATGACAAGTTTCAGATTAAGTGAATTGACGGGTTTAAATGGACACGTAAAATCTGTGATTTGTCAACTGCCACCTTTTTCCCAATCCCTTAGCTTTTCTCAAATCATGTACCATGGGCTTACGTTCCAAATTTGGTGCCATTTGGTCCCATGGTTCATAAGACACATAGGAGCAAGAATGTTTTGCATGTTAGCATATCTGCTGGTATAGTGTGGCCATCTTTAAATGCATCAATGTTATTTTCTCAAACTGTTTAGGGACTATTGTGATGAGTCGAAAGACCACATTTGGAGTGAATCTGCCTTTTAGTCCATGATAAGATTTTGTTTGGTTATTTAAAGTGTCACATAGTCACAGTTAATTATTAGATTCCTTTTTTATAAGATATCAATGCCAAATTAACATGGTTCATCATGGTAATGTCTTTGATGACCCTAAAACGTTTCAAGTTGGTAGGCCATTGTGGAGTGGATTTAAATGGACACAAGTCTGATTTCCTGATTTTATCAATAGCCATCTCTTAACCAGTCTCTTAAGTGGGCCTACATCCTGAATTTGGTGCTATTTGGACTGGAATTTTGTGTTATATGGTTCAAAGGTTTTCGAAAAAAAATACCTACATACAAAGTTTCAAGTCTCTAAGTCAAACGGGGCGGCGGATATGAGGGCTTAAGTGAGACTGCTAATTTGAAATTATAATATAAATAAAAACTACTTATTTTAAGCTCGGGCTAAACTCTGGTGGTGCCAGAATAACAACCTATCCCTCAACGAACCAAGACTAAGGAGATGATTGTGGACTACAGGAAAAGGAGGACCGAGCACGCCCCCATTCTCATCGACGGGGCTCTAGTGGAGCAGGTTGAGAGCTTCAAGTTCCTTGGTGTCCACATCACCAACAAACTAGAATGGTCCAAACACACAAAGACAGTCGTGAAGAGGGCACGACAAAGACAATTCTCCCGCAGGAAACTAAAAGGATTTGGAATGGGTCCTGAGATCCTCAAAGGTTTCTACAGCTGCAACATCGAGAGCATCCTGCCTACAGAGTGTAGTGCGTACGGCCCAGTACATCACTGGGGCTAAGCTGCCTGCCATTCAGGACCTCTACAGGAAGGTCTGTAGACCAGGACATCTACAGGAAGAGGAAGGCCATAAAAATTGTCAAGGACCCCAGCCACCCCAGTCATAGACTGTTCTCTCTACTACCGCATGGCAAGCGGTACCAGAGTGCCAAGTCTAGGACAAAAAGGCTTCTAAACAGTTTTTACCCCCAAGCCATACGACTCCTGAACAGGTAATCAAATGGCTACCCGGACTATTTGCATTGTGTGCCCCCCCAACACTTCTTTTACGCTGCTGTTACTCTGTTTATCATATATGCATAGTCACTGACTAACCGTTGTCTGTATGTAGCCTCACTACTTTTATAGCCTCGCTACTGTATGTAGCCTTGCTACTGTTTTTATCACTCTCTTTTTACTGTTGTTTTTGTTTATTTACTTACCTATTGTTCACTTAATACCTTTTTTGCAATACGGAGGGGATAGCCAGACTGAACAGGTGGAATTTTTGTCTGCTTTTGAAGGTGGTGATGGAGTCAGAGTTGTGGGTGGCTTGAGGGAAGAGAGTTCCAGAATTTGGGTGCAGCGGTACTGAATGCCTGGTCCCCCATTATTGTTTTAGGGATGGTGAGTAGTCCTGAGTCAGGGGAGCGGAGACAGCGGGAAGGTGTGTGTGTATGGAGGAGGTATGAGGGGCCAGGCTATGTAGGGCCTTGTAGGTGAGGACTAAGATCTTGTAGGTAATGCAGAATTTGACTGGGAGCCAGTGATGCAAAGTGGGGGTAATGTGTTCTGAGGGTCTGGTGTGTGAGAGGACCCTGGTAGTGGAGTTCTGGACGTACTAGAGCCGCAATAGTCCAGACTAGTGGTCTTCACGGGTCCACCCAAACTTGAAATTCTCACTTTTTCCTTGGGTCCAGGTCGGGTCCTGTTTGATTGTCATCAGGTCTGGGGTCTACAGTGCATTCGGAAATGATTCAGACCCCTTGACTTTTTCCACATTTTGTTACGTTACAGCCTTATTCTAAAATGTATTAAATTAATGTTTCTCCTCATCAATCTACCCCATAATGACAAAGCAAAAACAGAAATACCTAATTACAAATGTATTCAGACCCTTTAATATGAGACTTAAAATTGAGCTCAGTGGCATCCTGTTTCCATTGATCATCCTTGAGATGTTTCTACAACTTAATTGGAGTCTACCTGTGGTAAATTCAATTTATTGGACATGATTTGGAAAGGCACACACCTGTCTATATAAGGTCCCACAGTTGACAGTGCATGTCAGAGCAAAAACCAAGCCGTGAGGTCGAAGGAATTGTCCGTAGAGCTCCGAGACAGGATTGTGTCGGGACACAGGTCTGGGGAAGGGTACAACAAAAGTTTCTGCAGCATTGAAGGTTCCCAAGAACACAGTGACCGCCATCCTTCTTAAATGGAAGCAGTTTGAAACCACCAAGACTCTTCCAAAAGCTGGCCACCCGGCCAAACTGAGCAATCATGGGCGAAGGGCCTTGGTCAGGGAGATACCCAAGAACCCGATGGTCGTTCTGACAGAGCTTCAGAGTGGATATGGGAGAACCTTCCAGAAGGACAACCATCTCTGCAGCACTCCTCCAATCTGGCCTTTAGGGTAGAGTGGCCAGACGGATGCCACTCCTCAGTAAAAGGCACATGATAGACCGCTTGGAGTTTGCCAAAAGGCACCTAAAGGACTCTCAGACCATGAGAAACAAGATTCTCTGGTCTGATGAAACCAAGATTGAACTCTTTGGCCTGAATGCCAAGCGTCACGTCTGGAGGAAACGTGGCACCATCCATAAGGTGAAGCATGGTGGTGGCAGCATCATGCTGTGGGAATGTTTTTAATCTGCGGCAGGGACTGGGAAACTAGTCAGGATCAAAGGACGGATGAATGGAGCCAAGTACAGAGAGATCCTTGATGAAAACCTGCTCCAGGGCGCTCATGACCTCAGACTGGGGCAAAGGTTCCCCTTCCAACAGGACAACGACCCTAAGTACACAGCCGAAACAATGTAAGAGTGGCTTCGGGACAAGTCTCTGAATGTCCTTGAATGGCCCTGCGACAGCCCGGACTTGAACCCGACCGAACATCTCTGGAGAGACTTGAAAATAGCTGTGCAGTGACGCTTTCCATTCAACCTGACAGAGCTTGAGAGGATCTGCAGAGAAGAATGGGAGAATCTCCCCAAATACAGGTGTGCCAAGCTTGTAGCGTCGTACCCAAGAATACTCGAGGCTGTAATCACTACCAAAGGTGCTTCAGCAAAGTATTGAGTAAATGGTTGGAATACTTATGTAAATGTGATATTTCCATATTTGTTTTTTTACATTTGCATAAATTTCTTAACCTGTTTTTGCTTAGTCATTATGGGGTATTGTGTGTAGATTGATTAGGGGGGGAAACTATTTGATCCATTTTAGAATAAGGCTATAACGGGGTTTTTTGTGTTTAAAGTCAAAGGGTCTGAAAACTTTCTGAATACACTGTATGTCACCACAGCTCTGCATAGTCTGTAAGATATGTATTTTTACACCAATAAGATTAATTTATTTATAAAGGTATGTTTGTCGTCGGGTCCATTCAGGTTCGGTTTGATTTTTCTCGGGTCCGTTCAGGTCCGGGTTCCCCTTTAAAAAAATGATCAGGTCCATTTGGGTCCAACGTTTTGGACACGAGAAGACCTCTCGTCAAGACATGATGTAACAAGTGCTGGTGGAAGATGGCAGATTTGGTGATGTATTTTATGTGGGGCTCAAAGGAGAGAGTGGGACCCAAGTTTCTAACCGCAGATGGAAGAGCCCTCGATGGACATTATGCGGTCTCCTACTTTCTTGAGGAGAGCTTTGGGAGCCACCAGAATTATCTGTTTTATTACTGTTGAGTTTGAGTAGATTGGATATCATCCAGTTCTCATATCTGTGATGTTTGATCAGAGACGGGGAGAGAGATGAAAGGTGGATTTGGTGTGGATGTAAATCTGGGGGTTATCCGCATAGCAGTGGATGTTGAGACCATAGCGGCGGATGATCTGGCTCAGGGGAAACATGTAGATAATAAAAGTCAGAGGTTCGAGGACGGAGCCCTGAGGCACTCCTTGGACCAGCCTTTCCAAAATAGCTACAGTATTTTTCTTACAGCAGTACCTTCTAGCTGCAGAGGGGGAGCTGAGCCTCCCCTTACAAAAAAAGATTGATGTTTTGAAACTGCAGTAAAAGTGCAGAAACTGCAGTTGACTGGTGTTTTGGACAGAGTAATTGCAGAATAACTGCAGTACAAAACACTGTTCTTTTGGATGCAGTTTTTGCAACATATTGCAGTTATAATGCACTCTAACTGTAGTTATACTTCAGTGTACTGCAGTTATACTGCACTCTGACAGCAGTCTTTTTTTTGTAAGGGTGTCAATGAAAAAATACAGGCTTCACTGAATACCCTCTACTTAGCCCAGAGTAGAAATCAGGAATAGTTTCACCTATTGCACTCATATAAGACCCTGATGCTAATTTTAACATCACCCAGACACCTACACACAGTCAGCCAGAAGCAGTTGACTGACTGACTGACCATTGTCAAAGGATTGTTAAATATAGATTGTAGTAGAGGCATGAAGGCATTTTCTGTGGTTTCTGCTCTCTGATTTGATATTTATTAAACTAGTCCAATCATTCAGAGGTCCACTTGATAAGAGCTTCACATGCTACTCGGGAACTAGGACATTCTGACATTTCTGACTTAACTGGACAAACATGGCATGTGTATAACTACAACCATAGCAAGTTGGAAATGTCAGAGTTTCCTCGTTCTGACTAGCACGTGAATGCCGCAAAAGTCAAGACTGCCCTGACACTGATGACCTGCAGGGATGAAGCCTGCCCTGCACTACAGGCCTAGATTAATACAATGGACAAGAATAGACTGCCATGGCATCGTAATCTACTTACTCAGACCTCTCTCTTTCTCTCTGTATCACTCACTCTCTCTGCCCGCTCTCCCTCTCAAATCAATTCAAAGGACTTTATTGGCCTGGGAAACATATGTTTACATCACCTCACTCCCTGTCTTTACCTGGCACACACAGCACTCCATCATTTATTATTATTTTTTTAACCTTTATTTTACTAGGCAAGTCAGTTAAGAACAAATTCTTATTTTCAATGACGGCCTAGGAACAGTGGGTTAACTGCCTGTTCAGGGGCAGAACAACAGATTTTGTACCTTGTCAGCTCGGGGATTTGAACTTGCAAACTTTCGGTTACTAGTCCAATGCTCTAACCACTAGGCTACAAATGTAAAAACCAGCAAAAATAGTTTTAACCGTTTCTGAACACAAGAAAGCAACAAGCACAGCAAACGTGTTTAGTCTTCCATGTGGTTGGTGGCACTGCCACTTCTAAAACTCAATTTAAAGAGAATTCTAGCATTGTATTTCTATGATAGCGCTGAAGGCCTAGGAAAGTCCTATTTCGTGATTGGACTCCGCATTTTGATTGATCGTACTGTCATTGCGTATATCGTCCCTGATAGGACGAGACGCGGAAGGACTATCCCACTTTTTCCCGTGACGTCAGGGAAGGACAAAATGATTTATCGCGAGGTCGTTCGGCCCCTGTGACCGCCGGTTGAAGTAGAGTGGAGGTTCCATTTTAAGACACGGAAAGAGTGAGTGCAGTACTACGAAATATCTAACATAACTGATTTCACAATGTTAGAGCAGAATGGATTCTGAAGGCTTGTCTTTACTGTAATGCGTTGTTTAGGACGTTTAGAATGTTTTATGTTGCTAGTTTGTCTTGCGCAACCGTTCCACCTTGGGAAAGCTAGCTAATCGGCTAGTAATGAGCAAGCTAACGTACTTCAGCTAACTGTAGGAATAGCTAGCTCACACCAACAATAACATGATCTAATACTCTTTGCCTTTTCATTCAATCTTGTCTGGATGTCAAATTATAACTACACCCCCTTCCTATGCTGTTGTCAGTGTAAGCAGAGCTGGTTTAGTGTTGGTCGTGTTTCTATAGCAAGGTAGTGATCTAGCCTGCTAACATTCGCTTTTTTTCTACAGACCGGTTTTGGACACCATGTATCCGAACACACTAACGCAGTTGTCCCGGGCTAATCCCTTCAACGCCCCGCTATTCTCCCTCCAAGAAATCGAGGAGCCCAAACAGAGCCTCCCCGCAAATGGACAGAGCCGCAACCTCGCTGCCGCAGCAATTGCTGGTAAAACCAAGTTTCTGCATGATAACAAGTAACGTTACGGTTAGCAAGCAACGTTAGCTAGCGAGCAATTACGCAGTCAACTGAATCAATGATGAGACGATATACCGATTTTATTCAACATGTGTCTTTTAATATATACGATTTGTGTGCTCGTCAAACGTTCACAGCTATTTAGCCACTGTTATTAAATGTGTAATGTCAAAGACAGGCCTTGTCTATGGAGGACACGGAAGGGCAGATGTAAACTTTGAAATATGCCGCAGGTATTTGAACTGAATTCATGACCGCCCCCCCCCCAAATAAAATTGCTGTTCAAAACTAAGGTGAGAGGCCACTGTCTCAAACGTGCAAAATAGAAGTTAGGCCAATGTCTGTATTGCTTTCTAGCACACCAACCAGCTAATGATATGCGTCTGACCCCTAAACGGGGGCATTGGTTCTCAATTCGTTTTGTCAAGTTTGGTCAAGATTTAGGATCACTTGAAATGCTATCCATTTTGCAACGTAAAGCATGGCCTTCAACAACCCCTGTTATATTCTGACCATTGCAATATTATTGCTGTTCATTGTTGCCTTAATTTTCAATAGAATGTTTTTGTTTTTACAGCTTAGAGCCCGCCAAGTTCTAAAGGTGACATTAGCTATTATTGAACCACCATATATTGGTCAGTCTTTTTGGTTAGTTTTAGAGCTTGCTGACCAGTGTCCTTTATTATAGCCTAAATACTGTGTGCTGGTTGGTTGATTAGTTATATAGCTAGTCTGCTCTGCTGTTACAGCATCTTCCCTCACAGGGAGTAAATGTTCTATGTGTGCATGGCTCTTTGCACCTGTGATATAGGCCTATGCAGACTACGTAGGACAGGACACACACAATTCAGTTCCACTTGAATTTAGACTTTAGCCTAGTGAAGATGCAGTTTGCTCTTACTTACTACCACTTTTCTAATGAACAACATCAACACTAAGTCCCCATTTTGAAGGTATTGCCTGACTTTTTCTTCAGAGGGAGACAGCTGTGAGTTCGGCTCACGGAAGTATTTACTCCTCTGTGGGTTTGGTGGCATCATCAGCTGTGGCACCACACACGCAGCCCTAGTGCCCCTCGATCTGGTCAAATGCAGAATGCAGGTCTGTCTATCCCTGTGGCCTGGAGCCACTTAAAACCCAACACGCTGTATTTTTGTTGTCTGAAATGCAATTTGCATGGGAGAATGGATGTATCAAGCAGCCCGGTTTTGTGCAGTCGTGGTGGAATCTTTGTCATTGTTGTTCCTCACGTTTTATCCCACTTGATCACCTGCTTTTTGTTTGCGAATAACCTACATCGCATGGTAAGTGTGTGATTCATAATCGCCAGTGTTATTGTTTTTAATGAACCTCCCTGCTACATTCCCCTTCCCAATCCAAAGCTAAAGGACTTGTAGGTCACTGAGGTCAGGAGTGACAATGGGAAAATTTGCTCAGAATGTTCACCCTGCTGTTTATAACATGATCAAAGTGCAGCAATGCATTGCTAGAATGTGGCCTATAGCTTTATAAGTAGGTTCAAAGGCCCAAGTAATTTACACCTCAATGGAATTATTCCCAGCTTTAAATTGACTAAAGTACAAAATATTCATATATTTATGTAAGCTATATGTATTATTTTAACTAACTATGCAGCTGATGCTTCAACACTATTTTTATTTTTTTACTTAACGTTCAAATTCAGGACGTACACTGTAAACTGATTCAAATTCAAAAATGTTATCATAGACAAGTATTGAGATAAATTGGAATGTCAGTTTACTTCCTGAATTGACCTAAATCCTGATTCACAAGTGTTTGAAATTTGATCTGGCTCATTCCCTGGTGTGTTCTAATGTAATGGTGGCATGTTTGTTGGTGATTATTGTCCTGTGTTGCATGTGTCGTGATTGCGTGTTGGGCATGTATTGTGTTTTTTGCTGCAGACTCTGCAGATGTGAGCTGTGAGTTTGGCTCAACAAAATACTATGCCCTGTGTGGGTTTGGGGGTATCCTGAGCTGCGGCCTCACACACACAGCTGTTGTACCCCTCGACCTTGTCAAGTGCCGCATCCAGGTTTGTGGTACCCCCTGTAGCTGTCTGCTGTGTGAAGGCCTCCATAGCTCCTGTAAGGAAAGGTGCCCAATCCCAAATCTACCCCTAAGACTTTAGTTTCAACTTTATTGTCCCAGAGGGATTGTTCAACAATTGTGGCCTTAAAATTCATCGAGACTTTGCAGTCCCAATGTACCCTTAATTCCTATGCACTTGAATAAATGAGGGGAAAAAAATTGGGTGGAAAACTTGATTTGGGATTGGGCGGAAGATTGCTGTAGATTAGCAGACATCCGATAAATCACTAGCTATAAGTAGTAATGTTCATCTGGGTAAACCCCTAGTTCACAACCTGAAACCTAGCATATATATATGGCCCAGAAACCTTAGATACAATTACCTAGATTTCAGCTCATAGGGCTCTAGTCCCATTGTTCCTTTGACGCCCTGCTAATCAAATTATTTTTTTTTTCATCCTTAGGTGGACCCTGACAAGTACAAGAGCATTGGCAAAGGCTTCTCCCTCACATTGAAGGAGGATGGAGCCCGAGGGCTGGCAAAGGGCTGGGCCCCTACCTTCATCGGATACTCCATGCAGGGTCTCTGCAAGTTTGGCTTCTATGAGATGTTCAAGATCTTCTACAGTGACATGCTTGGAGAGGTCAGTCAGGGGTAGGAACCAATGTGGGGAGAAACCAACACTGTTGGATTCCCGTGTTTACAGTATTTTACAGGAACAGTTCACCCATCAAAAATAATTAATTGCATGCTAATTACCAGGTGCTTTAATGCAATTACAGTACAGTGAGCACTTGTATTTTTAGTATTTATATGTAATCCCTGTGGGACTTTTATCATGGCATTGGTTTTGCTAGCCCACACAGGACCACAACTGACTTCGCCCCCTCTCATCTAACAGGAGAACACCTACCTGTGGAGGACATCCCTGTACCTGGCTGCATCTGCCAGTGCAGAGTTCTTTGCTGACATTGCCCTGGCCCCCATGGAGGCTTGCAAAGTGCGTATCCAGACCTGCCCCGGCTACGCCAACAACCTCAGACAATGTGCTCCCAAGATGTTTGCAGAGGAGGGAGTATGGGCGTGAGTAGAGATTGTGTTTGTGATGTTAATAGGTTTTTATATTTGTTTTGGAGGCTGTGTAACCTGTAAAGGTATTCCATCCTTCTCAGGGACAGCTATGAGGTGTATGCTTTTGTTCCTACACTCGGTGAACAAACCTGCTTCAACTTGTGGCCTTTTATTAGATTGTGTGTTTCATGGCTGGTATGGAACATAAACCTGCAAAAGTAATTCTTGCTCCCAATAGCTGATTTGAGAGGTTACCACCAAACACGCTCCTTAGATCCACCTCTGGAGGTCACTCCTGTGCTGTTGCTGTTGTCTGAGTGCTGCAGCTCCAGCCTGGAGGCCCTCAGCAGCTTTTTGGCTGTACAGTTGGAGGTGCTTGAGTCATTGGCGTGTGAGAGCAGTCTACCTGCCTCCCAGCACCCCTGCTGCACTGGCAACCCTCAGTTCCACTGACGGGACCCTACCAGTAGAGCTATGCTGGGGGATGGACAATCCCATAGGCCCTAATGGTATTTTCCAGGTTTGCGCCTTGATAGTCTAACGTAGTTTGTTCTCATCTCCGTTTACACTATTGTGTGGGGAAAATTGACTGTTGAAAGTCAGTGCCTTGTTAGTGACCACCACATTGACGAGAACTCTGATCTGAATGTACGGAACTTTCAGGTTCTACAAGGGTGTGGTTCCCCTGTGGATGCGGCAGATCCCCTACACCATGATGAAGTTTGCCTGCTTTGAGAGGACCGTGGAGCTGCTCTACAAACACGTGGTGCCCAAACCACGTGCTGACTGCACCAAGTCCGAACAGCTGATCGTCACCTTCACGGCCGGCTACATCGGTGAGTAGTAGTACCACAGGAAATAGGATGAAGGTGGGTCTAGGGAGCTCACCTTGAGTCATGTTTGTGTTGTCCTCGTAATAACTAAGGTACATATTATCGTTTTGATATGGTGTGCACTAATGAATACAACCCAGATCATGTTACGCTTCCCCAATTCCTATCCAAATTGTATTTGTCACGTGCGCTGAATACAACAGGTGTAGACCTTTTAAGTATTTGTTACTTTTTATTTCTTATTCTTCTTTTTAAAGCTACATTGTTGGTTAGGGTTTGTAGGTAAGCATTTCACTAAGGTCTACACCTGTTGTATTTGGCGCACGTGACCAATACAATTGGGTTAGGATTTGGAAAAGCGTAATATGATCCTAGATCTGTGACCAATGGCAACTACTTACCCAGAGAGACCTGGGTCGTATTCATTAGTGCACACCATAGCAAAATGTTGTGCAACGGAAAATGAAAACAAGTGTTACTTATTGGACATGTACAGGTAGTTGTCCCTCCCTGTTTCAATCAGTTTTCTTCCATTTGGTGACGGACAAAGACGACCCTGGCTTCTGTTTGATGGTATATAGTGGTCCTATATAGCAGTGTGTGCTGATGATTTGTCTGTCCCCTGCAGCTGGTGTGTTCTGTGCCATCGTGTCCCACCCAGCGGACTCAGTGGTGTCTGTACTGAACAAGGAGAGTGGCAGCACCGCCGTCCAAGTGCTTAAGAAGCTGGGACCTAAAGGTGAGTGGAAAACCATAGGGCTTGTCTCATTTAGGAAATACATCCTTCCTCAAAGTTGTCACCGATGTGATTTGGTACCTCGGTATTTTATCCAATCAAACCCTCTCAGGTTACTGGGCGAGAATAGGTGGGTCTAAATAAATATTTAATGGCCCAATTCTAACAACATGCTCCTTAGATCCATGTCTGGAGGGTGCTCCTGTATGCTGGTTCTGTTCAAATCAAATGTATTTATATAGCCCTTCATACATCAGCTGTTATCTGAAAGTGGTGTACAGAAACCCAGCCTAAAACCCCAAACGGCAAGCAATGCAGGTGTTGAAGCACGTTTGCTAGGAAAAACTCCCTAGAAAGGTCCAAACCTAGGAAGAATCCTAGAGGAAACAGGCTACGAGGGGTGGCCAGTCCTCTTCTGGCTGTGCCGGGTGGAGATTATAACAGAACATGGCCAAGATGTTCAAATGTTCATAAATGACCAGCATGGTCAAATAATTGGTCTGGGACAGGTAGCACGTCCGGTGAACAGGTCAGGATTCCATAGCCGCAGGCAGAACAGTTGAAACTGGAGCAGCAGCACAGCCAGGTGGACTGGGGACAGCAAGGAGTCATCATGCCAGTTAGTCCTGAGGCATGGTCCTAGGGCTCAGATCCTCCGAGAGAGAGAGAGCAAGAGAAAGAAAGAGAGAATTAGAGAAAGCATACTTAGTCACACCGGATGAGACAGGAGAAGTACTCCAGATATAATAAACTACTGCAGCATAAATACTGGAGGCTGAGACAGGAGGGGTCAGGAGACACTGTGGCCCCATCCGATGATACCCCCAGACAAGGCCAAACAGGAAGGATATAACCCCACCCACTTTGCCAAAGCACAGGCCCCACACCACTAGAGGGTTATCTTCAACCACCAACTTACCATCCTGAGACAAGGCCGAGTATAGCACACAAAGATCTCCGCCACGGCACAACCCAAGGGGGGGCGCCAACCCAGACAGGATGACCACATCAGTGACTCAACCCACTCAAGTGACGCACCCCTCCTTGGGACGGCATGAAAGAGCACCAGTAAGCCAGTGACTCAGCCCCTGTAATGGGGTAAGAGGCAGAGAATCCCAGTGGAAAGGGGGGAACCGGCCAGGCAGAGAAAGCAAGGGCGGTTCGTTGCTCCAGAGCCTTTCCGTTCACCTTCATACTCCTGGGCCAGACTACACTCAATCATATGACCCACTGAAGAGATGAGTCTTCGGTAAAGACTTAAAGGTTGAGACTGAGTTTGCGTGTCTCACATGGGTAGGCAGACCATTCTTAAAAATGGAGCTCTATAGGAGAAAACCCTGCCTCCAGCTGTTTGCTTAGAAATTCTAGGGACGATTAGGAGGCCTGCGTCTTGTGACCGTAGCGTACGTGTAGGTATGTACGGCAGGACCAAATCAGAGAGATGGGTTGGAGCAAGCCCATGTAATGATTTGTAGGTTAGCAGTAAAACCTTAACCAGCCCTTGACTTGACAAGAAGCTGTGGTCTCTCGAGTGCTGCAACTCCAGCCTGGAGGCCCTCAGCAGCTTTCTGGCTGTACAATTGGAGGTGCTTGAGTCATTGGTGTGTGAGCAGTCTACCTGTCCCCCAGCCAAGCTGGGGGTGGCTAACACTTGTTTTAGTCCCTTTGGATAGAGGCCTGTAACATTCCATGTACAGTCCTTCTACTGAATACGGCCTTTTTAAATCTTGCATGTATGACTGCCTAACATTGAGTGTTTGGCCCACTCAAAGAAACTAAAAAGCAGATGTAATTTATTTATACACTTCTAGCAAACACCTCCCTCCTTCCATTCTCTCCCCCTTTAAGGTGTTTGGAAGGGCCTGGTTGCCCGTATCATCATGATCGGTACTCTGACCGCTCTGCAGTGGTTCATCTACGACTCCGTGAAGGTCTACTTCCGCCTACCCCGTCCCCCTCCTCCCGAGATGCCAGAGTCTCTCAAGAAGAAGCTGGGGCTTACTGAGTAAAAAAAAAACGTCTCCAGGACCCCCTCTCGACTCACCTCACCCCCCTGGCTGCAGCACACAGCTCTGTTTTCTATATTTATGTTCCTAAAGCAGCTCCTCTTCTCCAGGGCTGTTCCTCCCATGTATATTTAAGAGAAAGAGAGACCGGAAAGGGAGGGATCCATGTTTGTCCCCCCTCTGCACTGAGGTACAGGAGAATATACGTACTGTAGAAACATGGTCTGGTTTTATTGAATCATGTCATTAGTAATGTGGAAATTATATACAAATTAAAATGTTTCCCTCTAAAACATGTCACGTTTTAATTTCTAAGTTTTCCACAGAAAATTATTTTGGTATTGGGTTTAAGTGGTATATTGGTATGCTATACATTTTAAGCTGCCTCCCTTCCAGCATTGGGGATCACCTTGTCGATTTCTATGGTCACAAGCACTGTTCGTGACAAACTGTACACACCACTCTTGTTGCTCGTGAGAATTTTGCTGGTTTAAAGCTTCCTTAAATTCTACACATTTTGTCATAGGGTGTAAAGAAAATGTTGCAGTTTTAAAGAATTTTCATGCAATTATATACATTTTGCCATGTCCGTGTAATTTTTAATTACTCAAATCACAACTATCTATGGGCAAAAACAAACAAACAGCTGACATGGTCTAGTTGATCTGGACATTTCTGACAAGTTATAAATAGTCATTGCATACCTCAGAAAGCTAACACGAGGAAATTATGCTTCACTAACCAATGGAGAAATTGCACCTTGTGCATTCCTATACAACTTTCAGGAGTTCCTTTAAAAAAATATATATTATAAAAAATGTAACCTTGTAAATCTCTTTAGGAAAAGGGGACTTATCAGTATATTCGCCTGTATTTACCCCCCCCCCCCCCCCCCAAAAAAAAATGAGACGCTAATGTGGCTATCATAAAGTACTACAAATGCCACGATGATCTGGACGAAACTGCCGAATCAAGGAAACGGTAAGTATCTGGATGTGCTATGTTAGCTAGGGGTAGACATTTATTGTCTACATTTTTTTAAATTAACAATTCTGAGTACTGTTGTGCAAGTTCTAAATTGACATAACTGTTGGCACAGGTGTCATCAAGAGATGACTTGCAGGAATTTGTAGTCTTGCATGATGTCTACTTGGATGCTGATAAGGATTTTGGGATCAGAGTAAAGAAAGCTGAACAGAAGGCTAAAAGTCACATTGTCCAGGAGAGATTTACATGGTTATGAAAACATCACTCCAGGGTAAGCTGACATGAAACACAGCCCTTATTTTGAGTGTTTCTAAAATTCCCTTTGGGGAAAAATGATTGGTGGAAAAACAATTGGAACCATTTCCCTGTTTTACTGCTAGGTTTTGTGGCTATGACACCCTCTGTGGAGCTCTATACCCATGGAAATAGAAACGGGTGTTGGATTTGTTTCTGTTCTCTTAAACACTAGAGGGAGCTATATACCATGTACAGCCTGTGTCAGAACAGATTACCTGAATATTGATTGCATTTGTATTACTTTGTGATATACAAAAAAATGTCTTTAGTGATGCTCATATCTGATGACTGTCCCTGGATAGAGGATGACCCCATTTATTAAAAATGCATCCTGTCAGTACATCAAAATTGCCTGCGTCATTCTGCTTTGTGAAATGGAAGCGTGAGCATTGATAGTATGTGATGTGGATGCAGGGCTAGGAGGCGAGCAGAACTACCTGAGGCTCGCGGGTATCTAATGGACAAGTATATCAAGCATGCGTCACATCAACAGCCACCCAATGTTAATCGGACCGCATTGTGTTCAGTAACCATGTCATTATAATCCATTTGGCTGCTTTTAATAATGGGTTTTTCACATTTCCGTTCCCTGAAAGCGGAAGACGGAATGGAAGCGATGTTTCCAGGAAATGAGATGTGTTAGTGAAACCTGGAGCTCGGGTCTGCGGAATGTTGAGGTTGAGGGGGGTCATGGGAAATGGATTCCCATTTCTTTGTGACCCCTTGGTGACCATTGAGTGCTTTCAAATAATAATGACTCAGACGTACTCTGCTGCTACTGCTGTTAGAAAAAAAACGTGATTATTTTAAAAGGGGGGGTGTTGGTGAGCATGGAATATAATTCCCAAAATGTGTAAGATTCTGAAATTGCTCTACAGATGTTGATATCATGGTATGAATAATTCAGTCTAATTTAGTAATTTAACTATTACTTGTGGTGTTATGTAGCCTAATGCATCATATGTATACACTTTTCCTTTCATCAATTAGTACTTGTAATGTACTTCCCAGGACTAACTACCACCTCAAGCAAGTTAACATTCCAGAGATGCTCAGTACCGCTATAGATAACTATCCTTTTAAGTTGTATTCGTCATATGTACCGGATACACAATAAAAAATAAGAATAAGAACAAAGTAATGGCTCAGTAAAATAGAATAAACACATTTCCTCAAGTTAACATCGTCCTGAGGTGTAAACTCTAAAAGGATAGCTGCTGAGGGGACAAGCTCGGTTTGCTATTTTTACCCTGGTCCCTAATATATCTATGTGGACTACTGAGGTGACGACAGCTGCAGCCCATCAGTGGCAGTTCTCCCAATCCCCAGAGAGACAGGCCTGCCAATGTTTTTCCACTTCTATCTTCAATGTTATTTTAGTATTACAACTGAAGACCCAATGCGGAACTGAAGACTACTATGGTTGAGAGAAGTCCTGAAAAGCTTCAATGGAAACACAAGATATTGGAAATAGTCTGAACCTGCCCTGGTGATATTGGAACTATTTTATATCAGACACTTACTGCAGTCTCTTCATTATTTGATTGCACCACAGTGGATTGCACCCACAGTGGATTGCACCCACAGCACAGGAAACCGTTAATATGAATATCCTTCCTGCTCTGTGTGTGCGCATGTGTGAATCTTTGTGCTGTCATGCAGAAGTGTGTGTGTGTCCACTCCATTGTGTCTCTGCCCTTGTGCTGGTCTTGGAGAGGTCACTCTGAAACAGTAGCCAGTGTTCCTGTGTCACGAGCTGGGCCGAGTTAGGGGGTGGGCTGCGCCTGAGTCTTGTGTATCCGAAATGGTACCCCTATAACTTATGTAGTGAACAACCTCCGGCCAACCTCATGGGCCTCTGTCATGTGTAGTATAAAGCAGTAGCTAACTTACTATGTGGGGAACGTGAGGTAAAACTCATGCATCATGTGACTAGTGTTTCTCATTGATCATGGCACTTGATGATATAGTTGTGTGAAACACATTCAGGGATTGTGGCCAAGATAGAGGTAAATTATCTAATGTGTGAATGCAAAATAATTGTCCTTCATTACATTGAGAACATCTATATTTACCATACACAGTCAGACTAAAGGAAATCTAATCTGGTTACGGTGCCCATCTATTGTGTTTTGAAGGTTAAGTTTTGACTCGTGTGTCCTTTAATAGAAGGAACAATGGCTAGATTGGATTATACTGATCCCCGGGGCACCGGTCTATGGCCTGTTACGTGAACAGGCAAAAGCGGTGAAGGAGGAGCGCCCTTCTCAAATCTAACAGTAATCTGAGCTGCTCGGTCATGTTGTCAACAACGCAGCATGGTGCATCGTCCAGAAGCATTCATCTATTTTCTGTAAAATATGTTTGACTTTTCAAACTAGTTTTCATTGGGAAGGCAGATAAAGCATTTTTAACATACAGAGGTTGGCCTTTTCTGTCATATTACCCGTTCCCATCAAATTCATTACACATATTTTAGGGGATAAATTGAAATAGAATCTTAAGTGCTTCACATAACAACAAGCTTTGCTACCGCTCATGACCTTGTTAATGGTTGGACTGGACTGTGTGTCATTGTGTCCTGTTGTCACATGTACCCACCGTGTGTGTGATGATAAGGACATCTGACAGGGAGAGAGGGAGTGAGAGAGAAGAGGTGGGAGAGAGGGAGACGTAAAGATAGAGACAAGGGAGGTGGGAGGGGGACAAAAAAGTCAGAGAGAGAGGAATAGAGGGAAGGAGAGAGCTTGCTGCACCACACTAAACGCCCCCTGCTTGAATGTTCACCAAACAATGCCCTCGCTGCAGCTGACTGGATGTCCTTATCGGGATCAGTGTCCTCTCACCTCATTGGCTGAGAATATAGGAGTGACTTAAACCCCATTGGGTGCTGCGGCTTCATGTGTGAGATTCATAGGATTGCAGCAACATCAGGAGAGGAGGGAGGGAGAATAGCCATCTAATACAGTATGTGATACATGAGTTTACCCCTCTGTTAAATTAATCTATTGGAGGACAGTGGAATAGATATAGCATAGTGGAATGGAACACAGTGAAATGGAACACCAAAACCTTAGGCTAGTACAGTAGAAATGTAGTAGTTTTACCATAGGTCTATGTTAACCTCTACGGGACCGGTGCGCCCCCCCCCCGAGATGGTTGTGCTAACGTGCTAATGTTGTAAGTAACAAGAACATTTCCCAGGACATAGATGTCTTATATGGGCAGAAAGCTTAAATTCTTGTTAATCTAACTGCATAGTCAAATTTACAGTAGCTATTACAGTGAAAAAATACCATGTTATTGTTTGAGAAGACTGCACAACAACAAAAACTTTTATCACAGCAACTGGTTTGATACATTCACCTCTGAAGGTAAAAAATGTACTTACATTCAGTAATCTTGCTCTGATTTGTCATCCTGAGGGTCCCAGAGATAAAATGTAGCATAGTTTTGTTTGATAAAATCAATTTTTATATTCAAATGTAGGAACTGGGTTCTACAGTTTGAACCCCTGCTGTGTCTGCCCCCTCTAGATGTGTGAAGGTTAGTGTCTATCCTGTAGGGAAGCTAATTATCCATAATTTATGACATTCCTGGGAGTGTGTAAACTACATTTTTTTATTACCATATAATTTTTGTATGTTCTCTATAGTTATGTACTTGAAAATATATGAACTGATCAATTTGGCACATCTGGGCAGATTTGATACAACATTTTGAACAGTAATGCAATGGTTCATTGGATCAGTCTAAAACTTTTTACATACACTGCTACCATCTAGTGGCCAAAATCTAAATTGTACCTATACTCCTAAGTGATATAATGGCCTTTCTCTTGCATTTCAAAGATGATGGAAAAAAAGAAAAAATAGACAACGCATGTTTTTTTCTTTGTATTATCTTTTCCCAGATCTAATGTGTTATTATTATCCTACATTAATTTCACATTTCCACAAACTTCAAAGTATTTCCTTTCAATTGGTATCAAGAATATGCATGTCCTTGCTAAAGGTCCTGAGCTACAGGCAGTTAGATTTGGCTATGTCATTTTAGGCAAAAAAATTGAAAAAAGGGTCCGATCCTTAAACGTTATCATAGAAATGCACAACATGATTTAAATAAATGTTTTCCTCCACCTACATAATCCCTCCAAAAACTGGGAACACGAAAACATGACAAAGGGGAGGACAAACAATGTGAGCACTGAGCCAAAGTAAACATCCTAGCGGCAGGGCGTTGTCTGTACAGGAGACAGGCAGTGTCTATCGTCTGTCCACTGTCTGGTTTTATTGACATCATCACCCCTCTCTCTCCAGTTGACCAAGTGACTATTGGACCTGGTGCAGGAGTTACAATAAGAGACCCTTTGACCCTTGCAATATTACAACTTTGTACTATACCCTTTACACATCACACTGCGAGGGAATGACAAAGGTTGACTGTATGTTACTGTAAAAAAAAGTTTGTAACCTGGCTGCCTTAACATTTTTAAGTACAATTTGGATTTCGTGTTGAGTTAACCCAATCTAAAGTTACTTCAACCTAGTTATGTAAGTGGAACTGACAAGTTGGATTTAATAACTTGTTGAGTGAACTTGACACTTTTAGTCAAATCAATGTGCTTCAACTGATGTTTTTAGTTGTCTAACAAAGCTATTCAAGTTGTTTTGACAAATTACCAAGTGAGAGGACAAGTATTTGATAGTCAGAAAAACATAACTTTTAGTTGTTTTAACCAACTAAAGTTTGTAACCTGGCTGCCTTCAAATGTCAAGTTGTGTCAATTTCCTATACAGTTGAAACAACTACTTAGAAGTGACTAAATCTTTCGAATTATTTAATCGAGATTTCAGAAAAGAACATTACGCACTCATCTGTCTCTTGCTCAGATGTGAGTTTTTTCACCAGCATAGTCTTCACGTCCTCTCTCCTCAGCCTTTCCTTCTCAAAACCCATTGGATGAAAAAGCCAGAGGTGCCGCTCCTTTGACCTGCTCCTCCAATGGGTTTTGAGGAGGCGATGAGAGAGGACGCGAGAAGGATACAATTGATATTCTTTCCGTGTCAAACTCAGCCAGTGGTGAAGCCCTACTTTGCATCCTCCTCTTTGGCAAAAAACCCGTTAAACCCCGACCTCCATAAGTGAAGTCATCTCATCCTCTCACTACCTGACTCTCGACGCTGCTTCAGTTGCCTGCCTCTTAGGACCAAAAAGGGATATAACCGATCTTTAAAATATATGCAAAAGGTATGTATGTAGCTACCGCCGGTGTTTGCTTTGACTTTGAGGGAATTGCTATCATAATTTTCGATTATGTTCTGTCATGTGACGCACGACTGACTCATCACTTTGGTGTATGCTCAAACATGCACGTAGGCCTACACACTTTTTGGATACGTTTTGTAGCATGCAAACCTGGTTGCAATAGCCTGAATAATGTTCTTGATATTCCTACATGGTTTGGTATTTGACATTTAGAATAGACGATGTAGGCTACGCGAAGCCTAATAGCGTGCTGTGTTTTAGCGAGGTGGCCTAGCTCCCTATAATAGCGGTTATCGTTAAAGGGGTGGATGCCGCTAATTTGACAGGAAACTGACTTTTTCCTCGTTGAGCTTCGTGAGCGACTCCGTCTTGAACGTGACAAAGTTCTTGTATTACGGAATGCCATTTGAAGACGTGGTTAATGATTGACTGACGACATGAATATTGGTTTGAACTGTGCAGATTGTTAATGGACTGTGACAACCTCCACCTCGTTTGTCTAATGTTAGATGTTCTGCCACCTTGCAGCCGACCAGTGTAAAACACAAAAAAAGAATCCGGCCATTAGACGATAAGAATATTGCCTCAATGTGATTACAAAAGGGTATTCAACATTGGCCTACAAGGATATAGCTACGGTTGTTTTAGGGAATTATAATTTACCTATTGTGATATCAGTTATTGCATGTCCGACATCTTGAAGCTTCAATATTTTTAACATGATCAAACATATGAGTATTAATAGGCCTCTGTTGGGCGAGTCCACGACAGCAAGGCCCAAACATATATTTCTGGTATCTCAGACTGTTCAGGCAATTCTCACGTAGAAACTTAATTGGGAGGAAGAATGTTTGATATTCTTTTTACATTTGTATCATAAACCACTTGAAGATCATGAGGCCATTTTAGGCCATTTTTTCCATACATGCCTCTTGAAAGACCCTATGATAGACATCTTGGTGTCATTATACATTTACATTTGAGTAATTTAGCAGACACTTATCCAGAGCAACTAAGTCAGTAATGACTGCATACATTTTTCCGTAGCTACACACGCACCATGCTCTCTACGAACCCATTATGGCTCTTAGTGTGCTCTAAAATGTGTATGTCTAGATTCTGAAATACATTTTGTCACATTATCTCAAGTACCCTTCTTGATTTTGTTCATATTGTTTAAAATGATGTACTGTACAAGTACATCACATTTCCAGACTGGGTGCTCTTCAATTTTGAAGTTATGATAAATGTTATAAGCACCACCAACACTGGGAATGGGCAAGTTGATTTAAAGGGAACTCCCTCTGCTTGTGATTTGCTGCATGTGCACTCCTAAAAGAGGTCTGGGATTGTTTAAAGGAGAAGGTTACTCTATTTGAACCAAATCCTTATTTTTGATGAAAGTGGCATGTTACAGACTTTTGTTGTTGCTATTTCACTTGTTTTTTTTAAAACTTACCCCAACAGTGATATCCTTCCTCATGCTTGTTCAGCAGTAGTTGTAGGGGCACAGAAAACATGAACAAAGTCTCCAAAAACACCCCAATATGTCCTTTAAGAAACATCAACACTATCGCCTTGTTCACTAGCTAGTTGGAACTAGGAAACAAAAAAACGTCTGACTTACTAACTGGTTGAACCTGGCACATGATAACTACAACCAGTTGTGCAGAACAATTAATTTCTTGGCGCACCCATCCCATTATCGGGATCATTTTCGTCAACATCCGCTGAATTGCAGAGCGCCAAATTCAAATGAAATTACAAAAAAGATTACATTTTCATGAAATCACAAGTGCAATATAGCAAAACACATCTTAGCTTGTTGTTAATCTACCTGGCGTGTCAGATTTCAAAAAAGCTTTACAGCAAAAGCTATCCAAGCGTTTATGTTAGGACATCTCTCTCAGCAGACAAAGCATTAAACAGCTAGCAGCAAAGTAGATTGGTCACAAGTCAGAAAAGCAATCAAATTAATCGCTTACCTTTGATCTTCGGATGTTTGCACTCACGAGACTCCCAGTTACACAATAAATATGTTACTTTTGTTCTATGAAGATAATTTTTTATATCCAAAATACCTCCATTTGGTTGGCGCGTTTTGTTCAGAAATCCACAGGCTCGAGTGGTCACGACGGGGCAGACAAATTCCAAATAGTATCCTTAAAGTTCGTAGAAACATATCAAATGTTTATAATCAATCCTCAGGTTGTTTTTACAATAAATAATTGATAATATTTCAACCCGGACCGTAGCTATTTCAATAGGAGAGGGAGAGAAAATGTCTGCTCCAAGCTGTTGCGCATGCAAAACTCTGCTGGTACCCAGCCATCCACTGACGCGATGTGATCGTTCTCACTCATTTTTCAGAATAAAAGCCTGAAACTATGTCTAAAGACTGTTCACACCATGTGAAAGCCATAGAGAAAGGAATATGGTTGATATACCTATAAATGGAGGGAAGGCATGCAATGGAACAGGGAGATTAGTTTCTCTTAGGCACTTCATTGTTGGATTTTCCTCAGGTTTTCGCCTGCAATATCAGTTCTGTTATACTCACAGACAATATTTTGACAGTTTTGGAAACTTCAGTGTTTTCTATCCTAATCTGACAATTATATGCATATTCTGGGCCTGAGAAATAGTCAGTTTCATTTGGGTATGTTTTTTCATCCAAACATAAAATACTGCCCCGTACACTCAACAGGTTAACTGATATTTTTGTTAGTTTTCAGGTTTTAAACAACTAATTGAAGTGGTTCAATTTGAATTCCATTTAGTTTTTCTGTGAGCTCAATGTGCATATTGCAGTTTCTCTAGAGATAAATCAGATCAAGCGTGACCTGTGTGACGTAGTAGGGAGTTGTAGTTTCCAACAAGGCCAATATTCTACATAGTTTAATGCAGAAAATTTGGTATTTAACTAGAATGACCATAATCCATTGCACTCTTACTTGTATGGTCTGTTTCTTTTATGCCTGCTACCTATGAGACAGAATGCCCGTTTGCGAGCGAGCAGTTGCTTCGAGGTATCGCTACCTGAAAATACATTATTAATTAATCGTTGATATTCAGCAGTCATAAAAGTATGCCTTATTTACTTTGAAGAACTACTAAAATAGTGATTTGTCAACCAGCATAGGCAGCACTCTATAGAGATGAGATAATGACTTGGAATGAAATAATAGTTATCAAATAAAACAAATGTAATATATAACAATTGAAATGTTATTAAAGTAATGTTAAGTGATAAGCAGTAGAGGGCAGTCAGTTTTATTGTTTTATTCTGTTACCTTACAGCATTCCACCAACAATGCAGTCTGAATGTTTAAAAAGTTTTTTTTTTTTAATTTTTAAAGGCCCATGATGCTAATCCCTCAGCACTAAGAACCAAGTTGGACATTTGAGTTTCCTAGTTTTGACTAGCACATGAACGCTGCGTATAACATTGAAAATATTATGAAGCGTATTACACTATTGTTAAAAAAAAGTGCTCCAATTTACAATAACATCAAATTGTCTGCACTGTATTTCTGATCATTGTTAAAAAATGTTCCAGCTACAATAGTCATTTAATTTTTAAAATGGAATATCTACATAGGCGTACATAGGTCCATTATCAGTAACCATCACTCCTGTGTTCCAATGGCACGTTGTGTTAGCTAATCCAAGTTTGTCATTTTAAAAGGCCAATTGATCATTAGAAAACCCTTTTGCAATATGTTAGCACAGCTGGAAACTGTTCTGAGTTAAAGAAGCAGTAAAACTGGCCTTTAGAATAGTTGAGTATCTGGAGCATCAGCATTTGTGGGTTCCATTACAGGCACAACATGGCCAGAAACAAAAAGCTTTCTTCTGAAACTCGTCAGTCTATTCTTGTTCTGAGAAATGAAGGCTATTCCATCTCATACAAACGCTGTGTACTACTCCCTTCACAGAAGAGTGCAAACTGGCTCTAACAGAATAGAAAGACGTCGACAGTGAAGAGGCAACTTCCGGGATGCAGGAATGTGTTCTGTGTTTTTGCCCATCTTAATCTTTTCTTTTTTTGGCCAGTCTGAGATATGGCTTTTTCTTTGCAACTCTGCCCATCTCAGACTGGCCAATATAAAGAAAATATTAAGATGGGCAAAAGAACAGACACTAGACCTCTGCCTAGAAGGCCAGCATCCCGGAGTCGTCTCTATTTAAAATCGTTTAACCATTTTTTTTAACTAGGCAAGTCAGTTAAGAACAAATTGTTATTTACAATGACCGCCTAGGAACAGTGGGTTAACTGCCTTGTTCAGGGGCAGAATGATAGATGTTTTTTTAACTTGTCAGCTTGGGGATTCAATCTAGCAACCTTTCGCTTACTGGCCCAACACTCTAACCACTAGGCTACCTGTCGCCCCAGGTAAAAGCCTCTTCACGGTTGACTTTGAGACTGGTGTTTTATGGGTACTATTTAATGACGCTGCCAGTTGAGGACTTGAGGTGTCTGTTTCTCAAACTAGACACTCTAATCTACTTGTCCTCTTGCTCAGTTGTGCACCCGGGCCCCCCATTCGTCTTTCTATTCTGGTTAGAGCCAGTATGTGCTGTTCTGTGAAGGGAGTAGTACACAATCAGTTTCTTGGCAATTTCTCACATGGAAATAGCCATAATTTCTCAGAACAAGAATAGACTGACAAGTTTCAGAAGAAATGTCTTTGTTTCTGGCCCTTTTGATCCTGTAATCGAACCCACAAATGCTGATGCTCCAGATACTCAACTCGTCTAAAGGCCAATTGTATTGATTCTTTAATCAGAACAACAGTTTTCAGCTGTGCTAACATAGTTGCAATGGGTTATTTTTTTATTATTATTTTTTTACCCCTTTTTCTCCCCAATTTCGTGGTGTCCAATTGTTGTAGTAGCTACTATCTTGTCTCATCGCTACAACTCCCATACGGGCTCTGGAGAGACGAAGCTAGAAAGTCATGCGTCCTCCGATACACAACCCAACCAAGCCACACTGCTGTCGGAGGAAGCACCTGGCAACCTTGGTTAGTGCGCACTGCACCTGGCCCGCCACTGGAGTCGCTGGTGCGCGATGAGACAAGGACATCCCTACCGGCCAAGCCCTCCCTAACCCGGACGACGCTAGGCCAATTGTTCGTCGCCCCACGGACCTCCCGGTCGCGGCTCTGGGCGCGAACCCAGAGTCTCTGATGGCATAGCTGGCGCTGCAATACAGCGCCCTTAACGACTGCGCCACCCGGGAGGCCCGCAATAGGTTTTTCTAATGATTAATTAGCCTTTTTAAAATGATAAACTTAGATGATCTAAAACAACGTGCCATTGGAACACCGGAGTGATGTTTGCTATGCCGTTAATCTATCTCTGCTACTTTTAGTTATGATCCAATTTGTAAACATTACCAACAAAGTGAATGTGAAAATGGTTGCCCTCTGCTGGTGACTTGCAGGATGTGCGACGATGCGAGCAAAAGGAGGTCTGCGATTGCCTACTCTGCCAATTTCTCTGTATACAATGGGCCTTAACTTTAAAACTAGCAGAGATCCCACTCTGGAACTTTGATATACCGGTAGAGTATATATTATGTTCAATATATTACAACTTTTGCCAAATATGTTTAATGTCAAAAGTGTTATTGAAATAAACATACTACTAATTACAGAGACATTTATCACTGTTTTAATATTTGAGAATCGCAATAACATTGCTATTACCAATCACATACACATCGGCTATGTTAGAACAGGTGTCTTCAGCTGAAATTCTATTCAGGTCAAATTGTAACAACACTGTTGCATGACCTTTGTCACTGTTCTGTCTCTGGACTCTAGTATCCTTTTTTGCTTCTGATGGAGGATTTAAAGCCACTGTTGGTAAACAACACAAATCAAAAGTGATTTGTCATATGCTTTGTAAACAACCAGTGTAGACTAAAAGGGAAATGCTTACTTAGTCTACACCTGTTGCTTAACACGCATGTGACAAATTAATATTTGAATTGTTTGCCAACTGTTGTAACTGCCTCTCACATGGACATGCAATAGTCTAGATATTTGCGATTTATGTTTGCGATTACGCCTCAGCAGCAGCAGTTGGAGGGGGCAGTGGGTTTTGTGGATTATAATTTTGGGTCGTGCCTATAGACGAGGATTAGGGTGACCCCAAAGGTGCATGTTTGTCGGACCCTTTTTTTGGGGGGTGGGGGGGTTACTGCGTATTCTCTGGTCCAGGAGGACCTCAGGGGGACCTGTGGTAGTAGGTAGGATGTCTCCCTGCTGCCTTTGATCCGTGGTGAGCCTTGCATTGGCCTGCTCTGCTTTATCCTAGCCTGCCATGATCACTACTTGGTGGTGCCTGTATCTGGCGGCAAGGAACCTTGCCAGACAAAGCAAGTATCCTGTTTGATCAATATTGTTAGTTTGATAACCAGGCAATGTCCGGTCATTGTGATTGCCTTAGGAAATCACCCTGGCTTAGTTGTTGCTTTATATTGTTCCGTATGTCTAGCCAGAATATTCTAGTAAAATGACGAAAGGATATAATTATTGTCCGTATTACTTGTGTGTTTCCTTGGTAGGGACTGCTCAGTAAGGAAGGTTGTAATGGTAGGATGTCCAGGCTTTTGATTCCAAAGATCCTCTCCTATAAGTGTTTGACGCTGTATTGTACTGTTGGTTGCCTGCCAAAGCAGCAGGACTGAAGTTGATCAATGGTTTGAAGCAATGCCAGTTTACTAGTCTTCAATTGGGCTACAGTATATCAAGCAATATTCACTAACTGCACTGTAGTAGCTATGGAAAACAATAGCAGGACATTTTAGAAACGTGACCTTTAACCCACTATGCAAAATGGTTTCCAAATGGTTACGAAATGCGTGTCTAAACAAGACCTTTGGCATCAAACACGAGGGACAGGCCTAGGTAAGATACTATTTAGTGTAGGCTATTTCAATGACTTTCAAGGACATTTTGTAGCAAGTATTTGGATATGTTTTCTTTGAAAATAGGCTACAAGTAGTTGAATATTCAGAATGCATTTTCAAATATTTAAATACTTCATGGGTTTGAACCCAGGTCTGTTTGGTCCTCGGTGTATTTGAAATAATGTAGTTTAAGCTATTTATCAGAAGTTTATTTGAAAATACTTTCAAAAGTAGCTGATTTTGACAATAAATTTAAAAAAAAGAACTTAAATATGCATTTATTTGAACCCAAGTTTGACTAGGATATTGGTTTTGACTCAGTCTGGAGTAAATCAATTAAATACAGCAGTGTTTGTTTGATTGGCTTAAGAAATGCATTCCTTGGGCTAGATTCCCAGACAGATTAAGCCTATGCCTGGACTAAAAGAGCGTGCTCAATGTTGAGGCAAGAGCATAATTACCTCACACAAATTTCACACACTTTAATCTTGGACCAGGTTTCTCTTTGAATATGTATTTTCTCTCAGTACACTCATCTTGATTAACTAGACTAAAGGCTAAACTCTCTCCTTCCTTCTCTCCCTCCTCCAGCGTCGTGAATCATGTCGTCTGTGATGCAGAAGTTGATCACCCCCATGGCCAGCGGCCCTGCTGAGCCCCCCAGGAACAAGGTGACCGTGGTGGGGGTGGGCATGGTGGGCATGGCCTGTGCCGTCAGCATCCTCCTCAGGGTAAGATGACTATATCACTGTCGTACTGTTACTTTACAACTGCATTACTACCCTTACTATTGGGTTTGTTAGTACTTTACCTCTGAATTACTACTACTATCGTGACACCAACAAATAGTTACCACTCAATTATTACATAGGCTGGTTGTAAGTTGTGGATTTTACCATATCATTTCTAAGTAAATACCAGGTATTTGTGGCCAAACTACCCCTCTGGCCCTTCTTTCCACCCCTACCTCCTCCTCCTTCCTGTAGGACTTGGCTGATGAGCTGGCTCTGGTTGACGTGATGGAGGATAAGCTGAAGGGAGAGATGATGGACCTGCAGCACGGCAGCCTCTTCCTAAAGACATCTAAGATAGTCGCCGACAAAGGTAAGAGAATCCCCCTTGTGTGTATGCCACTGGAGTGGTTCAGAGCAATGTATGTATTTTGCTATTGAAAGTGTAATGCAGCTTGTTTTGAAACCAGTTTAAGGTTGATTGCATTTCATTGATTGCCATTTAGACATTTTTTTTCCCCTGCTAAATGGGAAAAGTCTACGTAATTCAATTGCTCTTTCCCGATCTCTGTCCAGACTATGCCGTGACTGCAAACTCCCGCATCGTGGTCGTGACCGCTGGCGTGCGTCAGCAGGAGGGAGAGAGCAGGCTCAACCTGGTCCAGAGGAACGTCAACATCTTCAAACACATCATCCCCCAGATCGTCAAACACTCCCCCAACTGCACCCTTATCGTGGTGTCCAACCCAGGTACACACACACTGACAATTTAAATCTTGGACACAAGTTAAATTGTTTCCATTATCCCATAGATTCCATTGGCCAACCCAGTTCCAACATTCCACCCTTACCAACTGCTACAGTATCACACCACTCCACAATTCAAGATAAGAGGGCACTGTGACAACAGTGGGTGGCAGGGATGGGCAGTCAGTCATTAATGTTGTCAAGGGTGTGTGTGTGTGTGTGTTTGACCATATCCCTAACTCTATCCCTGTGTCTCCCTACCCCTAGTGGATGTGCTGACCTATGTGACATGGAAGTTGAGCGGCCTGCCCAAACACCGTGTCATCGGCAGCGGCACCAACCTGGACTCCGCCCGCTTCCGTTTTCTGATGGCTGAGCGCCTGGGCATCCATGCCACCAGCTTCAACGGATGGGTGCTGGGAGAACACGGCGATACCAGCGGTGGGTAGGGATGATGGTGATTGGTCCTGGTAGAGCACGGCGATACCAGCGGTGGGTAGGGATGATGTGGTGATTGGCCCTGGTAGAGCACAGAGACACCATCGGTGGGGATGATGATGTCAGTGGAGTGCATACTTTAGTAGGAATCTGAGCGCATGTGTGAACTTCTTGTCACACCTAGTAAGCCACACCCATTTGGCAGCTTTAACAGCTTTTAAAACAAAAGTACTTGTTTTGGCATTGTTACATCACTCTGCACATCCACATCCATCTCTGTCAGAAATAATGAGTGAGTTGAGTCTGCGTGTGTTAAAAAAAGAAAAAAAGAAGGAAATCCGGATTATTTTCTGGGTAAAATAATAAATATCTATGTGTGTTAGTCCCTGTCTGGAGCGGTGTCAGCGTAGCTGGAGTCAACCTACAGAAGCTGAACCCAGAGTTTGGCCTTGACGGAGACAAGGAGGACTGGAAGGCCACCCATAAGGAAGTGGTCGACAGGTAACTACCCCAGACCTATCCCCAGCTCCATCCAGAGTCTAAATATGTACCTCTGACTCACCTAGCGCTTATAGTACAGCTAGAGTTTCCACCGTACTGCTCACCACCTTCTGATTCATTCATATCTACCGGAGCTGTCAAGGTGTAAGGGCTAAAATAAGGATGAGTTCAGGCTGGGCTAATTTTTGGTATCATTAATATAACGAGTTCTACTGACATTGTATTCTAGAATAAGTATCAAAGACGGCCCTCACATTTTTATTTTGCATTAAACTTTTATTTGAGATAACGTTCATGGAGGTTCACCTGATTGAGAGAGTTTTACCTGTTCAAGATGGCAACAGTTGGATGTATATGCTGACTGACAGTGATTGTTTTGTGTGCTCCTCCAGTGCCTATGAGGTGATCAAGCTGAAGGGGTATACCAACTGGGCCATCGGCCTGAGTGTGGCTGATCTCACTGAGAGCATCATCAAGAACATGAGCAGGATCCACCCTGTCTCTACCATGGTCAAGGTGACGGGATAACACACACACGCGTGCGGACACATGCACAGTTACACATTATGTGCATGTAAACACACACACACAAAGAGCGAGAGAGTGAAGCAAACACACACATTTCTTTGTGATGATGACTGACAGCTGTGTTTTGTTTCCCCAGGACATGTATGGTATTGGCGAGGAGGTGTTCCTGTCCCTGCCATGCGTGCTGAACAGTAATGGAGTGGGCAGCGTGATCAACATGACCCTGACCGACGCTGAGGTGGGCCAGCTGAAGAAAAGTGCAGACACACTCTGGGGCATCCAGAAGGACCTCAAGGACGTCTAGAGACGCACAGCTACCCTTTCTCCCTCCGATCCCGATGCAGTCAATCCCAGACCTAGTTCCACCAGTCCTCCGATCTACTGTGTCCATCTCCCTTTCATCTTAATCTACTGGTATACATTCTGCCTTTCACCCCCCCCCCTTTCCTTTTGTAGGATGAGTTTACTGTGTTGTTTCTGTGCTAGGTGCTGTGTGAACCAGTATGACTATGTACCCTCATTGGATTCATGTGTTGCAGCTGTTGTACTACGATCAAAAAGTGTTGGTTTTATCCTCCATTTGCACTTTCTTGAAGCACTGTTCTGTTCACTTCCTGTCGGGAGCGCAGGAACAAAGACCCTATAACTGGGTCTCCTCCTGTCGGGGAGCAGCGGTGTTGGTTATTGTGCGAGATGTTCAGTCTGACATTGATTGGGGGGGGAGAAGAGGGCAGAGGTGGAATCAATCGAAACGGCCTACTTTAGTAGTTTTTATTTTATTTTTTACATACTGTAACACCCATGTTTGTAATGAATGACAACAACCAATGAGTAACTTAATAAATACTTTAACCTTATGAAGCATGTTATTGTGTCCAATGACATAAATGTTCCTCAATAAACTAGGCTACACAATGCCTTCCTGCTGTTAGATATTGCTACGAAGTAATTTGACATTTAAAAAAATGAGTGACGTGTAGAAGGAAATCCAGATCCCTTGTCATACTTTTATTCACATAAACCATCAAATTAATTTGGACAATACTGACATTTTCAGTAAAGGAACATTCTGTTAACATTCAGTACTGTTGGCTACTTAACATCAATTTTCTTCCCCAGCCAACAAATTAAGGCCCTGTCCACTGTTTAGTGGTTGCTGAAATGAGTCTAGCTGATTCAAGACAATTCCACTCCATTACCAAAAGTATGTGGACACCCCTTCAAATTAGTGGCTTCGGCTATTTCAGCCACACCTGTTCGTCTGGAGCTTAATAAAATGGGTTTCCATGGTCGAGCAGCAAGCCTAAGAGCCCATGCTCAATGCCAAGTGTCGGCTGGAATGATGTAAAACTCAACGCCATTGGTTTTTCTGGAGTGATCAATCACGCTTCACCATCTGGCAGTCCGAAGGACAAATCTGGGTATGGCGGGTGCTAGGAGAACGCTACCTGCCTGACTGCATAGTGCCAACTAAAATTTGGTGGTGGAAAAATAATAGTCTGGGGTGGTTTTCATGGTTTGGGCTTGGCCCCTTAGTTCCGGTGAAGGGAAATCTTAATGCTACAGCATTCTAGACAATTCTGTGCTTCCAACTTTGTGGGGCAACAGTTTTGGGAAGGCCTTTCCCTCTTTCAGCATGACAATGCCCCTGTGCACAAAGTGAGGTCTATACAGAAATTATTTGTTGAGATCAGTGTGGAAGAACTTTACTGGCTTGCACAAAGCCCTGACCTCAACTCCATAGGACACCTTTGGGATGAATTGGAACGCCGACTGCGAGCCAGGACTAATCACCCAACATCAGTGCCTGACCTCACTAATGCTCTTGTGGCTGAATGGAAGCAATTCCCTGCAGCAATGTTCCAACATCTAGTGAGTGGAAAGCCTTCCCAGAAGAGTGGAGGCTGGTATAGCAGCAAAGGAGGGACCAAATACATATTAATGCCCATGATTTTGGAATGAGATGTTCAACGAGCAGGTACCCACATACTTTTGGTCATGTTGTGTGCTTTTAGCGATTGAGTGTATTTTCCTTACTGTGATTACAAGGTGTAATAATTACATCACACAAGACATGTACAAAACTTTTATTCAGCAGACTTGTATTTCCCAACCCCACCTTATAAGTAGACAATATGACACAAACTCTTTACCTCATGAGTGAATGGTTATAAGGATGCTGCTATAACTGCTATAGCAAAAGCAATTGACCATCTCCATTGTTTAAACATTGGTTCCTTCTTGGGAAGGAACCAATTTAGGCAGGAATTTCTAGTTCTCTGAAATAGAGTAGAATAGGCAACAGTTTGCTTGTACTGGATCTTATGAGGTTGGCCTTGGATGGGTTAAATTTGTCGCGCTTTCCAAATCGGAGACCAAACGGGTTGAAGTTGAATTTGCTGGTCCGAGTTAAACGATGTTTGCAGATAATTTGTTGCTGGTCTTCATCACCTTCTTTCAAAAGGTAACAAAGGTTCGCATCATCAGGTAAATTCGGACTGACGACCTTACTTCTCATCACAACAGAGTGCCCCTCTTGTGCCTTAGCAGGTGTATGTCCTGAGAAAAGAGAGAGCATCACATTTTATTTTATTAATTTTGGATATTAAAAAGTTTGTCTCAGGACATTATGAGAAGAAAATTAACCTATAAGAAATCAAAAAAGTCATTAGAATATATCAAAGCAAGAAATTACCTGGAATATCCGTCCACCCAAATCCTGGAGTTGGAGTCCCCCATGTTCCATACTGGCGAATTATCGCACAAACCAGGAAAAATGCCAGCATTCTCATTCTGTCAAAATCCAAGTGATCACACTTCGCATCCAACCAATGCAGCAAGAAACAATGTGTGGTCATCTACACTAAGCTGTCTTTCTTTGATGCATGACGTGTATTCTCTGCCTTTTATATTTCCGTCTGTATGCACCGGATTGTTAGGAGCGAGATGACAGCCGATGAGTCGCGTTCGCGTCGCTGTCCACTGCTTAGTGGTGCTGGAATGAATCATTCATTACCTTCTAGGAAATGTTGACAATCCGTGCCAAGGGATGACTTTTCTCAGAAAATTTGACTGTCAGATGTGGTCATTGTTGAATTGATGCTGTTTGCTGGAGTGCATGAGAGGTTTGAGGGTTTTGTGAAGATTTTGGGCAGCAGACACTAGCCAAATATCAATTATGCGTTTGCTTGACATCCATATCAATTACTTCAGCCATGATTGATTCTTGTAATGTTGGGCCATCAGAAGTGGATGCATTCTATTTGACCAACATTCAACCCCATGCTTAAAACACAACTCATTCAGGACGCATGGGGGTGCCAAGTGTTTGCAAAGCCAACACAACATATGGGGACTATTTCTGGGAATGAAACCCAGATTATTTAATGACAAATTATGCCATATACCACCAATATGCCTACCTATAGGCTAAACCACCTATAGGCTAGGCAATATTGAGAAATAGGACTATGGGGGTGCCAAGCAAAAATTAAAACAGGAAGCACCAGTGATTCGGTCTATAAAAAAGTGGTCAGATGAAACAGATGCTAAACTACAGGACTGTTTCGCTAGCACAGACTGGAATATATTCTGGGATTCTTCCAATGGCATTGAGGAGTATACCACATCAGTCACTGGCTTTATCAATAAATGCATTTAGGACGTTGTCCTCACAGTGACTGTACGTACATACCCAACCTGAAGCCATGGATTACAGGCAACATTCGCACTGAGCTAAAGGGTAGAGCTGCCACTTTCAAGGAGAGGGACTCTAACCTGGAAGCTTATAGAAATCCCGCTATGCCTTCCGACGAACCATCAAACAGGCAAAGTGTACTCCGATGCTCGTCGGATGTAGCAGGTCTTGCAAACTATTACAGACTACAAAAGGGAAGCACAGCCGAGAGCTGCCCAGTGACACGAGCCTACCAGACGAGCTAAATAACTTTTATGCTCACTTCGAGGCAAGTAACACTGAATCATGCATGAGAACATCAGATGTTCCAGGCCACTGTATGAACAAGCTCACCGCAGCTGGTGTGAGTAAGACCTTTAAACAGGTCAACATTCACAAGGCCGCTGGGCCAGACGGTTTACCAGGACATGTACTTGGAGCATGCGCTGCCAACTGGCAAATGTCTTCACTGACATTTTCAACCTTTCCCTGTCTGAGTTTCAAGCAGACCACCATAGTCCCTGTTCCCAGGAACACTAAGGTAACCTGCCTAAATGACGACCGACCCGAAGCACTCAAGTCTGTAGCCATGAAAAGCTTTGAAAAGTTGATCCTTGCTCACACCAGTATCCCAGAAACCCTAGACCCACTCCAATTTGCATACCGCACCAACAGATCCACAACAGATGCAATCTCTATTACATGCCACACTGCCCTTTCCCATCTGGACAAAAGGAACACCTATGTGAGAATGCTATTCATTGACTACAGAACACCGTTCAACACCATAGTGCCCTCAAAGCTCATCACTAAGCTAAGGACCTTGGGACTAAACACCTCCCTCTGCAACTATATCCTGGACTTCCTGATGGGCTGCCCCCAAGTGGTAAGGGTAGGTAACAACAAATCCGCCACGCTGATCCTCCACACAGGGATCCCTCAGGGGTGCGTGCTCAGTCCCCTCCTGTACTCCCTGTTCCCTCATGACTGCACGGCCAGGTACGACTCCAACACTATAGTTAAGTTTGCTGATGACACAACAGCCTGATCATCAACAACGATGAGACAGTCTATAGGGATGAGGTCAGAGACCTGACTGTGTGGTGCAAGGACAACAACCTCTCCCTCAATGTGATCAAGACAAAGGAGATGTTTGTGGACAACAGGAAAGGAGGACCGAGCACACCCCCATTCTCATCGACGGGGCTGTAGGGGTGCAGGTTGAGAGCTTCAAGTTCCTTGGTGTCCACATCACCAACAAACTAACATGGTCCAAGCACACCAAGACAGTAGTGAAGAGGGCACGACAAAAGCTATTCCCCCTCAGGAGACTGAAAAGATTTGGCATGGGTCCTCAGATCCTCAAAAGAGTTTACAGCTGCACCATCGAGAGCACTGGTTGCATCACTGTCTGACTGGTTGCATCACTGCCTGGTATGGCAGCCGCTCGGCCTCCGACCGCAAGGCACTACAGAGGGTCAAGTCTAGGTCCAAGAGGCTTCTAAACAGCTTCTACCCCCAAGCCATAAGACTCCTGAACAGCTAATCAAATGGCTACCCAGACTATTTGCATTGCCCCCCCCCTTACGCTGCTGCTACTCTCTGTTATTATCTATGCATAGCCACTTTAATTACTCTACCTACATGTACATAATTATCTCAATTACCTCGACACCGGTGCCCCCCGCACATTGACACTGTACCGGTACCCCCCTTGATTAGCAACAACAACGAGATGGCCTACAGGGAGAAGGTGAGGGCCCTCGGAGTGTGGTGTCAGGAAAATAACCTCACACTCAACGTCAACAAAACAAAGGAAATTATTGTTGACTTCTGGAAACAGTAGAGGGAGCACCCCCCTATCCACATCGATGGGACAGTAGTGGAGAGGGTAGTAAGTTTTAAGTTCCTTGGCGTACACATCACGGACAATCTGAATTGGTCCACCCACACAGACAACGTCGTGAAGAAGGCGCAGCAGTGCCTCTTCAACCTCAGGAGGCTGAAGAAATTTGGCTTGTCACCAAAAGCACTCACAAACTTCTACAGATGCACAATCGAGAGCATCCTGTCGGGCTGTATCACCGTCTGGTACTGCAACTGCTCCGCCCACAACCGTAAGGCTCTCAAGAGGGTAGTGAGTTCTGCACAACGCATCTCCTGGGGCAAACTACCTGCCCTCCAGGACACCTACACCACCCGATGTCACAGGAAGGCCATAAAGATCATCAAGGACAACAACCACCCGAGCCACTGTCTGTTTACCCTGCTATCATCCAGAAGGCGAGGTCAGTACAGGTGCATCAAAGCAGGGACCGAGAGACTGAAAAACAGCTTCTATCTCAAGGCCATCAGACTGTTAAACAGCCACCACTAACATTGAGTGGCTGCTGCCAACACACTGACTCAACTCCAGCCACTTTAATAATGGAAATTGATGTAAAATATATCACTAGCCACTTTAAACAATGCTACTTAATATAATGTTTACATACCCTACATTACTCATCTCATATGTATATGTATATACTGTACTCGATATCATCTACTGCATCTTTATGTAATACATGTATCACTAGCCACTTTTAAACTATTCCACTTTGTTTTACATACCCTACATTACTCATCTCATATGTATATACTGTACTCTACTGCATCTTGCCTATACCATTCTGTACCATCGCTCATTCATATATCTGTATGTACATATTCTTTATCCCTTTACACTTGTGTGTATAAGGTAGTAGTTTTGGAATTGTTAGGTTAGATTACTCGTTGGTTATTACTGCATTGTCGGAACTAGAAGCACAAGCATTTCGCTACCCTCGCATTAACATCTGCTAACCATGTGTATGTGACAAATACATTTGATTTGATTGGATTTGTACATGGCCCCGCTATTGTTATTTACTGCTGCTCTTTTATTATTTGTTATTCTTATCTCTTACTTTTTTGGGGGGGATTTTCTTAAAACTGCATTGTTGGTTAAAGGGCTTGTAAGTAAGCATTTCACTGTAAGGTTTGATTTCATTTGATTGGACGTCGGTTCGCTTGAAAAGGCTACATGGACTGAACATTGATTAAGAGCGAAGTCAGGTTTCACTGTGTTGATACACTGCACAGCCCTAACACTTGGCTGCCACTGAACGAGGAGAAGCAAAGTTCAAGCAAACATTGCGTCACATAATTCTGCGTGATCATCAGCAGAAAGTAACTGTAGTCTACCTAGGTTTTGTTTTTGACGCAATGACAGTTTTTTTCCCTAACATAAACTATTGTTTCAAAACAAAAGTGTAATTTGTGTCATTATTTAGGCTTTTGTAATTAATGTCGAGGTCCCTTAATTGCAGACATATGATATGCATGAAAATAAAACTCCAGTAGTCCTAATATAGTCTACATTGCTTAAAAAAGGAACCGTAGCCCTATAAATAGTAGAGTCAAATTCATAATATAAATAATAAATATTTGCATTTTTATGTAAAAAATACAATATCTAAACGTGAATGAGTATTTTTTATATCATGAATTTGGCATACTGTTTAAGGCTAGGGAAACCACAAAATAATGACTGTAAAACTTTGATTTATAAATTATGAAGGATCTTCATTTGATCACTCTTTTGTTGCTGAGAATTGCAAACTTGTGCTGTATTTGAGTTTTAAAAATGCTTCTAAAGTTTGTTATTTCCAGTAACCAAAAACGTATCAACCCCCATAAAAATGTCCATTCATTAAAATCCACATAATAATTCTAATTTCCTATTGCTGCAGGATTATTTTCCCGCTGTAGCAAACTGGCTCAAATTAAGATCCTATATCTGTATATTTTCCACCTTTGCTCACTATTGGCTTTTTCAAAACATTACTCTTGATGTCTGTGTGTGGACTTCAGTCCCGTGCATGCAGCCAGAGAATGTTGACTTTCTGTTCAAAGACGAGGGTCAGATTCAATCACAAAAAGTAGGCGGCCTGGACAGTGGACTTCTAGGAGTGACAAACTGGGACCATGGGATGTGTGTTGCATCCTCTTCTGAGTCCAACTGAACTCCAGTGGCATATTTGGATGTGAGAAGATAGACAGTTTACTGTTGAACCTACAGAGGAGAGGACCAACAAACTGAGAGAGCATCAGTTGCTCTCATCACTTACCTTTTCTTGCCCCTGACCCGTCCCTTATCCATGACGTCACTGAACGGGTCTGCCTCTGTGGGATAAGGAAGTTCTACCTGTAGATGACCTGCTCTTGTTTGAGGCAGCCTGGGAGGTTACTAATAAACGTTAATATTACTTGACCGAGAATTATCTGCATGGAGATAGACAATTCACTGTAAAGTCTCTTTTAATGGTCTTGGTTCTTGGAGTATAATTGTTTTGTGTCCCTCTTCAGTAAATATTATAGTGACAGTGGATGCAAAGTTGTATGCATTGTCTACAGATGCCATTGATGATCAATGCAATTTTAATAGCACATCACTTATTTTAGGCAATGTTACTACTTTTGTGTAAAGATGGGTCGCAGTGAAGTTTACAAATATGGAGCAACTCTTAAAGAGTTCACGACCCCTGGATTATTGGTCCAGAGTGATCAGATATGGGATAATATCATGATTGGGAGAATCATCTTAAAATTCCTCTGGAGCTGTGACAGTTCAAATCAAATCAAATCAAATCAAATTTATTTATATAGCCCTTCGTACATCAGCTGATATCTCAAAGTGCTGTACAGAAACCCAGCCTAAAACCCCAAACAGCAAGCAATGCAGGTGTAGAAGCATGGTGGCTAGGAAAAACTCCCTAGAAAGGGCAAAACCTAGGAAGAAACCTAGAGAGGAACCAGGCTATGTGGGGTGGCCAGTCCTCTTCTGGCTGTGCCGGGTGGAGATTATAACAGAACATGGCCAAAATGTTCAAATGTTCATAAATGACCAGCATGGTCAATAATAATAAGGCAGAACAGTTGAAACTGTAGCAGCAGCACGGCCAGGTGGATTCGGGGACAGCAAGGAGTCATCATCTCAGGTAGTCCTGGGGCATGGTCCGAGGGCTCAGGTCCTCCGAGAGAGAGAAAGAAAGAGAGAAGGAGAGAATTAGAGAACGCACACTTAGATTCACACAGGACACCGAATAGGACAGGAGAAGTACTCCAGATATAACAAACTGACCCTAACCCCCGACACATAAACTACTGCAGCATAAATACTGGAGGCTGAGACAGGAGGGGTCAGGAGACACTGTGGACCCATCCAAGGACACCCCCGGACAGGGCCAAACAGGAAGGATATAACCCCACCCACATTGCCAAAGCACAGCCCCCACACCACTAGAGGGATATCTTCAACCACCAACTTACCATCCTGAGGCAAGGCTGAGTATAGCCCACAAAGATCTCCGCAATGGCACAAACCAAGGGGGGGTGCCAACCCAGACAGGATGACCACATCAGTGAATCAACCCACTCAGGTGACGCACCCCTTCCAGGGACGGCATGAGAGAGCCCCAGTAAGCCAGTGACTCAGCCCCTGTAATAGGGTTAGAGGCAGAGAATCCCAGTGGAAAGAGGGGAACCGGCCAGGCAGAGACAGCAAGGGCGGTTCGTTGCTCCAGAGCTTTTCCGTTCACCTTCCCACTCCTGGGCCAGACTACACTCAATCATATGACCCACTGAAGAGATGAGTCTTCAGTAAAGACTTAAAGGTTGAGACCGAGTTTGTGTCTCTGACATGGGTCGGCAGACCATTCCATAAAAATGGAGCTCTATAGGAGAAAGCCCTGCCTCCAGCTGTTTGCTTAGAAATTCTAGGGACAATTAGGAGGCCTGAGTCTTGTGACCGTAGCGTACCTGTAGGTATGTACGGCAGGACCAAATCAGAGAGATAGGTAGGAGCAAGCCCATGTAATGCTTTGTAGGTTAGCAGTAACACCTTGAAATCAGCCCTTGCTTTGACAGGAAGCCAGTGTAGGGAGGCTAGCACTGGAGTAATATGATCACATTTTTGGGTTCTAGTCAGGATTCTAGCAGCCGTATTTAGCACTAACTGAAGTTTATTTGGTGCTTTATCCGGGTAGCCGGAAAGTAGAGCATTGCAGTAGTCTAACCTAGAAGTGACAAAAGCATGGATTAATTTGTCTGCATCATTTTTGGACAGAAAGTTTCTGATTTTTGCAATGTTACGTAGATGGGAAAAAAGCTGTCCTTGAAATGGTCTTGATATGTCCTTCAAAAGAGAGATCAGGGTCCAGAGTAACGCCGAGGTCCTTCACAGTTTTATTTGAGACGACTGTACAACCATTAAGATTAATTGTCAGATTCAACAGAATATCTCTTTGTTTCTTGGGACCTAGAACAAGCATCTCTGTTTTGTCTGAATTTAAAAGTAGAACGTTTGCAGCCATCCACTTCCTTATGTCTGAAACACATGCTTCTAGCAAGGGCAATTTTGGGGCTTCACCATGTTTCATTGAAATGTACAGCTGTGTGTCATCCGCATAGCAGTGAAAGTTAACATTATGTTTTGAATAACATCCCCAAGAGGTAAAATATATAGTGAAAACAATAGTGGTCCTAAAACAGAACCTTGAGGAACACCGAACTTTACAGTTGATTTGTCAGAGGACAAACCATTCACAGAGACAAACGGATATCTTTCCGACAGATAAGATCTAAACCAGGCCAGAACTTGTCCGTGTAGACCAATTTGGGTTTCCAATCTCCAATCAAAGAATGTGGTGATCGATGGTATCAAAAGCAGCACCAAGGTCTAGGAGCACGAGGACAGATGCAGAGCCTCGGTCCGATGCCATTAAAATGTCATTTACCACCTTCACAAGTGCAGTCTCAGCGCTATGATGGGGTCTAAAACCAGACTGAAGCATTTCGTATACATTGTTTGTCTTCAGGAAGGCAGTGAGTTGCTGCGCAACAGCCTTTTCTAAAATTTTTGAGAGGAATGGAAGATTCGATATAGGCCGATAGTTTTTTATATTTTCTGGGTCAAGGTTTGGCTTTTTCAAGAGAGGCTTTATTACTGCCACTTTTAGTGAGTTTGGTACACATCCGGTGGATAGAGAGACTTTTATTATGTTCAACATAGGAGGGCCAAGCACAGGAAGCAGCTCTTTCAGTAGTTTAGTTGGAATAGGGTCCAGTATGCAGCTTGAAGGTTTAGAGGCCATGATTATTTTCATCATTGTGTCAAGAGATATAGTACTAAAACACATGAGCATCTCTCTTGATCCTAGGTCCTGGCAGAGTTGTGCAGATTCAGGACAACTGAGCTTTGAAGGAATATGCAGATTTAAAGAGGAGTCTGTAATTTGCTTTCTAATAATCATAATCTTTTCCTCAAAGAAGTTCATGAATTTATCACTGCTAAAGTGAAAGTCATCCTCTCTTGGGGAATGCTGTTTTTTAGTTCGTTTTGCGACAGTATCAAAAAGGAATTTCGGATTGTTCTTATTTTCCTCAATTAAGTTAGAAAAATAGCATGATAAAGTAGCAGTAAGCTGTAAGCAGTAAGCTAGTCGGAAGACTTCCAGTTTGGTGTGACGCCATTTCCGTTCCAATTTTCTGGAAGCTTGCTTCAGAGCTCGGGTATTTTCTGTGTACCAGGGAGCTAGTTTCTTGTGAGAAATGTTTTTAGTTTTTAGGGGTGCAACTGCATCTAGGGTGTTGCGCAAGGTTAAATTGAGTTCCTCAGTTAGGTGGTTAACTGATTTTTGTCCTCTGGCGTCCTTGGGTAGACAGAGGGAATCTGGAAGGACATCAAGGAATCTTTGTGTGGTCTGTGAATTTATAGCACGACTTTTGATGTTCCTTGGTTGGGGTCTGAGCAGATTATTTGTTGCAATTGCAAACGTAATAAAATGGTGGTCTGATAGTCCAGGATTATGAGGAAAAACATTAAGATCCACAACATTTATTCCATGGGACAAAACTAGGTCCAGAGTATGACTGTGACAGTGAATGGGTCCAGAGACATGTTGAACAAAACCCGCTGAGTCAATGATGGCTCCAAAAGCCTTTTGGAGTGGGCCTGTGGACTTTTCCATGTGAATATTAAAGTCACCAAAGATTAGAATATTATCTGCTATGACTACAAGGTCCGATAGGAATTCAGGGAACTCAGTGAGGAACGCTGTATATGGCCCAGGAGGCCTGTAAACAGTAGCTATAAAAAGTGATTGAGTAGGCTTGCATAGATTTCATGACAAGAAGCTCAAAAGACGAAAACGTCATTTTTTTTTTGTAAATTGAAATTTGCTATCATAAATGTTAGCAACACCTCCGCCTTTGCGGGACGCACGGGGGATATGGTCACTAGTGTAGCCAGGAGGTGAGGCCTCATTTAACACAGTAAATTCATCAGGCTTAAGCCATGTTTCAGTCAGGCCAATCACATCAAGATTATGATCAGTGATTAGTTCATTGACTATAATTGCCTTTGAAGTAAGGGATCTAACATTAAGTAGCCCTATTTTGAGATGTGAGGTATCATGATCTCTTTCAATAATGACAGGAATGGAGGTGGTCTTTATCCTAGTGAGATTGCTAAGGCAGACTCCACTATGCTGGCAGGCTGGCTAACAGCCTGCTGCCTGGCCTGCACCCTATTTCATTGTGGAGCTAGAGGAGTTAGAGCCCTGTCTATGTTGGTAGATAAGATGAGAGCACCCCTCCAGCTAGAATGGAGTCTGTCACTCCTCTGCAGGTCAGGCTTGGTCCTGTTTGTGGGTGAGTCCCAGAAAGAGGGCCAATTATCTACAAATTCTATCTTTTGTTTAGCCTTATGCCAGTGTCACCTGTCATCTTCTTTTTGCTAAATATGGTCATCTTTGAATCTTTGGTCCCAAAAGAGCAAATATTGAAATACATTAAAAATACAGTGTGATTGGAGAATATTAACTGTCTCACTGTCTGAACTGTTAGACATTTAATTGAAGACAAATACACAATCTCTGTCAAATACATATGTCTTAATGTTTGTGTAACAGGATGTGTGAACCATATGATCTGTTGTCTGAGTCTATCCTGTTGTTGTTGTGAAGAGTTCAGATGTGGTTCACTAATCCCCAACACTGCATAAGTGATGACCTCTGAACTCTGTATATGCATAAGTGTATATGCAGTCAACTAGTTCAATCCACAAAGCTCATCACTAAGCTAAGTACCCTGGGACTAAACACCTCCCTCTGCAACTGAATCCGGGTCTTCCTGAACGGCCGCCCCCGGGTGGTAAGGGTAGGCAACAAAACATCTACCACGCTGATGTACTCCTGTACTCCCTGTTTACCCACGACTGCGTGGTGAGACAGCCTATAGGGAGGAGGCCAGAGACCTGGCAGTGTGGAGCCAGGACAACAACCTCTCCCTCAACGTGAGCAAGACAAAGGAGAAGATCGATTACAGGAAAAGGGGTGCCGAACACGCCCCATTCACATCGACAGGGCTGTAGTTGAGCGGGTCAAGAGTTTCAAGTTCCTTGGTGTCCACAATACCAACAAACTATCATGGTCCAAACACCCCAAGAAAGTCGTGAAGAAGCCACGACAATGCCTTTTCACCTTCAGGAGACTGAAAAGATTTGGCATGGGTCCCCAGATCCTCAAAAAGACCTACAGCTGCACCATCGAGAGCATCCTGACCAGTTGCATCACCGCCTGGTATAGCAACTGCTCGGCATCTGACCGCAAGGCGCTACAGAGTGTAGTGAGTACAGCCCAGTACATCACTGGGGCCAAGCTTCCTGCCATCCAGGACCTATATACTAGGTGTCAGAGGAAGGCCCCAAAAATTGCCAAAGACTCCAGTCACCCTCGTCATAGACTGTTTTCTCTGCTACCGCATGGCAAGCAATACCCAAGTCTAGGTCCAAAAGCCAAGTCTAGGTCCAAAAGGCTCCTTAACAGCTTCTACCCCCAAGCCATAAGTTTTAAGTTCCTTGGCATACACATCACAGACAAACTGAATTGGTCCACCCACACAGACAGCATCGTGAAGAAGGCGCAGCAGCGCCTCTTCAACCTCAGGAGGCTGAAGAAATTTGGGTTGTCACCAAAAGCACTCACAAACTTCTACAGATGCACAATCGAGAGCATCCTGGCGGGCTGTATCACCGCCTGGTACGGCAACTGCTCCGCCCACAACCGTAAGGCTCTCCAGAGGGTAGTGAGGTCTGCACAACACATCACCGGGGGCAAACTACCTGACCTCCAGGACACCTACACCACCCGATGTTACAGGAAGGCCATAAAGATCATCAAGGACAACAACCACCCGAGCCACTGCCTGTTCACCCCGCTATCATCCAGAAGGCGAGGTCAGTACAGGTGCATCAAAGCTGGGACCGAGAGACTGAAAAACAGCTTCTATCTCAAGGCCATCAGGCTGTTAAACAGCCACCACTAACATTTAGTGGCTGCTGCCAACACACTGACTCAACTCCAGCCCCTTTAATAATGGGAATTGATGGGAATGATGTAAAATATATCACTAGCCACTTTAAACAATGCTACCTAATATAATGTTTACATACCCTACATTATTCATCTCATATGTATACGTATATACTGTACTCTATATCATCTACTGCATCTTTATGTAATACATGTATCAATAGCCACTTTAACTATGCCACTTTGTTTATATACTCATCTCATATGTATATACTGTACTCGATACCATCTACTGTATCTTGCCTATGCTGCTCTGTACCATTACTCATTCATATATCTTTATGTACATATTCTTTATCCCCTTACACTTGTGTGTATAAGACAGTAGTTCTAGAATTGTTAGATTACTTGTTGGTTATTACTGCATTGTCGGAACTAGAAGCACAAGCATTTCGCTACACTCGCATTAACATCTGCTAACCATGTGTATGTGACAAATAAAATTTGATTTGATGATTTGGATTTGCTGAACAATTACTAAAATGGCCAAACGGACTACTTGCATTGATCCCCCCCCCCCCCTTTTGTTTTTACACTGCAGCTACTCGCTGGTTTATTGGCTATGCATAGTCATTTGACCCCGTCCTACATGTACAAATTACCTCAACTAACCTGTACCCCCGCACATTGACTCTGTACCGCAACCCCCTGTATATAGCATCATTCTTGTTGTTTTATTGTGTTACTTTTTTAAAATTTTACTTTCGTTAATTTAGTAAATATTTTCTTAACTCTATTTTTTTAAACTGCATTGTTGGTTAAGGTCTTGTAAGTACGCATTTCACAGTAAGGTCTACACCTTTTGTATTTGGCGCATGTGACAAATACAGTTTTAATGTAACTACATTTTGCAATAGCTTGGTGGTGGTTGAACTGAATTCAAATCTTGGTAGTGTTTTTTTTCATGTAGCGATTTAGCTAACTACTGGAACTACACACTACTTTTTTTGCAAAAATAAAATAAAATAGGGGGGAAGTAGGCAAGAATTTTGTTCCTTTTTCGGCATCAGACCTGCCTAATTCTTACTTGAAACATTGTTTATGTATTTAATAGGCTAAATGACACATTCTGTTAACATATGACCCCAAATATGACCCCAAACTATATTTTAAGAGTAGCTTCCCCAACACTGCTTATCGTGTATATGTATTTGGCATCAGGGAAACGTCTTCTGCACCTATCATGTTGTGCGAACGTAATACAGGGGTTTCTGATTGTTGATGGTCCGCTTCACAAATATTTGACTGTAACTTTTACGCAGCATTTTCAAGTTTCAAGTTTGTTATTTATATCATGGTCTTTGTTTGTGTTAATTCCAGACTATTAATCGTGCAAAATACACAATATCATGCAGAACTATATCTTAATATGTGGACACACCCCTTATGTGTGTCATAACAAGTCATAAGTTAGAAAGTTTGTGGGATCCACACAGTGATTCAGACCAAGGCCAAGATAACAGTGGATGAATGGGAGGAGAACTTATTCATGATGGGGTCATTTTACGAACACAATTTCAAGACCCAGGTGGAGCAGTGTGAGCCCCCAAAACCCAGCCATCAAGAAAGCTATGTGTGCCCTTTTTGACAACGGCTGCCTGGTACTCTACTACAGATGTATTATATTATATTATTTTCTATTCTATTCTGTAGGTGGGACATGCAAGTGGAGAATACACAATCCTGTAGTAGTACTTTCTGTCCAGAAGAGGGCAGACATGCACTTCTACAGAAGTAGGCCGACACTGTTAACGCCAATGGAGTTAGATAGAGATGATGAATTCCCAAGTTGGCAGACAAAACACCATCTCCAGGATTAGAGACAAACAAATACATCAGCAGCTTCAGAAACTATTATTTAGTGGTATTTCAGCTTTGCCCCATATGTTTGATACTGTGATTGTGGGACTCGTGTTGGTTGGTACTGTCTTCTTGAACCACACATATCTTTCCCTTATGTTGGGATTATGCTGTATGTTTTAGGTTGACTTTGGGCGCTGGCTGATCGAGGGCAGTCCCTATGTGGTCCTATTTGACACGGGGTCAGCAGCCTGGAACCTGGACCGATGGACGGGGGATCTGTGGGACACCTGGGGTTATCGGTATGCCCGCACATGTCAGTGAGGCAAACGTTTTTGGATCCATGGTTGCCTGGTTATTTAAAGAGGTAATTTGTCAGCTTGTTAAGGATGCTGTGAAAAATACTCTGAAAGAGGTTTAAAGATTGCTGTATGGGTTTGTTTTTTGAAGTCACGGATATCTGCTCGATGTGAATACTTTAATGTCAGATACCTTTAAAAATAAATGATACAGTAGCCTACTTCTTTTTACTCAAAACATATTCACCCTCTTGGGTAATATGAGATGATAGAGCTAATCATCAGTAATTCTTTGCTTCCATTCCTAGTTAACCGACCAGCTTGGAGACTCGCCCAATGTCCTCGACCATTTCCATGAGTGGCAGGCAGGGGGAGGACTTATTCTCTGTCGCTTGCGGAAGATTCCCTTGGCAACCATCTTCACAACCCATGCCACTCTGTTGGGACAATACCTCTGTGCCGGAAACGTGGACTTCTACAACAAATTGGACAAGGTAAAGAGGCCACACACGCACACACACAAACCTATAAACTTTTGTGATTTAAATTCCTCACAAATGTTTTCAGCTTTAACAATGTTGGGGTAATAATACATTAAGCGTTGTTTGAGTTAGTTTGAGTTTTGTTTTTCCCAGTATCTCTCCAGTGCGTCGGTGAGCTATAGGTCTGTGGCTTTGTTATTCAAATGCCTCAGAAAATGTTTTGCTCGTCACAATCAGGTGTTTTTGTTAGATTTAGAGTTTCTCCCAGTGTCTCCCCTGTGTGTCAGTAAGCTATGGGTCTGTGTTGTGTTTGCGCTGGTTGTATGGTACTGTAATTGGCCCTCAGGCTAAGTGTAAAAAGGTCATTGTGGACCTAAAGGTCATTCACTGAGCAGGCTGGGTAATTGACAGCAGCTTCTCATTATGGAGAGGAACAGGAAGCCTCCTCCTTGCTGGCAGACAGGTTACTCAAGGGAGATCCTACTTCAAACATTTGTCAAACTCAAAATGAACCCCATAGCCCCAATAATAGTTAGTGTAGAACATTTCAAAGAGTTTTAATCACAGGTTTCATTCAGTATTTAACTGATATTTACTTAGAATGTGCATGACAATTGGTAAATACACAATAGTTATCTCTTAATAATGACATTAATGACTCTTGTGTTGATTTCTGATGTGCCCCTGTCAGCTCAACATAGACCAGGAGGCTGGTGAGGGGCAGGTCTACCATCGCCACTGTCTGGAGAGAGCTGCTGTCCACTGTGCCCATGTCTTTGCAACTGTACATTACAACTGTACTCCTATTGAACACAAAGTGACAGAGCAGGGATATTTGATATTTGATTTGAATAGGCTGGGTTTCTCTCTATCTACTGTACAGGTATGGTGATGCCGAACGGATTGAACATCAAGAAGTTCTCAGCCATGCACGAGTTCCCAGAATCTTCACTCCACTAACCAGGGTCCGATTCAGGAATTTATCAGGGGACACTTCTATGGGTAATAATTAAGTCCTTATTATGTTTTCAAGTTTGTTATCCAATATACTGCTAACTACAGTACCAGTGTAACGGCTTTCTTGGTGTGAAGGAGAGTCGGACCAAAATGCGGCGTGGCTATTGAGATTCATGTTTTAATAAAACAACTAAAACACAAACACTACAAAACAAGAAACGTGCAAAAACCAAAACAGTCCTATCTGGTGCCACAAACACAAAGACAGGAACAATCACCCACAAACACACAGTGAAACCCAGGCTACCTAAATGTGGTTCCCAATCAGAGACAATGACTAACACCTGGCCCTGATTGAGAACCATATCAGGCCAGACATAGAAATAGACAAACAAGACATCCAACATAGAATGCCCACTCAGATCACACCCTGACCAACCAAAACATAGAAACATACAAATAAACTCTGGTCAGGGTGGTCAGTGACAGTACCCCCTCAGTGGGAGGTGTTGGATGAGAGCGAGAGGGAAAAGGATACAAGGTAGTGGTCCCCAGTGAGGGTGCGGACTCCGCCCTTGTGAAAACCTGAACCTATCGGGGAGGGTCTGGGTGGGCATCTGTCCAAAGGAGGCGATAGATAGATGGGTAAGGGGAGAGAGAGAGAATGACCACTGGGGGCTCCGGTGCTGGACGTGGCCCCCACTTCACCGTAGTCCTCCCCCCGCACCTTGTCCGCCTCCGTGACCTCCTAGCCACGGCAACCCTACTAAATAACACGGGACAGAGGGGCAGCTCGGGACAGAGGGGAAGCTCGGGACAGAGGGGCAGCTCGGGACAGAGGGGCAGCTCGGGACTGAGGGGCAGCTCGGGACTGAGGGGCAGCTCGGGACTGAGGGGAAGCTCAAACAAATCAAACCGGACTGAGGGGAAGCCGGGTAGTTGGAGTTCAATTCGGCACTGAGGGGAAGCTCGGCACTGAGGGGAAGCTCGGCACTGAGGGGAAGCTCGGCACTGAGGGGAAGCCTGGCACTGAGAGGAAGCCCAGTACCGAGAGGAAGCTCAGCCAGGCAGTTGAATCCAGCAGATCCCGGCTGGCTGGCAGTTCTGGCAGATCCTGGCTGACTGACGAATCTGGAAGAGTCTGGTTGACTGGCGGATCTGGAAGAGTCTGGTTGACTGGCAGATCTGGAAGAGTCTGGCTGACTGGCAGATCTGGAAGAGTCTGGCTGACTGGCAGATCTGGAAGAGTCTGGCTGACTGGCAGATCTGGAAGAGTCTGGCTGACTGGCAGATCTGGAAGAGTCTGGCTGACTGGCGGCTCTGGCTGCTCCATGCTGACTGGCGGCTCTGGCTGCTCCATGCTGACTGGCGGCTCTGGCTGCTCCATGCTGACTGGCGGCTCTGGCTGCTCCATGCAGACTGGCGGCTCTGGCTGCTCCATGCAGACTGGCGGCTCTGGCTGCTCCATGCAGACTGGCGGCTCTGGCTGCTCCATGCAGACTGGCGGCTCTGGCTGCTCCATGCAGACTGGCGGCTCTGGCTGCTCCATGCAGACTAGCAGCTCTGGCAGCTCCATGCAGACTGGCAGCTCCATGCAGACTGGCAGCTCCATGCAGACTGGCAGCTCTGGCTGCGCTAAACGGGCAGGAGACTCCGGCAACTCTGTAGAGGCGGAAGGCTCTGGCTGCGCTGAACAGGCGGGAGACTCCAGCAGCGCAGGAGAGGAGGAAGGCTCCGGCAGCGCTAAACAGGCGGGAGACTCCGGCAGCGCAGGAGAGGAGGAAGGCTCCGGCAGCGCTAAACAGGCGGGAGACTCCGGCAGCGCAGGAGAGGAGGAAGGCTCTGGCAGCGCTGGAGAGGCGCGGCGCACTGTTGGCCTGATGCGTGGTGCTGGCACTGGTGGTACTGGGCCGAGGACACGCACAGGAAGCCTGGTGCGGGGAGCTGCCACTGGAGGGCTGGTGCGTGGAGGTGGTACTGGGTAGACCGGACCGTGCAGGCGCACTGGAGCTCTTGAGCACCGAGCCTGCCCAACCTTACCTGGTTGAATACTCCCGGTCGCTCTGCCAGTGCGGCGAGGTGGAATAGCCCGCACTGGGCTATGCAGGCTAACCGGGGACACCGTGCGTAAGGCTGGTGCCATGTAAGCAGGCCCAAGGAGACGCACTGGGGACCAGATGCGTAGAGCCGGCTTCATGGCATTTGGCTCGACGCTCACTCTAGCCCGGCCGATACGTGGAGCTGGAATGTACCGCACCGGGCTATGCACCCGCACTGGGGACACCGTGCGCACCACAGCATAACACGATGCCTGCCCGGTCTCTCTAGCCCCCCGGTAAGAACAGGAAGTTGGCGTAGGTCTCCTACCTAGCGTCGCCATACTCCCTGTGAGCCCCCCCAAGAAATTTTGGGGGCTGACTCCCGGGCTTCCTTGCCAACCGTGTTCCCTCATATCGCCGGCTCCTCTCTCCGGCTGCCTCTGCTCTCCTCGCTGCCTCCACCTGTTCTCATGGAAGGCGATCCTTTCCCGACAGGATCTCCTCCCATGTGTAGCAACCCTTGCCATCCAATATATCGTCCCATGTCCAATCCTCATTGCGCCACTGTTGCTGTTGCCTGTTGTCACGCCGCTTGGTCCTGTTGTGGTGGGTGATTCTGTAACGGCTTTCTTGGTGTGAAGGAGAGTCGGACCAAAATGCGGCGTGGCTGTTGAGATTCATGTTTTAATAAAACAACTAAAACACAAACACTACAAAACAAGAAACGTGCAAAAACCAAAACAGTCCTATCTGGTGCCACAAACACAAAGACAGGAACAATCACCCACAAACACACAGTGAAACCCAGGCTACCTAAATATGGTTCCTAATCAGAGACAATGACCAACACCTGCCTCTGATTGAGAACCATATCAGGCCAGACATAGAAATAGACAAACAAGACATCCAACATAGAATGCCCACTCAGATCACACCCTGACCAACCAAAACATAGAAACATACAAATAAACTATGGTCAGGGTGTGACAACCAGTCAAAAGTTTAGACACACCTACTCATTCAAGGGTTTTTCTTTATTTCTACTATTTTCAAAACTATGAAATAACGCATATGGAATCATGTAGTAACCAAAAAAGTGTTAAACAAATCAAAATATATATTTTATTCAAGACTATTTAAAGTGGCCACCCTTTGCCTTGACGATAGCTTGCACACTCTCAACCAGCTTCACCTGTAATGATTTTCCAGCAGTCTTGAAGGAGTTCCCACATATGCTGAGCACTTGTTGGCTGCTTTTCTTTCACTCTGCCATCAACTCATCCCAAACCATCTCAATTGGGTTGAAGTCAGGTGATTTTGAGGGCCAGGTCATCTGATGCAGCACTCCATCACTCCTTCTTGGTGAAATAGCCCTTACACAGCCTGGATGTGTTTTGGGTCATTGTCCTGTTGACGTATTGTTGCAGAATGCTGCGGTAGCCATGCTGGATAAGTGTGCCTTGAATTCTAAATAAATCACTGACAGTGTCACCAGCAAAGCAACCCCACACCATCACACCTCCTCCTCCATGCTTCATGGTGGGAACCACACATGCAGAGATCATCCGTTCACCTACTCTGCGTCTCACAAAGACACGGCGGTTGGAACCAGAATTCTCAAATTTGGACACACCAGACCAAAGGACAGATTTACACCGGTCTAATGTCCATTGTTCGTGTTTCTTGTCCCAAGCAAGTCTCTTCTTCTTATTGGTGTCCTTTTGTAGTGGTTTCTTTGCAGAAATTTGTCCATGAGATTTTTGGGTTGTAAGGTTGTAAGATCAAATCCCCGAGCTGACATGGTAAATAAATCTGTTGTTCTGCCTCTGAACAACATCCCACTGCTCCTAGGCTGTCATTGAAAATAAGAATTTGTTCTTAACTGACTTGCCTAGTTAAATGAAGTCCTGATTCACAAAGTCTCCTCTGAACAGTTGATGTTGACATGTGTCTGTTACTTGAACTCTGTGAAGCATTTACTTGGGTTGCAGCTCTAAGGAACTTATCCTTTGCAGCAGAGGTAACTCTGGCTCTCTCTTTCCTGTGGTGGTCCTTATGAGAGCCAGTTTCATCATAGCGCTTGATGGTTTTTGCGACTGCACTTGAAGAAACGTTCAAAGTTCTTGACATTTTCCGTATTGAATGACCTTCATGTCTTAAAGTAATGATGGACTGTCATTTCTCTTTGGTTATTTGAGCTGTTCTTGCCATAATATGGACTTGGTCTTTTAGCAAATAGGGCTGTCTTCTGTATATCACCCCTACCTTGTCACAACCCAACTGATTGGCTCAAACGCATTAAGATGGAAAGAAATTCCACAAATTAACTTTTTACTTTTTACTTTTAACACCTGTTAATTGAAATGCATTCATGAAGCTGGCTGAGAGAATGCCAAGAGTGTGTAAAGCTGTCATCTAGGCAAAACGCTGGCTACTTTGTAGAATCTCAAATATAAAATAATATTTTGATTTGTTTAACACTTTTTTGGTTACTACATGATCCCATATGTGTTCTTTCATAGTTTTGATGTCTGCACTATTATTCTGCAAAGTAGAAAATAGTAAAAATAATGGGCCTCTAATCCATACTGCACTTCTACTGGTCTCTCTCAAAACAAAATGACAGTTTAATCCTTAATTCTTCATCTCATTTATGCTTTTTTCCTTCTCTCCCAGGTGCATAAGAATGACGTCACAGTGGTGGTTTTCTTCATCATGCCAGCCAAGACCAACAACTTTAACGTGGAGATGCTGAAGGGATAGGCGATATGCAAACAGCTCTGGTACATCTCTGCAACCCACAATGGTACACCGCATGGAATTCTGCAAAATGTCTGCAATGTTAGCACCCATCATTTAATGAAAATAACATTCTAATTTGCATTCTTCTTCGAATTTTGCCTTGGAACTCGAGTTGCCAACATGGTTCCTATTAACATGTTCAATCTCAAACAGTTTGCTCATTATCTACTGTATGTATCTCTCTCTGACAGGGCCACTGTGAAAGATACGTTTGGCAAGAGACTTTACAAGGCTTTGTTAAAGTATGTTAATTAAAACAATTAAAAAATCTCTTCCACCAGTGTATTCACCAGACCTGTACTGTATGTCATATCAGTGTAACACCCCTCTATTTGACAACCCTGCCATTTAGCCAGGAAATCATTACCAGGCTTTTGTTATGAATGAACTTAGGCTGCACTTCAAATTAAATCAAATCAAATGTTATTTGTCACATGCGCCGAATACAACAAGTGTAGACCTTACCCTGAAATGCTTACTTACAAGCCCTTAACCAACAGTGCAGTTCAAGAAGAGTTAAGAAAATATTTACCAAAAATAATAAAAAGTAACACAATAAAATAACAATAACTAGCCTATATACAGGGGGTACCAGTCAGTGAGAAGGGGTACAGCTTAGTAGGTAGGGGTAGGGGTGAAGTAACTTTGCATAGATAATAAACAGCTAGTAGCAGCAGTGTACAAAACAAAGGGGGGGGTCAATTCATGCGGATGGTGTGTGACCTTTGGGTCTTCCACGTTACCAAAGTGTGGAACGAGCTTCCGTGTTAATGAAGGGCTTGTCAATGCGGGTTCTAATGTGATTACTTGAGTGTTGCTTTTCTGACCTGCTGATGACCTCATGATGTCTTCAGAGGAGACATCCCTGTATTGGACATCATCCTGGACAGAGACGACTTCACCATCATGAAGAGAGCCATCTATGCCACACAGGTAGGAATTGAAGAGACAGATCATGTATGAAATATATTGAGGTAAAGGTTATAGAATAGAATAGTTGTAAGAAGTGCATTATACAGAGTAATAAAGCCATTAAGTGTTAGGTTGTTGAGAATGCTATTGTAGATTGGGTCTGGTCTACATTATGAATAAAAGACTGGCGTATAGACATTTGTATGATGGACATCAAATAAAACAGAGTTGGGGTGTGAGACAACCAGAGTGGTAGAAAGACAGAGAAAACTGGACAACAAGGTAATATAGTGATGTATCGCCCAGAGAATCCCCATACGTTGTACCCTGCTGTTTTCTGAATGCTGAATGGAGTAACTAAACATTGACGTGGTAGAATGGGCCGATAGGATCAATGTGAGCTATGACCCTGTAAGGTGATCAATTCAGAATGGGACTGGGGGACACCTGGTGCTAAAACCATGAATGAATAGACCCTGCAGTTATACAGCCCAGCGTGAATCATTGAACCTCCATAACACCAGGCCATGGGCCAATAGATTGGATGGTGTTGCAGTGTTTAATAGCAAAGTGCCAATAACAATGGCGTTGTCACATAGATTTATTCATGTCACACGTGTTCAGGCGTTAAAATGATGACACAGGTGTTTGATTGGTGGACAGATGGTGGCCGTTGCCGTTTGCGTTGGCCCTGAGATGGACCAGTGCAGAATTACTTGTCTGTCTGCACTTTTGCTGCATTCACACAGTGGTTAGGGTGACAAATGGCTTTGCATGTCTGCTAAGTTCTTACGCCTCAGAGCTGACGTGAGATGTAGCAGCCTGTTCACTTGTGACATGTTTTTCGCATTACTGTCTGTTCAGCAACTCTTTTACAAGCAAGTTAATATCTTCTGGGAGAAAGGCTTGTGCTTCTTTTAAGGGTAATCCCAAGAGAAGAGAATCATTAAATACCATTAGGCCAATGGATAGATATTCTTCTTCAGATCCATATTCCTGATGTCTACCCGTAAAGGTTATTAGTCATGGATCAGTGACTTATAGATGTTGATATACGCGCCGTGTTTACTGCTCAAGGCACGTGCACACTGATGACGCAGTCACAGCACATGCACGTGCATGCACGTACAGAGACACACACACACACACACACACTGTACTCTGTCTGTCTCTTTCTCTCTGCAGAGACACACCCTTCCTCCAGTGACCACTCACAGCGTGCGGGATGACACCTCTGACCCCATCCTGGCCAACGTGGGACGCATCGGCCTCCTCAGCGCTCGCACTGACCGAGTCAAGGTCTGCAGGATGTTCGTTCGATGTCCATGTTTGTTTATGATAATGTTTTGCCTCGTTTATTGTGTTAAACAAGTTGAAGAACTGCCTGGAGAAGGTCTGGCAGCCGAGACATTGACAATATAGAAAGTATCATAAAGGCTCATGCGTGCTTATGATAAGTAATACCTGTTGCTTTTATGTAAGGTACTATCAAAGTTTTTTTTTTTCTTCCATTAGAGCAATGGTTCCCAAACTGTTGGTCGGGATGACATTGGTATGGAAAAACGCTTTCATTGTAAACTTAAAGGACTAAAATCAAATAGAAAGTATGTGGAAAAGATAATGGACTTACACTTTTTTCTAAAATAACTTATAATTGTTGAGAATTTACAATCAACTAAATAAAAGCTAGACAATTAGGCCCCCATTGACTTTGTTATAATGTTTGAGCATAAGAACAAACCATTAGCCATGGCAAACTGTATAGAATTTCAGGAAATTGGCTTTAAAACTGCAACACTTTCTTTCAGCTCCATGGCAGGATGTGTGGAATTGCAAGAGATCAGCTTTGAAATTTCCTCTCCGCTGCCACGAGAATATGTTTGACTTATTCTTTGGTCTGTGTATGTCTTTTCACCGCACAACACTTATGGTGGGTTACGGCTCAGAAGACTGTTCAATTGGTGGGTCACGAACCAAAAAGTTTGGGAACCCCTGCATTAGAGTATACAGTATATGCCATTTAGCAGACACTTTTATCCTTAGTTACTTACAGTCATGCGTGTATAGATTTGACATATGTTGGGTCCTGGAAATCGAACTCACTAACCTAGTGTTGCCAGCGCCATGCTCTACTAACTGAGCTACAGAGGACCCTTGGAGCATACAGTATAGCCAGTGTAGTGCTGATCTATATTTTATTCTAAATGGTACTAACAGACATGTTTCCTGATACTATCAGATAGTGTTCCACCCAGAGTTCCTGTCCCCCACCAGTCCCCTGCTTCCTATGGACAATGGGGAGTTTGTACGAGGCTGTCACCTGGGGGTCTTCCCTTCTTACTACGAGCCCTGGAGATACACACCAGGTGACCTGTCACACTTACACAGCCTGCAAACATAAACTCCATCACTTTGGTTTTCTCTAGCTAATGTTTATGTCTCTGTTTTTGTGTATTCCTTCATGTGTGTGGAGTGTTGTATGATGTGTGGGTGCACTATTATGTTGTCGATGTTATTGTTCCCCAGCTGAGTGTACTGTGATGGGGGATACCCAGTGTGACCACCAACCTGTCTGGCTTCGGCTGCTTTTTGGAGGAACATGTGTCAGACACCACAGCATGCGGTGTGTACAGTACATGCGTACACACCTCTTCAGTTTCATAACCAAATCAGTGCATAGTTTGATTGACCTCTTATGGAAGAGCTCTGATATATTTGGGGAGTTCACCGAAAACCCAGAAGAACAGAGTGACTCTCTTTTTATAGCCCCTACTTCAAGTCAGCAGTTTAGAATAGAATAAATACTCTGTTTATAATAGAATGGAATACATTATTCCTGCGTCTCACTGGTCCGTACCTGTCCCGCTCCTCTCAGGAATCTACATAGTGGACCGGCAGTTTAGTATATGACAAGACATCCTTTGTCCAATTTGTTACTACTGTTTTCTGAGCACTTCCTTTTTTACATTTACATTTTTATTTTATTTGATTTATTTCACCTTTATTTAACCAGGTAGGGCTAGTTGAGAACAAGTTCTCATTTGCAACTGCAACCTGGCCAAGATAAAGCATAGCAGTGTGAACAGACAACAACACAGAGTTACACATGGAGTAAACAATAAACAATAAACAAGTCAATAACAGTAGAAAAAAAAGAATCTATATCCATTGTGTGCAAAAGGCATGAGGAGGTAGGCAATAAATAGGCCATAGGAGTGAATAATTACAATTTAGCAGATTAACACTGGAGTGATAAATGATCAGATGAACATGTGCAGGTAGAGATACTGGTGTGCAAAAGAGCAGAAAAGTAAATAAAATAAAAACAGTATGGGGATGAGGTAGGTAAATTGGGTGGGCTATATACCAATGGACTATGTACAGCTGCAGCGATCGGTTAGCTGCTCAGATAACAGATGTTTAAAGGTGGTGAGGGTGATAAAAGTCTCCAACTTCAGAGATTTTTGCAATTCATTCCAGTCACTGGCAGCAGAGAACTGTAAGGAAAGGCTGCCAAATGAGGTGTTGGCTTTAGGGATGATCAGTGAGATACACCTGCTGGAGCACGTGCTACGGGTAGGTGTTGCCATCGTGACCAGTGAACTGAGATAAGGCGGAGCTTTACCTAGCATATACTTGTAGATGACCTGGAGCCAGTGGGTCTGGCGGCGAACATGTAGCGAGGGCCAGCCGACTAGAGCATACAGGTCGTGGTGGTGGGTGGTATAAGGTGCTTTAGTAACAAAACGGATGGCACTGTGATAAACTGCATCCAGTTTGCTGAGTAGAGTATTGGAAGCTATTTTGTAGATGACATCGCCGAAGTCGAGGATCGGTAGGATAGTCAATTTTACTAGGGTAAGTTTGGCGGTGTGAGTGAAGGAGGCTTTGTTACGAAATAGAAAGCCAACTCTAGATTTGATTTTGGATTGGAGATGTTTGATATGAGTCTGGAAGGAGAGTGAGCAGTCTAGCCAGACACCTAGGTACTTATAGATGTCCACATATTCTAGGTCGGAATCATCCAGGGTGGTGATGTTAGTCGGGCTTGCGGGTGCAGGCAGCGAAAGGTTGAAAAGCATGCATTTGGTTTTACTAGCGTTTAAGAGCAGTTGGTGGCCACGGAAGGAGTGTTGTATGGCATTGAAGCTCGTTTGGAGGTTAGACGGCACAGTGTCCAAGGAAGGGCCAGAAGTATACCGAATGGTGTCGTCTGCGTAGAGCTGGATCAGGGAATCGCCCGCAGCAAGAGCAACATCATTGATATATACAGAGAAAAGAGTCAGCCCGAGAATTGAACCCTGTGGTACCTCCATAGAGACTGCCAGAGGACCGGACAACATGCCCTCCAATTTGACACACTGAACTCTGTCTGCAAAGTAGTTGGTGAACCAGGCAAGGCAGTCATTAGAAAAACCGAGGCTACTGAGTCTGTCGATAAGAATATGGTGATTGACAGAGTCGAAAGCCTTGGCCAGGTCGATGAAGACAGCTGCACAGTACTGTCTTTTATCGATGGCGGTTATGATATCGTTTAGTACCTTGAGCGTGGCTGAGGTGCACACGTGGCCAGCTCGGAAACAGCATTGCACAGCGGAGAAGGTTCCTTCTTGAGTAAAACAACCTCTCCCTGTTTCTCTCTCTCTCTGCTCATGTGTTCACGGTTTGTATGTTGTATGTATTGTACAGGTGCAGTTGCGCTGTGGTTTGTCCAGAGACATGAATAATTTGTCTCTCTCTCTTTCTCTCTCTCTCCCTCTCTCTCTCTCTGTGCCCCCCTCCCCCCCGGCGTCAGTGCACTCTAACCCCCACCACAGTGATGAGGAGGATGATGATGAAGAGCCATATGATGAAGATGAGGAGGCAGAGCGGGACAGGTAGAACATCAAAGCCCCCTTCACTGTGGGTTTCAGGGCAAGAAGACATACCCAGGAGAGACTGCCAACCGAGAGATCTCTCGCTACTAGCCTGGGATGGCCAACCCTGGTCCTTGAGAGCTGCAGTATGTGCAGGTTTTTGTTCCAGCCCAGAACGTACAATATTGGATCTGTTGAAGGGACACTGAGCCTTAAACAGCTGTTACACATACCACCTTTGCATATTTTCTAATAGCTATTCTTTTGATGATCAAGTCCCCTCACACCCATAGGAAATGAGACATGAATCGTTTAATCAATAGTTATATATCAGGAATTGCATTGAGAGGTCTCTCTCTCTATAGCCTGGGATGGCCAACCCTAGTCCTGAGTACATTACTTCTATGATCAGATACCCTTAGACAAGTGTTGCTATGAATTCAAAATCATTTTATTAAACATTTTCTTTAAATAATACATTCAAACATTTTCAGTGTAGCCGTACTTAAGAGTCCAGTGTTTCTCACGTCGCATTAAATAGTCTACATCCAACAACAAGAGATCAACAGATGCAATAGATTAGAATGTTGTCAACAATAATAAATACATTATAAAATGCATCAGAAGTACTCTCTTTTCCATGCCGGCAAGTCTTGAAAGTACAGCTGTTCAGGATTTTCTTCTCCTGAAACGAAAAAAGATAAGTGCAATTAACTTTATGGCAATTTCAAACCTATAGCTTGGATGTAGTTAAGGGAACCCGATGCCTGAATTAGCGCTTATCGAGGTACGCGTCCTGGCTAGCTTGGATGTGTCCTTAACCATTACCGTAGGCTGCAGTATGACCCAACTCACCATCCTCCTTGGCTTGCTGCAAGAAATTGAGCAGGACTGTGGCTGCCTGGTTCACACTGAGTTTCTCTGTGTTTTGACTCCGAGTCTCTGAAAAGAGGATGCCATACACAGTAATGACAGGTAAAAGATGATGGTAAAATCTCAAATCACCCTATTCCCCATACAGTGCACTACTTTACAGAGCCATACAGGAGCAGAGCCATACAAAGTAACAATATGTGCATACTGCCAAATACAAGTGTATTGTATTTACCTAAATGTAATGTGTTATATACGTCTCCCTCTTTCCTGTCCTCGCTGATAAACCGCCGTCCCTCTGTAATAACATACACAGTCACACAGTTATGAAATACAATATATTTTAGTTGCATTCATAAATAAACATACATAATTAGGAAGTAATAGGACAACTTCAGATTTAAATTATGTTAATCCCTTTACATTAAAGATTATTATAGCCACAAAAACAGCTTATAAATGCATATTTTTTCCAATTATTCTCTGTGTAGGACATGAATGCAAAAACACATTTGAAATGTATGTCAAAGGAATGCAAAGTATGATTAGGCTAATATAGATAGAAGACATACGGGTGCCCTTGAGGTACAGCATTGCCTGAGGTGACCAATTTCTCCTCTGGAAACTGCCCTTTGGTGCGCTGCACGAATGGGAGACGAGCGTTACCAGAAGTAAAAGAGCAAGTGCATAAGCTGTAATAGTCCTCACACCCTGAAACAGTCAAAAGTAGAGTTATGCTATATGAACAAGCAGACAATGTAAAACAAATATGCATTCAAAATTAATGACAAGGTAATCATTTGCATGTGCCATGCTCATCTCCATTCATAAAAACGCAAAAGATCAAAATGTACCTCAACAGGCAACTTACCTTCATTGCGACGGAGGATATTAGATCCCTGTAATGCCAGTAGAGATCCGTTTCAAGTGGAAAAGGGCAGAAGTTGTGTGCCTTGGCAAATGTTACCCCTGTATTTATATTGGACTGGTGAGGGAGACCTCGTAGCCCACAGCGCAACGCGTTATGGATGTCAACAGCAATAGGTCATGCCAATTTGATGAAAGAGAGGTGGACTCCAAGCGCAGAGAGGGAATGCAGAGAGGAACCAATCAAATCAATTACTCACATTTTAATGTACACAATACACATTTTATGTATACAATTAGCTGCCAAAGGCAATCATAGATCTACAGTGCCTTCAAAGTATTCACACCCCTTGAATTTTTACACCTTTATTGTGTTACAAAGGTGGGATTACAATGGATTTAATTGTCATTTTTTGTTAATGATCTACACAAAATACCCTGTAATGGCAAAGTTTAAAAAAATTAAAAAGTTTGTTAAAAAGTCATGAAAAATTAAACAGTAATACAGTATATCTTCATTACGTAATTATTCGACCCACCGAGTCAATACGTGTTAGTAATTACAGCTGTGAGTCTTTCTGGGTCTCTAAAAGCTTTCAATACCTGGATTGTACAATATTTGCATGTTAACATCTAAATTCTTCAAGCTCTGTCAAGTTGGTTGTTGATCTTTGTTAGACAGCCATTTTCAAGTCCTGTCATATATTTTCAAGACGATTTAAGTCAAAACTGTAGGAACATTAGATGTTGTCTTGGTAAGCAACTCCAGTGTATATTTGGCCTTGTGTTTTAGGTTATTTTCCTGCTGAAAGGTGAATTTGTCTCACGGTGTCTGTTGGAAAGCAGACTGAACCAGGTTTTCCTCTAAGATTTTGCTGGTGTTTAGCTCTATTACATATATTTTTGTCCTAAACAAATCCCTAGTCCTTGCCGATGACAAGCATACCCATAAAATTCAGCCACCACCGTACTTGAAAATATGAATAGTGGTACTCAGTGAGTTAGGAAGGACGCCTTAATCTTTGTAGTGATTGGGTATATTGATACACCATTCAAAGTGTAATGAATAACTTCACCATGCTCAAAGGGATATTCAATGTCTGCTTTTATGATAAAATAAATGCCATCTACCAATAGGTGCCCTTCTTAGAGAAACCTTCCTGGTCTTTGTGGTTGAATCTGTGTTTTAAATTCACTGCTCGACTGAGGGACCTTACAGATAATGAATTGTATGCGTGGGGTACAGAGATGAGGTACTCATTCAAAAATAATGTACAAAATCTATTATTGCAAACAGAGTGAGTCCATGCAACTTAATATGTGACTTGTTAGGCACATTTTTACTCCTGAACTTAATTAGGCTTGCTATAACGAAGAGGTTGAATACTTTATTGACTCAAAACATTTCAGCTTTTTAACATTTTATTTGTAAAAATGTCAAAAAATATACAGCACCAGTCAAAAGTTTGGACACACCTACTCATTGAAGGGTTTTTCTATATTTTTACTATTTTCTACATTGTAGAATAATAGTGAAGACATCAAACCTATGAAATAACACATATGGAATCATGTAGTAACCAAAAACGTGTTAAACAAATCTAAATATATTTTATATTTGCGATTCTTTAAAGTAGCCACCCTTTGCCTTGATGACAGCTTTGCACATGCTTGGCATTCTCTCAACCAGCTTCATAAAGTAGTCACCTGGAATGCATTTCAATTAACAGGTGTCCCTTGTTAAAATATCCTTTGTGGAATTTCTTTCCTTTTTTATGTGTTTGAGCCAATCAGTTGTGTTGTGACAAGGTAGGGGTGGTATACAGAAGGTAGCCATTGTGACGTAGAAGTCCATCACTGGCCTGCGGGCAGCATTTGGTACTTTAACGCACGCACACATTCATCACTCCTCCCTGCTCCATTATCAGATAAGTTAACAATGTTGGTTATTTCTCTATCTTAGTACATACATTTCACACTTACTTCAGCAACCAGTTATGGGATAAAGAAATAATCAGACATGTGGTCATATTTAATATAAGCAATATTTATTATACTTATCAATGTTATGGATTAGCGTGTTTGTTTGTTCTGTTCCTCTCTCTCTCTTCATCTCTGTAGCTTCCAGGTATGCTGGATAAGGACCTGAGCTAGGGGAATGGGATGACTTTGCAGTGCCTGTCCCGAATGGCTCATTAGTGTAAATGGGCATATTGAAAGACACTATGTCAGTAGTGATGTAATTTTGTAAATGTTATATTGGGATATTGTTTCATAAAAAACGTGTTGCAATGTATATACTTTAGTATGCTTATTGAATGGAAAATGTAGGTTCTAATAGGTAATTGCTTAATTAATTAGTGTTAATTGTTCTGAGGGGAGGGGCTAGTCCTTCAAAAGGAGCCTCTCTTTCAGTTCATGAAGAGGCATTTTGGATTGAGCTGTGGATGGGGGCAGCATTGTTTTTAGCTGTCCCATAAGGTATACGTTTGATGGAAGTACTGTTGTTCTATGTAAATAAACACCCTTGCACAGAAGAACTTTTGCACCTCCGCATCTTTTTATTTTGATAGAGGTTAGGTTTTCCAGTTTAGCCTTCTGGCCCACTCTACGTGACAGGCCTATTTGGTAAAAGACCAAGTCCATATTATGGCAAGCGCTATGATGAAACCACAGGAAAGGAAGACCCAGAGTTACCTCTGCTGCAGAGGATAAGTTCATTAGTTAACTGCACCTCAGATTGCAACCCAAATAAATGATTCATGGAGTTCAACTAACAGACACATCTCAACATTGACTGTTTATGCCTTCACGGTCAAATTGCTGCAAAGAAACCACTACTAAAGGACACCACAAAGAAGAAGAGACTTGCTTGGGCCAATGAACATGCACAATGGACATTAGACTGGTGAAAATCTGTCCTTTGGTTTGATGAGTCAAAATTTGAGATTTTTGGTTCCAACCGTCATGTCTTTGTGAGATAGATTTTTGGTTCCCACCGTGAAGCATGGAAGAGGAGGTGTGGGGGTGCATTGTTGGTTACACTCTGTGATTTATTTAGAATTGAAGGCACACTTAACCAGCATGGTTACAACATTCTGCAGCGATACGCCATCCCATCTGGTTTGCGCTTAGTAGGACTATCATTTGTTTTTCAACAGTACAATGACCCAAAACACACCTCCAGGCTGTGTAAGGGCTATTTGACCAAGAAGGACAGTGATGGAGTGCCGCATCAGATGACCTGGCCTCCACAATAACCCAACCTCAACCCAAGTGAGATGGTTTGGGATGAGTTTGACTGCAGAGGGAAGGAAATGCAGCCAACAAGTGTTCAGCATATGTGGGAACTCCTTCAAAACTGTTGGAAAAGCTGGTGGCTAATTGAAGTGTGGCTAATTTGAAGAATCTCAAATATAAAATATAATATATAAAAGAAGTTAACACTTTTTTGGTTACTACATGATTCCATATGTGTTATTTCATCATTTTGATTTCTTCACTATTGTTCTACAATGTAGAATAGTAAAAATAAAGAAAAACCCTTGAATGAGTAGGTGTGTCCTAACTTTTGACTGGTACTGTAATTCCACTTTGACATTATGGGGTATTGTATGTAGTCCAGTGACAAAAAACATCTACATTTAATAACTTTTAAATTCAGGCTGTAACACAATATTTGGAAAAAGTCAAGGGGTGTGACTATTTTCTAAAGGCACTGTTTAAGGTCATATTTTATCAAAATTAAAGAAAGAAGCCATTTCATGCAAAATGCTGAGACACTATCAGTATTCTTACTGTTGTAAAAAATGAAAGTAATTGCTTTGGAAATATTGATATGTTTACTTCTTGTGCAGTGAAGCGGTTCATGGATAGATGCCTGGTCGTTTTTATGAATGAACAGCTGACAGTCTCCCAATGAATGTAGGAGTGTTTGATTGGGATAGACTCAGGGAAGCTGGAGGTGATGGGTTCCCTGGGATTCTCATTGACATTACCATCAATTATTATATCTAGCCTAATGCTGGTAAACAATCCAAAACTAAACTAAACAATTGCAGAGAAGTTTAGCAGTAGGCCTAGCATATGCCTACAGTGAAATGTGTATTGAGACAAAGAATTACATTCTTCCAAAAGTTATTCATACATTAAAAATTAACAAAATGATAGTAGGACCATTTGGACCTGTGATAGTTAAATAAAACAGTACAAAGAAAAGCTCTACAATCTTACAACTTATGTGGATAAATGTTGAGATAAATAGGCCTGCCATTATAATGTGTTCCATTTTCATTTTTTGGGGTCCCGAGTGGCGCTGTGGCCTAAGGCACTGCATCTCAATGCTAGAGGCATCACAACAGTCACTCTGGTTCAAATCCAGGCCATGACTGGGAGTCCCATAGGGCGGCGCACAATTGGCCCACTGTCGTCCAGGTTTGCCGGTGTTGGCCGTTATTGAAAAATAAGAATTTGTTCATAACGGACTTGTTAAGTAAAGGTTAAATAAAAATGTCTATTCATGTGAGTAGTGATGTCATGTTTTTGACCCTGTGAGTGCCTTGTTTGGCCTATGCCATTGTGTAGATTGATGAGGGAAAAAAACTATTCAATACATTTTAGAATTAGACTGTAGCGTAACAAAATGTGAAAAAAGTCAAGGGTTTCAGAACAAAAATATGAATGCAAAATGCAACAATTTTACTGAGCTACAAGTCATATAAGGAAATCAGCCAATTTAAATAAATAAATTAGGCCCTAATCTATGGATTTCACATGACTGGGCAGGGCCGCAGCCATGGGTGGGAAAAGGCCCACCCACTTGGGTGCCAGGCCCACCCACTGGGGAGCCAGCCCCAGTTAATCAGAATGAGTTTTTCCCCACAAAAGGGCTTTATTGGAGAAAGAAATACTCAGTTTCCTCAGCTGCTCGGGTGGCTGGTCTCAGACGATCCCGCAGGTGAAGAAGCCGGACGGGGAGGTCCTAGGCTGGCGTGGTCAGAGTAGAGTTTGGGTTGGTCTGCGGTTGTGAGGCCGGTTGGACGTACTGCCAAATACATTAAAACGACTTTGGAGGCGGCTTATGGTAGGGAAATTCAATTATCTGGCAACAGCTCTGCTGGACATTCCTGCAGTCAGCATACCAATTGCACACTCCCTCAAAACTTGGGACATCTGTGATATTGTGTTGTGTGACAAAACTGCACATTTTAAAGTGGTCTTTTATTGTCCCCAGCACAAGGTGCACCTGTGTAATGATCATGCTGTTTAATTAGTTTCTTGATATGCAACATCTGTCAGGTGGGTGGATTTTCTTGGCAAATTATAAATATTGACTAACAGGGATGTAAACAAATGTGTGCACATAATTTGAGAGAATTGAGATTTGTGCTCGTATGGAACATTTCTGGGATCTTTTATTTCAGCTCATGAAACATGGGACCAACACTTAAGATGTTGCATTAATGTTTTTGTTCAGTATATTTGCAATTTGTCACAATCAAAACACAATGAATGACAGACAACGGCACAAGGCAAGTTATTTTAAAAAGTGTAATTACAAAAGTGTCAGACAAAACATTGTCAAACCATTGTCATTTCACATGTAACCATTCCATTCAGTTCCTCCATTCCTATAGTTTAGATTGATACAATTCCAACTCAAATGTTGCTCTTTAAAAAAAATCTAAACAAAATCTACAGAAGTTCTCATCCAGTCATACACAGAAATTACAGAAAAATAAGGGGAAAATATGCAACTGCCAGATCTGGTACTCATAACAGGCGTGAGAGAAAAGGAAAGTAAACCTATTTTCTTCCACAGGACTCAAGTTGTAGTCCAGAAAGCACAGGCACCATAAGTAAGACCAGGAGTCTTTCCAATACCTGACCAGGAAACCACCTATAACTATGGCTTTGAGCTTTCCCTGGTCATATTGTCAGGAAACCCTAACATGGTCTAAGATCTGTTTGTGCAATCTTGCTAACCCTTAGTTCATTTTTGGCAAGACAGCACAGCATTAGGAAAACCCCCTGGCCACATCTACAATGTAATAATAGGACTAGCTCTCCTCCTCCACACCTCTTCTGAGGTTGTCCAGAGGCTATCTTCAGAGGCGATGACATGGTGAGTTTGTCTGTACATTCAATAGTAGAGTAAGAGAGCCAAAATGCTTCTCTTCAGTCCATTAGAGGGACTCTCCTCCTCGTGGGGAGTTCTCCAGTAGAGGAGTGTAGCATTCAACAACGACATGTAAAACATTCTGGGGTAGCAATCGTAACCAACTCCAGATTCATTAGTAACTGTCGCCTGTAGCAACCAGGACTGGTACCCTTGAATGGTACGGACCTTAAAACTGCAGAATCAAGATACAAAAAAGCAGACAGTTTTCCCTTTAAATGGGAAGAGGTCTTCATATACAAAGTCTCATGAAAATGACCTAGCTAACTGTTGGAAGTAAGCAATTGACCAATGGGGGTTAAGTGGCTTTATGAGAACTACTGTATCATAAATATAATAGAGATCTATTTTCTTCAGAAACAAAAAGTCACTGTTATACCATGGTGTTGCTCTCTCCCACTTTGTCCACAAACTGAAAGAGAGAGAGAAAATAAACAAATATAAGTCAACAGTCTACCGTCCCCTTTGCAAAGTAGAGCAAAATAGATGAAATATACAAGCTTCACTAAAACATTTAGTGCATAGTTGTACACGGGAAATGAAATGTTTGCTTGACGTGACTGAGTAGACTATACAAAACAGTGTGAAGGATAAATGCTGTTGCTGGTGTCCTTGTATAAATTACTTCCAATACCAATACCAATACCAACCAATACCTACTCTGGTCAGGCATAAGGCAACATTACAATATAACATACATTATAAACAGATGTGGATCATGCTCACATGCAAGGGAAAATCTGCAGTGACTGACCAAGACTGCGGATTGTCCTCAGAGTTAATTACGAAGGCTTTAAAGAGAGAGACACATTCTCCTCAAAACAAGTGACTCCACGAACATACACCTCAAAACATACACACACGCTCTTATATGAGAAGATTGAGTGACACTGTATGAGACACTACAGCCTTCCAGAACCACTGTCAGAAACAAAGAGGACTCTGTGTTGTCTTTAGTGTAACCACCTCAGCCCACACAACACCCACTGCATTGTAGCTCCTGTTCCCATACTCTTACTCACCCAGTGGTGTAGTGGAGGGTAAACGCAAGTAAACACAGTTTACCCACCGGGAAAAATACATTGAAACTATAGGAGCGTTACTTTTTCGCCACGACCGGCGATCAGAATTTACCCAACATCACTGTACTCACCCCACTGATGAATGGGAGGTTTAGCAGGGAGCCCAGGATGGGTATCCTTCTGATGAAGCCTACTGCCACTGGGAAGAAACCCCTGGAGAAGATAAAGAGAAAGACAAGAGAGAGGGGGCAGAGAAAGAGAGTTAGTTGATAACAGCAAGCACATATGATGATGGACTACGGCTCTTTACACGCAGCAAGCCCTTGCATTAAATGGGGGCTGCACTCAACAGGGGGTGGAGGCTAGACACAGTTGACAGGATAAAACAAAGTTTGGCTTGATTCCCTCCAGACTAGATCTTATTCTAAAGATAAGCTTAACAAACTGAGCCTGGTGCCTGTACTGTACTGTACACACCTGAATAAAAGGAAGAAGCCATAGACCTCCAGGACCACTCCCACAATGGGCCAGCCTATAAGAACGATCAACACTCCACCCAGGAAGAAGCTGGTGGCCTTCATCTTGTGTTTCTGGAAGAAGAAGCGGAACGTCCTCTCCAGACCGATCACAAACGACAGGCCAGCCACAAACAAGATCTAAAGAGAGATAGAAGGGACAGGGAACAGACAATGTCAATGTTTGTTGACAATGACAGAGTACTTCACAATTACTACTCTATAAAGGTGGTGATTGTTGAGAGAGAGAGAGAGGCACACACTGATAGAGGGTGAACTGTTAACCCTCAAGTAAGGAGCTCTGACTGCAGCTGTGTGTCACTTAGTGTCACTTAGAGATAATGGAATTGCAGATCACACCAAAATCCAATAAATATAGCAAAACATAAGCCTTATGTATGTAGCTGCAGAAGGTAGGCAAACATCCTGAATATGAACTGTGGATGGTGATGATGAAATCACTCACATTTCCTATTGCAAGGAGGGCTTTGTCAAAAAACAGGATCATTCCAAAGAAGAGGAAAAACACACCGAAGCCTGTAAGTCCCATTCCGATCTCTGCAAGAAAAAGGAATCACATTATTTCAAGTATCCAAGCACACTAACGTTAATACGTTTCAAATCACAGGAGGCTGCTGGGGGGAGGATGGCTCATTATAATGGCCGGAACGGAGCGAATGGATGGCATCCAACATACCATTCCACGAGCCTGTCCTCCCCAATTAGGTGCCACCAACCTCCTGTGGTTTCAATTTACGTCCTCGCTCCCTTGCCAGCCATTTGGCTCAGAATGAATGTCATTAATTCGCTAGCTAACGTTAGCTGTCAATGGTCACTCTATTTAGCAAAACATACTATTTAGCTAACTAGCTGTTTCTAGCTGGTTTCCTCACGTAAAAGAATAGCCTAGCTTAATTTAGCTAGTAATGTAGCTGAGAGAGTTAGTTGATTGAGTTAGCTAGCTTGCTAACGTTAGCTAGAGAGCTGGAACAAGTTGGCCAGCAGCAACAGCCGTTAGATAAAATAGAAATCGCCTTACTCTGTGAGTCCGTTAGAGAGATCATTTTGTCAATGAATCAACAGCTTGTAAAATGTACAAGTTGACACTGTTAATTGTACTGTACTAAAATACAAGTTAAAGTACTATTACAACAGCTGCCACTGTAGCACTAGCCACGTCTTCCGGAAACACGCCTTCTTGGTTACATTAGAAAGATTATTCTTCCGGACAAAACCAGGGGGGCATTCAACATTCTTAAAGGTTGTATCAAAATGTTGGTGAAAAGGTTAAGGAGAGCACTTCTCTGCTGAATATAACTAGGTAGTTGTTGGAAAATATCTGCCCTGCCTACATACACTTGTCCATTTTCCGGATGGAAAATGTTTTCTAAGTTGTATTGTATCGTAAAATAAAGGTTAAACAAAATAAAACATTGATTCAGTATGGATTGCAGTTGGTTTGTTGAATGTACCCCATATGTGGAGATAGTGAAAGCAACCGCAATTTGATTGGTCTCCACAACATTATTTTTTTCACCGGCGGGAGCTGTGGAGCAACCATCACGAAAAAAAGCGAGTGCAAATGAACAGTGCAAACTCAAGAAGTGGGGAGAGTGAATGGTCAACGGTAAGTGTTGCTTTGCTTTGTCATATCAATTCTACTTTCCATAATTATGTTACACACGTTAGTATCATTAATGGCTCGCCAAATATGTAGCTGTCAAAAAGTTGAAGTATAATTTGCTAGCTGGTTGGCTAACATTAACGTTAGCTGTTTGGAGCAGGTGGCTGATTCTCGATGGAGACTTGTTATCGTACTGCTAGGGTGGTTGATTATTGGTAATATATTAGCTATCTAACTATCATTGGCTAGTTATCTAATGTGATGAAGAAAATTATAAGACAAAGAGTGAAGCCACATGGAGGAAGAGGACGGGTGGGGGCTGTCCCGGTTCACACACATGTCCGTTTACTTTACACAATTAATGTTTACATTCCGGCCTGCTTGTCAAAGCTGAAGGAAACAGCTTGTTCATGTATGGATAGATTATACGTGTATTTTATGCATGGTATATTGTATATCAGACCATATACCACGGGTATGGCAAAACATTTAGTTTTACTACTCTAATTGCATTGGTAAATATTTTATAGTAGCAATACGGCTCCTCGGGGGTGTGTGATATATGGCCAATATAACAAGGCTACTCCGCGTTGCGTTGTGCGTTGGTAAGAACATACCGTAGTCATGCTTAAGAACAGCCTTTAGCCGTGGTATTTTGGCCATATACCACACCTTTTTGGGCCTTATTGTTTAAAATTAAATGATGCACAGTATATTTGCACGCTAGAATTCAATGGCAATAGTTCATTATTACATGTTCTATGTTTGAGCTGCTTTTGAAAGCAATAGTCGAATTGAAAACATTATTGGCATTGTTGAATTCGATTTTCATAATGGAAAGCTAGGACTGATTAGCTAAACTAGCGGGTCTGTTTGTTTGGTAACCATAGCAACTACTGTAGCTATCTAGTACATTTGCTAGCTGCTTCAGTGAACGTTGAACACATTTATAGCGGCAAATGTGTTAAATTATAGCCATGGTGTTAAAGGGATATTCAACCCGGGACTCGTTATACTTTCTGAAGGCACTGTAAATAACATGTAAAGCATTGCTTACAATCTGTATCCCTTAACATTGCATATGTAAGGGATAATCAACGAGGGGCTATGCGTTCTCTGTGCCTTCAGAAAGTATTAACACCCCTGGACTTTCTCCACATTTTGTTGTGTTACAAGGTGAGATTAAAATGGATTTTAATGGTCATTTTCTGTCAAATATCTACACAAAATACTGTAATATCTACTATAGGGTCTTCTAAAGACCCCCACCATTGACTATGTTATTCATTTGCTTACGTGCCATTGTACTTATGCTCACTGTTATAGCTGAATATTGAGGCCTTTGTCTGTGTCTAGCTCTCTGCCAAAACTCGCAGCCCCGCGTTGGTGAGAAAAGGGACTGAGGGTGATAGCCAGACAGAGACAGCGTCTGTTTTTCTTTGAAACAAGGGCAGATTTGCATACTGCAGAGACAGGTTCTCAGAAACCTTGTGTTAAGAATAACTTTTTCTTTTAGCTGCACATGCAGGGTTTGACATAGGAGATCATACCATAAGGTGTGATCTCGGGTATATAATATATATAATAATATTTATTTTGTTTGGGGCAGAACTCAGGAGAGACATCAGTCCTATGTCTGATGTTTGATCTTTGACTTCCGTCTACTGCTGTATTTTGATTAAAATTGTTATGATTTATAAGTGCACATTTTGAGTGTTCCTTATTTGTAAATAACGGAGCCCAGAAAAGTGGAACCAACACCACACAAAAAAAACAAACATTTGTAATCACCTTTGGCAGCAATTACAGCTGTCTTTCTCAGTAAGTCTCCAGCTTGTATACCTGTATTGTACAATATTAGCACATTTATTATTTCTTACATTTCTTCAAGCCCTGTCAAGTTGATTGTTGATCATTGGTAGACAGCCTTTTTCCAGCCTTGCCATAGATTTGCAAGCCATTTTGTCAAAACGGTAACTAGGCCACTCAGGAACATTCAATGTTGTCTTAGTAAACATGCATGCCGGTGACACGCATACCCATAACATTCAGACAACACCATGCTTGAAAATATGGAGTTCTACTCAAGATGTGTTGTGTTGGATTTGCCCCAAACATAACACTTTGTATTCAGGACATAAAGTTAATTTCTTTGCCACATTCTATGCAATTTTACTTTAGTGCCTTATAGCAAACAGGATGCATGTTTTGGAATATATTTTATTCTGTACAAACTTCCTTCTTTTCACTCTGACATTTAGGTTAGTGTTGTGGATTAACTACAGTGATGTTGATCCATCCTCAGTTTTCTCATATCAAAACCATTAAACTCTAACTGTTTTAAAGTCACCATTGGCCTCATGTAGGACTGGGCGATATGGCCTAAAAATCATATCTCCATTTTTTTTTCTCCTAACTTATGGGCGAATCTCATTTAAAAAAATAAATACAAGTTTTCTCTAAGGGTTGTTGTACTATTCAAGGTCAAATACACAGCATTTCAAACAATCAGCAATAATGTCATGAATTCAGGGCTTGTGACATTATACCTAGGCTAAATATAAGCCTTTCCTCAACCATAAAAAACACAAATTAATTCAATTATTAATCAAAATATTTTAACCTGCTTTTTTTGTCGTTGCAATAATCAGTGATCTGGCTTTCAAGTCTGCCAATGAAAACACCCCATTTTCTTTTCACTAATGTAACTAGAATTATGCATAATGTACATTCACTAATAATGACTAACTTCTTGTAGAAGGCATTAGGCTATAGAACATTAACACAGGTCTCATCATCAATCTTTGTATTTAAAGTTTAGCCAACTTGGATCTATTTGCTAGCTAACAGAGTTGAACAGTTGTATTGTTATGAACACAACCTTCTCTCTGTCTCCAACTGTTTGAAAAGCATGTTTGCATGTCCACTTTGTTCAGATGTTAAAATCAAGTGGCCTACCTTATTTCTCAGAATGAGTACGAGTTTCCAATTCCTCATAGAATTGTTTTATGCTTATTGCACATTTATAAATCAGACAAGTCAGCTAGTATAACAACAGCCTTTGGCTAAAATGATGCTAGCGGTACGTGGTACCCCAATGCCGCGTACGACAAACTGAGCAATAATTTTCCAGAATCTATGTACATTGATACTCTCGTTTTAGTATTCTACTCTGTGCGCAATTTGAACAGTTGAGACAACTTTTCTATTGATAAACATTTGAACTTCTCCTCTATTACAGTAAAATAATGTCTCAATGTGTTTTGGTTTCCATATGTCTTATTCTGCTGGACCAAACCTCAAATGCAAATAGTGAGACTGCTTGTCGGAGAGGAAGATGTGATCTCTCATCTTTGTTGGCATGAGAGGCAGGGTCTTGGTGTGTGTGTAAACCATAGAGGAAGAGACGAAGCGAGAGGTTTGACTTTCGCTAAAATCTGTCAAAAAATAAAGCCAATGTGTTTCTATGGGCTTATTTTGGACCTAATCTTGTCTACTGCCTCTCTGCTTTTGGTACAATGACTCCCATTGTTAGGGTGGAGACGTGTATCTCATCATTGGTGTAAATGGGAAGGTGCACAGAGGAACGAAGGAGATGAGACCATCTACTGATAGGTGCCCTTTGAGAGGCATTGGAAAACCTCCATGGTCTTTGGGGTTGAATCTGTTTTTGAAATTCACTCCTCGACGGCAGGGACCTTACCGATAATTGTTTGTGTGGGGTACAGAGATGATCTAGTCATTCAAAATATCATGTTAAACACTATTATTGCACACAGTGAGTCCATGCAACTTATTATGTGACTTGATAAACACAGTATTACTTCTGAACTTATTTAGGCTTGCCATTGCAAAGGGTTTGAATACTTTTTGACAAGACATTTCAGCTTTTAATTTGTAAACATTTCTAAAAATGTAATTCCACTTTGACATTATCTGGTATTGTGTGTAGGCCAGTGACACGTAATCTAATTTTAATCATTTTTAAATTCAGGCTGCCTGTAACACAACAAAATTAAGGGGTGGGAATTCTTTCTGAAGACACTATCTTGCTAGCTACATTGCATAACACTGACATTTTCCCCCCTAATTCAACAGAGTGTTAACTCTGCAAGGTGGTTGATTGGATTGTAGATTTACCTTGGAAATGGACAGTGACGGTGCCAATGGTAAGTGACTGTGATCTCACTTTTCTATCCCCCTTCCTCAAAAGTATGGTACAAACCCCATAGAGAAACAGACAGAGCTGAGCTTGGATCTCATCATCCAAGGTTTTGGATATGTTATTGTATGTTATTGAGTCCACAGGGACGAGTGCTCCTCCCCCAGATGGTGTAGTGGTGACTGTAAGAGACTGACATATCTGACACCATTAGCGCCCTACCTGTGAAACATAGGTCGTTAGTGACTTGGAGGTGTCAGACTTGACAGTCTCCTTGTGTAGGATCCCATGACATTGTTCCCAGAGGAAAGCTAAGATTGTGGCAAACTTTGAAATGGATTGATATTAGGCCCTGGCCATCAAATATGTATGGTGTTTATCTACAAGGATTTAGCACAGCATTTGAAAGAAGTGCGCTTGCTGTTTTCCATTTCTGATTCACGGTACCACTCTTGTCTTTGCGCATGTGTGTTCAATGCATATTCTATATTATTTATATGTAGGGCCTAGATACTGTAGAGAACGTTGACTGCAGTGTATGGAAAAAGTAATTAAAAGTTAAAATGGTGATTAGCCTGTTGTTCTCCTCCCTACCAGAGGGGCATGTGTGTTACATGATTGCTCCATCGTAAGCATATACAAAATCTTCGTTAAATAATTGTTTTTATTTTTTTGTTAATATTCTCCTCCCCAGATGTGCAGGCAGAGCTGGACTCTGTGGAGGCAGAGCTGGAGGTGGTGGAGCTGCAGATAGCTGAGCTGCTGGAGAAGCAGGCTAGCCTGACCTCCAGGAGGAAACGGCTGCTCCGCAAGCTGGAGGAGGCATGTGACTCCGCCCAGCCCTCTGGATCCTCATCAGGCTCTGGATCTGGCCCTGCAATGACCAAGCAGGAGTTGCTGCGCTATGAGAATGATGGTACAGTAGAGGCTACAATGTATAGGATGTGGCACATGCTTACAATATACACTGAGTGTACAGAACATTAAGAACACCTTCCTAATATTGAGTTGCACTTTTGCCCTCAGAACAGCCTCATAGAGTCCATGCCCTGACAATTTGTGTCTAAAGCATTCAACAGGGATGCTGGCGAATGTTGTCAAGTTTTCTGAATGTCCTTTGGTTGTTGGACCATTCTTGATACACACGGGAAACTGTTGTGTGAAAAACCCAGCAGTGTTGCAGTTCTTGACACACTCAAACTGGTATGCCTGGCATCTACTAACATTCACCCTCCTGAATGGCACACATGCAGAATCCATGCCTCAATTGTCTCAAGGTTTAAAAATCCTTTAATCTGTCACCTCCCCTTCATCTACACTGTTTGAAGTGGATTTAAGAGATGATAGCGTTTACCTGGATTCACCTGGTCAGTCTGTTATGGATGCAAATTTTCTGTATATAATGGGAGTCATCCCAAGGAGGAAAGGCAGGGACAAGTTTAGGCCCAAAATAATCGCATATCAATTTTGGACAGATTTTGTCGAGAGTGAAACCTCTTGCTTCGTCGCCTCTTCCTCTCTGATACTCTGCATGCGTACAAGGACTGGACATTTTTCATTAAAAGCCTAATGGAAACATGCAACAATAACAAGCCTATTGTCTTACAGTCAAAAGGAGATTTAACATGCAACTCCTGTAATGAAGCAGCTAATAAAACCACATTTTCAAACTTTTGCCCAAATGCAAATAGAGGAAAACATCGTTCTAAAGTACGCCCCTAATGCGAAGAAAAGTAAAACGTTCAGGTTTCAAACTATTATCTGCCTCACGCTCACATTGCAAAGTGGTGGGTGACGCGCTGAAAGTCAATGGTTGGCATGCTATAGCCTACAGTATGCATCCGAATGGGAGGCACGCTTTACGAGTTGCTTGAGAAATAAAAATAGCTCCTTTTTAATCGTGGCCACCAAAATTAACACGCGATTGCATTTAGAATTATGATGGGTTTACAATGACTGGGCTTACAAAAGCAGGTTTCACTCTAGTAGCCTACAGTCTTTTTGAGGTGCAACTCTTTCTGACAGGTGGTAGGCTATTCTGCTCCTCAAACTAGGCTCTGTATGCTGTGCACGTGTGATAAATAAAATGGATAATGACTAACGAAAATATACATGCGGCAATTTTAATTCCACCAAATTATGATAATTAACCTTTTGATCGAGAAGCATGACCGGTCAAGTTTATTTTTGGCTAACCGAGTAACCTTAACATCCCCAGTCTATGTCATGGAAAGAGCAGGTGTTCCTAATGTTCCTTTTTTTTGGTCCATTTTAAAATGACATCAAATTGATCAGAAATACAGTGTAGACATTGTTAATGTTGTAAATGACTATTGTAGCTGGAAACGGCAGATTTTTGTTTTTAATGGAATATCTACGTAGGTGTACAGAGGCCCATTATCAGCAACCATCACTCCTCTATTCAAAGATTTGCAAAGAAAAAGCCATATCTCTAACTGGCCAATAACAAAAAAAAAAAACTTAAGATGGGCAGAGGAACTCTGCCTAGAAGGCAAGCATCCCGGAGTCGCTTCACTGTTGACGTTGAAACTGGTGTTTTGCGGGTACTATTTAATGAAGCTGCCATTTGAGGACTTGTGAGAGTCGTCTGTTTCTCAAACTAGACACTAATGTACATGTCCTTTTGCTCAGTTGTCCACTGGGGCCTCCCACTCTTTCTATTCTGTTAGAGCCAGTTTGCACTGTTCTGTGAAGGGAGTAGTACACAGCTTTGTATGAGATCTTCAGTTTCTTGGCAATTTCTCACATGGAATAGCCTTCATTTCTCAGAACAAGAATAGACTGACAAGTTTCAGAAGAAAGTTATTTGTTTCTGGCCATTTTGAGCCTGTAATCGAACCCGCTGATGCTCCAGATACTCAACTAGTCTAAAGAAGGCCAGTTTTATTGCTTCTTTAAATCAGAACAGATTTCAGCTGTGGTAATGTAATTGCAAAAGGGTTTTCTATCGATCAATTAGCCTTTTAAAATGTTAAACTTGGATTAGCTAACACAGCATGCCATTGGAACACAGGAGTGATGGTTGCTGATAATGGGCCTCTGTACGCTTGCGTAGATATTCCATTACATTTTTATTTTTATTTTACCTTTATTTAACCAGGCAAGTCAGTTAAGAACAAATTCTTATTTTCAATGACGGCCTAGGAACAGTGGGTTAACTGCCTGTTCAGGGGCAGAACAACAGATTTGTACCTTGTCAGCTCGGGGATTTGAACTTGCAACCTTTCGGTTACTAGTCCAACACTCTAACCACCAGGCTACCCTGCCGCCCCATTAAAAATCAGCCGTTTCTAGCTACAATAGCAATTTACAACATTAACAATGTCTACACTGTATTTCGGATCAATTTGATGTTATGTTAATGGACGTAAAATGTGCTTTTCTTTCAAAAACAAGGACATTTCTAAGTGACCTCAAACTTTTGAATGGTAGTGTGTGTGAGATATATCTCTCTCACACACACACATTACGTTTGTGTATTTATTTAGGATCCCCATTCGCTCCTGCCAAGGCACCAGCTATTCTATCTGGGGTCCCCAAACATTAAGGCAGTTATATACAATTTAAAATATTACATTTCATAACACTTTAGTCAATACATTTAGTGTGTTCCCTCAGGCCTCTACGCCTCTCATATATTTACAATACAACATCCATGTGTTTTATCGTGTCTCTTTACAGTCCCTGCTAATACACCATAAGGTGTATTTTATCTGATTCTACTGCTTGCATCACCATCAGCCATGGCTCTATGTAGTGCTGTGCGCATGACCAAAAGTATGTGGACACCTGCTCGTCGAACATCTCATTCCAAAATCATGGGCATTGATATGGAGTTAGTTGCCCTTTTGCTGACATACCAGCCTCCACTCTTCTGGGAAGGATTTCCACCAGATGTTTGAACATTGCTGCGGGGACTTGCTTCCATTCAGCCACGAGCATTAATGAGGGGGGTCCCGTTCTGTGAGCTTGTGTGGCCTACCACTACGTGGCTGAGCCGTTGTTGCTCCTAGACGTTTCCACTTCACAATAACAGCACTTACAGTTGACCGGGGCAGCTCTAGCAGGGCAGAAATTTGACGAACGGATTTGTTGGAAAACTGGCATCCTATGATAATGCCACATTGAAAGTCACTGGGCTCTTCAGTAAGGCTGTGTGCTCGATTTTAATACACCTGTCAGCAACAGGTGTGGCTGACAGCCGAATCCACTAATTTGAAGGGGTGTTTAATGAATTTTAATTATTGTTAATCCTCAGTTATACTAAAGACATGAGGGGTGCATAGTCTAGGGTTTTACACTAGAAGTTAATGGTTTTCTGTAGGAGGAATGTATATGGTAAATGCAATTATTAAGCTTCGAATGTACAGAGTGCAGGGAAGATGATCACGGTTGGCAGGCACTGATAAGGGTGAAGAGCTGTGGATTTGTGAGGAAGGGGGTCGAGGTCAGGTCACATTATGGGAGAAGGAACAGTTTATTGCCCGTATCACTTAACTTCCTGCCTAGAAATAAAGATGTAATGTTTAGAGAGAAGGAGGAGACTTCACCTAAATTGGGTTACATATATTTTATTACTGGGGGAAATATGTTTTTGTCTTATGTACAGTTGAAGTCGGAAGTTCACATACACTTAGGTTGGAGTCATTAACTCGTTTCTCAACCACTCCACAAATTTCTTGTTAACAAACTATAGTTTTGGCAAGTCGGTTAGGACATCTACTTTGTGCATGACAGAAGTAGTTTTTCCAACAATTGTTTACAGACAGATTATTTCACGTATAATTCACTATCACAATTCCAGTGGGTCAGAAGTTTACATACACAAAGTTGACTGTGCCTTTTAACAGCTTGGAAAATTCCAGAAAATTATGTCATGGCTTTAGAAGCATCTGATAGGCTAATTGACATAATTTGAGTCAATTGGAGGTGTACCTGTGGATTTATTTCAAGGCCTACCTTCAAACTCAGTGCCTCTTTGCTTGACATCATGGGGAAATCAGCCAAGACCTGATAAAAAATAAATAATTGTAGACCCCACACAGTCTAGTTTGTCCTTGGGAGCAATTTCTAAACGGGGAATTTTTACTAGGATTAAATGTCAGGAATTGTGAAACTGCGTTTACATACACCTTAGCCAAATATATTTCAACTTCCAACTTCAACTGTATATATGTGTGTGTTTAGTTAAATGAATTAAGAAGCACAACCACACTGCTGTATGCGTAGTATGTTCCAGATCTGGGTTCAAATACTATTTTAAAAATCTCAACTACTTTCACGTACATTTCTAAGTAGGTATTCAGATATCAAAAAATAAACAAGACAAGTAGTTGAATATTGGTATGTATTTGACAATACTCATACATTGACTCAAATACACTCCCATTCATTTAAATCAGGTATTTAGAAAAAAATATCAGAAAATGTTTTCAAATATAAGGTTATTTCGGAAATTAAAGTACTTCCAATAGAAATAGTTGATTCCGGCCACATTTATTTGAAAATACACAACTACATAGAAAATATATATTTCAATAACAAATAATCAAATAAACTTGTATTTTAACTCGGGTCTGATATGTTCACATCCAATAAGATGGGCAATCTTTCAAGGCGCTGAATTGAGCACACAGTTCACTTAAAGCTAAAATAAATATGTAGGTTGTGTCCGAAGTGCTATTTTATTAGGTAGGCTACAATCTTGAAGGCTGAATATATTGCTGTACTGTATTTTGACATGCTTGAATGTTTTCTTTCCAAACCTAGATTTCTCATGGTCTACAGAGCTGCAGCAGAATCTGAAGGATGCGTTCCAGCTCTCTAAGTTTCGTCCTCTCCAGCTGAAGGCCATCAACCTTAGTATGTCTGGTAAAGACCTCTTCCTAGTGATGCCTACTGGACGAGGGAAAAGCCTCTGCTATCAGCTACCTGCAGTCTGCTCTGAGGGTAAGGGGAGAATGCACAAAGGCACACACACACACAAAATTCATACATGCGTATATAGATGCAGACACACATACACACCAGGTGACGTGCATATACTGAAAAGCCTTATGTTACAGTTCATTGAAAGATTGTGTATCGTGACTTTTTACTTTCATTATTTATTTAATCCACTAATCATATTTAATTGTTACCTTATTTTAAATTAATAATGTAGCATTTAACTCATTAGGTTTTGGGGCACCACGGAAGAAGTTGTTTACAGCGTTACCATCTCCCAAATTAAACTCTATGGTCTTTACCTATAACATCGATAAACAGTCGTCTTGTTAATCACTACCTCTTATCAAATACTCATTCTGAATGATTGTAACCTTGGATCTGTAAAAACCCCAGCATTATCCACTACTACACAGTACTACACAAATTGGTTGAATAATTTATTTACTAGCTAACTAAATAATAATGCAGAATACACACATTTACAGTTGAATTCGGAAGTTTACATAGACCTTAGCCAAATACATTTAAACTCAGTTTTTCACAATCCCTGACATTTAATCCTAGTAAAAATGCCCTGTCTTAGGTCAGTTAGGATCACCACTTTATTTTAAGAATGTGAAATGTCAGAATAATAGTAGAGAGAGTGATCCATTTCAGCTTTTATTTATTTCATCACATTCCCAGTGTGTCAGAAGTTTACATGCACTCAATTAGTATTTGGTAGCATTGCCTTTAAATTGTTTAACTTGGGTCAAATGTTTTGGGTAGCCTTCCACAAGCTTCCCACAATAAGTTGGGTGAATTTTAGCCCATTCCTCCTGACAGAGATGGTGTAACTGAACCAGGTTTGTAGGCCTCATTGCTTGTACACGCTTTTTCAGTTCTGCCCACAATTTCTATAGGATTGAGGTCAGGGCTTTGTGATGGCCACTCCAATACCTTGACTTTGTTGACCTTAAGCCATTTTTCCACAACTTTGGAAGTGTGCTTGGGGTCATTGTTCATTTGATAGACCCATTTGCGACCAAGCTTTAACTTCCTGACTGATGTCTTGAGATGTTGCTTTAATATATCCGCACACAAAAAATCCCCCTCATGATGCCATCTATTTTGTGAAGTGCACCAGTCCCTCCTGCAACAAAGCCCCCCCCACAACATGATGCTGCCTCCCCTGTGCTTCATGGTTGGCATGGTGTTTTTTGGCTTGCAAGCCTCCCCCTTTTTCCTCCAAACATAACGATGGTCATTATGGCCAAACAGTTCTACTTTTGTTTCATCAGACCAGAGGATATTTCTCCAAAAAGTATGATATTTGTCCCCATGTACAGTTGCAAACCATAGTCTGGCTTTTTTTATGGCGGTTTTGGAGCAAGCCTTCTTCCTTGCTGAGCGGTCTTTCAGGTTATGTCGATTATAGGACTCGTTTTATTGTGGATATAGATACTTTTGTACCTGTTTCCTCCAGCTTCTTCCCAAGGTCCTTTGCTGTTGTTCTGGGATTGTTTTGCACTTTTCACACCAAAGTAAGTTCATCTCTAGGAGACAGAACGCATCTCCTTCCTGAGCGGTATGATGGCTGTGTGGTCCCATGGTGTTTATACTTGCGTACTATTGTTTGTACAGATGAACATGGTACCTTCAGGTGTTTGGAAAGATGAACGAGACTTGTGGAGGTCTACATTTTTTTTTCTGAGGTCTTGGCTGATTTCTTTTGATTTCCCATGATGTCAAGCAAAGAGGCACTGAGTTTGAAGGTAGGCCTTGAAATACATCCACAGGTACACCTCCAATTGACTCAAATGCTGTCAATTAGCCTATCAGATGCTTCTAAAGCCATGACATGATTTTCGTAACTTTAATCATATCGTTTGCTCACAAACTGCAACCTGTTTGGAGTAAGAAATCATGAATGTATTTACGTGTGAAATGCTTTGTTTCCTTGTTTATCTCTGTCGGAACCAAGCCTTCTAGAGGGTTGGTGGGCATCTCCTGTGAGCCACTTGTACATGGTCTGATTGTCCACCAGAGGTCACAATGTCCTCCTTAGTTGTCCAGTCTCCATGGAATGTTTCCTCGGAACTTCCTCTTAGCTGTACCAGTGATTTGTCTGGGAGGGGAGTTCTCCTCTCTCCACCTCTGGCAGATAGTCAAAGTTTCAAATCACTTTTCACAGGCAGCTACAGATTGGTGTCCTGGTCTGGTAGGGGAGTTAATTTCCTTCACCTCGTGTTGTGGTTGAAAGTTTCAACCATTTCAAACATGTAGCTCTCCGCCTCGCGTTTCCTGGTCTAAAGGTTGATTCCTCTTCCAAGCCTTTATGCACTCTTGGTAAAAGGGGTGTTCCGTCATGCTAACAAGCTCTCTGAACTCCCTCGAGGCTTGGCTACTTAATATGTAAAGGATATGATTAGAAGTTGTATGACGACTCACATGCCGATCTTAACAAAAATACGTTCATATTTATTTTCAAATAATTTGCACAACGTATTGGATGGGGACTTGACAGATGAAGGGGGTATCCTTTCCAAGTTACAGTATTTGGTCCATAGAGTTTTTAATAACATCGCAAAATGAAAAACAATATGACATTAGTTTTCTACATCTCCCCACTGACCATTCCCCAAATGTCTGTGAACAAAGTCATTCCTTTGGTTGATACTAAAGGGTAGAGAGAGACTTCTCTCCTGCTTAAATTTACGACGGGGTGTCGAGGTGTCAACCCCCCCCCCCCCCCCCCCTTTGCGGGTGGGAGAGGGTCTGGTTATTGTCAGCCATTGCCAAGCTGATCTGACCTATTGGGATCCTCACAGGACAGACATGACGGGTGTGCTGTGCAAACACGTACTGCAGACAGGGCTCTAAATTTTTACAAAATTCCTGGGAGCACTGGTGCTCCCAACTTAAAAAGTTAGGAGCACCAGAAAATACTTTTTATTTTATTTTTATGATTGAGATACAGCCTATGAATTTTACTTACTTTTGAACCACATGTTGTGCCCTAGAAACTAATATGTAACACTGTAAAGACATTTGTTTATTACAAAAGTTAAAATGTTGACACGAATACCTGTCATTGGAATTACAAAGCAATTTGTTGAATGTTCGTTTTCTAAATTGTGTAAGAGCACTGTTTTCCAATTGAGATGCATTACATTTTAGAACTATACACTATCTTTAAGAACGTCAGGTTTGTGATGACATGCAGGAGATCGTCATTCAGCCATTGCTCTCCTGAAAAAGCTATCCATTTTCTTTTCTGTTCCCCCAGATGTTTGGATATACTGGTGAAGTTACCAGGGTGTTAGCTAGCTAGCCAATGAGGTAAACAAATGGTTAACGACACGTCCCGGTGATCCGCTATAGGAAAGTAAAAATGTTGCCCTGGTAATATGGGTCAGATCCTTTGACCAGGTTGTTCTAGAAGTAAGCCATTTTCGCTGTAGTAAATGGAGCAACAATGATGCTAACGAATATGCGCTCCCTTTTTCTCTAGGGAATTTGGAAACAACGGTACAGCCTTTATTACAACTATTATTATAAGTGAGATTGTTTTTCCCCCTAGGCGCATTGTGCTCCCAAAATAAAACACCTGGTTGCACAGCAAAATATTTGTTCACATATGCGACTAAATTGGTCTGACTTTAAAGCTCTGATCGCAGATGGTTGCAGCCATTAGTCACTGCAGTGTTATTTTAACGTGTGTTTGTGTGCTGCCAGGTTTCACTCTGGTCGTAACTCCTCTAGTTTCTCTGATGGAGGATCAGCTCATGTACTTAAAGTCCATTGACGTTGAAGCCGTCTCTCTCAACGCATCCAGCAGTAAGGTAATAACCAACACAAACATTTTTGACATATTATTGACACTTGGCTGGTATTGATTATACCTTTTAGGACTTGTGTTTTATCAGACTTCTGCTGTGTACCTCAGGAACATGCTAAAATGGTCCTAGCGGGGATGACAGACACCAAATCGCTTTTCAAGCTGCTGTATGTGACTCCAGAGAAGATAGCGAAGAGCAAGCTGCTGATGTCGAGGCTGGAGAAGGCCTACAACGCAGGAAGGCTTAGCCGTATTGCTGTGGACGAGGTGCACTGCTGCAGCCAGTGGGGACACGACTTCAGACCTGGTGAGAGACCGTACAACTGTACTCTATATGGGCTACTTACTTTTTATTAGTCTCCTTACTTTGTTGTGGAAGGTAAAGGGCTACTTCAACAAATCACTCAATGTAGAATTCCCAAACAATACCCAAACAAGGATATCCTCATAATTAAACAGAACACTTCAATGTATCTCTATGCATGCCACTTAGAATGCATGCCCAATAGATTGCTTAATTCTGAGTAGTATGCTCAGGTTTGTGTGGGGCCCTCCTCTCCCGCCAGACTACAAGCTCCTGGGGATCCTGAAGAGGCAATTCCCAAAGGTTCCATTGCTAGGGCTGACGGCCACAGCAACCAGCAGTGTTCTAAAGGACTGTCAGAAGATCCTGTGTGTCCCTGAGCCAGTCACACTCACTGCCTCCTTCAACCGCACCAACCTCTACTACGAGGTGGGCGTCATGGCAACCTTACACACCTGGCCGCCACCTGCTTGGCAAACGCCTCTTGCATTTTTGACCTTTAAATATACACACACTTGTTTTGCTAAAGGGGATGCTTGTTAAGATTCCCGCTGTGTCTCTGCACTGAAGTATTGAGGATCTGTACTGTTTTTGTCTCACAGGTACTTCTTAAAGACTCGAACAGTGTTGATTCAATCAGTGACATTTCAGCACTGATCAAGGAGAGATATAAGGATCAGTCAGGTACTTTGAAAGGGAAAAACAAAGAACGGTTCAAAATTCAGTGTCACATTTTTGAAACATCAGCATCTTGTTATCCAGACTTGAGGTGTTATGCTTCTGCTTTTGGCAGGGATAGTGTACGTGTTTTCCCAGAAGGATGCAGAAACGGTGTCAGCAGACCTACAGAAGAAAGGCATCAATGCATATCCATACCACGCTAACATGAATCCAGAGGACAAGTCACGGGTTCACCGCAAATGGGCCAACAACAAGATCCAGGTGGTGGTAGCTACTGTGGCGTTTGGGATGGGGATCGACAAGCCTGACGTCAGATTTGTCATCCATCACACCATCAGCAAGTCCATAGAGAACTACTATCAGGAGAGCGGACGAGCAGGTAGACGACTCTATTTGTTATTTTCTCCCCCCCCCCTCTGATTTTCCAATTGCACTTTTACTTCGACCGCAGCCATGGGAGTAGCCAGTTTTTAAAAAAATGGAAAAATCCAGTTTTTAAACTCTTCCTCTTAACTCCTAATTTATTTTCCCCTTATCTTTTAACATGATCCCCTCTCCGTTCCTCCAGGCAGAGACGATAAGCCGGCTGACTGCATTGTGTACTTTGGCTTCAACGACATCTTCAGGATCAGCACCATGGTTGTCATGGAGAATGTAGGACAACAGAAGCTGCTGACCATGGTCGACTACTGTCAGAACGTAGACAGGTACTGAGCTGGACCAATCACAATGCTCTCATTGACATCACTAGATTACTTGTGACCATTTCAGTTGTGTAGATAGCTGTTTGAGGATCTCAAGGGTACAGTACCGTGTATCTCTATTGTTTTAAGGTGTCGGCGCTCAGTGATCGCTGTTCACTTTGATGAGGTTTGGGACAATGAAGGATGCAACAAGATGTGTGATGTCTGTCGCCGTGGCAATGGTAGGAGTACAATATGGTGAACATACCACTTTTCAAATCCAACATATATGGCATGCTAGGGGCATAGGGGTAGAATTGGAATTGGGCATATGAGTTACTCTCCCATCTAATCGAAAGAGCTGGCAAATTTATGTTGAGTCTTCATACCTAGTATCCCTGTGTTTCCTTCCAGACTACATCACGGTGGACATCACGCAGCATGCTAAAGATGTGGTCCAGATTGTGGAGCTGGCGGGCTCTCTGGACGAGAAGCTGACCCCCCTGAAGGTGACTGAGGCGTGGATGGGGAAGGGTCCGGCCAAACGCAGGAAGATGATCCAGACCACCACCTTGTCTCGCCTGGAGGTGGAGGCCATCATCACAAGCCTATTGCTGCAGGGATATCTCAGGTACTGGCTGACTTAACTTTAAACCCTTTTCCAGTTCAATATGCTTACTGCTGCAGGGCTACCTCAGGAAGGCCTATGACCTAGGGCATATTCAGTGGGGCACATCATAGGAAAGACTTTTGCATCAAAAATGTGTTTTCATTTCAGGCAGTACCTCCCAAAAGAACATATCCTTGTCTTACACCAGGTACTGACTAAGGACAAATAGGGTTGTCGAGAGTGGAGGCTGGAGAGAATTGTGAACAAGTCATAATGGACTTGCTTTTAGAATGTTGATCTTTGTTTACCCCCTTTATTTTTTATTTCTCCACAGTGAAGACTTCAGTTTCACTCCATACACTACCTACTTCTACCTGAAGCTGGGTCGTAAGGCCCCAATGCTGAAGAACCAGAGTCACTCCATCACCATGAAGAGGAGAAGGACAGGCCTGGAAGCAAACACGGTCAGTACTACACAGCAAATGGTACAGAAATCATTCAGGAAAGCCTTTGGGTGCATCTCAATAGACTAAAGTGGCCTCCTTCATCTGCACGGAATCGATATGATAATTGACTACCCGGTAACTTTTTTTTCTTAGTCCGTGCAGACTAAGGCTAGGAAGCCACTTTTGTCTGAAATACATCATCCTGGGATGTCTTATCTTTTCTGCGTATCACATTTTATTTGTCTATTTTTCCTTCTGCACTTCTGACTGAAATGTTTCAGTTTAACGTAATTATTTCCCCGTTTTAAAGTAGTACTTTACTCAACCTATTTCTCACTGTCTCAATCCTTATCTCCGATGTCTTTGCCCCATCTTCTCTGCTCTTTCAATCTGTTTTTTGTCTTCTCTGTTTCTGCTCTGAGTACCTCTATTGTTTACTTGTCTACTTACCTGCAGGTAAGTGAACTATGTTGTCAGTTTCTTTTCCTTTCAGGCCAGCAGATGAAGACCTGGATATTTTTTTCTTCATCATTTTGATTGATTGAATAATACAATCACCAGCTAAATCAGAGCGTTTCCCTTTTTATCAATGTTAATTATTATTTTAAATATTGAGTAGAATCATTCTTACCATCACCCTTGATTGTCATTAGCACACTGACTGTAAACAAAACAGATTTCCCTAATCACTGTATATGTAAATCACTGTAGTTCTAATGCTGTAGGTTTTCTAAACAATGTAGTGTTGCGGAATACCAGACAGGCGCCAGTATCAGGGCTCCAAGTGCAGGACAACAGCTGTGGTTTTGGGTGTTGCTGAGCTCTTATCTAATCCATGTTGACATTTGCTAAATGTGACCAAGGTGCCGGTAATGGTTGATAATCAATCCTAACACCTTGATATGGGAATGATTCATGTTTCTGGTTCTCATGTCAATTCTTAAACCCTTCTCTGCTTACGTTATCACACACGCTTAGCTTAGGTGTGTGTGTGTGTGTGTGTGTGTGTGTGTGTGTGTGTGTGTGTGTGTGTGTGTGTGTGTGTGTGTGTGTGTGAGAGAGAGACAGGCAGGTTAAAGCTGTTGTTGATGACCTACAGGTAAAAGTGTCCCAGGTAAAGACCAAAGCAGGAAAGAGATCTGATGACAATGCTACAAACTCCCCTGTCAGCAAGAAAGTCAAGAAAGACCTCTAGTGCCCTTCTGAAGATGCCAAAGAAAAAGTACAGTTCCCTGATTCTCTATTCAACCCACTGCATCTATGGCATGGCACTGTCTGGACAACCATGTGTATGTCAATTAGGTTAAAGACATGAGTAATGTTTGGTCCTGATTGATGTCCTTACAGAATGCATGATTATTCCTAAAGTAATTAAATATGCATGATGTCATACAGTATCAAGTCAAAAGTTTAGACACCAACTCATTCCAGGGTTGTTTTTTGTAAATATTTTCTACATTGTAGAATAATAGTGAAGACATCAAAACTATGAAATAACACATGGAATCATGTAGTAACCAAAAATGTGTTAAACCAAAATATATTTTATATTTGAGATTCTTCAAAGTAACCACCCTTTGTCTTGATGACAGCTTTGCACATGCTTGACATTCTCTCAACCAGCTTCATAAGGTAGTCACCTGGAATGCATTTCAATTAACAGCTGTGCCTTGTCAAAAGTTATTTTGTGGAATTTCTTTCCTTAATGTGTTTGAGCCGATCAGTTGTGTTGTGACAAGGTAGGGTTGGTATACATATACCTATTTGGTAAAAGACCAAGTCCATATTATGGCAAGAACAGCTCAAATAAGCAAAGAGAAATGACAGTCTATCATTACTTTAAGACATAAAGGTCAGTCAATGTTGAAACTTTCTTCAAGTGCAGTTGCAAAAACAATCGAGCGCTATGATAAAACTGGCTCTCATGAGGACCACTACAGGAAAGGAAGACCCAGAGTTACCTCTGCTGCAGAGGATAAGTTCATTAGAGTTAACTGCACCTCCAGATTACAGCCCAAATAAATGTTTCAGAGTTCAAGTAACAGACACATCTCAACATCAACTGTTCAGAGGAGGTTGCGTGAATCAGGCCTTCATGGTCGAATTGCTGCAAAGGAACCACTAATAAAGGACACCAATAATAAGAAGAGGAGACTTGCTTGGGCCAAGAAACACGAGCAATGGACTTTAGACTGGTGGAAATCTGTCCTTTGGTCCGATGAGTCCAAATGTTTTGTTTTTGGTTCCAACCGCCTTGTCTTTGAGATGCAGAGTAGGTGAACTGATGAACATCGCATGTGTGGTTTCCCCTGTGAAACATGGAGGTGGTGTGGGGGTGCTTTGCTGGTTACACGGTCAGTGATTTATTTAGAATTCAAGGCACTTAATCAGCATGGCTACAATAGCATTCTGCAGCGATACGCCATCCCATCTGGTTTGCACTTAGTGGGACTATCATTTTGTTTTTCGACAGTACAATGACCCAACACACCTCCAGGCTATGTAAGGGCTATTTGACCAAGAAGGAGAGTGATGGAGTGCTGCATCAGATGACCTGGCCTCCACAATCATCCGACCTCAACCCAATTGACATGGTTTGGGATGAGTTGGACCGTAGAGTGAAGGAAAAGAAGCCAACAAGTGCTCAGCCAATGTGGGAACTCCTTCAAGACTATTGGAAAAGCATTCCTCATGAAGCTGGTTGAGAGAATGCCAAGAGTGTGCAAAGCTGTCATCAAGACAAAGGGTGGCTACTTTGAAAAATATAAAATAGATTTTGATTGGTTTAACACTTTCTTTTTTTTTGTTACTACAGTACATGATTCCATGTGTGTTATTTCATTCGTTGTCTTCACTATTAATCTAAAATGTAGAAAATAGTAAAAATAAAGAAAAATCCTTGAATGAGTAGGTGTGTCTCAACTTTTGACTGGTACTGTATTTCTGTAAACACTCAACCATTGTTACTGCTTTCATGGTTTGTGTCGTAACTCAGCCCTGTGTGTATGTCCTGTCAATGTCTACACACATGGCTGTAGATTCATTATGGAGCATGCTTTCACTACACTAACATTGGGGTTCACTAACATGGTTCTGTATAACAGTATGCCCAGTCCCAAGTCAACCCATCTACGATTTATGATTGGTTGTTCAGTTAAGTCAGGGGTCACTGACACTTTCTTTTGTCTCCCACAGGAGGACCAATTAGCTGGTGGAGCTAAAGAGGTGGTGGTGACCTCCCAGTCCCCTCCTCCCGTTGCCCCCAACGACAGCAGCACTCCCCCTCCCAGACACAACAAACTGATCAAGATGCATAAAGAGCAGCAGAATCTGGCCAGGAAACGAGACGAGAACCATGACCAGACAGAAAGCCAGACACGGGAGGACCAGAATGACCCTGCTGCTGCCCAGCCCACTGCCATTGAAGTAGACGTAGAGATCAATATTGTAGAGAAAGTTAATGACAGCGAATCCCCATTACCTCCATTAAAACGCAATTCTAAACCTAAATCAACAACCCCTCAAAAGAAGCGGAGGAAACCCTGTACTGCTGCTCTTGCTGCAGTCCTAGCTCCCTCAGAAGCTGTGGTTACAGACTCTGAACACCAGAGGCCAGCATTGGTCAACTCTCCCTCCCAGGTCTCCATCATCTCCGAGGCTGCAGTGGAGGAGCTCTGTGACCTGAGGAACTACTACAGCAAACAGCTGAGGCAGATAAACAACATTTCCCATGAGTACTTGCAGAATCAGGGGTGCTCAGACCCAGGGGTGCTGGCCTGTATCAGAGAGCCACTAAAGAGCCTGCACCTCCCCCGTGGCTCAACCATTGCCCAGACGGCACGCAACCTGTGGAACAGAGTCAGCTCCAGAAGGAAACTCATGTAAAGATGACCATTGACCTTCCCTGGGACAGTTGACGTTCAAATATGGACACTCCTGTATCTCTCTTTTCCAGGTTTCACGTTGCCAGACCTAGAGCCCTGGGGCAGACAAGTCTACTTTTTTTTTGTAACACCTGTTCTATTTTTTTCTGGACTGAGAGAATATCCCCATCCAAGTTAATTTGAGATTGTAATATTTTACTGTTGGATCAATACCACTTGTTCGCCTAAGATAAAGAATGAAGAGATGGTTTTGTTTTGGATAAACTTACCACACATGAACTGAAAGGTTTGTTTGAACTGAAGAATGTTTTCACAATATATTATTTGTAACTCAAAAAAAAAAAATATTTGAGCATTCCCTAATCTAACAGCCACAATGTGCACGCTCGTGAATTTGATTCGCTCTAATACGTTTTATAATACTGCACTGCAGCTTTGAGAAGGTCCATTCACATTTGTGGAGTACAGTATAATCTTTAGCTATCATTAATAAACATTGATTTAAAATTGAAATGGTCACATGAAACATTTCTATCTTTTGGTTGTAAATTTATTTTATTTGCATCCTATTCTGGTATATTTTCTAATTCCTTTTGCGTTCCACTAACCCCCCAAAAACACAGTAAGAGCACTTATCTGGAAAATAATTCAATTTAAAAAATAATATTGAATCTACATACGCTGTTAAAAAAAAAAAGATATAAAAAAATTGGATGGATCTGCTTAAACAAATTTAAGGCATCAATTTACACAATAAAATTGAGTAGGTGCAATTGCCTTTTGTTTTTGAATAAAACACTTCAATAAGTTATTCAAATGTACACAAAGTCCAGGGAAATAAGAATAGCTGTAATATGAATGAGATGTACTTCATTTCTGATTAAGACACCGTCACTGAAAGTAACTAATGTTTAACTTTGTTAATTTGCCATTTACCAGCTTTGGCATGTATTGTTAAGTGCTCAATCCACCTGCAGTAATTGGAGGTAGAACTGCAAGCATTACAATGTGCTGGATTTGCCTCTGTCATTTAGGGTGCTGATGGTGGAAATGTGTTATCACCATTAAGTCAATTTGTCTGACTTTTGATATCCCTTCATCATGATCCATTACACCTCATGGCACAACAAGCTGCTTAATCCTAATAAATAAATATACTTGTCTTTCTTCAAACATGTACACAACATTGTGTAAAGAAAAGTCTACAAATGTTTAATTACCCACAATCCTCTAAAAACAGAGCCACTTGGCAAGTTGTTGCAAGAATTAAAAATATTAAAATTAAGTAAATTAAATAAACTCTTTGGTTATCGTCAAAATATACTTATATTTCATGCAACATTGAGTTGGATTTATTCTTAACCTGTTTGGTAAAATTACTTGCATTAATTTTTATTAAGTATATTTTGGTTCAATTCACCAGTGATTTATTTTGTACAGTGTACAGCAGATGAATCAATAACACTTGGCTTGTAAACAATGTTAACTTGGTATTGATACGCAAATGTTCTTAGCCCTGCATGATTCAGTCAAGAGCCCCGTTTATACCTGGTGCTAACACATGTCCTCTTTTTTAGACGATTGAAATAACTGATTGTGATCAGATTTTCCAGACTGTTTCCCCGAGGTAGTCAGGGGTGAATTGATTGGCTGGTTGAAAGCTCGATGGACAGGTCAAAGGGTGGAGTGTACAGGTGAGAGAAATAAAGAATAGCCACCTTTAGGGAGGTTGGGTTGTGACACACAAGGTTGCCAGTTCGAATGCCAATGCAGGTTTTGTTTTCCAACCTTACTAATTACAATTCTACTTGACTGAACAGCTTTGTATAGGTAAAAAATGTGTTGTGCCCTCCCAATTGCTTGCGCAGTAGACCAGGCACTGGGATAGGGACCAGAACGTCACAGGTTCTAAACTTGCCAATGCCCTTTCTCAACAAAGTTATATTTATAGTCCTGGTTACACCTTGCATTAATATGCGGTTTTCGTGATCAAACACATGGATCACACACAAGCGGGTTGACTCATAATCTGCTGTTATATCTGGGTTTAGGGTCGTGAAATAGTGTGGATGATTGGGGGAGTGGATTGCATGCAGTTTGAATAAAGAAAAAACAGTGCATACTAAAAATTCATACATTGATAATTATTGTGCAATTCATATCTATAGGCTACATTTGCAATTTTTAAAAACATTTTTATTTCATTATTTTTTTTATCTGGCATTAGTGTGTAGGCGGCAGTGTAGCCTAGTAGTTAGAGCATTGGACTAGTAACCGAAAGGTTGCAAGTTCAAATCCCCGAGCTGACAAGGTACAGGCAGTTAACCCACTGTTCCTAGGCCGTCATTGAAAATAAGAATTTGTTCTTAACTGACTTGCCTAGTAAAATAAAGATAAATCGTCGGCCTAACTAAATTTTTGGGGAAAAGGTTATCAATCCACTAAGGCAGAAAGGGAACTGTAAAGCGCATTCTCTATATTTGCGGGTGAGGTTCAGCTCTGGGGAACAGTTTCACTATCACATATAGTCGGGCGGTTGTGGATGGGTTATTAGCAATGCTGATGAGTCTACACATTTGCAGCGTCTAAACATTGTATTAAAATGTGTCTCTTAAGCCTTGTTCACATTGGCAGTTTAAAGCGACTCAAAAGAAAAAAAAAATTTTTTTAAACTGTTCTTTTTCTTTCAGTCTGAACAGCCCAAAAGCACATGGAAACTGATGTTTCAAACCACTTTCGTAAGTGATTTGAAATAAGATACAAATCTGATTTATTTGCTCTCAAGTGGTTTTTGGATTTATTTGGCATATCGTGTTACTTGCTCACTACAGTGTTGACAGTTTGGCAAGAATATGTGGTAGCTAACGAGCTTGTTAATTGTTTACAAACAAATTAGTGAATGTGCTAGAATGCTAAATGGCTACCTAGCTAGCTAGCGTCTGTTCTTCCACTATAATTTTGAACATTCAAAGCAACTGGGAAATGTCCATGGTAGGCATTGGTGTCAGTTTAGCTTGCTACAGTACATAACTGTGAGTGATAGGAAGCAAGAGCAAGACCACCAATCAGTCTGCACCACTGCGCACACACTCGTTGTTACTATGACAACTGGCGTAGGCATGTTAGCAAATGACTGCTGTATGACCACATTCGATTTGGTCACTTGTAACTTGCTGTTTGGACAGTCAGTGTTCCAAAATGTATTTGAAAAATAAAACTGATTTCAGCATTAAGGGCTGCAGTGAGAACAATACTTTCTATCTGCTGTGTCTGCATTGTTACCAGATGACCTGGTCCATCCCTGTATGCAAAAGGTTTGAGAGCCATTGTTTCAAAATAATGTTTTATGTTAAAACAAATACTGACACATTGAGTCAATAGTGCCACCTGTAAATGATTTTAGAGGGACAATTTTAAATGGTTTGATAATCCAGATCTGTTTACACTATCCAGATACAATGTGTCCCTGTGTCAAGAAGATCAGATCACAATCGTTTTTTTTAATTGCCTACACCGATCTAAAAATGTGGGCAAGATCAGGACATGTTAGCACCAGATATAAACGGGGCTAAAGCCGACATTAGTATTGATTTACGAGGAAGTTCTTGGCCCCTCAGTCAAAGTAGTCCTCTATGTTGGGGTTGAGTAGCTCTTCTCTGTAGGGTGTTAGGTCCATCTGGTTGAGGATGAGGTTCTCAAAGGTCTCCTCCAGGTCAGTCTCTCTAATAAAGACTGCTCCCAACATCCTCCCTCCGCTCAGCACCATCTTGACATACTCATGTCCCTTAATACAGCGCACTAACAACTCCTGGTTCAGACCCAGACCCTGGCTGTTAAACTTCCCCAGCAGAACCACCTGGAGGAAAAACAGCACAGCAAGTGGACACACCTTATTTAGCAAGTCAAGTGATGATGTATTATTACAGGAAATTCATCTAGTTGCAGGGAACACACCATAAAAGAAAATTTAACACGTATCAACATCTGACGCAGAAAGACATAGCAACTTTTCCTTCACACACCTTGTAGTTTAAGAACTTTGTAATGTGAGAGAAGAGAGCCTCCCGAGTGGCGCAGTGGTCTAAGGCACTGCATCACAGTGCTAGCTGTGCCACTTGAGATTCTGAGTCCACACTCTGTTGCAGCTGGCCGCGACCGGGAGACCCATGGGGCGGCGCACAATTGGCCCAGCGTCATCCAGGTTAGGGGAGGGTTTGGTCGGCAGGGATGTCCTTGTCCCATCGCGCACTAGCGACTCCTGTGGCGAGCCGGGTGCAAGTGCATGCTGACACGGTAGCCAGGTGTACGGTGTTTCCTCCGACACATTGGTGTGGCTGGCTTCTGGGTTAAAGTGGGCATTGTGTCAAGAAGCAGTGCGGCTCGGTTGGGTTGTGTTTTGGAGGACGCACAGTTCTCGACCTTCGCCTCTTCCGAGTCCGTACGGGAGTTGCAGCGATGAGACAAGACTAACTACCAATTGGATACTATGAAATTGGGGATTTAAAAAAAAAAAGTGAGAGAAGAGTTCAAAGCAGAAGTCCAGCTCTATGGTTTCAGATCAGATATCAGCAGACATACATCGCCCTGCGTACCAGCACACCTGACGAGCCTGCGTCTAGACACATCTACGGAGGAGAGATGTATACAGGATATCATGTCATATCACAACTGAATTGATGACAGGATCAAATCAAATTTCATTGGCCACATGCAGATATTAATGTGAGTGTAGCAAACTGCTTGTGCTTCTAGTAGTGACAGTGGAGTAATATCTAACAATTTCACAACAACTACCTAATACACACAAATGTGTAAAGGGATGGAACAAGAATATGTACATATAAATATATGGATGCCGAGCGGCATAGGCAAGATGCAATAGATGGTATAAAATACAGTATATACATATGAGATGAGTAATGTAAAATATGTAAACATTATTTAAAGTGACTAGTGATCCATTTATTAAAGTGGCCAGTGATATGAGTCTGTATGTAGGCAGCAGCCTCTGAGTTCGTGATGGCTGTTTATCAGTCTGATGGCCTTGAGATAGAAGCTCTTTGTCTCTCGGTTCCAGCTTTGATGCACCTGTACTGACCTCATCTCCTGGATGGTAGCGGAGTGAACAGGCCGTGGCTCGGGTGGCTGTTTGTCCTTGATATTTTTGGCCTTCCTGTGACATCGGGTGCTGTAGGTGTCCTGTAGGGCAGGTAGTTTGCCCCCGGTAATGCGTTGTGCAGACCTTACCACCGTCTGGAGAACCTTGCGGGTTGAGGGCGGTGCAGTTGCTGTACCAGGCGGTGATACCGCCCGACGGGATGCTCTCAATTGTGCATCTGTAAAAGTTTGAGTGTTTTAGGTAACAAGCCAAATTTCTACAGCCTCCTGAGGTTGAAGAGGCGCTATTGCGCCTTCTTCACCACACTGTCTGTGTGGGTGGACCATTTCAGTTTGCCCGTGATGTGTATGCCGAGGAACTTAACTTTCCACTTTTTCCACTACTGTCCCGTAGACCTGGATAGGGGGGTGCTCTTTCTGCTGTTTCCTGAAGTCCAAGATCATCTCCTATGTTTTGTTGACGTTGGGTGAAAGGTTGTTTTCCTGACAACACACTCCAAGTGCCCTCACCTCCTCCCTGTAGACTGTCTCATCGTTGTTGGTAATCAAGCCCACTACTGTTGTGTCATCTGCAAACTTGATGATTGAGTTGGAGGTGTGCATGGCCACACAGTCATGGGTGAACAGAGAGTACAGGAGGGGGCTGAGCATGCACCCATGTGGGGCCCAAGTGTTGAGGGTCAGTAAAGTGGAGATGTTGTTTCATACCTTCACCACCTGGGGGGCGGCCCGTCAGAAAGTCCAGGACCCAATTGCACAGGGCAGGGTTGAGACCCAGGGCCTCAAGCTAAATGATGAGCTTGGATGGTACTATGGTGTTGAATGCTGAGCTGCAGTCAATATAAACAGCATTCTTACATAGCTATTCCTCTTGTCCAGATGGGATAGGGCAGTGTGTAGTGTGATGGCGATTGCATCGTCTGTGGACCTGTTGGGGCGGTATGCAAACTGAAGTGGGTCTTGGGTGGCAGGTAAGGTGGAGGTTGTCAGGACCCGGTTACGAACCTGGGTCTCCGGAGTGAGAAACAGTCACTTAACCAACTGAGCCACGAATAGTCAGCAGAACCCAGAAGATGAGGCAGACACAGCAGTACTTAAGACGGTGTATTTAATAAAGTAAAAAGGAGAAGTCCTTCAATACAAAAATGGCAAATCCAAAAGGTGGTAGGAATAGCACAAAAAAGCCTCAAGAGATACTCAAAAACAAAAACAGAATTCCACAAGAGCATCCACCGGAATCGACAAGAATACACAGAACACTAGGGCTGGGTGCTAACATACAAACACAGAGCACAGAACTGAGGGAAACTAAGGGTTTAAATACAATCAGGGGAAACGAGGCACAGGTGCAAATAATAATGGGGAACAAGGGAAAAAACATAAGGTCAAAAAGCACAATGGGGGCATCTAGTGACCAAAACCCGGAACAACCCTGGCCAAATCCTGACAGAATCCCCCCCCTAGATCGGCTCCTGACGTTCCTACCAGCTCTCTCAGGGTGGAGGGCCCTGAACTGACGAATGAGGTCAGGGTCCAGGATGTCTTTGGCAGGAACCCAGGAGCGCTCCTCGGGACCGTAGCCTTCCCAGTCCACCAGATACTGCCAGGACCGCTGCACCCGGCGGGAATCCAGTATCCGATGGACGGTATAAGCCGGCTGGCCTCCAATGACACGAGGCGGAGGGGGAGGTCTGTCTGCCGGGACAAGGGGAGAAAAAACAACAGGTTTTAACAATGAAATGTGAAATGTGGGATTAATCTTAAGGGATCTGGGTAAGTGTAGGCGATAAGAAACTGGGTTAACTCTCCTGGCAACCTTGAAGGGACCGATGTATTTTTGGGACAGCTTGCGAGACTCCACCCGTAGAGGTAAGTCTCTTGTGGAGAGCCAGACTCTCTGGCCGGGGCGCAGGGTAGGCCCGGGACGGCGACGTCTGTTGGCTTGTTGTTGGTACCTCTGTGAGGAACGCATAAGATTAAGACGGGTCTTCCTCCACATAAGTCGACAGCGTCTGACGAACTTCAAGGCTGAAGGCACTCTGACTTCTGCCTCCTGGTCCGGGAACAATGGAGGAGCATAGCCAAACTGACACTCGTGCGGGGACATACCAGTGGAGGAGGAGCGCAAGGTGTTGTGCGCGTATTCGGCCCAAACAATAAAGGATGACCATGTGGACGGGTTGTCACGAGTCATACATCGGAGGGTGGTTTCCAGCTCTTGATTCATCCTCTCTGTTTGGCCGTTGGACTCCGGATGGTACCCTGAAGATAGACTGGCAGAAGCCCCCATGAGTTGGCAGAAGGCCTTCCAAAACCTTGAGGCGAACTGGGGACCTCTGTCAGAAACCATATCTTGAGGAATGCCGAAGACTCGGAACACATGATTAATTACCAACTCAGCCGTTTCCTTGGCAGAAGGTAACTTAGTCAGAGGGACGAACCTGGCCGCCTTTGAAAACCTGTCGATTATGACTAGGATAGTAGTATTGCCATGGGATGGAGGAAGTCCAGTAATAAAGTCCAATGAGATATGGGACCAGGGTCTGTGGGGAACAGGTAAAGGGTGAAGGAGTCCTTGAGGGCGGAGGTGAGAAGATTTGCCCTGGCAGCACACGGGACAGGCATTGACGAAAGTGGCAACGTCTTCTCTTATGGTAGGCCACCAGAACTTACGCTGGATGAACTCCAAGGTGCGACCTACGCCCGGATGACAGGTGAGGCGAGAGGAGTGCCCCCACAGAAGGACCTGAGTCCTCACTGCCTTGGGGACAAACAACCGATTGGCAGGACCTCCTTTCGGGTCCGGTTCGCTAGCTTGAGCACGTCTCACGGTATCCTCAACTTGCCACGAGATCGGAGCTACAATCTTAGCAGCAGGAAGGACAGCATTGTCCGTGTCATCTCGAATGGCAGGAGCGTAGACTCGGGACAGGGCATCCGGTTTGAGATTCTTCGACCCGGGCCGATAGGTGAGGATAAACTGGAATCGATTGAAGAAAAGAGACCATCTAGCTTGTTTAGAGTTCAACCGCTTCGCCTGCTGGATATACTCCAGATTTTTGTGGTCCGTAAGCACTTGAAACGGGTGAGAAGCCCCCTCGAGCCAGTGTCTCCATTCCTTCAATGCCATCTTAACCGCTAGGAGTTCACGATCCCCACATCGTAGTTCCTCTCAGTCGGGGTAAGCCGGTGTGAGAAGAAAGCGCACGGCTGAAGCTTCTTGTCTTCACCCCTCTGAGACAGGACAGCTCCAACACCAACCTCTGATGCGTCTACCTCCACCACAAATGGTTCATCCGTAGTCGGTAGTATCAGGATGGGAGCAGAGAGAACGCGCTGCTTGAGTCCTTGGAAGGCCGTCTCAGCTTCTCTTCCCCACAAAAACCTTGCATTGCCACCCTTGGTTAAAGCTGAGAGAGGGCTGCCACCAAGCTGAAGTTCTTGATGAACTTGCGGTAAAAGTTTGTGAAGCCCAGGAAACGCTGAACTTCCTTAACGGATTTGGGGGTGGGCCAATCCGCTACCGCCCTACCTTCCTGGGGTCCATTTGGACTCGACCGGGTTCCACTACAAATCCCAGGAATTGTACTCGAGATGAATGGAATTCACATTTTTCCGGCTTAACGTACAGATGGCTGTCTAGGAGGCGTTTGAGTACTTGTCTGACATGCTTAGTGTGTTCTTGAAGGGAGCTCGAAAAGATGAAGATGTCATCCAAGTAAACGAACACAAATATGTTAAGCATATCCCTAAGCACATCGTTTATGAGCGCTTGGAACACCGCTGGGGCGTTGGTCAGGCCGAAGGGCATCACCAAGTATTCATAGTGACCAGTAGGCGTGTTGAAAGCGGTCTTCCACTCGTCACCAGGTCTGATCCGCACAAGATGGTATGCGTTCCGCAGGTCAAGCTTAGTGAAAACAACTGCTTCCTGGAGCAGCTCGAAGGCTGTGGCCATAAGGGGTAGCGGGTAACGGTTACGGACGGTTATGGCATTGAGTCCCCGGTAGTCGATGCAAGGACGTAATCCACCGTCTTTCTTGGCCACAAAGAAAAACCCTGCTCCCGCCCGGGAGGTGGATGGACGCATGAGGCCTGCTTCCAGAGCGTCCTTGATGTAGGTATCCATAGCAGCTCGTTCGGGTGGAGATAGGGAAAAGATCCGACCCCTGGGGGGGCAAGTGCCCGGAAACAGGTCGATGGGGCAATCGTAAGGTCTATGGGGTGGTAGCATGGTGGCCCTCTGTTTGCTAAACACCAGTTTGAGGTCATGGTAACACTCGGGAACTCGGGTCAGGTCGATGGATTCTAAAGACTCGGGAGTAGAACTCGGGGAATTCTGGAAAATACAAGTAGCTTGGCACGTAGGACCCCACTGCTTGATAGTGCCCATAGACCAGTCGATGTGAGGGTTATGGCTGTGAAGCCAGGGGTATCCAAGGACGAGAGGGAACTCGGAACAGGAGATCAAATGAAAGTTCATCAATTCCTGGTGTTGTGAAACTGAAAGTCGCAAGGAGGTAGTGACATGAGTGACAAGTCCAGATCCCAAAGGGCTTCCATCCAATGTAGTGACCCTCATGGGTTCACTTAGAGGTTCAGAGGGAACGCCATTCTCCTTCGCCCAGACACCATCCATGAAGTTACCTGCGGCTCCAGAGTCTACCAAGGCTTGAAGGTGAAGCTTGTGGTTGTCCCAGGAGAGGGTGACTGGAATGAGCAGACGGGAGTTGGACGGATGGGAGGAGGTTATGTTTCCCGTTACAGTTCCCCCGGTCTGTACGGGACAGAGCGTTTCCCTGGAGCCCGGGACACGTGGAACGGAAATGGCCCGGTTTGCCGCAATATAGACAGCGTCGCTCCCTCATCCGGCGGTCTCTCTCAGCCTGGGAGATGCGTCCAATCTGCATGGGTTCCGATGGAGCCAGCGAGGATAAAGTTGGGGACTCGGAGCTGGGACTGATAGGGGCTAGAGGTCTACGGTTGAGTTCTCTCTCTCTCAGACGCTGGTCAATGCGTGAGGCCAACTTGATCAGGGACTCGAGATTGTCCGGTGGTTCCCGAGTGGCCAGTTCATCTTGGATAGTGTCGGAAAGGCCTTTCAGAAAGCACACCGTGAGCGCCTCGTTGTTCCAGCCACTTGCTGCTGCCACCGTGCGGAACTGGATGGCATAGTCCGTCACGCTGTGCCAACCTTGGTGGAGAGTCAGGAGCTGTTTGGCTGAGTCAGAACCACTGCTTGGGCCTTGAAACACTCGTTTGAATTCCTCAGCAAAGGCAGAGTAGCTGGCACAGCAGGAACTATGGGCATCCCACACAGCAGTAGCCCAGGCCAGGGCTTTTTCCGACAGCAGGGTGAGGATATAAGCGATCTTAGACCGGTCGGTGGGAAACGACGAGGGTTGTAGCTCAAAGGAGAGAGAACATTGGGTGAGAAACCCTTTACAAGCACTTGGATCACCTGAGAACCGTTGGGGAGGTGGAAGACGAGGTTCAGCCAGGGGGTTAACTGCCATGGGTACGTGAATCTGAGGTACTGGGACGGGACCTGTTGCCGGGGTAAGACGATCAGATATTTGCTTAATGGAAGTCAGCATCTCAGACAGAAGATGAGAATGTCTAGCCATTAACCTCTTGAAACTCCCCATCCCGGATCCGGGATCGTGACTAAAGCCTCAGGCTCATTAGCATAACGCAACGTTAACGATTTCTGAAAATCGCAAATAAAATTAAAATAATGCGTTTGCTCTCAAGCTTAGCCTTTTCTTAACAACACTGTCATCTCAGATTTTCAAAATATGCTTTTGAACCATAGAAATTGACTAATTTGTGTAAGAGTATGCAAAGCTAGCATAGCATTTTGTGTAGCATGTAGCACGCAACATTTTCACAAAAGCCAGATAACCAAATAAATAAAATCATTTACCTTTGAAGAGCTTCTGATGTTTTCAATGAGGAGACTCCCAGCCACATACCAAATGCGCAGTGTTTCCTGAAAGCGTCTGTGTGTAGGAGAAATCGTTCCGTTTTCTACATTGCGCCTGGCTACCGAAACGAACCGAAAATGCAGTCACCTACAACGTGAAACTTTTTCCGGATTAACTACATAATATCGACCGAAACATGGCAAACGTTGTTTGGAATCAATCCTCAAGGTGTTTTTTCACATATCTCTTCATTGACATGCAGTTCATGGAAGCTTGCTTCTCTCTCTGTGCCCCATGGAAAAATACTGGCAGGTGACTTTTGCGCACCAATTTCGGCGCAGGACACCGGGCGGACACGTGGTAAATGTGGTCTCTTATGGTCAATCTTCCAACGATCTGCCTACAAATACGTCACAATGCTGCAGACACCTTGGGGAAACGACAGAAAGGGCAGACTCATTCCTCTTGCGTTCACAGCCATATAAGGAGATCATGAAAGACAGAGCCTCAAAAATCCTTGTCATTTCCTGGATGCCAAGTCATCTTGGTTTTGCCTGAAGCTCACGTTAAAGGGCACGCACAGAGAAGATATTTGTATTTCTGGACACGTCAGAGTGTTTTCTTTCGAACAGTAGCAATTATATGCATAGTCGAGCATCTTTTTGTGACAAAATATCTTGTTTAAAACGGGAACGTTTTTCTTCCAAAAATGAAATAGCGCCACCATAAGTGTAAGAGGTTTTAAGGCCTCTTGCTGAACCAGGGCGGCTTCGTGGCGTTGGACAGTCTCCTGGTGGTGGGACAGCATGGCAAAAAGGTCCTGGGAACTGGCTGCCTCTGGGTTCATTTTTGGCTCTGTATTTCTGTCAGGACCCGGTTACGAACCTGGGTCTCCGGAGTGAGAAACAGTCACTTAACCAACTGAGCCACGAATAGTCAACAGTACCCAGAAGATGAGGCAGACACAGCAGTACTTAAGACGGTGTATTTAATAAAGTAAAAAGGAGAAGTCCTTCAATACAAAAATGGCAAATCCAAAAGGTGGTAGGAATAGCACAAAAAAGCCTCAAGAGATACTCAAAAACAAAAACAGAATTCCACAAGAGCATCCACCGGAATCGACAAGAATACACAGAACACTAGGGCTGGGTGCTAACATACAAACACAGAGCACAGAACTGAGGGAAACTAAGGGTTTAAATACAATCAGGGGAAACGAGGCACAGGTGCAAATAATAATGGGGAACAAGGGAAAAAACATAAGGTCAAAAAGCACAATGGGGGCATCTAGTGACCAAAACCCGGAACAACCCTGGCCAAATCCTGACAGAGGTGATATGATCCTTGACTAGTTTCTCAAAGCACTTCATGATGACAGAAGAGAGTGCTATGGGGCGATAGTCATTTAGTTCAGTTGTCTTTGCCTTCTTGGGTACAGGAACAATGGTGGCCATCTTGAAGCATGTGGGGACAGTAGACTGGGATTGGGAGCGATTGAATATGTCCAGCCAGTTGGTCTGCGCATGCTCTGAGGACGCGGCTCGGGATGCCGTCTGGGCCAGCAGCCTTGCGAGCGTTATCACATTTAAATGTCTTACTCACGTCGACCATGGAGAAGGAGAGGGGGGGCCCGCAGTCCTTGGTAGCGGGCTGCATCGGTGGCACTGTGTTATCCTCAAAGAAAGTGTTTAGTTTGTCTGTAAGCAAGACGTCGGTATCCGTGACGTGGACGGTTTTCTTTTTGTAGTCCATAATTGCCTGTAGACCCTGCCACATACGTCTCATGTCTGAGCCATTGAATTGCGACTCCACTTTGTCCCTATACCGACATTTCGCTTGTTTGATTGCCTTGCGGAGTGAATAAATATACTGTTTATATTTGGCCATATTCATTGTAATCTTTCCATGTTTGAATGCTGTGGTTTGTGCTTTCAGTTTTGCGCAAATGCCGCCATCTATCCATGGTTTCTGGTTAGGTAGGTTTTAATAGTCACAATTGGTACAACATCTCCAATGCACTTCCTTAAAAACCCAGTCACCGAGTCAGCATATAGATCGATGTCATTCTCTGAGGCTTCCTGGAACATTTCCCGGTCCGTGTGATCAAAACTATCTTGAAGCGTGGATTCCAGTTGGTCTGACCAGCATGGAATGGTTCTAGTCAGGGGGACATCCTGTTTGTGCTTCTGCCTGTAGGACGGTAGGAGCAAAATGGAGTCGTGGTCGGATTTGCCGAAGGGAGGGCGGGGAGGACCTTGTATGCTTTGCGGTAGTTAGAGAAGCAGTGGTCCCGTGTATTGCCCGTGCGCATGCTACAGTTAACCTCTTTGAACTCTAGGGGCGCAATTTCATTTTTGGATGAAAAACGTTCCCGTTTTAAACAAGATATTTTGTCACAAAAAGATGCTCGACTATGCATATAATTGCTACTGTTCGAAAGAAAACACTCTGACGTGTCCAGAAATACAAAGATCTTCTCTGTGCGAGCCCTTTAACGTGAGCTTCAGGCAAAACCAAGATGAGATGGCATCCAGGAAATGACAAGGATTTTTGAGGCTCTGTTTGTCATGATCTCCTTATATGGCTGTGAACGCAAGAGGAATGAGTCTGCCCTTTCTGTCGTTTCCCCAAGGTGTCTGCAGCATTGTGACGTATTTGTAGGCAGATCATTGGAAGATTGACCATAAGAGACCACATTTACCACGTGTCTGCCTGGTGTCCTGCGCCGAAATTGGTGCGCAAAAGTCACCTGCCAGTATTTTTCCAAACAATACAGAGACTAAAGCAAGCTTCCACGAACTGCATGTCAATGAAGAGATATGTGAAAAAACACCTTGAGGACTGATTCCAAAAACGTTTGCCATGTTTCGGTCGATATTATGTAGTTAATCCGGAAAAAGTTTTACGTTGTAGGTGACTGCATTTTCGGTTCGTTTCAGTAGCCAGGCGCAATGTAGAAAACGGAACGATTTCTCCTACACACAGACGCTTTCAGGAAACACTGCGCATTTGGTGTGTAACTGAGAGTCTCCTCATTGAAAACATCAGAAGCTCTTCAAAGGTAAATGATTTTATTTATTTGGTTATCTGGTTTTTGTGAAAATGTTGCATGCTACATGTTATTCAAAATGCATTGCTAGCTTTGCATACTCTTACACAAATTAGTCAATTTCTATGGTTCAAAAGCATATTTTGAAAATCTGAGATGCCAGTGTTGTTAAGAAAAGGCTAAGCTTGAGAGCAGATGCATTATTTTCATTTTATTTGCGATTTTCAGAAATCGTTAACGTTACATTATGCTAATGAGCTTCAGGCTATAACTGTATACAGGGTTTTTTCATAGCCAAACGTGAACAAAACGGAGCGATTTGTCCTACACAAATAATATTTTTTTGAAAAACTGCACATTTGCTATGTAACTGAGAGTCTCCTCATTGAAAACATCCGAAGCTCTTCAAAGTTAATGATTTTATTTATTTGGTTATCTGGCTTTTGTGAAAATGTTGCGTGCTACATGCTACACAAAATGCTATGCTAGCTTTGCATACTCTTACACAAATTAGTCAATTTCTATGGTTCAAAAGCATATTTTGAAAATCTGAGATGACAGTGTTGTTAAGAAAAGGCTAAGCTTGAGAGCAAACGCATTATTTTAATTTTATTTGCGATTTTCAGAAATCGTTAACGTTGCGTTATGCTAATGAGCCTGAGGCTTTAGTCACAATCCCGGATCCGGGATGGGGAGTTTCAAGAAGTTAATGTGCTGATCGATTTTAGGTAGCCTTGTTCTCAAATTAGCTTAGTTAAAATCCCCAGCTACATTAAATGGAGCCTCAGGATATATGGTTTCCAGGATAGTTCACCACAAAATCCAAAGGCCTCATACCCAAAGAAATAGTCAGACACAGCATAACATCATTAGAAGAGATTCAGTGTGGTTTGTGTACCTGCTGCCAGAGGTGGCTTGGCTCCCAGCCTGCTGTACATACGTTTCCAGCAGAGTAAATGTCTGGTTCTGTCATCATGTGATCGTCCACTCTCTGCCCAGAGTCCTCAGTCAATGCAAACGGAACAGAATATGAATAGACAAATATTGGTAAATATTGCTTCTGTGTAGAAGTGGCATGAGTTGTCATGAAGTAATGGATTATATGAAACATCTAGCATCTGTTTTACTTATTTTACTTATGTTGTTTCCATGGAGAAAAGGTTTGGTGTTTGGCACAACTCCTGTGGCACTGACGATGAAGTCACAGCCAAACGTCTTCCGATTGGTTAGCTGAGCGTACACTGGCCAAGAGCCTATAGTTGGGGAAAACAGCACAGTGGATGAAAAGATAAATCAACTAAACAAACAAAAATGTAAAGTGTTGGTCCCATGTTTCATGAGCTAAAATAAAAGATCCCAGAAATGTTCCATAAGCACAAAAAGCTTATTTCTCTCAAATATTTGGCACAAATTTGTTTACATCCCTGTTAGTGAGAATTTCTCCTTTGCCAAGATAATCCATGCACCTGACAGGTGTGGCATATCAAAAAGCTGATTAAACAGCATGATCATTACCCAGGTGCACCTTGGCTGGGGACAAAATACCACTCTAAAATGTGCAGTTTTGTCACACAACACAATGCCACAGATGTCTCAAGTTTTGACTGCAAAAATGTCTACCAGATTAAGTACATTGTAAGTAAGTACATCCACAGACCAAGTGTATGGTGTTGTGTGGTCGAGCGGTTTGCTAATGTCAACGTTGTGAACAGAGTGCCCCAAACTATGGACAGCGAACACAATTGCATTTTATCGATGGAAATTTGAATGTACAGATGCCGTGACGGGGTTCTTGTCAAGCCATTTATCTGCCGCCATCACCTCATGTTTCAGCATGATAATGCATGGTCCCATGTCGCAAGGATCTGTACACAATTCCTGGAAGCTGAAAATGTCCCAGTTCTTCCATGGCCTGCATACTCATTAGACCTGTCATCCATTGAGCATGTTTGGGATTCTCTGGATCGTCGTGTACGACAGCGTGTTCCAGTTCCCACCAATATCAAACAACTTCGCACAGCCATTGAAAAGGAGTGGGACATAACATTCCACAGGCCACAATCAATAGCCTGATCAACTCTATGCGAAGGACGTGGTTCTGATCCACACCCCTACCTTTATTTAAAGGTATCTGTGACCAAAGGATGCATATCTGTAATCATATGTGAAATCAACAGACTAGGGCCTAATGATTTTATTTCAATCTACTGATTTTCTTATATGACCTGTAACTCAGTAAAATCTTTGAAATTGTTGCATTCATATTGTTGTTCAGTATAATTGACTATTTGATTAACCTCTTACACTTATGGTGGCGCTATTTCATTTTTGGAAGAAAAACGTTCCCGTTTTAAACAAGATATTTTGTCACAAAAAGATGCTCGACTATGCATATAATTGCTACTGTTCGAAAGAAAACACTCTGACGTGTCCAGAAATACAAATATCTTCTCTGTGCGTGCCCTTTAACGTGAGCTTCAGGCAAAACCAAGATGACTTGGCATCCAGGAAATGACAAGGATTTTTGAGGCTCTGTCTTTCATGATCTCCTTATATGGCTGTGAACGCAAGAGGAATGAGTCTGCCCTTTCTGTCGTTTCCCCAAGGTGTCTGCAGCATTGTGACGTATTTGTAGGCAGATCGTTGGAAGATTGACCATAAGAGACCACATTTACCACGTGTCCGCCCGGTGTCCTGCGCCGAAATTGGTGCGCAAAGTCACCTGCCAGTATTTTTCCATGGGGCACAGAGAGAGAAGCAAGCTTCCATGAACTGCATGTCAATGAAGAGATATGTGAAAAAACACCTTGAGGATTGATTCCAAACAACGTTTGCCATGTTTCGGTCGATATTATGTAGTTAATCCGGAAAAAGTTTCACGTTGTAGGTGACTGCATTTTCGGTTCGTTTCGGTAGCCAGGCGCAATGTAGAAAACGGAACGATTTCTCCTACACACAGACGCTTTCAGGAAACACTGCGCATTTGGTATGTGGCTGGGAGTCTCCTCATTGAAAACATCAGAAGCTCTTCAAAGGTAAATGATTTTATTTATTTGGTTATCTGGCTTTTGTGAAAATGTTGCGTGCTACATGCTACACAAAATGCTATGCTAGCTTTGCATACTCTTACACAAATTAGTCAATTTCTATGGTTCAAAAGCATATTTTGAAAATCTGAGATGACAGTGTTGTTAAGAAAAGGCTAAGCTTGAGAGCAAACGCATTATTTTAATTTTATTTGCGATTTTCAGAAATCGTTAACGTTGCGTTATGCTAATGAGCCTGAGGCTTAGTCACAATCCCGGATCCGGGATGGGGAGTTTCAAGAGAAATGAACACACTTTCAGCACATCATATTCAGTCACTTATTTCCATCTCTTTCACACTGGTATGTTCCACTGTCATAGGTTCCACTCACCAGTGTCTGCTGTCTGTGAGGCAAGTGGTGACAGCAGGAAGTCCTGGTGAGTGTAGATCTGTTTCACCTCAGACTGGTACTCCACTGACACCCTGTGAGACACCTGGCCACAGCAAGAGTTAAAACAACTTAGGTCACTATGAATTTACTACTCCAGGCTGACCTTTCTTTCCTCGTTCCAGACAAATTCCCACCTCTGGATGGATACATTTCAACTAATGTGTTATCTTTTTATAACAGATTTATTAACCATCTATAAACTAATAAAATTGCTTTACTAAAACAAAATAACATTGTGAACACAGAGGCACACTTGCCTCCTCTGCTCCTCTCAGACTGATGCCTTCATGCCAGTATGGTCCCAGGGCACTGCCTGGCTCTTCCAACCCTCTACTCTGACCTTGTCTGTTGCCACTTACAGCAAGGCCCTGTGTAGCCGCAGCCCCCTCTATAGCGAGCCCTCTTACAGGTAGCAGCTCTCTCTGGTTTGTCTGTTTGTCCAGGGGAGGATGGTCGGCTCCCCGCGTCAAAGAAGGTGTTTCCTATGGCCTTGTCTTTCACTGCCCAGATCACCTCACAACCTCCCACCTCATACCTGAACACAAAATATACAGTACATTTAACTATAATATATACACATTTGGGATTTTAGAACAAGACCAATTCAGACAAAAGAATGGCAGAATGTCGAGGTGGTGATCCGTCATCCACACTGATATGTCTGCCAGGCATGCAGAGATGCGATTCGCCACCTGGTCATCAGAAGGGGGAAAGGAGAAGATTAATTGTGTGTCGTCTGCATAGCAATGATAGGAGAGACCATGTGAGGTTATGACAGAGCCAAGTGACTTGGTGTATAGCGAGAATAGGAGAGGGCCTAGAACAGAGCCCTGGGGAACACCAGTGGTGAGAGCGCGTGGCGAGGAGACAGATTCTCGCCACGCCACCTGGTAGGAGCGACCTGTCAGGTAGGACGCAATCCAAGCGTGGGCCACGCCGGAGATGCCCAACTCGGAGAGGGTGGAGAGGAGGATCTGATGGTTCACAGTATCATTCAGAGATCCTCACTGAACTTCTGGAGTGAGTTTGCTGCACTGAAAGTAAAGGGGCTGAATAATTTTGCACGCCCAATTTTTCAGTTTTTGATTTGTTAAAAAAGTTTGAAATATCCAATAAATGTCGTTCCACTTCATGATTGTGTCCCACTTGTTGTTGATTCTTCCCCAAAAAATACAGTTTTATATCTTTATGTTTGAAGCCTGAAATGTGGCAAAAGGTCGCGAAGTTCAAGGGGGCCGAATACTTTCGCAAGGCACTGTACTCACACTTGGCAATCCCTCCGTTTCCAACGACTACAATTCGCTTGGCTTTGGATAACCGCTTCTTTTTTTTTCTTCTTTTTTTTTTAACCTTTATTTAACCAGGCAAGTCAGTTAAGAACATATTCTTATTTTCAATGACGGCCTGGGAACAATGGGTTAACTGCCTGTTCAGGGGCAGAACGACAGATTTGTACCTTGTCAGCTCGGGGTTTGAACTCGCAACCTTCCGGTAACTAGTCCAACATTCTAACCACTAAACTTCTGCCAGCACAAAATACATCATGAGTACAAGATTAACCGAAGTGAATGGGTGCTAAACAAGAACATCTGTACTAGGAAGCCATTGCCAAGTACCTGGGCACAGTTTGTGTCTCGTATCCCCAGCACATAGGGGTTATCCTGGGTAAGGAGTTTGGGTCTGCTCCCACTACAGATACACAGCTTCTCATAGTGGATCTCCAGACCATTCACTGTTTGCAGAGTTTGGGAGAAGGAACATTCCATTATGCTTGCATTTTAATAGCACATACTGTACAGTATTGTATGCATGCTCTGTATGACAACAGCTGACATAGTAATTAATGAAAAGACATCCACAAGGTGGTAGTGTTGGATAGCGATTTATGCTTGGGACCTAATGGTACACTATATATACATACAGTGGGGCAAAAAAGTATTTAGTCAGCCACCAATTGTGCAAGTTCTCCCACTTAAAAAGATGAGAGAGGTCTGTAATTTTCATCATAGGTACACTTCAACAAAATGAGAAGGAAGAAAAATCCAGAAAATCACATTGTAGGATTTTTAATGAATTTATTTGCAAATTATGGTGGAAAATACGTATTTGGTCACCTACAAACAAGCAAGATTTCTGGCTCTCACAGACCTGTAACTTCTTCTTTAAGAGGCTCCTCTGTCCTCCACTCGTTACCTGTATTGTTATCAGTATAAAAGACGCCTGTCCACAACCTCAAACAGTCACACTCCAAACTCCACTATGGCCAAGACCAAAGAGCTGTCAAAGGACACCAGAAACAAAATTGTAGACCTGCACCAAGCTGGGAAGACTGAATCTGCAATAGGTAAGCAGCTTGGTTTGACAAAATCAACTGTGGGAGCAATTATTAGGAAATGGAAGACATACAAGACCACTGATAATCTCCCCTGATCTGGGGCTCCACGCAAGATATCACCCTGTGGGGTCAAAATGATCACAAGAACGGTGAGCAAAAATCCCAGAACCATACGGGGGACCTAGTGAATGACCTGCAGAGAGCTGGGACCAAAGTAACAAAGCCTACCATCAGCAAGGGCATTGAAGATGAAACGTGGCTGGGTCTTTCAGCATGACAATGGTCCCAAACACACCGTCCGGACAACGAATGAGTGGCTTCGTAAGAAGCATTTCAAGGTCCTGGAGTGGCCTACCCGGTCTCCAGATCTCAACCCCATAGAAAATATTTGGAGGGAGTTGAAAGTCCGTGTTGCCCAGCAACAGCCCTAAAACATCACTGCTCTAGAGGAGATCTGCATGGAGGAATGGGCCAAAATACCAGCAACAGTGTGTGAAAACCTTGTGAAGACTTACAGAAGACGTTTGACCTCTGTCATTGCCAACAAAGTGTATATAACAAAGTATTGAGATAAACTTTTGTTATTGACCAAATACTTATTTGCCACCATAATTTGCAAATAAATTCATTAAAAATCCTACAATGTGATTTTCTGGATTTTTTTCTTCTCATTTTGTCTGTCATAGTTGAAGTGTACCTATGATGAAAATTATACAGGCCTCTCTCATCGTTTTAAGTTGGAGAACTTGCACAATTGGTGGCTAACTAAATACTTTTTTGCCCCACTGTAAGTATGTGGACATCCCTTCAAATTAGTGGATTTGGCTATTTCAGCCACACCCATTGCTGACAGGTTTTTTAAATCAAGCAAACAGCCATGTATTCTCCATAGACAAACATTGGCAGTAGAATGGTTTTACTGAAGAGTTCAGTGACTTTCAATGTGGCAATGTCGTAGAATGCCACCTTTCCAACAAGTCAGTTAGTGCCCCGGTCAACTGTAAGTGCTGGAATTGTGAAGTGGAAATGTCTAGGAGCAACAACGGCTCAGCCACGAAGTGGTAGGCCACACAAGCTCACAGAACGCGACCATGGAGTGCTGAAGCACGTAAAAATTGTCTGTTCCAACACTCAGTTCCAAACTGCCTCTGGGAGTAACATCAGCAGAAAAACTGTTCGTCGGGACCTTCATGAAATGGATTTCCATGGCCGAGCAACCGCACACAAGCCTAAAATTACAATGTGCAATATCAACCGTCGGCTGGAGTGGTGTAAAGTTTGCCGCCATTGAACTCTGGAGCAGTGGAAACGCGCTCTCTGGAGTGATGAATCACGCTTCACCATCTGGCAGTGTGACGGACAAATATGGGTTTGGCGGATGCCAGGAGAAACGCTACCTGCCCAAATGCATAGTGCCAACTGTAAAGTTTGGTGGATGAGGAATAATGGTCTGTTGCTGTGTTTCATGGTTCAGCCTAGGCTCCTTACTTCCAGTGAAGGTACATCTTAACACTACAGCATACAATGACATTCTAGACGATTCTTCGCTTCCAACTTTGTGGCAACAGTTTCGGGAGGTCCTTTCCTGTTTCAGCATGACAATGTGGTCCAAGAGGCTATGTTGAAAGGGCGTTCAATCGGAGGGACTGAAATTGAAACCGTCAGGGTGGTGGTAATGTTGGTTTGTATGCTTGACAGATTGCCCAGACACTCTCCCTATATTGATGGAGGGAAACTAGGGCATTCCTTATCACTGTTTCTACAATGTTTTCTTTTTCCAAAGTCGTTTTTCTCATTCTGAAGGTTTTATTTCTGTCTGGATGCTTCCACTCTCTATTTGTTAACCGGTGTGGCATGCTGGTGGCATCACTGTTTTGCTAAAGGAGAGAGAGCCATTGATTGTCCCAATAAAAAGGCCACAGCAAGTTTGTGTTTTGAAAATAATAAACATATAGTCTGAATATCATGAAAAATATTCCGTAGTAAAACATGCATGCTTTTGCTAGTAGAGAGGTTTTTTTTTTCAATTTGCAAAGGAGAAAATCCATATTCTGTCCTTTACGATCTAGCCTATACAGGTTTCTCTCTGCATAATGAAATGTACTTTTGACCCAGCCGCTTGCCATAAGTTTGGTGACCAACAAGGAAGTATATTGCGTTGAAAATTCAGAGCAACAAACTAGTGAATGTAATGCATTTAAACACTGTATAGTTTATTTTACATAAAACAATTTGGATGCATACAGCGCAGTCCAGTAGAAACCGGTACACTGAAATGGACTATTATGGGCTAAGGACATTGCGCGAGAACTTCTGTCAATGCAGGCATGCTAGCTAGCTAACATGCGAGTTTGATGGGTGAAACAGTGATAGGTGAAAATACACTCCCCACCCTGGCCAGGTATCTAAAACGTCGGAGGAGTTTGATGTAGAGGAGAGGCCCTCCAGTGTTCTTGAGAAAAAGTGCCCAAACCTGAGAGTCATCCAGTCTGCAGTGAAGGCCCTTCATGCACAACAACATTGTAAACACACACAGGCTGAAATGCATTAGATTAGGCTAATACTGTACATGGTATATTTATAATAATGTATACAGATATATTATAGTTATCTATATTAATATAACCTTTCAAATGTATTAATGTACACTACATGACCAAATATATGTGGACACCTGGTCGTCAAACATCTTATTCCAAAATCATGGGCATAAATATGGAGTTGGTCCCCCTTTGCTGCTATAACAGCCTCCACTCTTCTGGGTAGGCTTTCCACTAGATGTTGGAACATTGCTGAAGGGACTTGCTTCCATTCAGCCACGAGCATTAGTGAGTTGAGGTCAGGGCTCTGTGCAGGCCAGTTAAGTTCTTCCAGTCCGGACCATTTCTGTATGGACCTTGCTTTGTAGGGGGCTATGTGAAAACCCAGGTGTTAAATTTCATTGAGAAAATTTAACTTTAAAAGGCATAATTGACATACATTTTATTTTGTGAATGCAGCCAATACACATATTTTAGTCATGTAGCAGACACTCTTATCCAGAGCATCTTACAGTCATGAGTGCATACATTTTCATACTTATTTCCCAATACTGGTTCCCTGTGGGAATCAAAATCCACTACCCTGGCATTGCAAGCACCATGCTCTACCAACTGATCCACAGTGGACCTGTATTACCAAAATAATGCAAACTAAATGCTGAAAGTAGTAGCCTAGTTATTCATGCATGCAAACAAAAATATTGAATTTTGGCTTAGAATACTGGCAAAAATGCAAATGAATGAATGCGAACAGAACAAAACAGTGGTCCCAAATATGCCTAGTAAGCAAAATATCAGATCAATAAAGGCATGGTACAATCTATATTTAGGCTAGTTACATTAACAGTATATAAACGTAGTAGACAACGGGTGAATGGATATCCAAATAACCAAAACATAGCCTAACAGCCTACCACAGTGAGATGCAGCTATGCACAACTCTTGCCAAAAAATATGCCTATAGGCCCGCTTCAAACATGGAAAATCATACTGCTCATGAGTACAGCAACACGTTGTGATATGGCACAATATAGTGAGCTCCAAAAGTACTAGGACAGTGACACATTGTTTGTTTTGGCTCTGTACTCCTGCACTTTGGATTTGAAATGATGCAATGACTATGAACCGTTTAGAAATTACAGCACTTTTTGTAGGCTACTGTACATAAGTCCCCCAATTTTATAGGACAAAAAGTATTGGGACAAATTCACTTATACAGTGCATTCGGAAAGTATTCAGGCCCCTTCACTTTTTCCACATTTAGTCACGTTACAGCCTTATTCTAAAAATGATTCAATAGTTTTTTCCCTCACCAATCTACACACATTACCCCACAATAACAAAGCAAAATCAGGTTTTTATAAATGTTTGCTAATTATTATAAATAAAAACTGAAATAACATTTACATAAGTATTCGGACCCTTTACTCAGTACTTTGTTGATGCACCTTTGGCAATGACTACAGCCTCGAGTCTTCTTGAGTATGACACTACACGCTTGACACACATGTATTTGGGGAGTTTCTCCCATTCTTCTCTGCAGATCCTCTCCAGCTCTGTCTGGTTAGATGGGGAGCCTCGCTGTTCAAGTCCAGCCTCTGGCTGGGCCACTCTAGGACATTAAGACACTTGTCCTGAAGCCACTCCTGCATTGTCCTGGCTGTGTGCTTAGGATTGTTGTCCTGTTGGAAGGTGAACCTTCGCCCCAGCCTGAAGTCTTGAGTGCTCTGAAGCAGGTTTACATCAAGGATCTCTCTGAAGTTTGCTCCGTTCACCTTCCCCTCGATCCTGACTAATCTCCCAGTCCCTGTTGCTGAAAAACATCCCCCCAGCGTGACGCTGCCACTTCCATGCTTCACCGTAGGGATGGTGCCAGGTTTCCTACAGACGTGACGCTTAGCATTCAGGTTGAAGAGTTCAATCTTGGTTCCATCAGTCCAGAGCATCTTGTTTCTCATGATGTGAGAGTCTTTAGGTGCCTTTTGGCAAATTCAAAGTGGGCTGTCATGTGCCTTTTACTGAGTAGTGGCTTCCTTCTGGCCAGTCTACCATAAAGGCCTGATTTGTGGAGTGTCTGGAGAGATGATTTTCCTTCTGGAATGTTCTCTTTTCTCTAGAGCTCTGTCAGAGTGACCATCGGGTTTTGGTCACCTCCCTGACCATGGCCCTTCTCCCCCAATTACTCAGTTTGGCCAGGTGACCAGCTCTAGGAAGAGTCTTGGTGGTTCCAAACTTCTTTAATTTAAGAATAATGGTGGCCACTGTGTTCTTGGGGACCTTCAATGCCTCATACATTTTTTCCCCCAGGTCTGTGCCTTGACACAATCCTGTCTCGGAGCTCCATGGACAATTCCTTCGACCCCATGGCTTGGTTTTTGCTCTGACGTGTACCGTTAACTGTGGGACCTTATATAGACAGGTGTGTGCCTTTCCAAATCATGCCCAATAAATTGAATTTACCGCAGGTTGACTCCAATCAAGTTGAAGAAACATTGCAAGGATGATACATGATAACAAGATGCACCTGAGCTCAATTTCAAGTCCCATAGCAAAGGGTCTGAATACTTATGCAAGTAAGGTATCTTTGTTTTTATTTTTAATACATTTGCATTTTTTCTCGTGTTTTTCGTGAATTTTCTTACTCTGTTTCGTGTATTACTTCATACACCCAGGTAGAACTATTGGAATATGAATTGCTGGGTACACACTGCGGCGTAACAAAAGTCTAGCCTCTTAGGTGAGGCGCTGGGCAGCCTGGGAGTCCGACCAGAGAGAAGGAAATGAAGATGTTGACTGAGAGGCAGATATGACGGGGTCTTAGTGAGTTTGAGACGCCGTGCAACCCATCCTCCATTACCGAGCATACTACTGGCCAATGTTAAATTATTAGTGAATAAACTTGGCGAACTCAGAGCAAGGTATTCCTTACAGAGGGAGATCAGATTCTGCAACATTCTCGGTTTTTGCTGAGACTTGGCTTTCCTCCGACATGCAAATGGGTATATATATACAACCAGCGGGTTTAACAGTTCATCAAGCAGATAGGAAGTGGAATCTCTCTGGCAAGAACAAAGACGGTGGTGCCAGCTTCATGACCAATTACAAGTGGTGCGATGGGGGAAACGTACAGGAACTTCGAGCTTGTGCTCTCTCGACTTGGAATACATGATCATCAAATGTTGCTCTTTTTACCGTCCAAGAGAGTTCTCAGGCATTATTGCCATTGCTGTCTAAATCCCGTCCGAAGTCGACACGAAAAATCTTAATTGGATCCTAAACAAACTGGAGACTGCGTACCCGGATGCAGAGTTCATTGTAACTGGGAACTTTAACAAAAGTAATTTGATGTCCGTGCTCCCGAATTACTATCAAGACAGTGACCGTCCAACTCATGGAAATTTCACTCTTGACCACTGCTACACGCCTTTTTTGACAAGGATATAAGGCCATCTCTCGTCCTCCTTTCAGCAAATCTGACTATGACTCCATTTTGCTCCTCCCCGCCTATAAACAAAAACTCAAGGGGGAAGTTCCGGTGGTCAGATCTGTACAACGCAGGTCTGACCACTCAGAATCCATGCTCAAGACTGTTTTTATCACATGGACTAAGGTGTGTGTGATGTCATCTAATAATAATTTAAATTATTTTGACCAGCATGTGCCAAATCAAATCAAATTTTATTTGTCACATACACATGGTTAGCAGATGTTAATGCGAGTGTAAATGCTTGAGCTTCCAGTTCCGACCATGTCGTAATATCTAACAAGTAATTTAACCGAACAATTTCACAACAACTACCTTATACACACAAGTGTAAAGGAATGAATAAGAATATGTACATAAAAATATATGAATGAGCGATGGCCGAACGGCATAGGCAAGATGCAGTAGATGGTATAGATTACAGTATATACATATGTAAACATTATATAAAGTGGCATTGTTTAAAGTGGCTAGTTATACATTTATTACATACATTTTGCATTATTAATGTGGCTAGAGATGAGTCAGTATGCTGGCAGCAGCCACTCAATGTAAGTGATGGCTGTTTAACAGTCTGATGGCCTTGAGATAAAAGATGTTTTTCAGTCTCTCGGTCCCCGCTTTGATGCACTTGTACTGACCTCACCTTCTGGATGATAGCGTGGTGAACAAGCAGTGGCTCGGGTGGTTGTTGTCTTTGATGATGTTTTTGGCCTTCCTGTGACATCGGGTAGTGTAGGTGTCCTGGAGGGCAGTGAGTTTGCCCCCGGTGATGTGTTGTGCAGCCCTCACTACCCTCTGGAGAGCCTTGCAGTTGTGGACAGAGCAGTTGCCGTACCAGGCGGAGATACAGGCCAACAGGATTGTGCATCTGTACAAGTTTGAGTATTTTTGGTGACAAGCCGAATTTCTTCAGTCTCCTGAGGTTGAAGAGGCGCTTCTGCGCCTTCTTCACCACGCTGTCTGTGTGGATGGACCATTTCAGTTTGTCCATGATGTGTACGCCGAGGAACTTAAAACTTTCCACCTTCTCCACTGCTGTTCTGTCGATGTGGATAGGGGGCTGCTCCCTCTGATGTTTCCTGAAGTCCACGATCATCTCCTTTGTTTTGTTAACATTGAATGTGAGGTTATTTTCCTGACACCACACTCTGAGGGCCCTCACCTCCTCCCTATAGGCCGTCTCGTCGTTGTTGGTAATCAAGCCTACCACTGTAGTGTCGTCTGCAAACTTGATGATTGAGTTGGAGGGGTGCATGGCCACGCAGTCATGCGTGAACAGGGAGTACAGGAGAGGGCTGAGAACGCACCGTTGTGGGGCCCCAGTGTTGACGATCAGCGAGGTGGAGATGTTGTTACCTACCCTCACCACTGATGTTGTTACCTACCCTCACCATCAGCTGGCTCTTTTTGGTCTCCCATGAGAGGGAATTTTGTCCCAGTTAATCTGCTCTGTTGTATTCTGTTCATGAACATTAAGCTTGAACATGGTTAGTTCTCCAGCTTTGTTAAAGGCTGACATAATGTAACGGTCTGAGTGTAGTGGGTGAGGAGTCAGGCGCAGGAAGCAGAGAGTTAAGGGGAGTGCTATTTTAATGCACAGAGAAACGGCGAACATAAGCCAACCCCCCACGAAAACACAGGGCGTAATGAACAAACAAATTCCCCAAACAGGGGGACTTAAACTGTCCAGAAAAAACCCACAAAATGGTAAAACACAAAACCCATAGACGTGCACAGAAGTACACCAAACAGACGGTCACAATAATTAATCCCGCACAAGGAACCAGGCGGGCCGGCTGACTAATAAAGCCTTACTACTAACTATCTAACTCAAAACAGGTGCACTCAATAAACACATAAGGAGGGGGAGGAAATAATCAGTGGCAGCTAGTAGGCCGGCGACGACGACCGCCGAGCGCCACCTGAACGGGAAGGGGAGTGTCCTTCGGTCGGAGTCGTGACACATAGGTGCATGTGATACCAAACACCCATACAATATTTAATTTATAGATAGTTACCATGTCATTGTAATAACAACTTCTCGGCTACACCATCAGGTCAGTGAGTGGCAGATTAGCTACAGTAAATTACTGTGAATTGTACAATAACACACTTGTAACTATTAGAAAATAAGTTATTGAAAACTAAACATTAATTGTGTATGTACCAGCTGCCATTAAGCTACAAGAAAATGCATAGTAACTTCTTAACAGTGCAACTCTGGATTGTCACAAGTACTTACACCAATTGAAGAACTAACGTGTCAAAAGATGTGCTCAACTTTCATCAACATAACGATACACCCTTTAAACTGGTACATTTCCACTGATGGATGGCACAAACATAATTTAGACAAAAATGCTAATGAGCCCCCACCAGTTCATTGCCCCACATACCTTATATCGAATATATTGGGCAGAAAATGTACCTTTGTACTTGATTATCTGCACATGTACCCTTAATGGTACTGACCAAGTGGCACAGTGCTGAGGCGCCACTATGGCCTGGGTCACAGCTGACCGGAACCTCTGTAGGAAGGCACACAATTGTGCCGTCCAGTTTAGGAGAGGGTTTGGCTCATTTTGCTCTTGCTAGTTCTTGTGGCGGGCCATGTGCCTTCAAGCTGACGTCAGTTGAACGGCTTTTCGTCCGACCCGCACTGCTACTTTTTGTTGGTGTTGTCAGATAATCACACAATTATTGACTTGATTCTAGGCAACCTTTAGCAGTGCAGAAATGTATTCTTGACAATAAATCTGTTGCCGATCTTTGTCATGGCCACATTTTTCAATGTTACATACGCAAGTACAGTGAAATGCCTTTCTTCCAAGCTCTAACCGAAACAATGCAGTTATCAATAACAATGTCATACAAAAAATAACAAGGTAGAACAAAAACATGAGAAAAGATGAGATATAAAAATAAGAAATAAGAAGAACATGATAAAGTAACTAAGCATACACTATACAGGGTCAGCACATTTACAATGTGCAGGGATACTGGATTGATATGTATAAGGGTACAGTGACAAGGCATCAGGATACATGATAAACAGAGTAGCAGGAGTGTGGATAATTGTATGTGAGTGGGTGAATGTAGAGTCAGTATTATAAATGTATGTGCAAATTATGGAATGAGTGTTTGTATGTGTGGGTATCAGTGAGTATCAGTGTGTGTAGTGTGTAGAGCCTTGTGAGTGTGCATAGTTCCAGTGCAAAAACAAGACTAAAATACAAAGGTCAAAAGTCTGTAGCCATTTTGTAAGCTATTCAGTTGGCTATTTAGCAGACTTATGGCATGGGGATAGAAGCTATTCAGGATCCTGTTAGTGTCAGACTTAATGCACCGGCACCGCTTGCCATGAGTAAGCAGAGAGAACAGTTTATGGCTTGGGTGGTTGGAGTCTTTAACCATTTTCCAGGTCTTCCTTTCACACCGCCTGATATAGAGTTCTTGGATGGCAGGTAGCTCGGCCGCAGTGATGTACTTGCCTGTCCACACTACCCTTTGTAGCGTCATGCGACAGAGGTCGGTGTTATTGCCATACCAAGCAGTGATACAGCTGTAAACCTTTTTGAGGACTTGAGGTCCAATGCCAAGCCTTTTCATCCTCCTGAGGGGGAATAGGCCCTGTCGCACCTTCTTCACGACCATGTGCGTGTGTGTGGACCATTTTTAAGTTCTTAGTGATTTGGACATCAAGGAACTTGAAGCCCTCGTCCCGCTCCACTGCAGCCCGGTCAATGTGGATGGGGGTGTGCTCGCCCTCCCATTTCCTGTAGTCCACGATCAGCTCCTTGGTCTTACTGACGTTGAGGGAGAGGTTGTTGTTCTGCCCCCACAATGCCAGGTCACTGACTTCCTCCCTGTAGGCTGTCTCATCGTTGCCAGTGATCAGGCCTACCACCCTCGTGTCATCAGAGTCATTGGTGGCCACACTGTTGTGGGTGAACAGGAAGGACAGGAGGCGACTAAGCACACACCCCTGTGGGGCCACTGTGTTGAGGGTCAACATGGCGGAGGTAATCTTGCCTACCCTCACCACCTGGGGTCGGCCATTCACGAAGTCCAGGATCCAGTTGCTGAGGGAGGTGTTCAGGGTCCTATGCTTTGTGTCGAGCTTGGAGGGGACAATGGTGCTGAATACTGAGCTGTAGTCAATGGACAGCATTCTCACATAGGTATTCCTCTTATTGTCTATGGATCTGTTGGGGCGGTATACAAATTGGAGTGGGTCTAGGGTGTCTGGAATGATGGAGTGGATGTGTGCCATAACCAGCCTCTCAAAGCACTTCATGATTACAGATGTGAGTGCTACAGGGTGGTAGTCATTGTGGCATGAAGCATTAGAATTCTTGGGAACAGGAATGATGGTGGTCATCTTAAAACATGTAGGGATTACAGACTGGGAAAAGGAGAGGTTGAAAATTACCGTGAATATACACCTGCCAGCTGTCCTGCGCATGTTCTGAGAACGCACCCTGGAATACAATCGGCCTTGCAGGTATTGACCTGATTAAAGACTCACGTCAGCCTCTAAGTGAGATCACCCAATCTTCTGGGTCGGTTGCGGCCCTCACATCCGGCATGCTGTTTTTATTATCAAAGCGTGCATAAAATGCTTTGAGTTCGTCTGGTAGAGAGGCACCGTTGGGCAGATCAGAGCTGTGTCGTCCTTTGTAATCCGTAATGGACTGTATGTAGCCAATGCCATATGCAGTGGTCAGCGGAGCCTGTGTAATATGGTTCCACCTTATTCCGATATTGTGCTTTTGCTCGCTGTGGAGGTCATAGCGGGACTTTTGTACTAGTTCCTGTCCTCAGCTGTAGCCTCAGGGTTGTCTGCGATAGCCCTGTGTGCGGTAGACCTATCCTTTAGTTTAGCATCAATCTCAGTGGTAATCCAGGGCTTTTGATGAGAAAAGAAGCAAACCATAACTGTGGGGACAACATCGCCAATGCATTTCCTAATGACGCCGGATATGGAGGTGGTTAGCTTGTTGTCTGTCGTTGTTGTCAGCGGAGTACCGAAACAGCGCTAGCAAAGCAGTTTTGTAGCATAATCTCTCATTCTGGAGACAATTTCTCCATGGAGCGAGTCATGGGTAATTCCTGTTTGAGCTTCTGCTTGTAAATAGGAAGCAGGAGTACAGAGTATGCCTGCTTGTGGGTAGAATTATAGTGGTCTAGGACTTTATCACCCCTAGTGGTGAGAGAGACATGTTGACGGCAGTTGGGCGTTACGTGTCTTAATGACGTGGAATTAAAATCGTAGGAAATCAGAAAAGGGTCGACACTTCCACTGCGCTTGAGTCAGCACACCAGTTGTTGTTGATGAAGAGGCAAACCCCTCTACCCTCGATTTCCCCGACTCCACTGTCCTGTCTGCACAGTGAATGGAAAATCCATCAAATTGAACAGCCATGGAGGGTATTTTATCCGAAAGACATGTTTCAGAAAATCAGAGAATGTTGCAGTGTCGAGAGTCCTGTTGATAGCAAATCCGCAATCGGAGATCATCCATCTTATTTTCAAGTGACTGGCCAGTAGAATGGAGGGAAGAGGTGGCCGGTTGTCCCTTTGCCTTAATCTCACCGGGATCCCCCTCTCTTTGCCTTTGTAAATCTGCTTTTCCTCTTGGACTGCCCAAAAATTGGGTTGGAATTATAGAAAGAGCAGATGAGTCGAAGTTGAAGCTGGAATAGCTGGAAACTATGAAATAACACACACGGAATCATGTAATAACCCAAAAAGTGTTAAACAAATCAAAATATATTTTATATTTGATATACTTCAGAGTAGCCACCCTTTGCCTTGATGACAACTTTGCACACTCTTGGCATTCTCTCAACCAGCTTCTTGAGGTAGTCACCTGGAATGCATTTCAATTAACAGGTGTGCCTTGTTAAAGGTTAATTTGTGGAATTTATTTCCTTCTTAATGCGTTTTGAGCTGATCAGTTGTGTTGTGACCAGGTAGGGGTGGTATACAGAAGATTATGGCAGGAACAGCTCAAATAAGCAAAGAGAAACGACAGTCCATCATTACTTTAAGACATGAAGGTCAGTCAATCTGGAGAATTTCAAGAACTTTGAAAGTTTCATCAAGTACATGAAATGTTTTTCTTGGCCCTGGAAACAATTACAGAGTTCAGACAGAAAGAAAGCTCTCACCAGATTTCATCACCAATCAGACGTCATACTCTTATGAGTGTGCCCATGTGTCAATTAGTGATACTAATCAGAGTTAAACAGACTTACGTTTCTACATCCAGACAGAGTAGAATCGACTTAATGTGCCGAGCATGTTAATTACCCTGTGACAAGGGACCGTAACCTCTGACCCTCCTGATATGGAATTGTGTAGACATTCACATCAATGTGAGAGATATAAAACAGTGTGTGAGATATAATAGCCAGCCAGATATCCATGACTGCTGTTACATGTTTGATTAAGGGCTAATGTCAGAGTCTGGGGTGATGTTTAAATGCTGGGATTATTAAAAGAGAAGTGATCTGACATTAGATGGGAAAACACATTTCCATTAGCTGCCTGGTATAATTATGCTGTGGGAGTATAACACAGGTGAAGGGTGAAGTGCTACTGATGTGACATTATAATGAACGGGCCTCTCCTCTCTGCTCCATCCAAACTATTTTCAGAACACAGTTATGTAGCATTAGTAAAGATATGATCAATAAACTTGGAAGATATAGTTCCTGTTCTGTTTGTAAATGGTCTGGTAGGTTATAATAGCTCTATCCAGCATCTATAAATAGCTCTATTCAGCATATCTGACTGCTCCCCCCCCTACATCACTGGATTCCTGCCACAATAGACTGCAAAGCACAGCTTTGCTTTATATTGGCCAGGTCACAGTTGTAAATGAGAACTTGTTCTCAACTGGCCTCCCTGGTTAAATAAATGTGAAATAAAAAACTTTAAAAATAAAATTTGAGTAATAGGCTACACTATCAACAGTACTGATGTAATTAGCTCAAACAATCCATAGAGATAAAGCTTTTATCAACCTACCAGTGTGTTTACAAAAATTACAGGAACTACATCATACAAGTGTATTGATCATATCTTTACTAATGCTGCAGAACTTTGTTCTAAAGCTGTATCCACACCCATTTGATGTAGTGACCATAATATAGTGGCTATATCCAGAAAAGCCAAGGTTCCAATAGCTTTCAGTTATCAATAAGCATGCACCTATTAGGAAACTGACTGTTAAAACTGTTAAGGCCCCCTGGATTGATAAGGAATTGAAAAACTGTATGGTTGAGAGAAATCAAGCAAAGGGAGTGGCGAATACGTCTGGCTGCACATCTGATTGGAAGACATATTGTAAATTGAGAAATTACGGGACTAAACTGAACACTTTAGTATAAAATTAAGCTGGTAATGACAACCTAGATGGAAAGCTACTGAGCTACTGAGGAAGATAGCGGACTGTATTGCCAAATCTTTATTCTGAGCCTGGAGAAAGTTTGTCCACAGACCTTTAGGGAAGCTACAGTCATTCCGGTACCCAAAAATGTGTAAAGCTCCCTTTGCTGGCTTTAACAGCCGACCAATCAACTTGCTGCCAGTTCTTAGCAAACTCATTGAAAAGATTGTTTTTGACCAAAAGATTGTTGCTATCTCTGTGAACAATTTAACAACTGACTTTCAGCATGCTTATAGGGAAGGACACTCAACATGTACTGCACTGACACAAATGACTGATGATTGGCTGAAAGATATCGATAATAAGATACTGACTGTCATTTGTTCTATTTTTTTTACATGATCTGCCATATCATGGATAGAGAGCTATCTACTTAATAGAACACAGAGGGTTTTCTTTCATGGAAGCTTCTCTAACGTAAGACATGTAAAATGTGGTATTCCACAAGGGAGCTGTCTTGGCCCTTTACTGTTCTCAATTTTTACAAAAAATCTACCATTAACGTTAAACATAACCTGTGTGTCTAATCTGATTCAATACTAACACGTCAGCACCCACAGCTAGTAAAAACCCTAAACATATAGTTGCAGTCAGTTTTATAATGGGTGGTTAGGAATCAATTTGGTATGAACATACAGTGTACTGGACCTCAGCTGAATCTGGTTATGAATAATGTGGCTGTATGAAGAGACCAAACTTCTTGGTGTTACCTTAGATTGTTAACTGTTATGGTCAAAGCATATTGATTATATTGTTGTAAAGATGGGGAGAGGTTTGTCTGTGCTGAATAGATGCTCTGATTCCTGTAATTTGATCGTATCTTGACTATTGCCCAGTTGTATGGGCAGGTATACAGCTGGCCCAGAACAGAGCAGCACATCTGGCCCTCAAATGTACATGTCAATAACATGCATGTCAGTCTCTTCTGGTTCAGAGTGGAGGAGAGATTGATTGCATCACTCATTGTTGGTCTTTATAAGAAGCATTGACGTGCTGAAAGTACTGTCTGTTCAGCAAGTTTACACACAGCTCAAAAACCAATACATACCCCACAACACACGTAGTCATTGGCCTCTTCACAGTCCCCAAGTCCGGAACAGAGGCTGGGAGATGCACAGTACTGTATAGAGCAATGACTATATGTATCAGGTTTGAAGGTAAGACCCAGGTGCAGACAGTGTTAAAGTAACAGCAAAGGTACAGGACGGCAGACAGGCTCAGGGCAATGGAGAAGATGGGCAACACCTGGAGTGGGGAAGAGACATTCACAAAGACAGGTGAAACAGATGTGACAATTCTGTGTCCTGAAGGTGCTAACACACTGAATTGGTTATGTCACTCATGCATACTCTAGCCCTCCCTGCTGTGATATTGATGTGTTTTATTCATTTCTGGAACTCATACCTATCAAGACAGGAGCAATGAGAAAAACGCTCTAAGTTAGATGAACAAACAAACTGGCAACAGATAAACAGAGAACAAAGGTATAAATACACGGACAATGGAGAAGATGGGCAACACCTGGAGTGGGGAAGAGACATTCACAAAGACAGGTGAAACAGATGTGACAATTCTGTGTGCCTGAAGGTGCTATAGCCACACTGAATTGGTTATGTCACTCATGCATACTCTAGCCCTCCCTGCTGTGATATTGATGTGTTTTATTCATTTCTGGACCTCATACCTATCTACACCATTTCTATGAGCTGTTCGGAAGGGCCTATTACTTTTCTTCTGGAATGCTGTTAAAAGACATGTCCAACTTGTTGTCAGCAGCAAGTAATGATCTCTAAATGGAAGTAATATGGTGAGAGAGAGAGAGAGAGAGAGAGAGAGATTAATGGAGTAGTTCAAAGTGTCATCTGTGATATTGTCACAGGTAGACAACTCTCATCAGAAATCAGTATTGCAGTGCATCAACAACATCTCCGTCGATGTGAATGACCCCTGTCTAATTGACTACTATTGATGTACATTATCCTAGAGGTAGGCTATATGCTTGTTATTCATATGAATAGCTTGACACACCTCTGACTCCTATCCCACAGTGTCAGCTATGTTTTGGGGGCTTAATGGCTGGTCTGTGGCATCATCAGCTAAATTAACTTCTGTGCTATTTTTTTTAATATCCTCTCATGTCTGGGTTAAAAAGCAGTGGAATACAAGTGTAATTTTCTGCTCGCACTGGGAATGGTATTAATCAAACACAGGTTAATTAATGTAGTGTCACACCTTTCCCCTCCAATACCTGAAAGTACATGTATCTGTTGAGTAACTCATGTATTATACTGTATGCCTGTGTGTATGCCTCATTGAGTCTACATGTTGCCTTTCATTCATGAGCACACCGTTTAATTATAATTTATAAATAATTTACGAGTATTCATAAGCATACTGGTTTGTTCATCATCAGTTAATGCTTTATTTAAGTTATCAAAGAGCTCAACATTGTATCTGCATGACTGAAACTATTAATGACGTGCGGTGAAACCAGCGACTTTTAAAAATCTTTCAACTTTATTACAAAAACAAATAACCTACACAAGAGTCAAACAGAAGGACAAAACTTGTATTTTATATGCCTTATGCACCCGTTTAATTTATACTTGTTTTTAATTTACATACCGTGGTGGGGTTAGTGTTGAGTTGAACCAGCTGGGCTCACAGAACAGAGACTAGTATCTCATCAGCCTCTAGTCTGATTTGTGTAACAAATACTTCTATATTATTATTCTATACCAAAAGGCACTGTTTTTTTCTGAAGTTCATAAAAGAAAGAAAAACTCAAGTTAATGATACATAACCATCCTTGTTGTTTACATGGTGGTGTGGTCATTTCAGCTGAGCATATCCTACATCAGTGGGCTTTGAACCCATGCATCACTAGAGAGGCATATAGCTGGGAGGCTGCAGTAGATCCCGTTTCCCGTAGGTGCTGGAGCCTACGTTGGTGGGGGCGTACACCGTGCCGATGGTGTTGCTGGAGCGGGTCAGGAAGTCGGCCAGTCGCTGGGTTACACAGGTAGCCGTGTTGCACTTCCTTTTCTCGATGTGGTGGCTGATGGGATTATCGGAGGACAGCAATCAATGAATCCAATATGTCGAACAAATTATGCATGACTTATCTAAACATTTATGGTGGTAGAGATCAGGAAAATATAGCAAATGTATTGGCCTACCAGACATACGGTATAGTAAGTGGATAAAAATAGCCACCATATGATACTAATATGATAATATCACTACTGCAGCTACTAGTAACAATAATAGTAATAGCAATAAACTATTATTATTATTAAGATCACTATTATTCAATGTAAGTTATTATATTATTATCACTATAAATTGAAATATTAGGTATATTTTGACTGACAAGTTGAGTAAAAGGTCTGTGGATCCATTTACTAAATAATAATTAGTTTAATCAACTCGATTATTTTACATTGTTTTATCTGCAAAATTATCAACATTTGCACTCAATCAACAAATCAATAAATGAGGTGCATCTTATATAATAAGGTGCAACCTTACCTGTTGACAGGTGTGAGCCCTCTCTGGAGCCGCATGCCAATGAGGCCAAGGTAGTGGTTGGAGACGATCCCGGGCACGAGCCAGCCTTCTCTGTCCGGGAGCGCGCTTTCTTGCTCCCTAGATGAGGCGAAGTACCTGAATCAGGATGAGGAAAGAGCCAAACCGTCACTCCGACTGGTGACTGATGTCCACTTCAAAACATAATCTCAATTCTCGAGGGCGCAATGGAGTGGCCACTAGTCCCCCTCCAGTGCGAACTTGATCAGTTTTACGCAATTCACACATTCCTGTCTCTGCCTTGGCAGGACAAAACCCGACCTCTCGGATGTCACGATTGCAATGGATATTCATCTCAATGATCTCATCAATGTCATTAGCCAGTCGTAGAGTTAGACTACCCACGTCGTTAATTGATTTCTTACGGTTCAAGATGGATGTGCCAAATTACGTACAACTTAAAACCGGTGCTATATCAGTTGAGTGATTAATTCACCTGCAAAATTAAACCCACTTCCTAGTGTCAATTGAACTTTGGGCGACACTGCACGACACTTGTAACTGTACATCACAGAAGTGACACTCAGAAATAACGGAAATAACTGAGGCAGCTTTGGGCTCTCACCTGTTGCTAGGGAGGGTGGCGACACATGGCAGCAACATGAGAAGGAACACGGGCAGCTTCAGGTAATACATCGTGCACGCGGGATCCCTGCACAAAAACAAAAGATAGTAAGTCAATAATCACACACACTGTTGAATTACACAAGTGGAGGGATGCACATGCCTGTGAATAATGTAACCCTCACCCATCAAGTATTGAGTTTATGCTACTAGAACACTTTAGAATAGAATGACAGCAGAAACAGTCAAAGTTCTGTAGAACAGCTAACCATGCAAACCAAAGACCACAAAACAGACAAGCCACTCAACATCCTACCCTCAACCACACAGGGAAAAGAGAAACAAATACTTGGGATAGTATAGTGTATAGTGTCCTGGTCTCCATCTCTCTCAGATCAATATGCATCCTAATGGTCTGGTTAACTCACCCTCAGTAGTTAAACCCAATCGCCAGTGGTTCCAAAGACAGACACTGCTACTGTCAGTGGTTTCTTAGACTGTCACACACACACTCTCACACAGATATAGGCATCCCCGTCAACCACTTGTGACATCACCCCTCCAAATATAGTCCTGTGTTTCCATTAGCAGGGATGAGGTTCGCTTAAAGAAACTCGAATCCACAGCAAGAGTCACCTACTCCACACACGCACACACACACACGACATCATCTTCGTCATTCTCATCATCAGCGTCATCGAACTGTGGTTGGACTGGTCTGCTGTAAACTCACACTGGGGGAGACAACACAGCCGGGGCGGAAACCACACATACATTTTACATCAAAATATTGCATTAAGTTCTTAGGGCAGAAAGTTAGACTGTCTATTTTTATCTTTGTCCAATAATGGAGGTAATCGCTTGGCAAAATTATGGGATAACCACTACAATATTGCGGATAAAGGGTTCAGGGGCTAGGTTTCACCCCCAGTTAATTTTCAAATGTAGTTACTGGTGAGTGTAGGAATTAGTATGTACTATCAATACCTCATCATGTCACCCACTTCTCCTCCATCCCACGACCTAGTCTGCAGTACCTATAGTCCACACGCTCCACAACCCACTCTGGTGGGATGGGAATGATTTAAGCGGTGAAAGGAACCACAGTAACTATACTAAACAAAAATATAAACGCAACATTTGAAGTGTTGGTCCCATGTTTCATGAGCTGAAATGAAAGATCCCAGAAATTGTCCATGGACACAAACAGCTTATTTCTCAAAAACGGTGTGCACAAATGTGTTTACATCCCAGTTAGCGTTTCTCCATTGCCAAGATAATCCATCCACCTGACAGGTGTGGCATATCAAGAAGCTGATAAAACGGCATTATCATTACACAGGTGCACGTTGTGCTGGGGACAATAAAAGGCCACTCTAAAATGTGCAGTTTAGTCACACAACACAATGCCACAGATGCCTCAAGTCTTGAGGGAGCACACAATTGGCATAATGACTGTAGGAATGTCCACCAGAGCTGTTGCCAGAGAATTGAATGTTAATTTCTCTACCATAAACGTCCTCCAACGTCTTTTTAAAGAATTTGGCAGTACGTCCAACCAGCCTCACAACCGCAGACCACGTGTAACCACGCCAGCCTAGGACCTCCACATCCGGCTTCTTCACCTGTGGGATCGTCTGAGATCAGCCATCCGGACAGCTGATGAAACTGAGGAGTACCTCTGCCTGTAATTAAAGCTTTTTTGTGGGTAAAAACGAATTCTGATTGGCTAGGCCTGGCTCCCCAGTGGGTGTGCCTATGCCCTCCCAGGTCCACACATGGCTGTGCCCCTGCCCAGTCATGTGAAGTCCATAGATAAGGGCCTATTGAATTCATTTCAATTGACTGATTTCCTTATATGAACTGTAACTCAGTATATAACCTTAGAAATTGTTGCATGTTGCGTTTATCATTTTGTTCAGTATAGTTAAAGTTAAACTCCATGGAAGTTGCTAGCATGGCTATCTCTGAGGTTGTTTTGCGCTCACACACACCCTGATTACTCAGAATCCTCCCCTCAGAGACTCTGCCTACACCACCACATACAGGCTCTGTAGGGTGGTCTGTAGACAGAGACAGACAGAGACATGGTCCTAGTCAAGTGCAGTTTTACCAACAGGCCTAAGTTAGGGGAGACATGACTTACGCCGACGTGTGGTTTAGCTAGGCCTGTTGGATGCAAGATTCTCCCCCTGTCTCTCTAGTGATCCTCTCACACATACACACTCACCCCATTTATGGAAGCGTTTGACCCAAAACTGTTCTACCATGATGTTCTTATGTTCATCTAATTCTAAAATTCTGTGAGATAATATGATTTCTCTCTCAGACAATCTTACATGTGTTTTATTATAAGACAATACGTATGGCTCGATGGTACACTGTCCTTCTCTCAGCACATATCCAAGCAGCAGGCTAAGGTTAATATAAACTTGGTTTCCCCTATCGTAATCGCTCCTTTTTTTAACCCAGCTGCCAAACTAACCAAGATTTAGATGGCCATCCTTCCCATGCTAGATTACGGAGACGTCATTTATAGATCGGCAGGTAGGGTGCTCTCGAGCGGCTAGATGTACTTTACTATTCGGCCATCAAATTTGCCACCAATGCTCCTTATTGGACACATCACTGCACTCCATGATCCTCTGCAAACTGGTCATCTCTGCATACTCAACACAAAACCCACTGGTTGATGCTTATTTATAAATCCCTCTTTGGCCTCACTCCCCCCCTATCTGAGATACATAATACAACCCTCATCCACATACAACAGCCGTTCTGCCAGTCACATTCTGTTAAAGGTCCCCAAAGCACACACATCATTGGGTTGCTCCTCTTTTCAGTTTGCTGCAGCTAGCAACTGGAACAAGCTGCAAAAAACACTCAAACTGGACCGTGTTATTGTCATGTTGTGTTGCTACCATGCTGTGTTGTCATGTGTTGCTGCCATGCTGTGTTGTTGTCTTAGTTCTCTCTTTATGTAGTGTTGTGGTGTCTCTCTTGTCGTAATGTATGTTTTGGCCAACATTTTTATTTTTTATCCCAGCCCCCGTATACATAATGGTTAATGTGAGATGTTTTCTGATGCCTAATGGAAGAATATTGGTGAATTGAGAGACAGTGAGGGTGGATCAAGAAGATTGGATAAGGAGAGAAAGAGGTGATGAAGGAGTATGGGGTGTGAACGAGTGGGAGGTGGAGAGACAACGATGACAGAGCAAAGAGAGAAAATACTTGTATTGTATAATTGAATGAGTCTATCAAAAGTTGGGATGAGCTAACAATACGGCGTTAGTGCTTGAAACAAGAACTGAGGAAAGAGACAGGCATTCAAACAGGAAAAAGGACACCAAGCACATTCTTAATGTCTCATGTAACAATTAGTCTTTGGCCCCCCAAAAAGATGTGAGGCTCTTTTTGATAAAATATTTTGACAGACATGACACATTAGCTCTGTGCTGTCACCAAGTGGTGACTAATGTTCATTACAGTAATAGTTGTAATCCTCATCATAATAATAATAATGGAAAAAAATAGAGGAAAACAACACCAACTCCTTAAAACAACAGTTGTTGAGACAAATAACCTTTAACCTAGCACATGGTTATTGTTAAAAGTAGTGTTGCACTAGACTAGCTTCCTCTTAATCAGCAGGATGACAAGAACCAGTAGCACATAGGCACATGCATCCAGAGCCAGCACCACACCTAAAAGTGAAAGAGATCTGTGACCCGCTAGCCAGCCTGGTCTCATAGACAAGACGTAGCATAGTAAATGTGAATCTGCACTACAATTCCGTATTATATGTTACGTTTTGGTATGGTTAAACAAGACAGATGGTTACTTAAGGCAAAAACCAAAGTAAGGTGCTTGGTTAGGGTGGATGGGTTGGCATATAACGTCTAGCAACCCGAATATTGCAAGTTTGAATCTCATCATGGCCAACTTCAGCATTTTAGCTAGCTAGCAACTTTTAAAGTACTTTTTAGCTAATATTGCAACTACTTAGTATGTTAGCTAACACTTACCCTAAAGCTTGTTGAGGATAGGGGGCAGTATTTTCACTTTGGATGAATTGCGTGCCCATAGTGAACTGCATCCTACTCTGTCCTAAATTGCTAATATATGCATATTATTATTACTATTGGATAGAAAACACTCTGAAGTTTCTAAAACTGTTTGAATTATGTCTGTGAGTATAACAGAACTCATAGGGCAGGCAATATCCCAAACAAGAAGTGAAATTCTGAATGTGGGGCAACTTTGACGCCATCGCCCCCTCCTTTCCCACAAGATATGGATCTGGTAGCACTTCCTACGCCTTCCACTAGATGTCCTCATTCAGTAGAAAGTGGAATGGAGCATTTACTGGGAACTTTGACCGAATTGGAGGGGAAATAGTCAGTGTCCCGACAGAATGCCATTTTCCTGTGGCGCATTTCTTTGTGGGTGCTACCGCTGTTCCATTTGGCTCCAGCTGAAAACGTATGATCCGGTTGGAACGTTATTGGATATATATGATAATAACATCCTGAAGATTGATTCTCTACTTAGTTTGACCAGTTTATTCGACCTGGAATATATCTTTTGGAAGTTTTCGTGCGAGTTATCCTGGACCAGCAGTCAGTTTTTGGGCACGTGAGCTGAAAGTGATAGCAAATGCAGCTACTTGGACACTAGTATTGGACATTATGGAACAAAACAATGATTTATTGTGGAACTAGGACTCCTTGCACTACATTCTGATGAAAGATCATCAAAGGTAAGGGAATATTTATGTTGTAATTTCATATTTCTGTTGACTCCAACATGGCGGAGAAATACTTTTACATCTGATGTTAGGCAATGTTAGGCTTTTTCCGTAACGTTTAAAAAAAATCTGACACAGCGGTTGCATTAAGAACCAGTGTATCTTTAATTATATGTAGAACATGTATCTTTAGTCAAAGTTTATGATGAGTATTTCTGTTATCTGGTGTAGCTTTCTATAATTCCTCCGGATATTTTGGAGGCAGTTCTGAACATGGCGTCAATGAAACCGAGATTTGTGGATATAAATATGCATATTATCGAACAAAACATAAATGTATTGTGTAACATGTTATATGAGTGTCATCTGATGAAGATTTTCAAAAGGTTAGTGATTCATTTTATCTCTAATCCTGCTTTTGTGACTCTATCTTTGGCTGGAAAAAATGGCTGCGTTTTCCCTTTGATTTGGTGGTGGTCTAACATAAATATATGTTGTGTTTTCGCTGTAAAACATTTAAAAAATCAGACATGATGGGAAGATGAACAAGATGTTTATCTTTCATTTGAGGTATTGGACTTGTTAATGTGTGAAAGTTAAATATTTCTAAATAATATGTTTGAATTCCCTGCGCCACCTTTTCAGCTGAATGGGGGGGTGGAGTTCCCTGAGGGGAACTACTTGCCATAACATTACTTAACATGTTAGCTAACACCTACCCTAACCCTACCCTTTTAGGTAATCCTTCCGCTAACCTTAACCCTAAACTTAACCCTAACCTTAACCCTAAACCCCTAGCTTAGGTCAGCCAGCTAGCTAACGTTAGCCACCTAGCTAGAATTGTTATCATACGTTTTGAAAATTTGTAACATTGTATGTTTTGCAAATTCGTAACATACAGTATAATATTAATTGTAATTCGTAACATATTATACGAAATGGGTGATGGACATTCACAAATTAATACATATCATACAAAACATAACATACCATACTTAATGGAGTGTCTCTGATATACATACAGACAACAAGAAAAAATTATATACTTGTTACACACTCACTTTGTGCATGCACGCTATCCCACGAGTCCAGTTGGTGGGCAGAGACAGAGATGTTGCTCTCTGTCTCTGCTTGAGGGAGACAGAGGGGGAGGCAGTAGTTGGGGATCTGGGACACAAGTTAACTGCCTGTGATTGGCTGACCCCACGGTGTGATAAGGCACCTGGCGACCATGACCCCTAGCAACTAATATGTTGACAGGGCCCTAGGCGTGAAGGGACAGTTTACGACCCTCCCTAGCCTACTTGGCTCCAAACAGCTTTTTCCTGCAATCTAGAGCAGTAATTAATGCCTAATTGTACCTCTTGAGCTGTCTGTATCCTCCTGACTGGTGATTCGTTTTTGAAAGAAACAAAAATAAGCTTCTCTGCATGTCTGCTAAAATCTGGGCAAAAGATCGAAAGGAATGTTAGTCTTATTCAGTACATTTAGTTAATGCTTGCTTTTTTAAAGTCTACCAACCTTGCCAGTGGGCATACCAGCTAAGATACTGTAGTTAGACAAGCTAACTACTCTAAGTTGATTGATAGCCTGAAATGGGTTTTTGGTAGCTATACTGAACAAAAATATAAACGCAACATGCAACAATTTCTAATATTTTACTGAGTTACAGTTTATATAAGGAAATCAGTCTATTTAAATAAATTCTTTAGGCCGTAATCTATGGATTTCACGACTGGGAATACAGATACCTTAAATAAAGGTAGGGGCGTGGATCAGAACACCAGTCAATATCTGGTGTGAATATCTGGTTGAAGAGCTGGGACATTTTCAGCTTTCAGGATTTGTGTACAGATCCTTGCCGGCCGTGCATTATCATGCTGAAACATGAGTTGTTGCCAGAGAATGAATGGCACGACAATTGGCCTCAGGATCTCGTTAAGGTATCTCTGTGCATTCAAATTGTAATTGATAAAATGCAATTGTGTTTGTTGTCGTAGCTTATGCCTGCCCATACCATAACTCCACTGCCACCGTGGGGCACTCTATTCATAACGTTGCCATCAGCAAACTGCTCGCCCACGTGTTGCCTAATACCCTGACTACACCGCTCTCAACGCGTGTGCGAGTGTTGCAAAATAAATTTAGAAATCTATATTATTCAATTATTGTACCCACACTGCTCGCGCGCGTCAACGAGCGTCTGCGTTGCCAAGGGCTAAAATAGAAGTCAGTTCTATCTGTGACGCAGATCGCGGTGCAAGTCCAGACTCTCCCATCTCCTCATTGCTTTATAGAAGCAGATACCCACGTGCCATCTCCTCATTGGTTATACACATGTGGGTGATTGAAAGACAAACCGTGTTGTCGGTCGTTGTGGAAATACTATGACAGTTTAGATGCCAATCACCATATAAGTTCAGAGAAGAAAAAGCCTGGAAGGAGGAGAGATGACTAGAAGCGATTCAGTTGACCATTTTATGTGTGGATTAATTGTCGGAGTAGAGGACCTTGTGCATTTTCAATCAGGATCTCAGCGATCACTGCCTCATTGCCTGCATCTGCTATGGGTCCGCGGTCAAACGACCACCCCTCATCACTGTCAAACACTCCCTAAAACACTACTGCGAGCAGGCCTTTTTAAACGACCTGGCCCGGGTATGCTGGAAGGATATTGACCTCATCCCGTCAGTAGAGGATGCCTGGTCGTTGTTTAAAAGTATTTTCCTCACCATCTTAAATAAGCATGCCCCTTTCAAAAAATGTAGAACGAAGACCAGATATAGCCCTTGGTTCACTCCAGACCTGACTGCCCTCGACCAGCACAAAAACATCCTGTGGCGGACTGCACTAGCATCGAATAGTCCCGCGATATGCAACTTTTCAGGGAAGTAAGGAACCAATACACGCAGCCAGTCAGGAAAGCAAAGGCTAGCTTTTTCAAACAGAAATTTGCATCCTGTAGCTCTCACTCCAAAAGGTTTTGGGACACTGTAAAATCCATGGAGAATAAGAGCACCTCCTCCCAGCCGCCCACTGCACTGAGGCTAGGTAACACTGTCACCACCGATGAATCCACGATAATCGAGAATTTCAATTCGCATTTCTCTATGGCTGGCCATACTTTCCTCCTGGCTACCCCAACCCCGGCCAACAGCGCGGTACCCCCCCACAGCTACTTGGCCAAGCCCCCCCAGCTTCTCCTTCACCCAAATACAGATAGCAGATGTTCTGAAAGAGCTGCAAAACTTGGACCCGTACAAATCATCTGGGCTAGATAATCTGGCCACCATTTTTGCAACCCCTATTACCAGTCTGTTAAACCTCTCTTTCGTATCGCCTGAGATCCCTAAAGATTGAAAAACTGCCGCGGTCATTCCCCTCTTCAAAGGGGGTGATACCCTAGACCCAAACTGTTAAAGATCTATATCCATCCTGCCCTGCCTTTCTAAAGTCTTCGAAAGCCAAGTTAATAAACAGATCACTAACCATTTTGAATCCCACCGTACCTTCTGCGCTGTGCAATCCGCTTTCCGAGCTGGTCACTGGTGCACCTCAGCCACGCTCAAGGTACTAAATGATATCATAACCGCCATCGATAAAAGACAGTACTGTGCAGCCGTCTTCATCGACCTGGTCAATGCTTTCGACTCTGTCAATCACCGTATTCTTATCGGCAGACTCAACAGCCGTGGTTTCTCAAATAACTATCTCACCTGGTTCACCAACTACTTCTCAGACAGACCTCTGGCAGTCTCTATGGGGGTACCACAGGGTTCAATTCTTGGGCTGACTCTTTTCTCTGTATATATCAACGATGTCACTCTTGCTGCGGGTGATTCCCTGATCCACCTCTACGCAGACGACACCATTCTGTACACATGTGGCCCTTCTTCGGACACTGTGTTAACCTCCAAATGTGCTTCAATGCCAGACAACACTCCTTCAGTGGCCTCCAACTGCTCTTAAACGCTAGTAAAACTGAATGCATGCTTTTCAACCGTTTGCTACCCGACTAGCATCACTATTTTGGACGATTCTGACTTATGTGAATATGAACATGTGGACAACTACAAATACCTAGGTGTCTGGCTAGACTGTAAACTCTCCTTCCAGACTCCTATTACGCATCTTCAATCCAAAATTAAATCTAGAATTGGCTTCCTATTTTGCAACAAAGCCTCCTTCACTCATACCTCCAAACATACCCTCGTAAAACTGACTATCCTACCGATCCTCGACTTCGGAGATGTCATTTACAAAATAGCTTCCAATACTCTACTCAGCAAACTGGATGCAGTCTATCACAGTGCCATCTGTTTTGTCACCAAAGCCCCTTATACCACCCACCACTGCGACCTGTATGCTCCAGTCGGCTGGCCCTCACTACATATTCGTCACCAGACCCACTGGCTCCAGGTCTTCTATAAGTCTATGCTAGGTAAAGCTCTGCCTTATCTCAGCTCACTGGTCACAATAACAACACCCACCTGTAGCACGCGCTCCAGCAGGTATATCTCACTGGTCATCCCCAAAGTCAACACCTACTTTGGCAGCCTTTCCTTCCAGTGCTCTGCTGCCAATGACTGGAACGATTTGCAAAAATCAATGAAGCTGGAGACATATATTTCCCTCACTAACTTTAAACATCAGCTATCTGAGCAGCTAACCTATCGCTGCAGCTGTACATAGCCCATCTGTAAAAAGCCCACCCAATCTACCTACCTCATCCCCATATTATTTTTATTTACTTTTCTGCTTTTTTTGCACACCAGTATTTCTACTTGCACATCATCATCTGCTATTTATCAGTCCAGTGTTAATTTGCTAAACTGTAATTACTTTGCTACTATGACCTATTTATTGCCTTACCTCCTCTCGCCATTTGCACAGACTGTATATATACTTTTTTCTATTGTGTTATTGACTGTACGCTTGTTTAGTCTATGTGTAACTCTGTGTTGTTGTTGTGTCACACTGCTTTGCTTTATCTTGGCCAGGTCGCAGTTCTAAATGAGAACTTGTTCTCAACTAGCTTACCTGGTTATATAAAGGAGAAATAAAAAATAAATAAAACAATTCTGGTAAAATAACAACTATGTTAGCAACAGCAAGCTAGCTAAATAGGACAAATTAGCTAGCAAGTGCAAGCTAGCTAGCTAAATTGCCATAAATGTTTAATGATTTTCGACCTGTCCCCAAATTAATGTAATTGGTTCAGAGTTTGTTTTGATATTTTAACCTGCGTGTCATGATCACGTTTGGTGTGGGGAGACAAAATAAATTTATACACGATGGCGCACGCACGCACACAGCTGGTTTGGGTTCCGTGTTACACGTTGTCTGCGGTTGCCTCGGCTTATGGTAGAGAAATTAACATTCAATTCTCGGGCAACAGCTCTGGTGGACATTCCTGCAGTCAGTAAGCCAATTGCACACTCCGTCAAAACACGAAACATCTCTGACATTGTGTTGTGTGACAAAACTGCACATTTTAGACGGGCCTTTTATTGTCACCAGCACAAGGTGCACCTGTGTAATGATCATGCTGTTTAATCAGCTTCTTAATGTCACACCTGTCAGGTGGATGGATTATCTTGGCACTGGAGAAATACTCACTAGCAGGAATGTAAACAAGTTTGTGTACACAATTTGAGAGAACTTTTGTGCGTATGGAACATTTCTGGAATCTTTTATTTCAGCTCATGAAACCAGCATTTTACATATTGGGACCAACACTTTACATATTGTGTTTATATTTTTGTTCAGTGTAGTTATTCGGTTGGTAGATTGGGAACCTATCTGGGCTAGCTAAAGCCAACTTCATGGCTAGTAGTATCACAGAGAAGAAACAACAGGAAAAATTTGAACATCAAATCTGAGGGGGCAAGTGACCCTGTGACCCTCTATGGCACATATGTCAGAGTCAAGGCCCGCGGGCCACATCCGGCCCGCGAGAAGGTTTTTTACGGCCCCTGGGATGATCTTGATTTATTATTAGAACCGGCCCGCAGACCGCAGCAAGCCGGCAGCCCGCAGATCTTTTACACGCACCAATACTACATTTCCCACAATGCAACGGTGACGCACCGAGCAGTAGGCTGCTTCATTTCAATATTTATTGGCACAGCAGTCGTCAGCATCACAGTAAAATTAACTTTCAGATACCCATCAAAAATGGCAAAACGGAAGGTGGACACTGAGAACCGGGGTTTCAAACAAGGTGGGAGTCGGAGTATATGTTCACGGAGGTAGCTGGAAAACCTGTGTGTCTTCTGTGTGGAGAAAGTGTGGCGGTACTGAAAGAGTATAATCTGAGACGACATTATGAAACGAAACACGCGGACAAAAACAAGAATATGGACATGGAACAAAGGCTACAAAAGGCAGAGGAATTAAAACGAGGCCTCAAATCTCGACAGGCTCTGTTCAAAAAAGCCAAATCACAAGGCCAGGCTGCTGTCAAGGCCAGTTTTATTTTGGCAGAAGAGATCGCTAAATCAGCCCGGCCATTTACGGAGGGGATTTCATCAAAAACTGCATGATTAAAGTTTGTGACGAAGTTTGCCCAGAAAAAGGCAACTCTCTCTGAGTCTGAGCAGAAACACCATTGCCGAGAGAGTAGACCAGTTGTCCATCAATCTAAAAGAGCAGCTTGTGAAAAAGGGAAAAGATTTCATTGCATATTCCTTGGCTGTGGATGAGAGCACCGACATTTCTGACATTGCCCAGTTGTCAATTTTCATCCGCGGAGTGGACTCCAGCCTAAGCGTGACAGAGGAGTTTTTGGCTTTACGTCCTATGCATGGCACAACTACGGGGCATGATTTGTATGAAGAGGTGTCAAGATGTGTAAATGAGATGGAGCTGCCTTGGGAAAAACTCGTGGGTTTGACAACCGACGGAGCACCTGCGATGTGTGGACACAGGAGCGGACTGGTGGCGAAGATACGGGAAAAGATGCAAGAGGAAAACGCGACAGGTGAGCTGACAGCTTATCATTGTATCATACACCAGGAAGCGTTGTGCGGTAAAGCCTTGAAAATGGAGCATGTAATGAGCATCATCACGCGCACAGTTAACTTTATCAGAGCCAAAGGTTTGAATCACCGCCAGTTCAAGGCATTTCTGACGGAGTTAGAAACGGAGCATGGTGATTTGCCTTATCACACAGAGGTGCGATGGCTAAGCCAGGGAAAGGTGCTTCAAAGATGTTTCGAGCTTCGTGAGGAGATTTGTCTGTTCTTGGACAGCAAAGGGAAAGACACAACACAACTCCGAGACGAAATGTTTCTGTGTGAAATGGCTTTTCTGTGTGACATTACGAGTCATCTGAATGCAATGAACTTGCAGCTGCAGGGTCGGGATCATGTCATCTCTGATATGTACAGTACAGTGAAGGCATTTAAAACCAAACTGACTCTGTGGGAGACGCAGATGCGGAAAGAAAATTTGAGCCACTTTCCCAGCTGCCAGACCATGAAAGAGAAGCTCTCTACCAGTGCGTTCCCGAGCGCACAGTTGGCTGATAAAATAGGTATGCTTGCCGCTGACTTTCGACGCCGATTTGCTGACTTTGAAGCACAAAAAAGCAGGTTGGAACTGCTCGGTAACCCATTTGCTGTTGACGTGGAAAGCTCACCACCAAACCTCCAAATGGAGTTGATTGACCTCCAATGCAATGATGCACTGAGGGCAAAATATGCGGCAGTGGGTGCTGCGGAGTTCGCCCGTTTCCTCCCCGACACAATGCCCCAGCTGCGCATCCAGGCTGCTCAAACGTTGTCTATGTTTGGCAGCACATACCTGTGTGAACAACTTTTTTCTTTGATGAACCTGAACAAAACATCACACAGAAGTCGACTTACTGCTGAACACCTCCACTCAATTCTGAGGATTTCCTCAGCTCAGAGCCTTACCCCGAACATTGATGAACTTGTGGAAAAGATGGGACACCACCAAGTATCACCCTCAACCTCAAACAAGTGAACATTACTGTGCAATCACATATTTAGAGTTTTTACTCAGTTCAAGTTTAAAAGTTAAAGTTTAATATTTGTTTTCACTGCATGTTACTTCTCCTTAAACAAAGTGTTGTTTTTGATTAATAGATTTTTGCACTTTATTTTATTGTATTTCAATCCAATTATATTTTAAAAATATTTCAGTTGAGTGGAAGATAGAAAATTGCTATTATTGTTTTTTTCTTTGAAGTAAATTTAGCCCACTTTTGCTAAAATAGAAAATATAGGCTACTGATGGTGCCTTGAATACCGGTTTCTTTCATTTAATGTTCATGTTATGGGGATTTTTATATAAAGGAAATTTGTCTTTTGTGTCTGTTGAAAATTAAAGATTACTGACAGAGCCATAAGAAAATATTGCTTTATTTATCTGATCATATTGGAATATATTTGTTAGGTTTTCAGTAGGTTCAATTAGGTTCACTAGACTATATGCGTCATTTAAAATTTTTTCAATGAACATTCGAACAGTCCGGCCCTCGGCTTGTAGCTAAATTTTTTATTTGGCCCTCCGTCCATTTGACTTTGACACCCCTGCTCTATGGGGATGATTCCTCTGCTATCAACCACATCATTCTGTATCCGTGACAAAACAGGCACATTCATTCAGCTCTGGTACTGGTCCTACCATATAGATCATGGATGGGAAATTCCAGTCCGGAAAGGAACAACATTGAGGAACAACATTAACAAGTGTTCAAAGATGGCGCCGGAGAAGAAGGCAGACATTTTACATGCCCAATGAATCAATGACGCTCCGATGAACCATCAAACAGGCAAAGCATCAATACAGGACTAAGATCGAATCTCGCTACACTGGCTCTGACGCTTGTCGAATGTGGCAGGGCTTGCAAACCATTACACACTATGAAGGGAAGCACAGCCGAGAGCTGCCCAGTGACACAAGCCTACCAGACAAGCTAAACTACTTCTATGCTCGCTTCGAGGCAAATAACACTGAAACATGCATGAGAGCACAAGCTGTCCCGGACAATCAATTTTGAATCTCCGTTCTGGCTTAAACAAAGCAATCTGATCATGCTCCAGTAAAATACACGCTATAGGTAATGGCAAAAAATGGCTTCTGTAAAGCACCTATACATTGTCCAATCAACATCCACACAATGATTTCATTTTTCGCATCCTTATTCAAACACAAACGCATTTGGAATGAAATGCTCTTTCAGTGTCTTGTTGCGGGTTGTGCAATGTTCAAAAGTGTGTGTGAGTTTATCATTAACGTGTGTGTGTGTGTGTGTGTGTGGTGTCAAGTATGGATGGTCGTACATATGCAAATAGCCGAGATTGGATATTTCAGCACCATGGACAGCAGAGAAATCGGAATATCGAGATCTGTCATTCAGCACCACATGACATTAGACAGCGACCATCACTTGTGAAATTGGTGCTGAGAAAATCCCATGTAATGGGAAATGAGGCCTAGGAGGCAAAAAGACTGAAGGAACTCTCGTGCCTTAGAGGACCATGACAATGTAGGCACGCAACAGGGTAACACAACAACCACATTTTCAATTGATAATCATTGCTTTAAATGGATGTGACCAATAGATTTGTATAGGAATATATAAAAAAATTATAATATTTCACTTGTATGCCACTGTTGGATTAGTAGATCTAGGCAACATGCACCTGGATAAACGTGTCATTGTAACATCTGCTTCCAACTCACACTCTCAAACAAGTATATCCCCTGAACGCAGCCCACTTTCCAGCTCAAGCTCTCAAACACATAGATACCCTGAATGCGCTCATTCTACAGGAGCCGGATTCACAAAACATTACTTACAAAAAAATTAAGAAGCTGCTTAAGACAAAAAATAAGAAGTTCACAAGATTGTTCGTAAATGCAATTCCTCAAAATGGTCTTAGGAATTCGTAGTTTTCTTAGGAACTTCGTAAAGATCTTCTTATGTGGCAAAATCAAACCAAATTTTATTTGTCACATACACATGGTTAGCAGATGTTAATGCGAGTGTAGCGAAATGCTTGTGCTTCTAGTTCCGACAATGCAGTAATAACCAACAAGTAATCTAGCTAACAATTCCAAAACAATTCCAAAAAAGTGTAAGGGGATAAAGAATATGTACATAAAGATATATGAATGAGTGATGGTACAGAGCGGCATAGGCAAGATACAGTAGGTGGCATTGACATTAGTGACGTGCTTGAAACTAATAAATACGCCTATGTGACAGGGATGATAGGATTTGGCCCACTATAATAAAGTGTTGATATTTACATTTTATTGCATTCATTTTTTTGCTTTATGTCTCGAGAATAAACATGTTTTAGTTGGCTCGCAATCCCTTTATACACATACAAAAAATGTTCTTTTTCACACATTGTAGCCAGACTAAAGTTAGCTACTGTACATCAAAATCAAAAATGGATAACCAAGGAAAGCGCGGTAAAAACAAACAAGAGCTTGAAGTGATGGTGGAGGAAATAGCAGCAAGGAAAAGGTTGCTGTTGGGGAGACTTGATAACTGCGGGGTCACTGCAAACACCAGAAAGAGAGGATGGGCGAGAGTGGTCGAGTCTGTCTGGCCGTCGGGGGTATGGCAAAAGACAGGGACAACGTTAGCCAAGTTCTTCTTTGCAAATTGACGAGATTTAACACTTCTAGAATATTGTAATATATTGTTGATTACTAGCTAGTGTGAGGTTTGAAAATATGCTTGGCCTATCATGAGGGTGTCTGTGTGTGTTAGAAGTAACATTTTGCAACATATGATGTGACTAGCGGAAAGGCTGTGGCTGGCCTTGGGTGTAGGCAGTTATCATGAATTGTTGGGGGCACATACAGAACATAGTGTTGTGAGAACAAACAGCCTTTTGTTAGATAACAGGAGCCAGATTTGTGATAACTGTATCGAGAGTATGAGCTCATAGATATTCTACACAGCAACAGTTACATCTATCAACTGGAGTGCCTGGGGGGCTGGGACCAGCCTGTGCGCCAACGATAGGCTGGGTGAGTTTAAACCAGTCTCTACTCTGTGACAGGCCAGCTCAGAAGCAGGAACTACTTCTGTCAGAGTATTTCATAAGAAAATATTAGTGTGTTGGCTAGTTCTCTACTGCCCTGCGTGGTGTTACAGCGAACCCGTATATACGAAAATTGCATTTAACATTTATTGCTTCGTAAATAAAAGTACATAGTATACAATCGGTGACTCAGTGTCATACTTGTTCTGATACCAGATTCGAATTGACGCAACACTAACACTAGCTAGATAATGCACTTTTAATTTGTTTCTTGCTGTATTTAAATATCCGGTAGCCAACTGTGTCTGTGGTGCAAGAAAATATTCAATGTTTACAAAAGTATCCATTCGTCTCAAGACAAGGGTTTAGCTGTCCTAAAGTTAAGTACATTTTCAAGAAGGAATCCTAAACCATTATTTTCAAGAATCCCATTTCTTCTTAACTTTTTTATCAGGAAGATACTTAGGAAAAACCTTAAGAATATTTCCAAGAACTTTATTGAGGAACAGCAACTTTGTTAATGGCAGTTAAGAAGACATTTCTTCATAATTAAGAAGGTTTTGTGAATCTGGCCCCAGATCCCAATCACTTAAATTCTGATCACTTGTTCACACACCTGTATGTCATTATCACACACTATTTAGTTCAGTTCTTTGCACCCCATCAGCTATTGTTTGTTTTGTGACACTTCTTTATTCAGAGCTCTGGTTGTTCCCGTAATTTAATCCTCCCGTGTATGATAGTTTTTGCCTGCCTCACTAACGGCGCCTTTTGCCTATTCCCTGTCTGTACTTTAACCTATTGGATTTCCTGTAATCAACCTATTGCCTGATTTCCCGGACGACATTACTAGCCTTTTCCCTGCCTGTACTATTGCCTTTTTGGACCCCCTGTGTATGACCTCCTGCCTGCCCCTGGACCCAGCTACCTGCCTCGTCTTGAGGTCCTTTACAAAAAAAACACCTGCTGCGCCCTGCGCTTGAAACCAGCTCTCTGTCTCCCATTGTGTTCATTATAGTCATGAATCGGAACAGGCTCCAACTTGCTCATATACTCATGTCATAACTCTGCTGTGAAGATCTGAAGGATCAGGTTACAGTGGGTCATCTCTACAGCTCCCTCTCTCTCCCCCAGAGGTGGAAGGGGCCGTTTTATGGCAGTCGTAAAATACTCTGCTTCTGGGCTCTGTAGTATCGAGATTGGAATGTGACTGTGGACACAGAGCGACACTTGGACATCAAAAGGCTGAATAATTGAACAGTATGTCTGTATTCCAAGCAGTTGGAGTGGCCTGTGGACACTTATTAAGGAACAGTCATGTCGAGTTTGTTTCATTTGGTGACAGGAGACACGCATGACTGTTTCTTTGTTTGTATACACTTCTCAATTATGGGGTTTGTATCTGAATGTTGTATAAAATAAATGATTGAGTATAGGAATACTTTAGGAACGTTAACAATGTGATCTTAGTCTTCTAAGTGATGATTGTTTTTCATAGTAACTTAGGATCAATCAGTGGCAACGCCCAACGTGATCACAGACATTACACAGCGTCATGGAACGCCCCTTTTTCTACTAAAATGCAGGGATGGGAGTTCCCATGTTGAAATGGTTACGAAATCTACAAACTAAAGACCAATTATTCAGGCTGCAGCTGTTTAATTACATTAGTCTGGTAAACGCAATCGGTCTAACGACCGAATGGTACTCTGATGTACCCATAATAACAAGCTACAACTATGAAAGACTTTGATCTCTGGTGGACAAACTGTCTGTCGACTGACTATTCAGCAGACGGACCGGTCGATCGCACAAACAAAGACATACACTCGTAAATATGTAAATTGCATTTTCTTTTCAAATGTGTCATGTCTTGTTATGTCTGTTCCTGTCCTTTCTCTTCACTCTGTCTCTCTCTGCTGGTCTTTTTAGGTTACCTTCTCTGTCTCTCATTCTTCAGCTGTTCTACATCTCCCCTAACTAGCTCATTCACTCTTTCCCACCTGTTCCCTCTTCCCCCTCTGATTAGGTCTCTATTTCTCTCTCTGTTCCTGCTACTTTCAGTGTCTGATTCTTGTTTGTGTTTTTGATGCCAGAAGCAAGCTGTCGTCCCGTTTGCTTCCACCTTGTCCTATCCTGTCGGAGTCTGCCTGGCAGGTGCATCCTGCATTATACTAACGTTCTTTTTGTTCCATTGACTACGTTGGAAGAGGATTTATGCCGTTCCTGTTTTTCATTAAAGAACTCTGTTTTCTGTTAAAACCGCTTTTGGGTCTTCACTCAAGTACATAACAGAAGAATCAGACCAAGAATGGACCCAGCGGCTCCGGACCCTTTTCACTCCGCCGTCGAGATCCAGGGAGCGATGCTAGGCAGACACGAGGAGGAATTGTCTGCTGCTCGACATGCCGTTGAGACCCTGGCCGTCCAAGTCTCCGACCTCACAAGACAGGTTCACCAACTCCACCTCGATCCACCGCCCACTTCCAGGGTTTCCGAGTCTCCGGAGCCCAGGATCAACAACCCGCCGTGTTACTCTGGGGAGCCCACTGAGTGCCGCTCATTCCTCACTCAGTGTGATGTGGTGTTCTCTCTCCAGCCCAACACTTACTCCAGGAGCGCAGCCCGCATCGCCTACATCATTTCTCTCCTTACCGGACGTGCGCGTGAGTGGAGCACGGCAGTCTGGGAGGCGAGGGCTGAGTGTATTAACCAGTATCAAGACTTTAAGGAGGAGATGATACGGGTTTTTGACCGTTCTGTTTTTGGGGAGGAGGCTTCCAGGGCCCTGTCTTCCCTATGTCAGGGGAATAGATCCATAACGGATTATTCTATTGAGTTTCGCACTCTCGCTGCCTCTAGTGACTGGAACGAGCCGGCTTTGCTCGCTCGTTTTCTGGAGGGTCTCCTCGTCGAGGTTAAGGATGAGATCCTCTCCCGGGAGGTTCCTTCCAGTCTGGACTCCTTAATAGCTCTCGCTATTCGCATAGAGCAACGGTTTGATCTTCGTCGCCGAGCTCGTGGAAAGGAGCTCGCGTTCTCCGTTGCTCCCCTCTCCACATCACTGCCACCTGCCGCATCACTGTCACCCTCCTCCGCCGGCTCGGATGCTGAGCCTATGCAGCTGGGGGGTATCCGCATCTCGGCCAAGGAGAAGGAACGGAGAATCACCAATCGCCTCTGTCTCTACTGCGGCTCCGCTGGTCATTTTGTCACCTCATGTCCAGTAAAAGCCAGAGCTCATCAGTAAGAGGAGGGCTACTGGTGAGCGCAACTACTCAGGTCTCCCTTCTGGATCACGCACTACCTTTCCGGTCCATCTCCGCTGGCCCGGTTCATCTGCTTCCTGCAGTGCCTTGATAGACTCTGGGGCGGAGGGCTGTTTTATGGACGAGACCTGGGCTCAGGAACATGACATTCCTCTCAGACAGTTAGGGAGCCCACGGCCTTGTTCGCTTTAGATGGTAGTTCTCTCCCCAAGATTCAGCGTGAGACGCTGCCTTTAACTCTCACTGTCTCTGGTAATCATAGCGAAACCATTTCTTTTTTAATTTTTCGTTCACCTTTTACACCTGTTGTTTTGGGTCATCCCTGGCTAGTGCGCCATAACCCTTCTATTAATTGGTCTAGTAATACTATCCTATCCTGGAATGTTTCTTGTCATGTGACCTGTTTAATGTCTGCTATCCCTCCTGTTTCCTCTGTCTCTTCTTCACAGGAGGAGCCTGGCGATTTGACAGGGGTGCCGGAGGAGTATCACGATCTGCGCACGGTGTTCAGTCGTTCCAAGGCCACTTCTCTCCCTCCACACCGGTCGTATGACTGTAGTATTGATCTCCTTCCGGGAACTACTCCCCCCGGGTAGATTATACTCTCTGTCGGCTCCCGAACGTAAGGCTCTCGAGGATTATTTGTCGGTTTCGCTCGACGCCGGTACCATAGTCTCCTCCTCCTCTCCCGCCGGAGCGGGGTTTTTTTTTGTTCAGAAGAAGGACGGGTCCCTGCGCCCATGCGTGGATTATCGAGGGCTGAATGACATAACAGTTAAGAATCGTTATCCGCTTCCTCTTATGTCTTCAGCCTTCGAGATCCTGCAGGGAGCCAAGTTTTTCACCAAATTGGACCTTCGTAACGCCTACCATCTCGTGCGCATCAGGGAGGGGGACGAGTGGAAGACTGCGTTTAACACTCCGTTAGGGCACTTTGAATACCGGGTTCTTCCTTTCGGCCTCGTTAACGCTCCAGCTGTCTTTCAGGCACTAGTTAACGACGTCCTGAGAGACATGCTGAACATTTTTGTTTTCGTTTACATGGACGATATCCTGATTTTTTCACCGTCTCTCTCGATTCATGTTCAGCACGTGCGACGCGTCCTCCAGCGCCTTTTGGAGAACTGTCTTTATGTGAAGGCTGAGAAGTGCACTTTTCATGCCGCCTCTGTCCCTTTTCTCGGTTCCGTTATTTCCGCTGAGGGCATTAAGATGGATCCCGCTAAGGTCCAGGCTGTCATTGATTGGCCCGTTCCTAAGTCACGCGTCGAGCTGCAGCGCTTTCTGGGCTTCGCTAATTTCTATCGTCGTTTCATCCGTAATTTCGGTCAGGTGGCAGCTCCCCTCACAGCCCTTACTTCTGTTAAGACGTGCTTTAAGTGGTCCGTTTCCGCCCAGGGAGCTTTTGATCTTCTTAAGAATCGTTTTACATCCGCACCTATTCTTGTTACACCTGACATCTCTAGTCAGTTTGTTGTTGAGGTTGACGCGTCAGAGGTGGGCGTGGGAGCCATTCTTTCTCAGCGCTCTCTCTCTGACGGCAAGGTCCATCCTTGCGCGTTTTTCTCTCATCGCTTATCGCCGTCAGAACGTAACTATGATGTTGGTAATCGCGAACTGCTCGCCATCCGCTTAGCCCTAGGCGAATGGCGACAGTGGTTGGAGGGGGCGACCGTTCCTTTTGTCGTTTGGACTGACCATAGGAACCTTGAGTACATCCGTTCAGCCAAACGACTTAATGCGCGTCAGGCTCGTTGGGCTCTGTTTTTCGCTCGTTTCGAGTTTGTTATTTCTTATCGTCCGGGCTCAAAAACACCAAGCCTGATGCTTTATCTCATCTCTTCAGTTCTTCTGAGGTCTCCACCGACCCCGAGGGGATTCTCCCTGACGGGCGTGTTGTCGGGTTGACTGTCTGGGGAATTGAGAGGCAGGTAAAGCAAGCACTCGCTCACACTCCGTCGCCGCGAGCTTGTCCTAGGAACCTTCTGTTCGTTCCCGTTCCTACTCGTCCGGCCGTTCTTCAGTGGGCCCACTCTGCCAAGTTAGCCGGCCACCCCGGCGTTCGGGGTACGCTCGCTTCCATTCGCCAGCGTTTCTGGTGGCCCACTCGGGAACGTGACGCGCGTCGATTTGTCGCCGCTTGTTCGGTCTGCGCGCAGACTAAATCTGGGAACTCTCCTCCTGCCGGCCGTCTCAGACCGCTTCCCATTCCCTCTCGACCGTGGTCTCACATCGCTTTAGATTTTATCACCGGACTGCCTTCATCAGCGGGAAGACAGTTATTCTTACGGTTGTCGATAGATTCTCTAAGGCGGCTCATTTCATTCCTCTCGATAAGCTCCCTTCTGCTAAGGAGACGGCTCAGATCATTATCGAGAATGTTTTCCGAATTCATGGCCTTCCGTCTGACGTCGTTTCCGACAGAGGCCCGCAGTTCACGTCTCAATTTTGGAGGGAGTTTTGCCGTTTGATTGGGGCTTCCGTCAGTCTCTCGTCCGGCTTTCATCCCCAGTCTAACGGTCAAGCCGAACGGGCCAATCAGACTGTTGGTCGCATTTTACGCAGTCTTTCTTTTCGTAACCCTGCGTCTTGGTCAGAACAGCTCCCCTGGGCAGAGTACGCCCACAACTCGCTTCCCTCGTCTGCTACCGGTCTATCTCCTTTTCAGAGTAGCCTCGGGTACCAGCCTCCGCTGTTCTCATCTCAGCTTGCCGAGTCCTGCGTCCCCTCCGCTCAGGCTTTTGTCCAGCGTTGCGCGCACCTGGAAGGGGGTCAGGTCGGCACTTTGCCGTAATAGGGCGCAGACTGTGAGGGCCGCTAATAAGCGTAGGACCAAGAGTCCTAGATATTGTTGCGGTCAGAGAGTATGGCTCTCCACTCAGAACCTTCCCCTTAAGACAGCTTCTCGCAAGTTGGCCCCGCGGTTCATTGGTCCGTTCCGTATTTCTCAGGTCATTAATCCTGTCGCAGTGCGACTTCTTCTCCAGCGCTATCTTCGTCGCGTTCACCCGGTCTTCCATGTCTCCTGTGTTAAGCCCGTTCTTCGCGCCCCGCTCGTCCCTCCCCCCCCCCCCATCCTTGTCGAGGGCGCACCCATCTACAGGGTTCGTAAGATTTTGGACATGCGCCCTCGGGGCCGTGGTCATCAGTACCTAGTGGATTGGGAGGGGTACGGTCCTGAGGAGAGGAGTTGGGTTCCCTCTCGGGACGTGCTGGACCGTTCGCTGATCGATGATTTCCTCCGTTGCCGCCAGGTTTCCTCCTCGAGTGCGCCAGGAGGCGCTCGGTGAGTGGGGGGTACTGTCATGTCTTGTTATGTCTGTTCCTGTCCTTTCTCTTCACTCTGTCTCTCTCTGCTGGTCTTTTTAGGTTACCTTCTCTGTCTCTCATTCTTCAGCTGTTCTACATCTGCCCTAACTAGCTCATTCACTCTTTCCCACCTGTTCCCTCTTCCCCCTCTGATTAGGTCTCTATTTCTCTCTCTGTTCCTGCTACTTTCAGTGTCTGATTCTTGTTTGTGTTTTTGATGCCAGAAGCAAGCTGTCGTCCCGTTTGCTTCCACCTTGTCCTATCCTGTCGGAGTCTGCCTGGCAGGTGCATCCTGCATTATACTAACGTTCTTTTGTTCCATTGACTACGTTGGAAGAGGATTTATGCCATTCCTGTTTTTTCATTAAAGAACTCTGTTTTCTGTTAAAACCGCTTTTGGGTCTTCACTCAAGTACATAACAAAATGTTCATTGTTCATGTTCAAAGTATTAGCATTTCCATGAGTGTAGTATCCACCCTGAATTTCCCACTCTTGAGCTGTCCCCACCCCTTTCCTTGTCTATAATTGCTTCAAATCGGTTTTTCGTCTACTAGGGACTTTTCTTTGTGTCATGTTAGTAACCAATGTATGACCTAATGTGTGTATGTTTATGTAATTCTGTGATTGATTAGTAAGTTAGTAAATAAATAATTAAGCCAATTTGCATATTGCTGATTTGTGTCAGGGTTCGTGCAGATATCCAAGGGTTCGCGACATTCAAGAATGAGACTGATGAGGTAATAATACATCAATAAAATACATCAATCGATAAGATAATAAAACACTGTAATGTGCCTAATAAAGCATAATTATTTTTATTCTCTTCAAATGAATTCTGTAGAAGCAGCCTTTATTTTCAGACTCTGCAGGCCTGCTGGGAGGCAACACATTATAATAAACAGGTAAGATTCATCCCACAAAAACAGGAACAACAGAAAAAAGAGAGAGATTCATCCCAAAACAAGTTTTATTTCAAGGCAGTTTAGAGAAGGTGGTCATAAGATGTAATGTTGTGTGTGTAGGTGGCAGGGAAGTCAGGCGCAGGAGAATCGAACTTGGTATAAATGGAGTCGTTTAATAGACTTGACAAAACTCCATAATCAAAAATACAAGATAAAATACAAGTGGGTACAAGAACCCGTTGTGTACCAATACATAATACACAAATATACAAACAAACTATCTCTGACAAGGACATGAGGGGAAACAGAGGGTTAAATACACAACATGTAATGAATGGGATTGGAACCAGGTGTGTAGGAAGACAAGACAAAACCAATGGAAAATTATAAATGGATCAATGATGGCTAGAAGACCGGTGACGTCGAACGCCAAGCACCGCCCGAAGAAGGAGAGGCATCGACTTCGGTAGAAGTCGTGACATAAGAGTTCTAAATATCACTTGCAAATTGTGAGGCATGAGCAGTTGTGAAATGTTGTGAGAGGCCCTTCTGAAAGCACATTATATGTTATTTCGTGGCACGTTCTCACACCTTACCTCATCTTGCAAATGAAGCTCATGGTTCACTATCTGTTGCTCCTGAGTCAAGGTCAAGTCCCGCCCCATGTCACCACGGAGCGACTGGCTGGTGTCTCAGGGCAAAAAATCCCTTAGGGAGAGGTGAGTACCACATCAGCACTCACCCTCTTTGCCAAAATAAACAACAGAACAATAGGAAGTCAGGAAAGTTGAATTTCTCTGTTTTAATTTAATAAAGGGTGTGGAAGGAAACCCTGGAGGAGGTGAACGACCTTGCTCGGCTGGTAAGAGAATGAGAGTTAGAGATATACTACAAGTCAGTGAGCTCTTTTCTAGCCTTTCAACAACTAGTTATTACAGCAGAATAGGTCTGTTGTGAAATTACACTAATGGGACTTCCTGTTCCCTACTGCAGGCCTGGGAAGTAAACACTTGCCTAATAATGATGGATTTAGAGCACGAGGCTTTCTGCAAGCTCTACCTCTCCATGCACCCCACCTCTCCGGCTGACATGTGTTCCATGTACTGCCCTGCAAACGGCTTGCTCCATTCATCTACACATCTGGAGCTATGCAGAAAAAGACTAGGGCAGTGTTCTCTGTGCACATTGCACGTCGTTTAGCTTTGTCTTTTCCTTTTTGTTGATTTCAGCGACCCTAAGGTCCACAGCATTGTGGAGAAAGCTGTGAGGAGCATTCCGTGCGAGCTGTCCAATGAGCCGGTATCAACCTGCTCAGCCCATCACAAGTGGTGGTGGAGGTGGTGCCCAGGCTCCTCCTGGCGCTGTGGCTTCAGCCAGAGGAAGGCCATTCAGAGCACCCTATCCTCCTAAGCCGTGTGCACAGTGGCGGTCAGAGGGGGGAAGCTCTCCACTGTGTTGAAGGCCCCTTCCTCTCAAATCCCTTTCTCCCGGGCTGCTGCTTTTGACTCTGTGCGGTCGATCCTCGGGAGAATCAGTCAGTCCTTCTCCACGCACTGCCTTTTTTTAATGAGCCCTGTCTGTGCCTTTTTGGCGGACGAGGTGCAGAGCTGCTTCCAGCCCACTGCAGCCACCCTACCAGTCCCCCCTGTCCTCGCGGTGGACGTCTCCACCACACTACCAGCTGATATCCAAGCAGGTGAGTAGCACTGATAGAGAGCACTCTGACATATGCCTATCAGGATTGTTGTTGTCACCCCTAACACAGAGGCAGACCAGGCTTCTTCCCACCTGGAGGTTGTGGACATTGCCCCAAACACAGAGGCAAACCAGGCTTCTTCCCACCTGGAGTTTGTGGACATTGCCCCAAACACAGAGGCAGAACCTATCTCCTCCGACCTGGAGGTTGTTGTAAACCCCCCTAACACAGAGGCAGACATGGCTTGTTCGCACCTAAAGGTTGTGGACATTGCCCCTAACACAGAGGTAGAGGCCATCTCTTCCCTCTTGGAGGTTGTGGATGTCACACCTGAAGAAAAGACTCTCACGATGGCTGTCTTCGCCAATCTGCCAGCTGACATCCAAGCAGGTGAGTAACACTTATACAGAGCACTCTGACAGGTGCCGTTTATCATGACATCTAGGAAGAACCTTTCAACTGGCCAGAGTTTAGAACCTACATTTTGCATTTGTTTACATTCTGTCCCTCTTTTTTCCCTTTCTGTTGCTGTGGTCACCCCAGATGTCACCCTGGATTTTCCATGCAGAGCGAGGAAAGGGGCAGTCCGGCAATTTTTCATAAAAAATAAATAAAAAAAAACATTTTGGAGGGCAGTGTGCTGCTGCTCCTGGCACAAGGAAGAGGAGTAACAATATGAATTATTCATCAGACTTTCAGAAATGGAATTGATCCATAGACCATTAAATTATTTGCATTATAATTGGCTTCAATTCTGCTTTTCTTCTGTTTACTACTTAATTCATTTCAGAAAATAAACTTTCACTTTGCAAGTGTGGAGTAGGTTGTGTAAATAAGTGGGAAACATCCCAATTGCAATTTTAATGCTTTTAATAATTTACTTATTACATTTTTATTTATTACAGTATTATTTGCCCCCAAAATGGAGGGCGCTCAACCAACGTTGAAGTGCAACCAAATACTTGAATCAAAATGCATTGTTTTATTCAAGCAAGGTTAACGTTTCGGCCTAGTCTATGATGATATGCAAGTTGTGTTTGCCCAGTAAAAGGGAGACCCAGACTCACCCTGCTTCTTAAAGGTTGCAGACAGTGAAAATGTATACTTTTAAGTAAATGGCACATTTCAATTATTGAGTACAAATCTTTAATGAACATGAATTTAAATACAATTGACTTGAGGAGCAGGCAGGCTGACTGGCTAGCCCTGAAGGCCCTCTACCTCTACCTCTGTGTGGTTCATCTCAGCCAAGAGGTTGTGTGGGTTGTCTTTCTCTCTGTGGGTGTGAATCACTATGACCTCTCCCTTCGCCTGCTCGTTGGCCTGATCAGAAGGCTTCTCTTCTTCCTTGCTCACAGGAGCAGGAGGGATGGTATCTGGAGTAACATCCTCCTCTCTTCTATCGAACACCTCTTCCACCTCCTCTTTCTGGCTGCGAGTTAGACTGAGGTCACTCGTTCTCTCTACTTGGGTGTTGGATATTTCCTCCTCCGCCTCTGTGTCTTTTTGAGTTTGAAGGGAGTTATCCTGTTCCGGATCTCCCTCTCTTTCTCCCTCTTTAGGGGTATGCACCTCAATTTCATTTGGTGTGTTGAGGGGTTCAGTGGTTTTTGGGGGAGTCTGAAGTTCGATCTCTAGCGATGAGTGTGGGGGCTGTCCCGTTGTGGTGTCCCCCTCCTTCCTAAACTGTATCCTCAGCAGGGCAATGACTGCGATGATGAAAAAGTAGGAGGAGCCACTGAGACATGTGATGAGGCCAAGGAAGATCACCCTGCAAGGATGGGATAGGACACATCACAACACTGCTGCTCATTCTTATTCAAACACACCTCAGAGTATGCACACACACATGGATGCACGCACACACACACAATGAACTTACCTGTACATATCAGAGTCATACAATCGACAGGCACCTCTGCCCCCGCATTTCTTGATCCCCCACCTCAAACATGTTGAGTCAATCAAAGCCCCGAAGTACACTGGTGCTGGAATACCCCCTACAAAGAGATCAGAGTTCAGTACGCTGTATTAAGGACCTCTATGATATCAAGGGGTCTTTACATACAACAGAGAAAATTAAGACTTACCTAGGGTTCTCATCACCAAAGTTTGAATACCTAACGCCAGGGATTTTAGCTCGGGCTTGATGCACCTACAAACACACATCACACATCACATACACAGTCTAACACAGTCTTGTGGCAGCAGGTGTCCCAGGTTCCAACCCTAGTTGGTCACAGAAGTATTGGACCATGGCGACTGACCGTATGATGACCATGTATCCAGGCGTGGTCCCAAGGGAGTTGATAAAGGAGCTGAGTACGGACACAGCCATGTAGGAAGTGAAGCTGCGGCTGCACTCTCTGCTGCGAGGACACTGGCCTAATATTACTGACATGCTGCCCTCTGGTGCAGAGGAGGACAGCACACAGCTACAGTTGTGGAATACCTTGTAGAACAATAACAAATACAGTAGTTATAGTCTCTCTGTTATGGTCTATAATCTCTCTCTCTCTATATATAGTATATAGCTGTTTTTTTCACTATTTTATAACCTATTTATTATCTTTACAGTTTGCTGATCATTTCACAGTTAGACGATGACTGACGTTGTACTCTTATTTCAATTATGAGAGTGCACATATCACATACTATCTACTATTTCACAGTGTCAACACAGTTCCGTGGAGATAAGAGCACACACTGTCAATTATTTACACCTTGTAGTTCAAACAATAGACAAAACATGGCTGTAAACCGAAGGAGGCAGCTGAGGGGAGGACGGCTCATAATAACGTCTTGAACGGAGCGAATGGAATGGCATTCCGTTCCAGCCATTACCAGGAGCCCGTCCTCCTCAATTTAGGTGCCACCAACCTCCTGTGCTGTAGACTCACCAAAGCCATGTCTAAGTGTTAGGGTTATCCTGAGGGACTTCCAATGCTCTGATCTGGTAAAGCATTTGCTCTTTGACACGACTGTCAAAGCCACAGGAGTCTACAGCCTTGTTTCAGGGCAGTAGGGCCTAGTATGTAGTGATGTAATACCATGTTTACCCCATATCCTGTGTTTGTGTTGAATCCAGGTGAAAGCTATAATCCTTTATGGGTGTCATTGTTAAATCCACTTCAATCAGTGTAGATGAAGGGGAGGAGACAGGTTAAAAAAATTATTGTATGCCTTGAGACAATTGAGACATGGATTGCGTATGTGTGCCATTCAGAGGGTGAACATATTTAAGTGCCTTTCAAAGGGGTATGGTAGTAGGTGCCGTGGGCACCAGTTTTTGTTTAGAACTGACACACTGTTGGGTTGTTTACGCTCAACAGTTTCCTGTGTGCATCAAGACAAAGGACATAGCCAACTTGACCCAACTGTGGGAAGCATTGGAGTCAACATGGGCCAGCATCCCTGTGAAGGTTTTGTACACTCAGTACATTAATAGTATTTGTACCGTGTTCTTGCCGTATCCTGTAGAGCTGGAGCAGCCTGCGAGGCAGGGGGAGGTGTAGGTGATGCCGTTGTCTGAACACACAGGGTCCCACTCCCCAGCCAAGCAGGAGCAGTCTCTGTTACACTCTGACCACAGGTTGCCGTTGTACACTACACCAGGGGTCCTGGAGACAGAGAAAATGGATGCCAATCATAATGATGTTTAAATAATTGTTGCTGAACTATCAATAACATAGGCACAGTGACACAACAGCCAGGGATCCTGGCTCAGTAACAACCATACTGTATGGTTGTTACCACAAGAGGGAGCCCCGGCACAAGCCCATGTGTGTTTTGGTCTCACTCTCCCTCATATTCCACCGATTAAATATTATTATTTTTTTATATAAATGAATTAACTCAATAATTGAATGAATGAATCAACCTACCAACCAACCAACCAACCAACCAACCAACCAACCAATCAGATGTCATATTTACCCATTGTAGGACACGGTCAGCCCAGCCACCTGAACGTTGTCACACTTAGTGCCAAACTGCAGAAGGAGGAGGAGGTAGGCCATGAAGGAGGTGACGAAAGACAGCTGGGCTCCAGACACAACACCAAGCTTATACCTCTTCATTAGTAGACCGCCCAGGAATATCCCCACGGCAACCACAGGCAGGTTCAACACACCTGGAAAAGTAATACTTCCATCTATAGTGTTACCAGAGAAATATATATACTGCATCTAAAGATGCATTAGATCACCAGTATACTGGAGTTTCTTTTCTACTCAGTCACAACAAACCTACAGGGGACAAGAGAGAACATTTTTTATTTATTTAATGCCATTCAACATCAATGCTGACATGAGGGAACATTTCAGTTGGAGCATGTCCAGGTTTCTATGGCTTTGTTTAGACAGGGAGCCCAATTCAGATCTTTTTTTGAGCAATTGGTCTTTTGACCAATCAGATCAAATCTGAAAAATATCTGATGTAAAAATATCTGATGTGATTGGTCAAATGACCAATTTGTGGAAAAAATATAATTTGGGCTGCCTGTCTAAAACGCAGCCCTTATCTCTCTGTCTTTGACCCAAACCTCAGGTCCAATCCAACCAATAGAGTTTGACTTTACAATGAGAACGAAGCAGAAAGAAACGTGACGGAGGGGCCACAGTTGGTTTATAAAGACGGTAGCTGATTGAGAAACATGTAGCTACAGTATCTAACCAATGAGGAAGTTGGCTCTGGCTGCTGATTGGCCAAACTGCTGTTCCATGTACTTGGCTTTGAACGTGAGCAGGCCAATGAAGGAGTTGAACTTCAGGAGGCTGCCACACAGAAGCAGAAAGTACGCTGGTGTGCTCAGCAGCTTCTTCAGTGACGGTATGAAACCTGAAGATACACGAGAAAAACATACAACACAGTTACTTTTTCTGGTTTGGGTTATGTGAATGCTTTGAGACTTTATTATTTACAGTTAGAGGGCCCTGTATATAATGTATGGTTCCTGTATTGGAATATAAATGTCCATCATAAAAGGGCCAGGGTACATAAATAGGGCCAGTCATTTTTCTTGTTCACTTGACCTGAGTGACTGGGCTCTATTCATAAGCTATCTGAAAATCGCCAATGAAAGACTGACCACCTTTTGCAATTTCAGCCAGCGCCATGGCCTGATGTGAGGTGGCGTCATTGTTCTCTGTTCCATCCTGAGTATGGGTGCTAGGGGGCAGCTTGTTCTCCTCTCCCTGCTTTGGCAGCGAGCGGGGCAGAAACCAGAAGGGGATGCCTGACAGGAGCATGATGACAGAGGAGACCAGGAAACCCAGCCACCAGGCCCCCACCCAGCGGGCATCCTTGGGAGTGATGGTCACAGTCTCTGGAAGATGTGAGAGACATCTCTATCATAAGCACTGATACACATACTATACTGAGAATACAAATAACATAAAGGGAATTATTTGAGTATTTTTGAGTGGTTTTGAATTAATTTGGATCCAAAATTAATATACATTGCTTAGTAGAATGGACCCTAACACAATAATGTGTACAGTATGTGATTCTCTTACCCAGATCGACATATCCAATGTCTACATAGAGACTGGCACACAACGACCCCAGCAGGAAACCGAACATGGGACCTAGCAGTGTGATGGTCTGTAGACATGCTGTCAATCATAAAGCACACAGTTAGGCCTACAGCCCGATCTACTCAGTTACTGTACATAAGTCACAACTAGGGTTGTAAAATTCCTTGAACTTTCAATAAATACGAAACCTAGTCATTACATATTTACAATACATGACACACACTCATTTGACGGTTAACACACACACACACACGCACGCACGCGCACGCACACACGCACGCACGCACGCACGCACGCACACACACACACACACACACACACACACACACACACACACACACACACACACACACACACACACACACACACACACACATACACACATACACACATACACAATGACTTCTGCTTTGCTGCGAGTCAAATTAACGCACCAATGTAAAAAGCAGAGTTTTCAGCTTTAGCAAAGTCGTCGATGTAGGAGATGCCTAGTGGGGTGACGGGGGTCTCTCCTATCCCCCTCAGAGCGTTTCCCAGAAACACATAAATCCACATGTGGGAGCTGGAGTCCCTCACACAGCCTACAGAGAGAATCATACAGAGACACACAGGTGCACAGTATAACTCCTCTATCAGGGATGATGCATGTACAACTTGTACGCTGCACCATGGTTCCCTATGAAGCCAATAGGGCATCTGTAGGGCCTGCAGAAATAGCATTGTAAGTAAAGTCTCATGCTGGTTCAGCCTTTGACAAGTCCGGCCAATCGAGACTCCTGCTGTAAGGTACAAACAGGTGAAGATGTTTCTCTGTGATTGGTACCTGTGTTGATGTCCGAAGGTGTCTCCCTCTGGATCTCAGGGATGTCTGTCTGATTTAGAAGGTCCAGACATGGAGTTATACTGACACTGTCATTCATTGAGCCTTGGATGACTGTGTCAAATGTGTAGCTGTAGAAGAGACAGACCAGTTAGTAGTCATGCCATTTTCTACGGGCCTTGTGATGAATACGGATTCAAGTTTAAGTGTAACAAAGATGTGATTCGTTGTGATGAGACGCTGATCAACAACTAATCTTTCGTGGACAGATCTACGTAAACACAACTGATTACGTAGAACCCGTCAGGAAGGAATGGGATGCATAGGCTAACGAGCAGCAGTCGTTTCTGTGTTTTTGTTGTTACTGGTTATTTTGTGTGTTAGCAGATTTCCAATTTCGAAAGGGGAGGGGACATTTGGCCCGTTGACTTGGACTTGTAAAGAGAGAAGGTGGAGCTCCTCATTCCGATTATGCTCCTTCTTATAGAATCTGTTAATCTGTTAACATGTATAGCTCCATAACATAATCAAGCAGCTGACCGATTACGCAAGACTTTAGTTCTAAGTTAACTGAGATGAATCAGCAACTGCATACATTACTTTATTTCTAAAGTGAAACTATCATCCGTATAGGAGTATCTTGACAATATAAGTTTAATCAGTATTTCAATTGTTTTACCGTCCCATGAAGAAGTGTGGCAGGCCTGTGAGGAATGATCCTACAGCCATGAGGAAACAGCCCACAGCAATGAGCCTGGGCCGGTGCAGCTTTGCGCCAAAATGGCTGACCACAGCCAGGAACAGCAGGTTACCTGCAAGAAACCACAACACTACAGTAGCCTGGAAACGCAAATTTAAGCTCTGTTTTATTTCAACTAAAAATAGCATAACAGTTTGGGTTCCAGGCTACCACAACATAGCAGCACATAAAACAATGTTAGGGGTTTGACAGTAGAGTTGTGGACAAACTGCCAGTTAATCAATTAATAGGAACAACTACAAAACGGAACAGTATTGAGAGCAAACTGACTGAATCACAACAAAAATGGACCACCCTGTAGTCTGTAGTGAAGATCTAGTTTTCACTACATGAATTCTCAAGCAACTTAATGTTATTGTTGATACCCATCTCAAAGCTGCCGTCTATGAGTCCGATGAGAGAGCTGGACAGGTCAAAGCGTCTCTCTATCTGAGTGATGGCACTCTTCATGTAGGTCCCTGACAGAACCTTGGAGAAGTAGGCGAATGACAGGGCCACGATGAACAGCTGACAAACACAAGGGAGAGAACATTAGTGTGTGTTTATCCGGGTGTATGTGCTTGCCAATGGTTGTTTGTCAACGTGTGTGTGTGTGTGCATGCTTATGTGCGTGCCAATGTGTACTCATGGGAACGGCGTGAGTGCATATGTTTCGCACATCTGTCTGTGTGTGTGTACATGCGTGGATGCGTGTGCAGACAGAGTGCATGCACATTAATTTGTGTGCATTTTAAAGCATTATTAAGCACCTTGAGTGTGGAACAGCAGGGGCGTTTGGTGGCCTGCTTGTCAGAAACACACAGCTCCTGTTGGCTGGTCAGCTTCCCCCTGTCCTCCGCTGGATCACCCATTCTATCCAGTCAGATACAGGACAGCCCACTGCCTCTCAGCTTGCTCACCGTTACGCAAAAAAACACATGAATTTCACACATGAACACGTGAAGTGTTCCAAAAACATGTTTTCATGTGATCACGTGATCTTATGTGAAGTTAATGTGATAACATGTAAAGCAACATGTGATTACACAAAACTACACATGTGAAAACGTGATCACTTGAAGTGTTCCAAAACATATTTTCACATGATTTCACATAAAATGTCACATGTGAAATCATGTGACTTTCAACAAGTGAAATAATGTGTTTTTTTTGTAAGGGCAGGAATATAATATGCATTTTGATGATATGTTTGATGTTACATGATCTTGAAAAGGCAATGTTCTTTGAGGTTCTTCCATGTTCCTATCCATTTATTTTCCATTTTACTTTCCCTCAGTCGTTTTCACTTTCCTTGGCAAAACAAGCTAAGTCAAGACTTGTTCAGAGCCAACATGAATTGAAAGCAGCTTTCAATGGATTTTAAACCATTCAACAAATAGTTTTATAAAGGTAGAGTAGACCCAAATAAACACTTTTGATTCTTTACACACACATCGAGAGCCTACACGACCGTAATTAGCCCCAAACTGAGCATGGTATTATGAGTAAGAAAATACTGACTTAATAACTCTTACCTCTGGAGTAGGAGAATCCAAAAAGTGGCTATTCACAAACACCTCGGCACAGTTACTGTCAGGTACTGGAAATCAAATCCATGTTCTGAGATGACGAAGATGATTCTGGCTTCATTTGAATGCTAGTAACAATAGGAAACACCGACCAACACAATGCAAATATGTACATGAGTTAGATGGTGGATCAGGGAGCATAGCTGGACAAAGGCACGAGCACTTTTTCTGTTTTCTGATAATCCCCCCCCCCCCCCCCCACAGATTTAGCCTGGCTAATACTCTCTCCCCTCCCAAATTCTCAGCGCTCCAACCTGAAGTCTCATAATAGCAGAGTCAGAATCAATCAAGTACCCCCAAAACACACACACACAGAACCTGACTGGATAAATGTTAAAGTACCTGACCTGAGTTGGGGCTCCTCTCTCCTCCTGTGTATCCCAGACAAACAGTCTCCCGCCTCTTTCCCTCCTTGTTTCTGGTGGCAGACCTTTCCCCTCCTACTCTCTGCACCCTGAGCCTGAGCCTGAGCTCCTATTATATGAGCGGGTGGCAGTGGAGGTACTGAGGACCGGCCTAACAAAAGGCCTGGAACATTTCTATTCCACACACACGCCTAAATAGAAACAAGTGTAGAGAGTGTGGAGATAGAGCTAGAGAGATAGAGAGAGCGAGAGAGAGAGCGAGAGAGAGAGATAGAGATAGAGATAGAGATAGAGATAGAGAGAGATAGATAGAGCTAGAGCGAGAGAGAGAGAGAGAGAGAGAGAGAGAGAGAGAGAGAGAGAGAGAGACGCAAATCAACTTAGTTACCTCTTGAGAGGCTGCACAGCATCTCTCCCTTTCTCACACAGCCTGCTTTCCTCAAACCAACCTTTCTGGTTGCCAAACATCAAGCACCCCTAAGGGTCCTTGGGGGCACCTGTAAGTGCAGACTGCAGGTTTTGTACACCACCAAAACCTCAGCTGCACGTGTTAAGCATTTAATCTGTCAAAGAGGACTATAAGAAGGCAACATTGCTGGTTACAAAACCAGCTCGGCCAAATGTGTCCCTATGGGTGGACCCAGCTGAGTCTGAGTCAGGGGAATGTGTTATTAGCATGTATAACCAGCATGCATGTGGTGCAGGCAGACAGGTCGCCCTGAAAGCAGCTTTGCCCCAACAGGAGTTTTAAGGATTACCAGTTAAGAACATGACACATTCCTGGGCACCAACCAAGGGAAAGTGCCCTTTGTGTTGAGACCTTACTATTGCTTCACGCTTTTGTCAAATGGCATGGCAGAGACACATTTGTATGTTTAAGTTCCATACTGTAGGTAATAGAAGTGCCAGCGGGTGACGTTAGGAAGGTACTGCAGGTTAAGATATATATTGAACATACAGGTTTAACACTTAGGTGGATTTTGCGTTGTTTGTACTACAACGCATGTGCAGACTCAAGGTCTAGTTGACCTTCATTCCTTTCCTTTCATCGTACTGTTCAGCAGAATAACAGTGGAAAGAAGATGTTATACTTTCTGTAGACAGTGCAGCCTTCTGGTGATATTGGTTACTGCTTATTTTCACCAGTTGTTGAAGCCATATCAATGGTTGAGATTAAAGTAAAATATCAAGAGGGCACAATCCCCACATAAATGATTTACTAGGAGTTAATCATTGGAAATCATTGAAAATGACAAGAATATGCAAGGTTAACAACGGCACAACAAAATATCACCATTACAGTATATATATGTCCTAATCACTGGCTACAGTACTGTATATACAGCATTCTCAATGTTGACAATAATTATTTATATTAATTCACAAGATCGCTTAAAAACAGGGCTTTACAAGGTAAAAAACTAGTACTACCAACAACATTCCATCCCCACTGATATGTCCTCAAACTAATATTCTTCAATTGCAAAAAATTGATTTCAACACTTAGAACAAAGCTAAAATTGAGGGTCAACAAACTAACAAGCAGGTTTAATGGAATAGTATGAAATTGCTTATCAAAATGTAAATCTCAATGAAAACATGTCATCTTTACCAGTAAATGTGTGCTTGTTTTCTTTGGCAGCTGTGGTGTAAGCAGGATAAACGCCTCTGCTCTGCACATTATCTGGAACGAATCCAATCGGGCAGTACCAAGTCGTCCATAATTTCCATATAATGTACAAAGCTTTAGTGTTTATCCCTTACATGTATGTGTGTATGTAAATGTGTCTATGTCTCCCTGGATCTATCCGCCCTTTCCTTGCTGTGTTTGGTCCTCTCCTTTCTCTTTCTGGTACAAGCTACAGCCATCTTATGACAAACTTCTCCGTCTCTCCATCTCTCCACCTTTTGAATAACAGAAAAAAAGAGCAAAATAAGTAGTTACAACAATTAGTCAGATTTTGACACCACACAAAAATCCTAGGAATCACAATACAGACCTCAATTGTGAAGCACACGAACACAACACAATAACCACAGAGGTTTTGAATTTCAACAGATCAATTTTCAATTTCAACAGATCAAGAGATATAAATATGTTCCCGTTGTAGCGCCACCATGTGATCAATTTGAAAACTTGCATATGTGGAGTTGTCACGCCCTGGTCAAAGTATATTGTGTTTGTCTGCATTTATTTGGTCAGGCCAGGGTGTGACATGGGTTTTTTGTGGTGTGTTTTGTCTTGGGGGTGAATAGCATAGTCTATGGCTGCCTGAGGCGGTTCTCAATCAGAGTCAGGTGATTATCGTTGTCTCTGATTGGGAACCATATTTAGGCAGCCATATTCTTTGAGTATTTCGTGGGTGATTGTTCCTGTCTCTGTGCAGTGTTCACCAGATAGGCTCGGTCACTTTGGATTTTCTTTTTTCTTGTTTTGGAAGAGAAGAGAACGAGCGCCATTCTCCTTGCGGAGATGGTGCTAAATACATCAACACGGTCGGTCCCTGGGATTGGGCTGGCCGACACGATTCGTTTTGCTTGGAAGGAAAAGGAGTTGGAGCCATTAGGACGGGAATCTTTTGGAAGGATAATATTGATGGGGATTCTAAAGCTGACGGTGAAGGACGTGTTTTGTTTCCAAGGCAACTCGTTGGAGGGAGCATACGACGTGGCGCTATATACAGAAGAAAAACACGATGATATCCTGAGAAGGGCAAGAGCAGTGGGAGGTGAGAGGCCGATGTGCCACTACGAAATAACAAGCCTGGCGAAGAATAACTTTAGGGTTGTAACTGTCAACATTTACAACCCTTACGTTAAGGACGAAGAGGTGAGGGCTTTTCTGGGGAGATACATGGATAACGTCTCCTCAGCTAGGCACCTCCAAGACTCCCTTGGGTTTTGGAATGGGAGGAGAGGCTTCCAGGCCCTCCTCAGGGAGGACCCAAAGGGACATGGTGGCTACCTCCATCCTCCTGCTATGTTCTCCCTTGGGGCTGACAGGGGACGTTGTTTTATGCACGTCAGCCCCCATTTTGCAGGCGCTGTATGGCCTACGGACACATTTTCGCCTCGTGCAGCATGAGAAAATGCAGATTTTGTGGATCTGAGGATCACGAGGCGAGGGATTGTGACAAGCCTAAGACATGCCATGGGTGTGGCTCGTCAGCACACCTGTGGCGGGGGTGCCCGGCCCGTCAGAGGTCATATGCGTCTGCGGCTGGGGGGGGGGAGCAGGAGCGGGGGATGGGGGAAGAAGAGGAGGGGAAGGAAGCACGCCTCATGACAAGAGTACAAGTCCAGAGGGGAAGGCCACAAGGAAGGAAGAGGAGCAATAAGCGGCGGATGGAAGAGAGAAGGAAACGGAAGGCACGGGAGTAGGAGAACCAGGAAAAAAGGCGAAAGAAGGCAACCGAGTGGAGGAGCATGAGAGAGAAGAAAGCGAGGGAGGAGTGGTGGAGAAGGAGATGGTGGAAGAGCAAGTGGACTGGGGGGAAAGTGCCCTGGTGGAAGAGATGAGGGGTATGGTGGAGGAGCTGGCGGGGGGGGGGGTGGTATCTCTCCACTGCCGCCATCACCAAAGAAGAGAATGAAGAGGAGGGTGCGATTGGCCGACAGTGAGGGGGAGGGGATGGCCAAGAGAGTGATGGGGGTGGGAGAAACCTCTGGGTTGCTGCTGGTTTCCCCAGGCCTTCAACCTCGTGTGGGTGGGGACACACCTAACAAGACTCAGGACTGGGTACAGGAGGAGGTGGGGAGTTTTTTGTTTGGGGACTCAGCCTCCCCAAATTTTTTCCAAACCAGCTGCAACACTGGGGAGGGGGAGGATTGTGGGGGTAGACCCAGGGTGCAGGGCACCCCGGAGCCAAACACTATTCCTGCATCCTGGGATGGTGTGATGGAGGAAGAGGGGGGGATGTCGGGATTACGGATGGTGTTCTCACCGGTAGATATGGAGCAGGGGAGCATCGGGTGAGTCTCCTGTTTTTTTTTTCTGTCTGGGTTTGGAATTTGAGTGTATTACATGTTTTTAATTTTTCATGGAGTCTAATTTTACTTTTGTAAGTTTAAATGTAAGGGGTTTAAGGGATATTGTTAAGAGGAGGGCGGTTTTTAGTTATTTGGAGGGTGTGGGGTTTGATTTTTGTTTTTTATAGGAGGTTCACCTGAGGGATGGAGGGGATGTTAGTAGGTTTAAGAGGGAGTGGGACAAGGGGGAGTCGGTTTGGGGTGTTGGGGGGGGTGCACTCATCGGGAGTAGGGATTTTGTGTGGGCACAGGGAGGTAAAAGTGGAAGATTCTTTTGTGGTAATGCAGGGGAGGGTTATAGGGGTGGATGTCACGATAAGGGATTGTAAATTTAGATTAGTGGTGGTGTATGGGCCACAGGTGGTGGCAGACAGGAGGGAGATGGTGGACTGTCTGACACCCCTGTGTGTCACAAATAGGAAATTAGTGATAGGGGGGATTTTAATACAGATTTAGGAAGAGGGGGGGATAGCAGTGCAGGCGCCACTAAAGGCGCAGCTCAGGGAGTTGCAGGAGCGGAAGGCTCGAGCCTTCCTGGCTTTCTAGAACATAATGAGACTTGTTCTGCTATGTTCTTTAAGTTGGTTAGGGCAAGACAGAGTAGGAAGGTAATGCATGGTGTTAGGGAAGAAAATGGTAGTATAGTTAGAGAACCAGAGGATATGGTCAGGGTGACAACTGATCATTTCCAAGGTTTATTTAAGGAAAGGGAAATAGATGTAGAGCAGGGAAATGTGTTTTTAGAACACTTGTCCAGGGGTTGCCGGAGGACATTAGAGAAGTGATGGAGGCCCAGATCTCACTAGAAGAGGTTGAGAGCGCTCTTAGGAGGATGGGAAAAGGGAAGGTGCCTGGGATGGATGGGCTGCCGGCTGAGTTTTATCTCAAGTTTTGGGGTATACTTGGACCAGTGGTCCTCGAAGTCTTGAAGGCCATCCTTGAAACGGGGGTCCCGGGGGGATCAATGGCTGTTGGTGTGCTGTCACTTTTATATAAGAAGGGGGAAGTAACAGACCTTGGCAACTGGCGGCCGTTGACCATGCTGTGTGTAGATTACAAGCTACTTGCAAAGGTTTTAGCAGACCGGTTGCGCACAGCCCTTCCCTACGTCGTTCATGAGGATCAGACGTGCGGGGTAGAAGGCCGTTCTATTAGATGGAACCTACAGTTAATCAGGGACTCCATCGCTTGGGTTGAAGATAGAGGACTGCCTTTTATGGTAGCAGCGCTAGATCAGGCGAAAGCCTTCGATCGCGTAAATAGATCCTTTTTATTCAGAGTGTTAGGTCGATTAGGATTTGGGGAGAAGTTTATAGGATGGATTCGTACATTATATGTCGGAGCGGGGTGCCGAGTTAGTGTAAATAGTCACTTGGGTGACGTTTTTGACCTCTCGTCTGGGGTCAGGCAGGGGTGCCCACTCTCGGCTCTCCTCTTCGTTCTGTACATGGAGCCTCTGGGGGCTGCCATTAGGGCAGACACAGGGGTGGAAGGTTTGCTGATCCCTAGAAGTGGTGGGCTGCGTGTTAAGATGACGCAGTACGCCGACGACACTTCCTTGCTGTTGTGCAAGGACTCGTGCCTGACAAGGTCCCTTGCCATCTTTGGGGATTTCACCCGAGCGTCGGGAGCAGTTCTGAACCATGCAAAGTCTTCCGTCAAGTTTTTCGGAAGATGGCGCGGTAGAACGGATGTGCCTGGGGGGTTATCTCTCTGTGAGGGGGCCCTGAGGATTCTCGGGGTCCATTTTGAGACCTCCGGCTCAGCGACGCTAAACTGGAACATGCATATCGCAGTGGTACAGAGGAAGCTAGCAATGTGGAAAGCTAGGTATTTGTCTTTTATGGGCAAAGTCCTGGTCCTAAAGGTGGATGTGTTGCCGTCTCTTTTGTATTTGGCATACATCTACCCATTGCCGGCTTGTCTGAGGAGGCCTCTAGTGAGGCTTGTGTTTCAGTTTATGTGGAGTGGCAGGTGCGAGTTGGTCGCCAGGGCACGCATGATCTGTCCCATCGGGGAGGGAGGTAGGGGGGTACCACATTTCCCCATCAAGCTGGACACAATTTTTGTTTCTTTCTTGTTAACGGAGCTTGCTCAGCCAGTGATACACCCGTCCGGTTACCTCCTGCGGGTATTTTTCTCGTATCAGGCGAGAAGCATAATGGTGTGGTCTAACACGGGTCCTCGGGCGGAACAGCTGCCGTGGCACTTTGGACATGCGGCCAAGTGGCTGCGTGCGCACCCTGAGGTTGAAGTTGCCCGAGTAGGTTTAGATCATAGGCACCTGTACGAGGAGGTCAGAAAGGCAGGGAGTCCGGCGCCTGTAGTGGGCATCTCGTAAGTGGTCTGGGAGGGAGTGCAGGCGCGGGGTCTGGACAACAGGCTCAAGGACCTGAATTGGTTGAGCCTTCATAAGTGTTTGCCGGTACGTTCCATCTTGTCCCGGTATAGTTTGGTGCAATCCCCCACCTGTCCAAGATCCTCTTGTGGCAGGGAGGAGACTGTGCGCCATGTCTTTTGGGACTGTGCCTTTGCCGGAGTAGTATGGGCTAGGGCACGGGTGTTGTTAGGTTTGGTAAAGGGGGATTTTGTATTGACGTGGGCCAGGTTAGAGAGGGGTGTAGGGAGAGCGAGAGGGACGGATAGGGACAGGTTTCTGCTCTGGCTTCTCATGAGTCTCTTTAAACGGGGGCTTGTGGGAAGCAAGGCAGAACATGGTGAAGACAGGGAGAGATTGGGGGGTGGAAGGGATAGTGAGGAGAGTGGAAGGAGATTTGAGGGGGAGGATGAAGAGGGAGGAGAGGAAGTGGGGGCAGCATGCTGCTCGGGAGAGGTGGAAGGGGGGTTTAGGGCTGGGTGTCATTTAGATTTGTAAGAGGATAGATTAGGGACGGGGAGATAGGGAAAGGTATTTTGTAGGGTGACGGGGAGGGAAGATGCTCCCCTGAGGTTTTGTTTGGGGTTTATGTTTAGTTTAATTAGTTTAATTAAAAATACCATTATTTGAGTATGTATGTAAATTATGAGTTGTAAAGAATGAATGGTATTGAAGATAATAAATTATTTTTTATAAAAATAAAAAAATAGGCTGTATAGGTTTTCACGTTCCGTTTTTTTTATTTTTTATCATTCGTTTTTCATCATCATTAATCATGTATCAAGAATACCACGCTGCATTTTGGTCCGCTTCTCCTTCGACAGACGAGAACCATTACAGAATCACCCACCACAACGAGACCAAGTGGCGTGGTAACAGGCAACAGCAACAGCAGGAGAAACATAAATAAGGATTTCTGGACTTGGGAGGAAATCCTAAACGGAGAAGGACCCTGGGCTCAGCCTGGAGAATATCGCCGCCCCAAAGAAGAACTGGAGGCGGCGAGAGCTGAGAGGCGCTGGTATGAGGAGAAGCAACAGCGGCAGCAGGAGCAACAATATCTGGACTACACAACTTTGGAGGAGATAGACAGGTGGGCGGTCGACCCAGGGAGAGTGCCGGAGCCCGCCTGGGATTTGATGGAGCAGTGTGTAGAGGGTTACGAGAGAATGAGGTTGGCGAAGCAAGCACGGCGGCGCGGAAGGAAGCCCGAGAGTCAGCCCCAAAAATGTATTGGGGGGGCTCAGAGAGAGTGTGGCAGAGTCAGGAGTCAGACCTGAGCCAACTCTCCCTGTTTATCGTGAGGAGCCAAGGAGGAGACCAGAACCAGAGCCGGTGTTGGAGCATGGAATTCGCCCGACGGAGCGTGTCGGGGATTTGATGGCACCTGGGTCAGAGCTCCATACTCGTCCTGAGGTGCGTGTTAGTCGGCTGGTTAAGATGGTGCCAGCCTCACGCACCAGGCCTCCTGTGCACCTTCCTAGCCTTACACGTCCTGTGCCAGCACTGCTCTCAAGATCTCCAGTACGCCTTCACGGTCTAGCCCATCCTGTGCCACCTTCACACACCAGCCCTCCGGTGGCAGCTCCCCGCACCAGGCTTCCTGTGCGTGTCCTCGGCCCAGTACCACCATCGGTAGCGGTTCTTCACAGTGATGTCGTTGAGGTTGAAGGCCAATCCTGTAGTCATAGGGTCGGTGCGTAGGAAGTGAAGTCGCCCGGCCTTACTGAAAACCTCCTGGAGGAAGACATCCTGGGGCAGGCTTCGCTGACTTCAGACAATGGCCATCCAGAACAGGCTCCTGCCCATAATGGCACCCGCAGTCCAGTCTATGATGGGATTGTGTCGCTGGAGCCAAGAGAATCCCAATACCACGGGAACCTGAGGAGACTTTATCAACATAAATTGGTTTGCCTCACTGTGGTTTCCTGACACTTGTAGGTTGATGGGAGTGGTATTGTGAGTGACCCGGCCTATAGAGCACCCATCCAACGCTCTAACGTCCATGGGAATGGAGAGGGGCTGAGTGAGGATGCCCAGCTCGGACGGCAGGGTAGTGTCCAAAAAACTCTCATCGGCCCCAGAGTCGACGAGTACCCGGAGAGATTTCGACTGGTTCCCCCACAGCAGGATGGCATAGAAAGGGGTGTGAATAAGGGGAGAGGAAAAGTTATCCGTGTGGCCCACCAGAGTACTCGCCCCTTCTTGATGAGCCTGGGTTTTAAATGGGCAGGTAGCTACAATATAGACAGCTCTGGGTGTGGAGTTGGCGTAAGCGCTCAGCCACAGTCAATCTATCACTGCTCAGGTGAATGGACTCCGAAGGAGGCGAGTAGGCAGCCCTCGGTAATTCCCGAGACGACTCTGGTGACGTCTGGTTCAGTCGGACATGTAGAGTTCGGGGATCTCCGAGATTCTTCGGAGGCAAGGTGGGAATCGAGGGAGAGCGAGGGTGACAGGGCACAGATTCCCTCTCCTTCCTACGTTCTCGAAGCCGCCCATCGATCCGGATGTTCAAGGCTATGAAGGAGTCAAGGTCCATGGGCAGCGCCCGAGCTGCAAGCTCATCTTTGATCACCTCCGATAATCCGTAAAGGAACAGGTTGAACAATGCTTCCGGGTTCCAGGCACTCTCAGCCGCCAATGTGTGAAAATCCACTGCATAGTCTGCCACGTAGCTGGTGCAGCTAACGAGCAGCCTCTCTCCCGGACAACGGAGAATCAAACAACTTACGAACTTCCTCCACAAAGTCCTCCAGACTGAGGCAGACGGTGGACTGTTGCTCCCACACCGACGTGGCCCAGGCGAGTACCCTTCCAAACATCAGCGTTATGATGTACGCTATCCTCGAGCAGTCCGAGGGGAACGAAGAAGGCTGCAGCATGAAAATGATGGTGCACTGAGAGAGAAATGCCCGACAGGTTCTGGAATCTCCAGCGTAGCACTCCAGAGAAGGTAGGCGGGGTTCTTGGATGCTGGAGTAGGCTGGGAGATTATGGGTGTGACCTTAATTGCACCTCTGTCACTCGGTTTCGTCATGCCATTGTTATGAACGTTCTCAAATCATCCTCTGCCGGCGACATAGTGTTACCCTAAAGGGCTACCGAGTGGCGCAGCAGTCACTGTATCTCAGTGCAAGAGGTGTCACTACAGTTTCTGGTTCAAATCCAGGCTGTATCACATCTGGCCATGATTGGGAGTCCCATTGGGCGGTGCACAATTGGCCCAGCGTCGTCCGGGTTTGGCCATCATTGTAAATAAGACTTTGTTCTTAACTGACTTGACTAGTAAAATAAAGGTTAAATAAAAAATACAAATAAAAGTGGTAAACTCAGTCATTCTGGATGGAGGCTAACTATTATTGTCTAAATTACACTATAGTGCCTGGAAATACAATGACATTGCTAAAGTAGTCAAATATTTAGTAGGAAACAACTTTGCCAGCATTATCATGTCAACAAATTTACTTCAGACATATGGCAATATTGTCATTAGTTAGCAAAGTTAGTCAAAAATAGCTAGCAATGCTAACGTTAGCTAGCTAAAATCCGGTGGCCTCCACACAATTTGACCTAGCTAACGTTATACTGGATCTAAAGTCAATCTAGGGACATCAAAATTATGACAATTATTTGCCTCTTTTGAATATAATAGTATTTCCCCGCCACTGTAATGCACTTTTTTATGAAATCTTCATCTGTGCTCATTGACATGCATTGAGTAGAACCAGTGGAGGCTGCAGAGGGTTTATAATGTCTGGAATGGAGCGAATGGAATTGTAGCAAACCCATGGAAACTTGTGTTTGACGTATTTGATACCATTCTACTTATTCTGCTCGAGCCATTACCACGAGCCCGTCATCCCCAATTAAAGTGCCACCAACTTCCTGTGAGGAGAAAGCTCAGTCGGGCATCAGTTCAAAACAATATTGTGACAAAACATGCAAAGAATTTTCAGCATAAACAAAGAAATGTAAGCGCAAATAAAGCACTTTCCTTCAAATTCAATGTTGCTAAAAGTAATTTGCATAGAAGTGGACAGCACTCAACCAACGTGAATCCATGTGCAACCCAAAAATGTGATCATCATAGAAAAGGCACAATGCTTGCTCACCATTATGTTTTATTTTAAAGATTATTCAAAGTAATACGTCATTTTGAAAGAAGCATGCTTTGAATTCGTGTCCCTCAGTCATTAGGCACGTTTTTTGTCACTCTCCCTTCTAACAAGTCCTTGTCCAGAAAGGTAAACAGAAGCCACATATGTGTTAGACTGGTAGCTTTCATGAATGGGGTCCTAAATATTTTGTAGCTTAAACCGTTCAAATGCTAGAGCCAAATTCATATGAACAAAACAAAAAGAAAATCAATATGCCACAAAGGTGCAAGAAACCACTAAAAAACGTTAGTGCTTGTCATTTGGGCCGCCAGTTGAATAACCCTGCACTATAGGTTATGTATGATGCAAGGTAATAGGTAAATCAGTCAGTAGGCAGTCACCTGCAGTCATTTTGATTCTCTGGAACACGGCCAGTGTCTATATGGCAGTTGCAGGAGAGCAATATCTCTACGTCAGAGCGAGAGAGCGCGAGAGAGAGACAGAGAATTAAAGAGTAACCCTCATCAGTACCACTGCAATGACACTTCTGTAGCCTGTGACCACGGCTACAGACCAACTTCTGTCAACTCGAATTATTAATAATTAACGGTTTTTGGACCCGTTGCTCGACTGTGAGGACAACAAACATCTCTTTACAATTAACCAACCAATTACAGTCCTGTGAACATTTCGTGGGTGCGCTTGTTTTCCTTATGTCCCGAAAATCGAGCGACAATTACTATAATCTTCGTAGTATGAGCAACCTGATGGGTGAGAGGAGGAAGAAAGTGAACGATGACGGAGAGCGGAGCCTCATCACAGCTTCGTCCAACGCGAGCATCAACAGCCAGGCTGCCGATGTCCCTGCCAATGCCAATGCCACTGCCGCCACCTCCACCCAGGACCTGGAGAGAGAGGCGCGTAAACAGTTCCAGCAAGATGTCACACCTGCGTTTGTTTATGTTCTAGCTGCGTTCTCCGCGCTGGGTGGCTTTCTGTTCGGCTATGACACCGGGGTAATCTCGGGAGCGATGCTCCTGCTCAAGAGGGAGATGAATCTCAGCGCCGTATGGCAGGAGGTTCTGATCTCTAGTACTGTGGCTTCCGCCGCGCTGTCCGCGTTGGCTGGCGGGTTGTTGAACGGAGTTTTCGGGCGCAGGGTTTGCATCCTCCTGGCTAGTTTTATCTTCACAGCTGGGGGAATAGTGCTTAGCGCAGCACCTGATAAGGAGGTTCTACTGGTCGGACGTCTCATTGTCGGGCTTGGACTTGGTAAGGTTTCTGCAACTTTTCACTTGTTTACTTATCTCATTCACTAGACACCATGCGCAATTAGCATGGGAGACACAGTTGACAACGTGTTAGTTATTAAAATAAAAATGATAGAAAAGGGGTGTCTTGCCCAACTATTGGGGCAAGAGGTCCGCTGAAAATTACTGTGATAAAACCCATTTTATCAGTTTCATTTAGTCATTTTTGAGTAATTGACTCTTGAAAGCTAGTTATCATTTTTATTAGACCAATCAAATATAGAAACAAAATGGCATTGCACATCTCACTATTAATAACATATGCGTAGGTTTTTATGTAGATTTTTTTTAAATCTGCAAATTCTCTTAATTCCCAGCAGATGCTAACTCATGCTAACTAACTAGCTAGCTAACTTATCAAAATCAACATTTCTAAAGATATTGTACGATTTATTTCTGCACATTAAGATATTGTATGATTTATAACCTCCAGATTCACCTGAAATTTGCTTACATTAATACTAGAAACAAATTTCCAACCTAAAATAGGTAATGTGCCCCAGAGGTTTTCAGAGTTTTACATATAGAATATTAGAGGAGGTGTTTAGCTGTAGGGCCGAGGCTATGTATATTAAAATGGCCGCCTATCTGTTAGGTTTTTGCAACTGATTGCAACCAATCACATCATGTTTTGTGTCCGATTGTGATTGATCCCATAGACTATAGGAGGCTATTTTGAAATATATAAAAGCATCTTCCTTTTTCATCTACAACCAACACATAAGGCCAGAACTGAAGATCTGGTCTGTCAATGAGAGATTAGTAAAACCTTGATGAAAACCTTGATGATTTTTGCAGTTCGTTCCAGTTATTGGCAGCAGAGAACTGGAAGGAAAGGCGGCCCAAGGAAGAATTGGCTTTGGGGGTGACCAGTGACATATACCTGCTAGAGCGCGTGCTACGGGTGGGTGCTGCTATGGTAACCAGTGAGCTGAGATAAGGCGGGGCTTTACCTAGCAGAGACTTGTAGATGACCTGGAGTCAGTGGGTTTGGCGACGAGTATGAAGCAAGGGCCAGCCAACGAGTGCGTACAGGTCGCAGTGGTGGGTAGTATATGGGGCTTTGGTGACAAAACAGGATGGCACTGTGATAGACTGCATCCAATTTGTTGAGTAGAGTGTTGGAGGCTATTATGGAAATGACATCGCCGAATTCGAGGATCGGTAAGATGGTCAGTTTTATGAGTTTATGTTTGGCAGTATGAGTGAAGTATGCTTTGTTGCGAAATAGGAAGGCGATTCGAGATTTAAGTTTGGATTGAAGATGCTTAATGTGAGTCTGGAAGGAAGAGTTTACAGTCTATTCAGACACCTAGGTATTTGTAGTGTTCCACATATTCTAAGTCAGAACCGTGCAGAGTAGTGATGCTGGACGGGCAGGCAGGTGCTGCAGCGATCGGTTGAAGAGCATGCATTTAGTTTGACTTGCATTTGCCTTGTAGGTTGCAGTATTTTTATTGGCAAACCTAATACAAAACTGAAAAAGTTGACTTCTTTGGCTATCACTAGACCCAGTGAGTAAGCCTGTGAGAATATGAATCAGCCTTTTATCTTTCAAGTACAAAAACTACTCACACACACACAGTGAACTGTCTTCTCTCTCTCAATATTACCCCACAGACACATCAATCTTTCAAAACATTGAATTGTTGCTATTTTCCCAAGATTGAAAGAGGCAATTTATCGGGCCATCTAAATAGTTAATTGATCAGGTCATGTGGGTTTACATTGATATCATTTGCCTCTCCATCTCTAGTAATGGGGTTTATTTCTGCTCGTGCGTTACTCATTTTGATGCCAAAGCTACCACTGGTGTGGGGGTGGCGAAAGAGCTCTATTTTCATGTCATCCCAACAAATGTAAATGCCTGGAGTTTGCTAAACAGCATTGTCACTTGGATTGGAACCGGTACTTTGGTCAGATGACATGAAAATAGAGCTCTTTGGCCACACACACCAGTAGTGGGTTTGGCATTGAAATGAGAATGCGTGAGCATAAGGCTGCATACGTATTGTAAAAAAAATAGTGGTGGAGCTGTTTTGCTCACATATGGATATCAAGGATCTGGAAGGATTCTGTATGGAGAAATGGTCTAAGATCCCTCCCATTTTAGAAAAAGGCTTAATGCCATTATCCTTGCAGGGTAAGGTATTGAACCTGGGGTATGAGAAAAACAATTATTACTCGTAAAAAAAAAATCTTTCTCGAGGCAATTGTATTAGTATAACAGAATATAATTTCCCTTTTTTTAGTATACAATATACCTCAGTATTTTATACAGTCATTTTTGCTAATCTTTACCAAGTGTGTCAATAATTTCGGACCCCACTGTATTCCGAACCTATCCTGTCACACATCCAATTACATTTACATGGTGGCAGGCCGGGCTCTTCATGCATTTTAATTGCTTAGCATTTCTGAGGGAAAGCGGGAAGGTCATTCTTGCCGTTTGTCAGGAGGAGGCAGAAATGAATACCTTTGACTGGTTTTTAACACAAGCCTGGGGTGTGGTCCATCCCACCATCTTGGGAAAATTATTGGTGAGCTGACCTTTAGGTGAGCACATGGGAGAGCTAGGGGTGAACTGTGCATAGTCCCAAATTGCACCCTATTCCCTTCATAGTGCACTACTTTTGACCAAGGCCTATAGGGCTCTGGTCAATAGTGCACTAAATAAGGAATAGGATGCTATTTTGGATGCATCCTTGTTCTGTGGTTTGTCTATAAGGTACAGCATGATTATGATCTGTTTCTAATGAATGATATTGTCAGATTTATTATTAGTGATGCACCGATATTACGTTTTTGGCCGATATCTGATATTTTCCTTGCCCTCAAAAAACTGATACCGATAACTGATGTTTATATATCTTTGGGCCTTTTAAGCATTCTAGTACATTTAAATAGTTAGACCACTGCGTCCATGTGTGTGTTCTAAGGCACTGCATTAGAGGGCAAGAGGCGTCACTACAGTCCCTGGTTCGAATCCAGGCTGTATCACATCCGGCTGTGATTGGGAGTCCCATAGGGTGGCGCACAATTGGCCCAGCGTCGTCTGGGTTTGGCTGGGGTAGGCCGTCATTGTAAATAAAAATGTGTTCTTAACTGACTTGCCTAGTTAAATAAAGGTTACACACACACACACACACACACACACAGACCAACAAGTTATTTTGTTGGCATTTACGTATGTCCCCATTACCAGTATAAACATAATCAAAACCTATTTTTGTCACTTACTTGCTGTGCTGTTTCGTTGTTCATTTGTTTAGTCATTTCGTTCTCAACCAGGTTTTCATCATACATGTCAAGCAGTGAAGTTTCAGTTCTGTCTGTCCGTGGCCTCTCTTCCCCGGTGCTCACTGTCACTGTGTCCATTTCCAACTTGTCCAGCTGTGTATGTATTTCACGTAAACCCTGTTTCTTGTCTTCATTGAAGTAGCGATTCTTGTACATAGCATCGAGCATGGTGGCGACACAGTAAAGAGAGAATGCCACCGAGTTGCTTGTTCACAGCCTGTGTCAGCAGTTTTGTTGAGCCATGACAGTCCTCAACTGGCAGCTTCATTAAATGATAACCTTCTGATGATACTGTTGTGTATTCTATTGGCCCCATGGTCTGACTTCATTGTATTACAGAAAAACTTTGTTGACCTGAAATTAGTACTGAAGTATATGTTGTTCTCTGGAGTTCATAAAAATAAGTTTGATATCACATATTTTGGGGGGAATCTTTACCCCCTTTCTCCCCAATTACGTGGTCTCCAATTGTTAGTAGTTACTGTCTTGTCTTATCACTACAACTCCTGTACGGGCTCGGGAGAGACGAAGGTCGAAAGCCATGCGTCCTCCGAAACACAACCCAACCAATTTTGTGGTATCCAATTGTTAGTAGTTACTGTCTTGTCTCATCACTACAACTCCTGTACGGGCTCGGGAGAGACGAAGGTCGAAAGCCATGCATCCTCCGAAACACAACCCAACCAAGCCGCACTGCTTCTTAACACAGCACTCATCCAACCTGGAAGCCAGCCGCACCAGTGTGTCGGAGGAAACACCTGGTGACCTGGTTAGTGTGCACTGTGACTGGCCCGCCACAGGAGTCGCTAGTGCGCGATGAGACAAGGATATCCCTACCGGCCAAACCCTCCCTAACCCAGACGACACTAGGCCAATTGTGCGTCGCCCCATGGACCTCCTGGTCGCGGCCGGATGCGGCAGAGCCTGGGCGCAAACCCAGAGTCTCTGGTGGCACAGCTAGCACTGCGATGCAGTGCCCTAGACCACTGCACCGCCTGGGAGGCTCGATATCGCATATTGATGAGTTAGTTTAGAAGCTGAGAATAAAAATGGTCTTCTATAGAAATCGGTCCTGCCTCTCGCTAAATAGATTATTCAGTCCACGTTCCTATCAGTCCTAGACTATGGCGACAGGGCCAAAAGAGCCAGGGCCAAAAGAGGAAGAGGTGCCAGCTCTGCCCAAGAGCAAAGGATAGAAAAGTCAGCTGCTGGTGTTCTAAGTGCAATTCACCCGTCTGCAAAGAGCACCGTCACATGCTTGTGGTTTGTAACAAATACATGGACGAAGACAGCGTAAGTAAGCATCACACACATACACACTTTGTTCCTTTTGTTCATGTTTTCTAAATAGTTTTTTATATTGATGATGAACTTTGGACTTTCAAATAAATGTTTTTGCAGTTGAACAAAATGAGAAGAAATAAGGAACCCGCTCTGACGAAGGCCGTTGGGCCGATAAGTAAAGCTTATTAAAGAGCAGTGATACTATCAAGACCCATATAAATAAAACACAGATATTAGATTATCGGGTCATTTTGACCCGGCATATGCATTCTTGGGGCATCATGTTTATTATGCATCCTAAGGTTAAGCCGTCATAGAGCATTGCACTTTATTACAGGTGACAATTTTAGTACTCGTCACTGCATTCTCTCCCAGAGAGTTGGTTGGCCCTCTTTGATGTCACGTAGGTTATATTGCACGATACAATGCTATGTTTTCATTTATAGAGCCCTTTTACAAAAAGGTCATTGCTAAACTTTAGACATATGGGTTAGCCATACCGGAGATGGGGTGTGGTAACTGAAAATTCCTTTGGTCTCTACTGAGGTAGGTAAATCAGCTTTTAGTTGTGTTTCACAAATAAGGTGCAAGAATCTTCAAAATGTTCTTACATTTTATGTTGTGCCTTGAGGGCAGTTCAGAAAGCTGATTGAGGTCCTTATTATTATTGATGAATGTGTTTTGTTTTTTAAGACCATTGTGAGAGTTCCGTGACCGGCTGGAGGAAGACGACACGACAGCACCCTCCTCAGGGGATAGGTACTCAGTGTAAAGTCAATTAGTACACACCTGGGCCCACTAATTGCTTTGTGTCTATATTAGGTGTGCCGGGAGAGGAGCTGGAGGGGAGTGGGATTGGGAGTATAGACGGGGACCTGTGAGGATGTCGGATTTTCCTACCACAGAGAAAGCTTATTTTACTGTCTCTCTGTTAACCAAGGCAGGCTATAGGTCGAGGAAGTGTTCCTCCTGTAACAGTTATGTGTAGACGATAGTCTAAAGACAGGACTAGCCGTTTGTTGTTTTGCTTTCCCTTTTTGGCCACAGCCTTTGGTCAACCGCTAAGTGTATGTTTATTTGTTTTGTTACACCGGCGTTTCAGCGTTGGACGTTACCCTGTGCTGGAGTTATTTTGTCGGGCGAAAGAAGACCCGTTTAGAAAACAATCACAAGAAAAGGAATCACAACCACTGCCACTCGTCTGTTCATTTTGTGCCTCCCGTCTGTGTTGGGGTGTTTCGGACAAGCTGATTCGTTCACACCGTGTTTTTCTTTCTTTCTTTCTGCTTGCATTTTGTATTTATATTTTGATGTTTGTATTTGTCATTCAGGGCTCATCTGTAAAAGAGACCTTGGTCTCAGTATGACTCCCTGATAAAATAAAGGTTAAATAAAATACGAGTCTTGGTGGTGGTGGACTCCACGTGTCTGAGTAGAGGCCTGGGGAGACCGGAGGGACTGAGGGACCAAAGGCTGTGCTGATAACAAGAGAAGGAGGGAGTGATGGGGAGGAAAGGAGGGCTCTCCCACTCTCAGCAAACAGGGAACATTTCTTAGAACATTAGTTAAGATTTACATTAAGTTTTAGTTATGCTGGGCATGCACTACACAACTTCTAAAATCTTAACTTGGACCCGCTCACATTTCCAGATTTACTTGTCCCAAATCTTTAATTCCGCCCATCCTCAACCCCAGGATGGTGGTGCTCACATTACACAATGATTCCCTAATTGATCTTGCACTGCATTTCTCAGTTGTCTTAGGAAAAAAATTCCAACGCAAACAGCGAGCTGCTTTTTATTACTGTGCACACATTATGTGCAGAAACATAAAAAAAAGAGACAGAGATGCAAAATTTTGACTTAATATGACAATATCTTCTTGGTTTCTGTCAAGGTAAGACGCGGAGGTAATATTGAAAAGGCAGTTGTGTTCTGTCCACAGCTCCACCAATCACCAGTCTTCCACCACCTCGGTCCACATGGTACATGTTGTTGTTCCTTTCCAATTCGCCATCATTGTTTTTGTCTCACATGCTGAGTGCTCATTGGCTATTCGCAGTAATCCTTGCCCAATCGCGTTATAGCACTTCTCATACTGCAAGGTGCACAACCAACATTTCTGACGTCAGAAAATTATCGGGACATCCAACAGGGGTTTGGAAAACGGAACAGCCATCATTGGTGCGTCCCAGACCCGCTTAAACGTGGTGTGTCCGAACGTACTGATCCTATCCCAAGTTCATAGGATTTCACCCCGTCATCAATATTCACCTGGGATGGCAAAAACATGGCAAATATATAGTGCATGTCCTGCATTAGGGTTTTATCTAATATTAGGATAACATCCCAAAAACATTAACACACTCTCTCTCTCTCCTTTATTATATTTTACCCTCCACTACTCTTAATTCCATTCAAAACCACGTGTTTGGTTCAGTTATTTGTTCTGCTCTCTGCATGTGTATGATGAAAATAAAAGGACAAACATGTAAAATGTGATATGTAGAGGAGCAGCCTTTGACAGAAAGAGCAAACAGAGTAGAACCCGTTAGCTATGTTGAAGCATGCTCAGCTCTAGTTGTTTACTTGGTAGTGTTACCCACTGGAGTACGTGTGGGTATGCATGCTTTTGCTCTAGCCCTGCATTAACACACCTGACTGAAATATTAAACTAATCAAGGCCCTCACTCTGAGTCTGGACCATGATCAGCTGAATTAGGTGTGTTAGGTGACTGCAGGGCTGGAGCAAAAATCTGCACAGCTAGTAGCTCTACAGGTGTAGTTAGAAACTCTATCAACCACACCTCTAGGGTTGGTCACCCCAGGTGTGTACCGTATGAGCGGCAACCCTAGGGCCACTACCTTTAACAGTAGGACCCATCCCTCCAGCCCTCACTCCTGTGTTTCAAAGAAAATGAATGAAATGCTAATAAAAAGTCTTGCGTCTCCCAGATATTAACTCCAGCCGGTGTCTTATAATTGAGTGGTTGCATGGCGAAGCAAGCGGTTCCCACGGCAACAGGTGGCTACGTCATATGCCGGATAACTGGAGGAGAGACTGGAAGTAGTGCACTCTGGGTGCAGTTAATAGTCCCTTATCGGTGTGGCGCGGAGCGGTGATGTCACGGCCCTTGTCAGATGAATCCGGGCAAACAAATGCTGTTTGTTCTAACAGTCAGTGTAAATATGTAGTCGTTTTGGCATGGTCAGTGGCTGCAGCAGCTGAGAACAACACTGACTTACATGCTGGTATAGGCTACAATATCTCTTATGTAGTGGATGCACTTGAGATCTATGTTGTGACCGATGTGGTTGATGTTGTTCAGTCTGCCAGACATGATTGATGTTGTGTGAAATGACGAGGGCTCTTTAGTGCCCTAATGGCTAGTGTGTGATTGGTGCAGCAGCTCTGTGGTTGAGTGTTTTGATTAGGTTCTCGAGATGAGAGATGTGACTGAAGACACTCAGATTCCGCTTGATTGACAGAGGTAGGGGAGTGTGGAGAGGATATGTTGTTTCATGCCTAACTCAGATGCTATACCATTGTTCTTGAATTAGGTAAACCGGTGAACTGAATTGATCATAAAAGCTGAATTTGCACTTATCCATAAACTTTGACTGTATTGTATGCTCCAGGGTGAAGTTTCCCTAGGTGCAGATCTAGTATCAGCTTCCCCTCCCCTAATCCTAACCTTAACCATGAGTGGGGGAAATGCTAAACTGATCCAAGATTAGCATCTAGGGGCATCTTCACCCTACACTACAGTTCTACACTCCTCATTGTGTCTTCACTATTCCTCTGACCCATCCCACGTGAGTAGGTATTGCGTCCATGACGGTGCCAGTGTACATAGCCGAGACGTCCCCCCCCCACCTGAGAGGCCAGCTGGTGACAGTAAACACACTGTTTATCACAGGAGGCCAGTTCACTGCCAGCATCATAGACGGGGCCTTCAGCTACCTACGCCATGATGGATGGAGGTGAGACACACACACACACACACACACACACACACAAGTATTTAGTCAGCCACCAATTGTGCAAGTTCTCCCACTTAAAAAGATGAGGCCTGTAATTTTCATTTTGCAGAAAAACAGCCCGAAAGCATGATGTTTCCACCCCCATGCTTCACAGTAGGTATGGTGTTCTTTGGATGCAACTCAGCATTCTTTGTCCTCCAAACACGACAAGTTGAGTTTTTACCAAAAAGTTATATTTTGGTTTCATCTGACCATATGACATTCTCCAAATATTCTTCTGGATCATCCAAATGCTCTCTAGCAAACTTCAGTCGGGCCTGGATATGTACTGGCTTAAGCAGGGGGACACGTCTGGCACTGCAGGATTTGAATCCCTGGCGGCGTAGTGTGTTACTGATGGTAGGCTTTGTTACTTTGGTCCCAGCTCTCTGTAGGCATTCACTAGGTCCCCCCGTGTGGTTCTGGGATTTTTGCTCACCGTTCTTGTGATCATTTTGACCCCACGGGGGGAGATCTTGCATGGAGCCCCAGATCGAGGGAGATTATCAGTGGTCTTGTATGTCTTCCATTTCCTAATAATTTCTCCCACAGTTGCTTTCTTCAAACCAAGCTGCTTACCTATTGCAGATTCAGTCTTCCCAGCCTGGTGCAGGTCTACAATTTTGTTTCTGGTGTCCTTTGACAGCTCTTTGGTCAATGCCATAGTGGAGTTTGGAGTGTGACTGTTTGAGGTTGTGGACAGGTGTCTTTTATACTGATAACAAGTTCAAACAGGTGCCATTAAGACATGTAACGAGTGGAGGACAGAGGAGCCTCTTAAAGAAGAAGTTACAGGTCTGTGAGAGCCAGAAATCTTGCTTGTTTGTATGTGACCAAATACTTATTTTCCACCATAATTTGCAAATAAATTAATAAAAAATCCTACAATGTGATTTTCTGGATTTTTTTTCTTCTCATTTTGTCTGTCATAGTTGAAGTGTACCTATGATGAGGCCTCTCTCATCTTTGAAGTGGGAGAACTTGCACAATTGGTGGCTGAATATATATATATATACATACATACATACATACATACATACATACATATATATACTTTTTTTCCCCACTGTACATACATACATACATGTAATTGCTCTACATGCCTCACCTTCGAATATCAACGATTTTACATGGTCCATCATTTACCCAATTTGATTATTATTATATATGATTTTTTTTTGGGGGGGGGGGTAGATCAGCTTTAATAGTGCAGATAGATTGTCGATTCCATCAATATAATTGTCTGCATCATTTCCAATTCCCCATATATTTGTTGGTAAATATATACAGTTTTCACTGTATATATACAGTACCAGTCAAAAGTTTGATCACCTACTCATTCAAGGGTTTTTCTTTATTTGTACTATTTTCTACATTGTAGAATAATAGGGAAGACATCAAAACTATGGAATCGTGTAGTAACCAAAATCAAAATATATTTCATATTTGAAATTCTTCAAAGTAGCCATCCTTTGCACTCTTGGCATTCTCTTAACCAGCTTCACCTGGAATGCTTTTCCAACCGTTTTGAAGGAATTCCCACATACGCTTAGCAGTTGTTGGCTGCTTTTCCTTCACTCTACAGTCCATCTCATCCCAAACCATCTCAATTGGATTAAGGTCGGTGATTGTGGAGGCCAGGTCATCTGATGCAGCACTCCATCACTCTCCTTCTTGGTCAAATAGCCCTTACACAGCCTGGAGGTGTGTTGGGTCATTGTCCTGTTGAAAACAAATGATAGTCCCACTAAGCCCAAACCAGATGGGATTGGCGTATCTCTGTAGAATGCTGTGGTAGCCATGCGGGTTAAGTGTGCCTTGAATTCTAAATAAATTACAGACAGTGTCACCAGCAAAGCACCCCCACACTATAACACCTCCTCCTCCATGCTTTACGGTGGGAAACTACACATGCAGAGATCATCCGTCACCCACACCTAGTCTCACAAAGGAATGGCGGTCCAAATCTCCAATTTGGACTCCAGAACAAAGGACAAATTTCCACCAGTCTAATGTCCATTGCTCATGTTTCTTGGCCCAAGCAAGTCTCTTCTTCTTATTGGTATCCTTTAGTAGTTGTTTCTTTGCAGTTACGACATGATTCAATATGTGCTGTTTCATAGTTTTGATGTCTTCTCTATTCTCTCTCTGCCAGGGCGGCAGGGTAGCCGAGTGGTTAGAGCGTTGGACTAGTCACCGAAAGGTTGCAAGTTTGAATCCCCGAGCTGACAAGGTACAAATCTGTCGTTCTGCCCCTGAACAGGCAGTTAACCCACTGTTCCTAGGCCGTCATTGAAAATAATAATTTGTTCTTAACTGACTTGCCTAGTAAAATAAAAAAAATTAAAAAATGCTTTTTAAATTATTCTACAATGTAGAAATAGTTTAAAAAAATAAGAAAAACCCTTGAACAAGTAGGTGCTCTAAAACTTTTGGCCGGTAGTGTATGTTCTCACTCTAGTAGCCTACCTGGTTATATTTTGAGAAAACCATCACAAAAATACAAAACAAGGCTTGTGAATTTCTGCATTTGCTCCTCACCAATTGCAACTTGAAGTCAGAACCAAAGCATTGTGGGAGAAAGAGCATTGGCTTGTATCTTATTTCCTTATCATCAGGATAATAATTCCTTGGACAACACAAGGTTGAAAACATTTTAATTAACAATTGGCCCAGCGTCGTCCGGCTTAGGGTGTGGCCGGGGTCGGCCGTCATTATAAATAAGAATGTGTTCTTAAATGGCTTGCCTAGTTAAATAAAGAATACATTTAAAAAAACTATGTTCATCATGTTCAGCTTTATGTAGGAGAAGTGGCATTGTGATATAGCATCCACTTCATTGGCAATAACGAAGGCGATTGCCATATCTGCCATATTCAAGTTTCCCAGAAACAGCAGACGATGTACCTTCCCCAGCTTAATAATCATCATAAAAAACAAACGTCATTACCATATCATCACAATAAACTTAAAAGTGGGCAACAGTCATAACATAATTGGCTTAAGAGCCCATGTGTATTATTTAACATTTTAAAATAGCTCTCACTTATAGGAATGGATAATTGTTTAAAAGTTGCTACCTGTTCCATAAAGCCATCACCGAAAACACATTTTTCATTTTCTGTGTTTTTTGTTGTTGTTGGTAACTAGACGACACAACATTTGGAACATTTTTAAAGTGTGCGGCGTCGGTCTCACAACGGAGCCTTCAACTGTAAGGGGGCATTGCCATTCCACTCCGTCGTGGAACTCCCCATTGAAGTGCATGACATCCAGCACAACGTAACAGAGTCTTTATGGGTAATGTGAACGAGGCTTAAGTAGGCTACAGACATGTATGTTGGAACATTGCTACATTGTGGGAGGCAACCCATCAGTGGTCCCTGCTATGCTCCAGCTCATGGGCTTTCTCCTCTCTCATCCTCTCAGATGAAACAACTAATTGATCTCTCTCTCCCCCCTCTCTCCTCCTCCCTTTTTCCATCCCCCCTTCTCTCCCTATCCTCTCCAAGTATACTTTATTGGTGGTTCATGCTGTGCTGCAGTTCATGGAGTTTCTCCTCTCAAAGATGAAACAACTAATATATTACATTTTCTCTCTCCCTCGCACCCCCCTCCTGCCAGTGGTTCTTGCTGTATTCAGGTTCATGGGGTTCCTCCTTCTGCCAGAGTCACTCTCACAGATGAAACAACTAATATATCGCTCTCTCTCTCCCTCTCTCTCTCTCTCTCTCTCCCTCACCGACCCCTCCCCCCTCTCTCTGCCTTTTCTCCTCTTCTCCAGGTATATGTTGGGTCTGTCGATGGTCCCTGCGGTGCTTCAGTTCGTGGGGTTTCTGTTCCTGCCAGAGAGCCCCCGCTGGCTGATCCAGAAAGGCCTTACCCAGAAGGCCCGGCGCGTGCTCAGCCAGATTAGAGGCAATCAGAACATAGACGAGGAGTACGACAGCATCAAGAACAGCATCGAGGAGGAGGACAAAGACTGCGGAGGAGGTGAGAGGGGAGCAGGAGGCGCAGGAGAAGCACACACACGCATATAAACACACCTCACACCTGGGAAAACAGGTGCTTCCTTTGTCCGCTTGCTCCCTGACTTGTTTTCCATGATACCCTCATCCCTTTTTTCCCTGTCTACATCACCTCTGATGTGATGATAGTGAGTGTCACTCTAACCACCAGTCACTCATCCACCCATACACAGCCAGGATTAAAGAGCAATAATAAACACAATGATACATACTATACAGAGTGACAGAGCAACACAACATCAATAACAACAACACAACTAACAACTATATCTGATGATTCATGTTTTCTTTTAAAACCACAATTAGAATCCCTCCACAGCCTCATAGAGGATCTAGATACTTTTGCTAACCTCTCTGGATTAGTTTACTATATTACGTATTGGATCACAAAAAAAATGCAACTTTTACATTACTGTGTAGTTTACCAATAAAATGGTCTGATGGAGATGTGGACATACTCGGTATACAAATCCTGAAAGAAAGAAATTCTCACTCCAATACAGTTTTATAGAAAGTTAGCAACAATGGATAAGATCTTGCTACCATGGAAAGGAAAATACCTGTCTATTTGTGGAAAACTCACCCTGATTAACTCTTTAAATGATATGAACAAAATAATATTCAATTTGATTTGGAATGGCAAGCCAGAAGAAATGAATAGGGCCTATTAATATATGATTAAATATTAAAGCATTAGACCTCTCACTAAAGGCATCAGTCATACAAAAGTTAGACTTAATTCCGAAATGGTTCTGTAGTAAATTGGTAGGAATGTCTCACCTCATGTTTAAGAATGGCCTTTTCCCCTTTATTCAGCAAACAACTGCTCACTTTCGGTTGTTTGAAAAGGAAATCATCTCCAAAATATCATTATTTTTTAAACAAGCCTTAGAAAGTTGGTTGCAATTTCAGTTTAATGCACCTGAAAAGACAGAACAAATAATACAACAAATAATGTGGTTAAACTCAAATATACTAATAGATAAAAAAAAGCATATTTTTCGATAAAATGTTTAAAAAGGTATTTTTGTAAATTATATCATAAATAGGACTGGTGGAGTTATGTCACACATGCAGCTATCACAGAAATTGAAGAGGCAAGTAGAAGGAGGAAAAGTAAGGAACGTGCCTGTCGGGCCTGCATTACATTTACATTTAAGTCATTTAGCAGACGCTCTTATCCAGAGCGACTTACAAATTAAATTAAAGAACATAAATGGTTAAAGAAAATTGTGATAAATAAAAACATATACCAATTTAATTTAAGAACCGAAAAATTGACAGCGGTGCCATATAAATGACAAAATAGTTGGGAAGAGATTTTCGATGTACCCATTCCATGGCACGTGGTTTATGAATTGACACGCAAAACAATGCCAGATTCAAAACTTCACATTTTTTCAATTTAAATTATTATACAAAATTCTTGCAACCAATAGAATGTTATATATATATATATATGGGGATACAATCTGGATACAAGCTCTGCAGATTTTGCTGTGAGGAGGCAGAGTCTTTAGATAATTTATTTTTGGTACTGTCCATATGTTACTCGTTTTTGGTAACACGTCCAGGAATGGCTGAAAAATTGCAAAATTTTCCTAGAACTAATGCTGCAGATAGCAATACTGAGGGATTTGAAAAGTCAGTCAATCAATCAATAATACAATAATTATTTTAGCAATAACGTTTATCTTTCATTTGCAATCTGTAGAAGCTATGAGAATAGAAAGGTTCAGTACTTTTGTGAAGCGTCACAGCACAGTTGAAAAATATATGGCAAATAGAAATCCAAAATGGATGGTGTTGAGAGATAGATGGGAGGGATTGAATGGAGCTGAAGGATGGGACTAATAACAAGATAAACAATGTAAAACATACGGGGTCTGTAAAATGTAAAGAGGTTCAGAAATGTTGTGAAATAGCACAGTTACAAATAGAAATCAAACTGGATGGACATCAGAACTATTGTAAAATAGATTGTGTCTGTAAAAAATGTGTATAAAATGTATAAACTGAAGGAAGAGGCCTAAGTATTATTGTTAATTCATTGACTGCAATTGGGGGAGGGGTGGTAGGGTTTGTGGAGAATAATAAAGGTATATTCTAAAATAAAGTATGTATATATTTACCCCCCAAAATATGGGGGATTGGAAAAGATGCAGACAATTACATTGATGGAAGCAACAATCTTTCCGCAATATTAAAGCTGATCCACCCCTTAAGAAATATCTGTATCAATCACTGCTCTCTGATCTCTGTTTCTCTTTGCTGGAGTATATCTTATTAAAGCATTGGGCTTCCATCTCTGCCGTAGAATATATTATAAATGTCTGTCATGGATGAATTCCCTGCCATCTTAGTACTAGTAAGATAATATTTAATCTAAAATAATCTTTCCTGATATTATTTTGTCTTAATCCTATACGAAGCTTCCAGGAAACTCACCCCGTGTTTTTATTCAGGCCTACTGAACATATTATATCTACATATATTAACCTATTTCACCTGGTGTATATGGCCGGGAACAAGCCTATTACCAGTCAACATGATAATGTTTTCCTCTTTAAAAGAGCGTTTTATCTCAGCGTGAGTTAGACTCCGTAGTAGCCTAATAGGGTGAAGGAGGCTCACACACAGTAAGTCAGAAACACAGGTAAGTCAATCAACAGAAGAGGCACCATGCTTCTTTAAGCTGTGTCCTTTGTGATAATGACCTCTGTGTGGCGGTGGAACGACAGCCTCTGAGCTACTCACTGACCTAGGATTTTTGGACTTTTATATGACTGAGTTTCAGACAGGAGAGGATTCAATATATTTTTAAATATTGATGGGTCTGTGGGGTAATATTCTGTGAAAAGATAGTGAGAGTGTCGTTTGCGTGGGTGTATCCATGTGTCTGTGTCTCTCTCTCTGTGTGTGTTTCTCCGTTTGTGTGCTGTTTTGATGTGCAGCGGCTGTGTGATCAAGACTACAGGTTGATTTGGAGAGAGAGGAAGAGGAGCTGTTAGAGCCCGTGATGATACTAATCACAGGACTGATACTAACAACACAACACACTAGTCAATGGACTCTGATTACTGTGTTCTTAGAGGGGGAGAATGGGGAGAGGGTGGAGGGGGGGTGAAAGATGGAGAGAAATAGACAAAAGGGTGAGGAAAAAAGAGAGGGAGAGAGATAGACAACAGAGAGAGAGAACAAACAGATTATCTTCCAGTGAGGTACAGAATTAGAGAAGCTAAGAAAAGAGAATGTGAGGTTTAGAGAGAAAGGGATGGCAAGGAAGAGTGAAATTAGAGGCTTTTTTTTAGCTAAAGCTTTCTTTGACATCCGAAAGGGTTCTTTGGCTGTTCCCATAGGATAACACTTTTCTGTTCCAGGTCGAACCTTTTTTGCTTCCAGGTAGAACCTTTTTTGCTTCCAGGTAGAACTCTTTTGAGGCCCATGTAGAACCCTCTGTGTAAAGGGTTCTACTATGGGGACTGCCAAAGCACCATTTTAGGTTCTAGCTAGCAACTTTTTTTAAAGAGTGTATGTACTGCATAAAGTACTAATAATTTATTACATTTGTGAAGCGGTTTTCATTATACAGAATAATCTCAAAGGGCATAGACAGGGCAACTGACACAAGGAACACAGCTGACACTACAAGGGACAAGGACTCCAAGGAGCCCGGCTATCAACAGCAACCTTCCTAAGGAGAAAAGTCTTTAGGCCCGTTTTAAAGGAGCCCAGAGTCTGTGGTGCCTTCAGGTGGCCTGGGAGAGCATTCCAGAGGATTGGGGGCGGTCGAGCTGGAAGCCCGATCCCCCCTTGGAGCAGTGCTTGGTCCTGGGGGCATGGAGGAGCAGGCTATTGCTTGACCATAGGGTGTGGGTGGGGTTATAGAGGGAGAGTAGTTTGAGATCAGGCGGGGCATTGCCATGACTTTCCATACACTGGAAAGTCAGCAGGGGGTTTTTGAATTCGATCCGGAATGAGATGGGGAGCCAGTGCAGAGGTGCCAGGATGAGGGGGGTGTGATGGCGTTTCCGTTCTCTAATCAGGATCCTGGCAGCGTTGTTCAGGATGTATTGGAGCTTATGGAGACTCCTGCCAGGGATCCCGATGAAGAGTGCGTTGCAGTAGTGCAGCATTGAGAAGATAAGGCATGGACGAAATTCTCTGCATCAGACTGAGTGAGGGTAGGACGGAGTTTGGCAATGTTCTTGAGGCGCTAGAATTCCGCTTTACACAGTTGTTTGATGTGGCTGTCAAAGGTCAGGGAGGAATCAAGTTTTAACACCCAGATTGGAAACTGAGTGGGAGAGAGGGATGTTCTGTCCTGCACTACTGTATAGATGTTACAGCTGTCAAAGGCTTTGTCTTTCAACTGTATAATTAACTAATCTTCAACGTGTTTCTTGACAGGTTCTGAGATACCTCACAGCTAACTGCCTCAGAAATGATTGTTACAGCCCTTTTTATTTCTTTATTTTTTTAAACCATATTTTTCAGCCATGAAGAAATGTTTTATCCTATGCTTACCATCCACGGCAATTTCCCCACAGCACAATCTCCCCATTTGATTCATAATTGTCATTTTGCTCTCAATGGCTGCTGCGCTTTCAGGTAATTGAATGATGCAGTATGTCATTCATAACGAATACAAGGTACTGTATGCTACTATATTTGTTATCTGTTCGCTGTACAAATTTACAATGAAGTTTTATGCAATATTCCTCCCTCTCTCTCTCTCTATTTCTCTTTACTTCTTTCTTTCTCTCTCTCTCACTCTCTATTTCTCTCCCTCTCTCTCTCATTCTCTCTTTCTCTCTCTCTCACTCTCTATTTCTCTCCCTCTTTCTTTCTCTCTCATTCTCTCTTTCTCACTCACCGAGATATGGGCAAAAGAAGCAGATAAGAAATGAGATATTACACAGTATGACATTGTTCCAGGAGACAGAGAGTGTAGCACAAGTCATGCCTCTTCTGCTTAATTGATAATGGACCATTTTTACCATTTTATGGAATCCTGTTGGTTGGTGCCTTAGATCTGATTAAATCCTGTATCTGTTGAACTAGGATAATTTGGATTTATGTCATGTAGATGTTCACATAGATTCCTTCAGTTATTATTGCCTGAAGATAGGATGCATCCCAAATGGTACCCTATATAGCCCCATAGGTATTTGGTATTTTATTAGGATCCCCATTAGCTGCTGCAAAAGCAACTCTTCCTGGGGTCCACACAAAACATAATACAGACTGACATAATACAGAACATCAATAGACAAGAACAGCTCAAGGACAGAACTACATTTTTTTTAGCTTACATATCAATGCATACACCCAACTGTCTAGGTCAAATACGGGAGAGGCGTTGTGCTGCATGGTGTTGCTATTTCTGTTTTTTGAAACCAGGTTTGCTGTTTATTTGAGCAATATGAGACGGAAGGAAGTTCCATGCAATAAGGGGTCTATATAATACTGTACACTTTCTTGAATTTGTTCTGGATTTGGGGACTGTGAAAAGACGACCCCTGGTTGCATGTTTGGTGGGATAAGTGTGTGTGTCAGAGCTGTGTGGAAGTTGACTGTGCAAACAATTTGGGATTTTCAACACAATGTTTCGTATAAAAAGAAGAAGTGATGCAGTCCCTCTCCTCAACTCTTAGTCAAGAGAGACTGGCATGCACAGTATTTATATCAGCCCTCTGATTACAATTAAGTGCAAAACATGCTGCTCTGTTCTGGGCCAGCTGGAGCTTAACTGTATAGGGCCTATTTATATATGATTAAATTAATTGTAAATGAGAACTTGTTCTCAACTTGCCTACCTGGTTAAATAAAGGTGAAATAAATAAAATAAAAAAACTAGGTCTTTCCTTGCAGCACTGGACCACACGACTGGACAATAATTTAGATTAGATAAAACTAGATCCTGCAGAACTTGCTTATTGGAGTGGGGTGTCAAAACAAGCAGAGCATCTCTTTATTACGGCCAGACCTCTGCCCATCTTTACAGCCATTGAATCTATATGTTTTGACCATGACAGTTTACAATCTAAGGTAATGCCAAGTAATTTAGTCTCTTCAACTTGTTCAGCAGCCACTCAATTCATTACCAGATTCAGCTGAGGTCTAGAACTTAAGGAATGATTTGTACCAAATACAATGCTATTAGTTTTATTATCAATTTCTTTCAACCAATCATCATTGGTCATTGTCATTTGTGTGTCATTTGTGTCAGTGCAGTACATGTTGAATGCCCTTCTCTTTAAGCATGCTGAAAATGTGTTGTTCATTTGTTTACAGAGAAATAGCATTGTATTTGGTCAAACACCATTTTTTCCAACAGTTTGCTAAGAGCTGGCAGCAAGCTTATAGGTCTGCTGTTAGAACCAGTAAAGGCCGCTTTACCACTCTTGGGTAGCGGAATTACTTTGGCTTCCCTCCAGGCCTGAGGACTCTGGTCAAAAGTACTGCACTATGTTGTGAATAGAGTGCCATTTGGTACACAGACAAACTCATTCACCCGTTGTATTATTGTCTTATATATCGGTAATTTGGATTTCGTATGAGGTGTGTCGTGGTATGTTACAGTCCAATGACACCCATGTTAATTTCCTAGCTTCGTTATCTGGAGACACAAGGGGATTTGCATTGTTATTTGAAATGAGGGATAATTTAATATTAACATTGCTAGCGGGGTTATCGTCTAATTTAGTTCAGCTAATCGAGTTTTGAATGAATATTCCTTTTCTTCCACTGTCATTTATTCTGTTTATTTTTAAGCTCAAGGAAACAATTTTGAAACAAACTGAATTAGTTTTTCTTGGCTGAATATGTTTTCAATGATTTTACCCATAAATATTTTTGATATGTGGATACAAACAACAATTTTCACAGATATTAGATGAGCTGAAAAAAAAGTAGTCAGATGAAGCAGATGCTAAACTAGAGGAACTTTTTGCTAGCACAGACTGGAATATGTTCCGGAATTATTCCGATGGCATTGAGGAGTACACCACATCAGTCACTGGCTTTATCAATAAGTGCATCGAGGACGTCATCCCTACAGTGACTGTACGTACATACCCCAACCAGAAACCATGGATTACTACAGGCAACATTCACACTGAGCTAAAGGGAAGAGCTGCCGCTTTCAAGGAGCAGGACTCTAACCCGGACGCTTATAAGAAATCCCGCTATGCCCTCTGACGAACCATCAAACAGACAAAGTGTCAATACAGGACTAAGGTCGAATCGTACTACACCGGCTCCAATGCTCGTCGGATGTGGCAGGGCCTGCAAACTATTAAAGACTACAAAGGGAAAAACAGTCGATTGTGTGATCACGCTCTCTGCTGCCGATGTGAGTAAGACCTTTAAACAGGTCAACATTCACAAGGCCGCAGGGCCAGACGGACATGTACTCCAAGCATGCGCTGACCAACTGGCAAGTGTCTTCATGGACTTTTTCAACCTCTCTCGGTCTGAGTCTGTAATACCAACATGTTTCAAGTAGACTGTGCCCAAGAACACTAAGGTAACCTGCCTAAATGACTACCACGTCTGTAGCCATGAAGTGCTTTGAAAGGCTGGTCATGGCTCACATCGGCGATGTCATTTACAAAATAGCCTCCAACACTCTACTCAGCAAATTGGATGCAGTCTATCACAGTGCCATCCGTTTTGTCACCAAAGCCCCATATACTACCCACCCCTGCGACCTGTATGCTCTCGTTGGCTGGTCTTCACTACATATTTGTCGCAAAACTCACTGGCTCCAGGTCTATAAGTCTTTGCTATGTAAAGGTCCGCCTTATCTTAGCTCACTGGTCACCATAGCAACACCCACCTGTAGCACACACTCCAGCAGGTATATTTCACAAGTCATCCCCAAAGTCAACAGCTCATTTGGCCACCTTTCCTTCCAGTTCTCTGATGCCAATGACTGGAATGAATTGCAAAAATCACTGAAGTTGGAGACTTATATCTCCCTCACTAACTAGCATCAGCTGTCAGAGCAGCTTACCGATCGCTGCAGCTGGACACAGCCCAACTGTAAATAGCCTATCCAACCAACTACCTACCTCATCCCCATATTTGTTTTTGTTTTTCTGCTATTTTGCACACCAGCACATCTGCTCATCTGCACATCTACCACTCCAGTGTTAATTGCTAAATTGTAATTACTTTACAACTATGGCCTATTTATTGCCTTACCTCCTTACTTCATTTGCTCACTGTATACAGATTTTTCTATTGTGTTATTGACTGTACGTTTGTTTATCCCATGTGTAACTTGTCGCACTGCTTTGCTTTATCTTGGCCAGCTCGCAGTTGTAGATGAGAACTTGTTCTCAAGTGGCCTACCTGGTTAAATAAAGGTGAAATAAAATAACATCAACACCATTATTCCGAAAACCCTAGACCCACTCCAATTTGCATACCGCACCAACAGATCCACAGATGTTGCAATCTCTATTGCACTCCACACTGCCCTTTCACACCTGGACAAAAGGAACACCTATGTGAGAATGCTATTCATTGACTACAGCGTTCAACACCATAGTGCCCTCAAAGCTCTAAGCTAAGGACCCTTGGACTAAACACCTCCCACTGCAACTGGATCCTGGACTTCCTGACGTCCAACCCCAGGTGGTAAGGGTAGGTAACAACACATCCGCCACACTGATCCTCAACACGGGGGCCCCTCAGGGGTGCATGCTCAGTCCCTTCCTGTACTCCCTGTTCATTCATGACTGCACGGCCTGGCACAACTCCAACACCATCATTAAGTTTGCTGATGACACAACAGTGTAGGCCTGATCACCGAGAACAATGAGGCAGCCTATAGGGAGGAGGTCGGAGACCTGACCGTGTTGTGCCAGGACAACTTCTCCCTCAACATTATCAAGACAAAGGAGATAATTGTGGACTACAGGAAAAGGAGGACCGAGCACGTCCCCATTTTCATCGACAGGGCTGTAGTGGAGCAGGTTGAGAGCTTCAAGATCCTTGGCGTCCACATCATCAACAAACTGACATGGTCCAAGCACACTAAAACAGTCATGAATAGGGCACGACAAAACCTATTCAGGAGACTGAAAAGATTTGGCATGGGTCCTCAGATCCTCAAAAGGTTTTACAGTTGCACCATCGAGAGCATCCTGACCGGTTGCATCACTGCCTGGTATAGCAACTGCTCGGCCTCCGACAGCAAGTCACTTCAGAGGGCCCAGTACATCACCGGGGCCAAGCTTCCTGTCATCCTGGACCTCTATACTAGACGGTGTCAGAGGAAGGCCCTAAACATTGTCAAAGACTTCAGCCACCCTAGTCATAGACTGTTCTCTCTGCTACCGTACGGCAAGCAGTGCCGGAGCACCAAGTCTAGGTCCAAGAAGCTCATAAATAGCTTCTACTCCCAAGCCATAAAACTCCTGAACAGCTAATCAAACGGCTACTCAAACTGTTGTTATCTATGCATAGTCACTTTAATAACTTTACCTACATGTACATATTACTTCAATTTCCTCGACAGTGCCCCGCACATTGACTGTGAACTGGTTCCCCCTGTATATAGCCCCGTTATTGTTATTTACTGCTGCTCTTTAATAATTTGTTATTCTTATCTCTTACTTTTTTTGGTATTTGCTAAAAACTGCATTGTTAGTTAAGGGCTTGTAAGTAAGCATTTCACTGTAAGGTCTACCTACACCTGTTGTATTCGGCATATGTGACAAATAGAATTCGATTTGATATTGTACAGAGAGGGCCATTAAATTCAACAAAGATCCCAATCAAGTCATAATGTAAGGATGTAAAGGAAGCATTAGAGGACAATGGAAGGCAGATTATCTTTGTCAAAGCAGATGAAAGCATAATGAATGAAGATTTAGGACTGACCTTTTGTGTTCAGATGTGAATGAAGACAGAGCTATACTCTCACACTCCACCAGTCTGATACTGGCCCACTTATAAGCTCTCTTCCCCTCTGTTATTTGAGGTCTGTGAAGCATAGGAACACAACACTGTACATTTGTATTAGTTATACCCCATAACTCAGTGTTGCTGGTGGATTGGAAATTATTTTTGCCTTGATTCACCCATATCTACTTTTCCAATTAAAGTATTTGTTTAATGAATATTACATCCTTAACAGTACCAAGTCCCCATAATAATAGCCATCCAAGAACAGCCTACGCACAAACCTCTCGGTACTCAAATGGCTCCTAGTAAACACAGGTTATTAGCTCTTCAATGATCTCAGTGCACTTACATCACAATATTCATTATTACTAAGAGAACGTTGTGTGAGTAGTATTATCCAGAGTTGTAAATGCTCTCTTTCTCACTCACTCTCTCACTCTCTTGCTCTCTCCCATTTGTATTGGGGCAGGGGTTAGTCGGGGAACCATTTTTTTCCCAGACAAACCACATAATGGGCCCAGATATTAACCTCTAGACTCCCAGCTCCTCGCCAGAGCAATGCCTTAGGGGCTGAGTTGATTGGTTGAAACTGGAGGTGTGTGTGTTGAGCATGTCTTTTTGGAACAGCTCACATGTGATCACGTGAAATTCATCTGGTTTTTCCGTAAGGGTTCACATGGGGACGGAACCCTATGACGTTGTCCAGTTAGTGTTTGTCATGTGTATGTGAGGGTGGTGAGTGACGTATGCACTGTACGTTAGTCATTTCCTCCTGTACCCAGAGATAGCCCCATACCTGCTTTGATTGAATGGATCAGTTTGACCATTGATTTCTGTCCTGTTTTTGTGAAGAAAATGCTTTGTTTTTTGTCTTCTGAAAGCACCACAGAATGCCTTCTTTTAAAGGGCCCCAAATGACTTTGTAGCAGACATCTTTTGGCAAGATTTCAGAATCCTATCCAACAGATAGTGGTATACAAGCCTTTTTGTCAGGTTTCAAGCTTCTACTTAATGAATAAGGGGACTCAATCATGGGGAAAGTAGCTCTGATAGCCTTTCTATCTTGTTGTATTCACCAGCAAGGACAGAGGCATCACATTTTAAAGAGAGACTGAGGCAGTAGTTAGAAACAGATAACATACGTATTCCTGCAACATTATTTAGCTGAAATATAGTTTCATCTCTAAAAAAATAAAGCAACTTGATTTTAACCAAATTGGCCATTTTAATTTTTAGGATTCATATAATATTTTCTAAATATAGTACACGACATCCGACTTTGACCATAGTCCTTCCTAATAATAATTAAGACCTAAGCAATCCCCAAAACATTTCAAATGTATTCCATGGAAGCCCCAGTCCCCACACCAATCCCACCCAAAATGGACAGTATACAATATCAGTTCTCTATGTCTGAGAGAAGAGGTATGGAGCTGTGGCTTGGAGTATTGTTTCTTTGTACAGTTGAAGTCGGACGTTTACATATACTTAGGTTGTAGCCATTAAAACTAGTTGTTCAACCACTCCACAAATTTCTTGTTAACCTCTTGAAACTCTGGGGGCAGTATTTCATTTTTGGATGAAAAACGTTCCCGTTTTAACCTCTTGAAACTCCCCATCCCGGATCCGGGATCGTGACTAAAGCCTCAGGCTCATTAGCATAACGCAACGTTAACGATTTCTGAAAATTGCAAATAAAATGAAAATAATGCGCCTACTCTCAAGCTTAGCCTTTTCTTAACAACACTGTCATCTCAGATTTTCAAAATATGCTTTTGAACCATAGCAATTCACAAATTTGTGTAAGAGTATGCTAAGCTAGCTTAGCATTTTGAGTAGCATTTAGCACGCAACATTTTCACAAAAACCAGATAACCAAATAAATAAAATAATTTACCTTTGAAGAGCTTCGGATGTTTTCAATGAGGAGACTCTCAGTTACATAGCAAATGTGCAGTTTTTCCTGAAAGCGTCTTTGTGTAGGAGAAATCGCTCCGTTTTGTACATCACATTTGGCTACCGAAACGAACCGAAAATTCAGTCACCTACAACGTCAAACTTTTTCCGAATTAACTCCATAATATCGACGGAAACATGGCAAACGTTGTTTGGAATCAATCCTCAAGGTGTTTTTTCACATATCTCTTCATTGATATATCGTTCGTGGAAGCCTGCTTTCTTCTCTGAATTCCATGGAAAAATACTTGCAGCTGAGTTTTGCGCACCAATTTCGGCGCAGGACACCGGGCGGACACCTGGTAAATGTGGTCTCTTATGGTCAATCTTCCAATGATATGCCTACAAATACGTCACAATGCTGCAGACACCTAAATGCAATGGTCATAAAGGATGGATAACTAGATCTGTGTCTCACAGACCGGACAGCAGAGCTATCACACAGGGACAGGTTTACAGACAAAAAGACAACGTCGGGGAACAGAGAGTCCAGACAGACTAGGAGAATTGGGCATACGTGTGTGTGTGTGTATTCAGACCCCTTGACCCTTTACACATTTTGTTAATTTACAGCCTTATTCTAAAATTGATTAAATCGTTTTTTCACCCTCATCAGTCTACACACAATACCGTATAATGACAAAGGAAAAACAGGTTTTTAGAAATGTTTATTAATTTATGAAATATCACATTTACGTAAGTATTCAGACTCTTTACTCTGTACTTTGTTGAAGCACATTTGGCAGCGATAACAGCCTCGAGTCTTCTTTGGTATGACGCTATAAAAGCTTGGCACATTTGTATTTAGGGAGTTTCTCCCATTCTTTTCTGCAGATCCTCTCAAACTCTGTCAGGTTGGATGGTGAGCTATTTTCAGGTTTTTCCAGATATGTTTGATCGGGTTCAAGTCCGCACTCTTGCTGGGCCACTCAAGGACATTCAGAGACTTGTACTGAAGCCACTGCTGCGTTGTCTTGGCTGAGTGCTTAAGGTAGTTGTCCTGATGGAAGGTGAACCTTCGCACCAGTGTTAGGTCCTGTGTGCTCTGGAGCAGGTTTTCATCAAGGATCTCTCTGTACTTTGCTCCGTTCATCTTTGCCTCGATCCCGACTAGTCTCTCAATTCCTCCCACTAAAAAACATCCCCACAGCATGATGCTGCCATCACCATGCTTCACCATAGGCATGGTGCCAGATTTCCTCCAGGCGTAAGTAACGCTTGGAATTCAGGCCAAAGATTTCAAGAGTTTGAAGGCCACTTTGTTCTTGGGGACTTTCGATACTGCAGACATTTTCGGTACCCTCTCCCAAATCTCTGCCTCGACACAATCCTGTCTCGGAGCTCTACAGACAGTTCCTTCGACCTTATGGCATGATTTTAGCTGACATTCACTGTCAACTGTGGGACCTTATATAGACAGGTGTGTGCCTTTCCAAATCATGTGCAATCAATTGACTTTACCACAGGTGGACTCCAATCAAGTTGTAGAAACATCTCAAGGATGATCAATAGAAACAGGATGGACATGAGCTCAATTTCGAGTCTCATAGCAAAGAATCTGAATACTAATATAAATAAGGTATCTGTTTTCAAAAAAACTGTTTTTGCTTTGTCATTATGGGGTATTGTGTGTAGATTGCTTAGGATGTTTTTTATTTAATACATTTTTGAATAAGGCTGTGTCGTGTCTTTATTAAATGAAGACTTTTAGTTTTTATCAAAGATTCTCTGTAATTAGTATTACGCGATTTAAACTGATTAATCATGTAACTGTAATTAACTAGGAAGTCGGGGCACCAAGGAAAATATTCAGATTACAAAGTTATCATTTCCTAAAATAATTTTTCAGATATTTTCATATCTGATCCATAGTCTTCTGATTAATTAATTATTTACTTTACCTCACGTTAGTCTCATTCCAAATGTCGTAAATTGTTGGTTATCTGCACGAACCCAGTCTTCACTATGAGTCATCCATACATCAATTGTCTTAAATCATTTATTTATTACTAACTAAGTAATCCACAGAAATGCATAAACAAACAGTAAATATAGTTACAAGAAATGATAGGGGAATGTGCCCTTGTGGGCTAAACCGCATCGCGGCTTGGTGGACAAAAAGAGAAGTGGGGGTCGACTGAGAAGTCACTACAGATGTAATAATTATAACAATTGAAATGTTAATCCTTTGCAGATGAACGCTCACTCATTTGGGAACAATTGCAATCAATATATATATTTCTGCTCAGTGTGTCTTTTTGATCGCTGTTGAAAAGTTGTTTCTTTTGTAGAATTGTCCGTCTCTCTCCCAATCTCTCTGTTGCGGTGTTTAGAGTGGATTGTTCATAGTGACATTCTTTCAGTCATTATAGAATGGATGTTTCGGCGGTTGTCGTTCTTCGTGTTCAATGATACCGAATTCCTAGCTGCAGACTAGTAATTAATATCAAAGACTTGTTCTTATTCTGTCGGTATCGATAGTCTAAGAGTTTAACCACGTGGTATGGTTAAAGGATTCAGCAATGGTCTGCAACCTTCGTCCCCTCCTAAGGGAGAAAAACATGGTCTGGTGATAATTTCTCAAAGTTCGGTTTTATTCGAAATTGCAGAAAAGGGCTGTCCAAGGATGCCTGACCCTAACTGGGCTCATGGGCGGTCCTCTGATTTAGTTAAACTCAAAAGGGAATTGGAGTTTCCTTCATTAAACAGTCCAAAATCACATCACTCAATTTTACAAACAGTATCATACTCACTCATTCATCTTATACAACAATTAGATGTAAGCCTCATATCTGAGGCTATTATATAAACAGTGTTATTGTCACGCCCTGGCCATAGTTTACTTTGTATGTTTCAGGGTGTGATCTGAGTGGGCATTCTATGTTGGATGTCTTGTTTGTCTATTTCTGTGTTTGGCCTGATATGGTTCTCAATCAGGGGCAGGTGTTAGTCATTGTCTCTGATTGGGAACCATATTTAGGTAGCCTGGGTTTCACTGTGTGTTTGTGGGTGATTGTTCCTGTCTCTGTGTTTTGCACCAGATAGGGCTGTTTAGGTTTTCGTACGTTTGTTATTTTGTTAGTTTATCGTGTATAGTTGTGGTGGGTGACAGAATCACCCACCACAAAAGGACCAAGCGGCGTGGTAACAGGCAAAAGCAACAGCAGGAGCAACAAAAGAAGGAATGGACATGGGAGGACAAATTAGACGGAGAAGGACCCTGGGCTCAGCCTGGAGAATATCGCCGCCCCAAGGAAGAACTGGAGGGCGGGGAGAGCGGAGAGGCGCCGGTATGAGGAGGCAGCACGGCAACGCGGATGGAAGCCCGAGAGTCAGCCCCAAAAATTTATTGGGGGGGGGCTCAGGGAGAGTGTGGCAGAGTCAGGAGTCAGACCTGAGCCCACTCTCCCTGTTTATCGTGAGGCGCCAAGGAGGAGACCAGAACCAGAGCCGGTGTTGGAGGTGAGCGAAACAGAGACTGTGAAGGAGTTAATGGAGAAATTGGAGGAGAGAGTAATGAGGGAGTTGCTATGTTGGTGCTTTAACTTCTTGAAACTCCCCATCCCGGATCCGGGTTTGTGACTAAAGCCTCAGGCTCATTAGCATAATGCAACGTTAACGATTTCTGAAAATCGCAAATAAAATGAAAATAATGCGTCTGCTCTCAAGCTTAGCCTTTTCTTAACAACACTGTCATCTCAGATTTTCAAAATATGCTTTTGAACCATAGAAATTGACTAATTTGTGAAAGAGTATGCAAAGCTAGCATAGCATTTTGAGTAGCATTTAGCACGCAACATTTTCACAAAAACCAGATAACCAAATAAATAAAATCATTTACCTTTTGAAGAGCTTCTGATGTTTTCAATGAGGAGACTCAGTTACATACCAAATGCGCAGTTTTTCCTGAAAGCGTCTGTGTGTAGGAGAAATCGTTCCGTTTTCTACATTGCGTCTGGCTACCGAAACAAACCGAAAATTCAGTCACCTACAACGTAAAACTTTTTTCAGATTAACTACATAATATCGACCGAAACATGGCAAACGTTGTTTGGAATCAATCCTCAAGGTGTTTTTTCACATATCTCTTCATTGATATGCAGTTCGTGGAAGCTTGCTTTCCTCTCTGTATCCCATGGAAAAATACTGGCAGGTGACACAATGCTGCAGACACCTTGGGGAAACGACAGAAAGGGCAGGCTCATTCCTCTCGCATTCACAGCCATATAAGGAGACAATGGAAAACAGAGCCTCAAAAATCCTTGTCATTTCCTGGATGCCATCTCATCTTGGTTTTGCCTGAAGCTCACGTTCTGGGGCACGCACAGAGAATATCTTGGTATTTCTGGACACGTCAGAGTGTTTTCTTTCGAATGCTATCAATTATATGCATAGTCGAGCATCTTTTTGTGACAAAATATCTTGTTTAAAACGGGAACGTTTTTCATCCAAAAATGAAATAGCGCCCCCATAGATGTAAGAGGTTAAGTATGGAATTCGCCCGACGGAGCGTGTCGGGATTTGATGGCACCTGGGTCAGCGCTCCATACTCATCCTGAGGTGCGTGTTAGTCGGCTGGTGAAGTTGGTGTACCACCAGTGCCAGTACCACCAGTGCCAGCACCACGCATCAGGCCTACAGCGCGCCTCGCCTCTCCAGCGCTGCCGGAGCCTTTCTCCTGCGCTGCTGGAGTCTCCCGCCTGTTCAGCGCAGTCAGAGCCTTCCTCCTCTCCTGCGCTGCTGGAGTCTCCCGCCTGTTTAGCGCTGCTGGAGTCTCCCGCCTGTTTAGCGCTGCCAGAGCCTTCTGCCTCTACACCGTTGCCGGAGTCTCCTGCCTGTTTAGCGCAGCCAGAGCTGCCAGCCTGCATGAAGCAGCCAGAGCTGCCAGTCTGCATGGAGCAGCCAGAGCTGCCAGTCTGCATGGAGCAGCCAGAGCTGTCAGTCTGCATGGAGCAGCCAAAGCTGTCAGTCTGCATGGAGCAGCCAGAGCTGTCAGTCTGCATGGGGCAGCCAAAGCTGTCAGTCTGCATGGAGCAGCCAGAGATGTCAGTCTGCATGGAGCAGCCAGAGCTGTCAGTCTTCATGGAACAGCCAGAGCTGTCAGTCTGCATGGAGCAGCCGGAGCTGCAAGTCTGCATGGAGCTGCCAGTCTGCAAGGAGCTGCCAGTCTGCAAGGAGCTGCCAGTCTGCAAGGAGCTGCCAGTCTGCAAGGAGCTGCCAGAGCTGCCAATCTGCATGGAGCAGCCAGAGCTGCCAGTCTGCAAGAAGCCGCCAGAGCTGCCAATCTGCATGGAGCAGCCAGAGCCGCCAGTCAGCATGGAGTAGCCAGAGCCGCCAGTCAGCATGAAGCAGCCAGAGCTGCCAGTCAGCATGGAGCCGCCAGAGCCGTCAGTCTGCCAGGATCCGCCAGTCAGCCAGACTCTTCCAGATCTGCCAGTCAGCCAGACTCTTCCAGATCCGCCAGTCAGCCAGACTCTTCCAGATCCGCCAGTCAGCCAGACTCTTCCAGATCCGCCAGTCAACCAGACTCTTCCAGATCCGCCAGTCAACCAGATTCTTCCAGATCCGCCAGTCAGCCAGACTCTTCCAGATCCGCCAGTCAACCAGACTCTTCCAGATCCGCCAGTCAGCCAGGATCTGCCAGAGCCTTCCTCCTCTCCTGTGCTGCCGAAGTCTCCCGCCTGTCCGGCGCTGCTGCCGGAGTCTCCCGCCTGTCCGGCGCTGCTGCTGGAGTCTGAAGAGCCCCTCTGTCCCGAGCTGCCCCTCTGTTCCGAGCTGCCCCTCTGTCCCGAGCAGCCCCTCTGTCCCGTGTTGTTAAGTAGGGTTGCCGTGGCTGGGAGGTCACGGAAACGGACAAGGTGGGGGAAGAATGTGGTGAAGTGGGGGCCACGTCCAGCACCAGAGCTTTGTGGGTGATTGTTCCTGTCTGTGTTTTGCACCAGATAGGGCTGTTTAGGTTTTCGTACGTTTGTTATTTTGTTAGTTTATCGTGTATAGTTTTCTTTATTAAAATAAAATGAATAACAACCACGCTGCATTTTGGTCCGCTCCTCCTTCTACAGACGAAAGCCGTGACAGTTATGGCAATGTGTCCACACCGTCTCCCATGAGCTTCCCCAAAATGTAACAAACGGACCAGTTCGTAGCTGGATTCTTCACCGATTAATTTTTTTCTTTTATATATCTTGCCCCGGAACATGAAATTTGTCTGGACCTCAAGTTCTTTGAGGTGGAAGAAATTCCACTATGAAAATTCACTCTGTCTCTTATACTGTGTGGCCATGAGGCAGGGTCTTCTCAGGAATTTACGACCTCTCTCTGACCACAGCAGCCTAGTTGAAGGAGGCAGAGGGAGGCAATGAGAGTGGGATGGGCTTGCTGTACCCAAAGAGGGCAACGTCATGACAGCTGTAACGTAACAGAATGTGGAAAAAGTCAAGGGGTCTGAATACTCTCCGAAGGCACTGTATGTATGTGTGTGCTCTCGAAGATACCGTATGTGTCTGTCTTACTGTCTGTCTGACTGGGCTTGGCAACCACCGGCGGCCGGCCCTCAGTGGCCTCGGATAACCGACCCAGCTGCTACCCTCATACATCTGTAGAGATGGAACAACAAAGCGGGAAAGGAAGAGAGGAGAGATGGAGATGTACTGACCTTGCAGAAATCTCTTACAGACACTTAGTTAAATGACATGTGGGACAGAAAGAGCTATTTCCATAAACTCTGAAAGGAATGGACTTGGTTGTTAATCTTCCTGTAGATGGGAGTTCCATTGATCTCTTCATTAAGTTCCTTGGGTTACCTTGATTGGGTATTATCCAAGGTCCTGTCTGTCCCGAACCTAATCAAACTATCTATTCACGACAGAGGATGACATTCCATAACCTTACAAATGACTTATGATGTAAAATAATCAACATGTTGTCAAACGTCTCGGTCTCTTCCACTCACTCACTCTCCCATCCCTTCCTCTCTCTTTCTGTTATTTGCTTTCTCCCTCTCTTCCTCCCCCACATGCCCTCTTTGTCGTTCTCCATCTCTCTCCTTGCTCATTCTCCGTCTCTCGCTTTCACTCTCTCTTGGCACTGTGGCTACATTCATCCTGTCACTCTCCTTTGTGTAGCCTAAGACAGGCAGTGGAGAGAGATCAATTAAATGTTTCCACTGTAGTAATCAAACAGTGATGCGTGCCTGTGCAGAAGGTTCCATGAGAGAACATCTAGGAACCCTTTCTGGGTTATTTGATGTGCAGAATAAAACATCCCAGCTCGTGAAGCTATCGCTATACCAACATTGGAAAATTCACTCTAATTGGAGTCGCTTGGGTGTTTCCCTGGCGAAGTTTGCCAAGGGGAAATTGGATAATTGGGGATTCCATTGGTGGGTATCAAAGGGGAGAAGATGCCTCATCTGACTGTACACTAATTAGGTTTAAACTCAGCTGTGTCTATTGTGTTTCCTTTTTACTGTATGGCTACTGCACTCTGTAGGTTTGATATGAGTAATATGGAATGAAATTAAAGAGAGGAGCAGTGTCTTTGTGGTAGACTTTTAAAGGAGAGGTGGTGCGAGTGTAATGGCTAAAACGGCTTTTATGGTTACAGCGGAACACATTACTTGGACAGACAGACCGTCGTGAACAAACCGGGACAGATATAGAAAAAATTGGAAGCTACACTCACTCAAATGAACACTACATTAAGATGGAAAGGACATTCTATCCATGTTCCCTGCTTTCCATCCTAATGTAGTGTTCATTTGAGTGAGTTTAGCTTCCAATTTATCTCTGGCCCTCATCCCCCTATTCCTCTCTCACTCATCAATCATTCTCTCAATCTCCTATCTATCACCCCCTTTTTTTCCCCTCTCAGTCGCTCTCGCTGGACTCATCTGTTCTCCGATTAGGTTAGAGGGGAGCGCTGTTCATGCCCGTGTGTGTGTGTGTGTGTGTGTCTCTGCCTGCGTATGTTACGTTCCCCAGCAAGAAAACCAAAAATGTCACTCAAACAGAATTGGGAAATAACAGAGTCGCTGACCAACGGCCACAATGAAACAGGTGGGGTTTAAGGAAGACACTCATGGGGGTGTCCACTGATAGTTGCAACAACAACTGGAACCTAAAAGCCACCCACTATGAGCGCCCACTAAACTTGCCCAATAAGAGGCAAACAAAAGAACCCCCCACCACAAAACTTAAAGACAACAAGCAAACCAAAATCAGATAAAGGATTGCTTATCTAGACCTCAAAATAGGGCGTGCCAACTAAAGGTGTTAACCCACTACGTCTATCAAGACAACTGAAGCATTAGGCCAGCCTCTCTTAAATAGCACCTGGGCCAGCACAGGTGAAACACCTTCCCACTAACGAGATGGCAACCAGCACAGGTGTAAAACATACTGACTACGAGGTGACACCAATCAGTGTGCACTACGTGCTAACGAGCTACATTGTAGGTGCTAAAGTCCAACCTCAAAACATAAATGGAAAAACCAAAGCCTGTAACACCTTCTCCCTTAAGACATCAAATATATCCTATCCTAAGTTTGCTCACAGCAAAGAACTTCTATTTCACAACATGGTCAACTTAAATGCGCCGCCTTCTCCAATGTACGCATGGCGTCTGCTGGGTGTCAACAATTAAATATAAGACATAACACTTTTTTAAATATACAGTACCAGTCAAAGGTTTGGACACACCTATTCATTCAAGGGTTTTTCTTTATTTGTACTATTTTCTACAATGTAGAATAATTGTGAAGATATCAAAACTATGAAATAACACACATGGAATCATTTATATTTGAGATTCTTCAAAGTAGCAACCCTTTGCCTTGATGACAGCTTTGCAAACTCTTGGCATTCTCTCAACCAGCTTCATGAGGTAGTCACCCGGAATGCATTTCAATTAACAGGTGTGCCTTGTTAAAAGTTCATTTGTGGAATTTCTTTCCATCTTAATGCATTTGAGCCAATCAGTTGTGTTGTGACAGGGTAGGGGTGATATACAGAATATTGCCCTATTTGGTACAAGACCAAGTCCATATTATGGCAAGAACAGCTCAAATAAGCAAAGAGAAACAACAGTCCATCAGTATTTTTAGACATGAAGGTCAGTCAATCCGGAAAATCTCAAGAACTTTGAAAGTTTGTTCAAGTACAGTCTTAAAAACAATCAAGCACTATGATGAAAGTGGTTTTCATGAGGACCGGCACAGGAAAAGAAGACCCAGAGTTACCTCTGCTGCAGAGGATAAGTTCATTACAGTTAACTGCACCTCAGATTGCAGCCCAAATAAATGCTTCACAGAGTTCAAGTAAGAGACACATCTCAACATCAACTGTTCAGAGGAGACAGCGTGAATCAGGCCTTCGTGTTCGAATTACTAAAAAGAAACCACTACTAAAGGACACCAATAACAAGAAGAGACTTGCTTGGACCAAGAAACATGAGATATGGACATTAGACCGGTGGAAATCTGTCCTTTGGTATGATGAGTCCATATTTGAGATTTTTGGTTCCAACCACAGTGTCTTTGTGAGACGCAGAGTAGGTGAATGGATGATCTCTGCATGTGTAGTTTCCACCATGAATCATGGAGAAGGTGTGATGGCGTGGGGGTGCTTTGCTGGTGGCACGGTCAGAGATTTATTTTGAATTCAAGGCACACTTTACCAACATAGCTACCACAACATTCTGCAGAGATACGCTATCCCATCTGGTTTGGGCTTAGTGGGACTATCATTTGTTTTTCAACAAGACAATTTCCGGAGACCTTCTCCCTTACCTCACCTCGCTCATCAACTCATCCCTGACCGCTGGCTACGTCCCTTCCGTCTTCAAGAGAGCGAGAGTTGCACCCCTTCTGAAAAAACCTACACTCGACCCCTCCGATGTCAACAACTACAGACCAGTATCCCTTCTTTCTTTTCTCTCCAAAACTCTTGAACGTGCCGTCCTTGGCCAGCTCTCCCGCTATCTCTCTCAGAATGACCTTCTTGATCCAAATCAGTCAGGTTTCAAGACTAGTCATTCAACTGAGACTGCTCTTCTCTGTATCACGGAGGCGCTCCGCACTGCTAAAGCTAACTCTCTCTCCTCTGCTCTCATCCTTCTAGACCTGTCGGCTGCCTTCGATACTGTGAACCATCAGATCCTCCTCTCCACCCTCTCCGAGTTGGGCATCTCCGGCGCGGCCCACGCTTGGATTGCGTCCTACCTGACAGGTCGCTCCTACCAGGTGGCGTGGCGAGAATCTGTCTCCTCACCACGCGCTCTCACCACTGGTGTCCCCCAGGGCTCTGTTCTAGGCCCTCTCCTATTCTCGCTATACACCAAGTCACTTAGCTCTGTCATAACCTCACAAGGTCTCTCCTATCATTGCTATGCAGACGACACACAATTAATCTTCTCCTTTCCCCCTTCTGATGACCAGGTGGCGAATCGCATCTCTGCATGTCTGGCAGACATATCAGTGTGGATGACGGATCACCACCTCAAGCTGAACCTCGGCAAGACGGAGCTGCTCTTCCTCCCGGGAAGGACTGCCCGTTCCATGATCTCGCCATCACGGTTGACAACTCCATTGTGTCCTCCTCCCAGAGCGCTAAGAACCTTGGCGTGATCCTGGACAACACCCTGTCGTTCTCAACTAACATCATGGCGGTGGCCCGTTCCTGTAGGTTCATGCTCTACAACATCCGCAGAGTACGACCCTGCCTCACACAGGAAGCGGCGCAGGTCCTAATCCAGGCACTTGTCATCTCCCGTCTGGATTACTGCAACTCGCTGTTGGCTGGGCTCCCTGCCTGTGCCATTAAACCCCTACAACTCATCCAGAACGCCGCAGCCCGTCTGGTGTTCAACCTTCCCAAGTTCTCTCACGTCACCCCGCTCCTCCGCTCTCTCCACTGGCTTCCAGTTGAAGCTCGCATCCGCTACAAGACCATGGTGCTTGCCTACGGAGCTGTGAGGGGAACGGCACCGCAGTACCTCCAGGCTCTGATCAGGCCCTACACCCAAACAAGGGCACTGCGTTCATCGACCTCTGGCCTGCTCGCCTCCCTACCACTGAGGAAGTACAGTTCCCGCTCAGCCCAGTCAAAACTGTTCGCTGCTCTGGCCCCCCAATGGTGGAACAAACTCCCTCACGACGCCAGGACAGCGGAGTCAATCACCACCTTCCGGAGACACCTGAAACCCCACCTCTTCAAGGAATACCTAGGATAGGATAAAGTAATCCTTCTCACCCCCCCCTCCTTTAATGTTTTAGATGCACTATTGTAAAGTGGCTGTTCCACTGGATGTCAGAAGGTGAATTCACCAATTTGTAAGTCGCTCTGGATAAGAGCGTCTGCTAAATGACTTAAATGTAAATGTAAATGTACAATGACCCAACACACCTCCAGGCTGTGTAAGGACTATTTGACCAATAAGGAGAGTGATGGAGTGCTACATCAGAAGACCTTCCTCCACAATCACCTGCCCTCAACCCAATTGAGATGGTTTGGGATGAGTTGGACAGCAGAGGGAAGGAAAAGCAGCCAAAAAGTCCTCAGCATGTGTGGGAAGTCCTTCAAGACTGTTCGAAAAGCCTTCCAGGTGAAGCTGGTTGAGAGAATGCCAATAGTGTGCAACGCTGTCATCAAGGCAAAGGGTGGCTACTTTGAAGAATCTTAAATTTAACAGATATTTAGATTTGTTTAACACTTTTTGGGTTACTACATGATTCCATATGTTATTTCACCGTTTTGATGTCTTCACTATTATTATACAATGTAGAAAATAATAAAAAGAAAGAAAAACCATGGAATGGTTTTGACTGGTACTGTATATAAAAATGATCTTCTTATTTGACAAGTTTTTGAAAAACTCACGTATGTTGATATAACTCGTGTCCCCTTGGAACGAGCCCAAACTAAACAAAATTGATCTCCAATACAGAAAAACGTGCAATCAAAATAATTTGTGAGCCAGGGCAACACACTAGCTAAACGCAAAACACAAAACTTATTGACTGCCCACCCTTGAGGCACAATCAATCAAACGTTTTTTCAGTTCTGCCCACAAATATTCTAAGGGATTGAGGTCAGGACTTTGTGATGGCCACTCCAATACCTTGACTTTGTTGTCCTTAAGCCATTTTGCCACAACTTTGGAAGTATGCTTGGGGTCATTGGCCATTTGGAAGACCCATTTGCGACCAAGCATTAACTTCCTGTCACATTCTGACCTTAGTTCTTTTATTATAGTCTGGTCAGGGCGTTAGTTGGGTGGGTTGTCAATGTTCCTTTTTCTATGCTTTGTGATTTCTGTGTTTGGCCTGGTATGGTTCTCAATCAGAGGCAGCTGTTTATCGTTGTCCCTGATTGAGAACCATATTTAGGTAGGCTGGTTTCACTTTTGAGTTGTGGGTGATTAATTTCCGTGTTAGTGTTTGTTACCTCACGGGACTGTTTCGTTTGTTATTTTTTATTTTTGTAGTGCTCAGTTTATCTTATTAAAATGGACACTTACCACGCTGCAAATTGGTCCAACCTCTCTTACTCCTCATCAGAGGAAGATGACAAAAGTTACAGAATCACCCACCACCAAAGGAACAAGCAGCGTGGTAAAGGGCAGCAGCAGCGATCTCAGGACTCATGGACATGGGAGGAGATTCTGGATGGAAAGGGACCCTGGGCACAGGCTGGAGAATATCGCCGCCCCAAGGCTGAGCTGGAGGCAGCGACAGCCGAGAGGTGGTGGTATGAGGAGGGCAGCACGGTAGCGCGGCTGGAAGCCCGAGAGGCAGCCCCAAAAATGTATTGGGGGGGGGGGGGGGACATGGAGAGTGTGGCTAAGTCGGGTAGGAGACCTGCGCCAACTCCCCGTGCTTACCGTGGAGAGAGAGGGACCGGGCAGGCACCGTGTTATGCCGTGAGGCGCACGGTGTCCCCGGTGCACAGGCATAGCCCGGTGCGATACATAGCAGCGCTTCGTATTGGCCGGGCTTGAGTGGGCATCGAGCCAGGTGCCATGAAGCCGGCTCAGAGCATCTGGTCTCCAGTACGTCTCCTCGGGCCGGAGTACATGGCACCAGCCTTACGCATGGTGTCCCCGGTTCGCCAGCACAGCACTGTGTGGGCTATTCCACCTCGCCGCACTGGCCTGGCAACATGGAGCATTCAACCAGGTAAGGTTGGGCAGGCACGGTGCTCGAGAGCTCCAGTGCGCCTTCACGGTCCGGTCTATCCGGTGCCACCTCCACGCACCAGCCCTCCGGTGGCAGCCCCCAGCACCAGGCTGTCTCTCAGTCTCCTTGTTACAGGTGCTCCCGCCTGTCCAGCGCTGCCAGAGTCTCCCTCCAGTCTAGATCTGCCGGAGTCCCCCTCCAGCCAAGCGCTGCCGGAGTCTCCCTCCAGCCAGGATCTGCCGGAGTCTCCCTCCAGCCAGGATCTGCCGGAGTCTCCCTCCTGCCCAGCGCCGCCGGAGTCTCCCTCCTGCCCAGCGCCGCCGGAGTCTCCCTCCTGCCCTGCGCCGCCGGAGTCTCCCTCCTGCCCTGCGCCGCCGGAGTCTCCCTCCTGCCCTGCGCCACCGGATACCCCGGCCAGGTTGATTAGAAAGGCCTGCTTGCAGAAGTGTGTTAGGGAGCTTTTGACAGTGATGAGGAGCGTCGTTTGACCGCAGACCCATTACGGATGCAGGCAATGAGGCAGTGATCGCTGAGATCTTGATTGAAAACAGCCGAGGTGTATTTGGAGGGCGAGTTAGTTAGGATGACATCTATGAGGGTGCCTGTGTTTACTGATTTGGGGTTGAACCTGGTAGGTTCATTGATAATTTGTGTGAGATTCAGGGCATCAAGCTTAGTTTGTAGGATGGCCGGGGTGTTAATAAGCATGTCCCAGTTTTGGTCACCTAGTAGCACGAGCTCAGAAGATAGATGGGGGGCAATCAATTCACATATGGTATCGAGGGCACAGCTGGGGGCAGAGGGAGGTCTATAGCAAGCGGCAACAGTGAGAGACTTGTTTCTGGAAAGGTGAATTTTTAGAAGTAGAAGCTCAAATTGTTTGGGTACAGCCTTAGACAGTAATACAGAACTCTGATGGCTGCGTGGTTCCATGGTGTTTATACTTGCATACTATTGTTTGTACAGATGAACGTGGCACCTTCAGGCATTTGGAAAGTGCTCCCAAGGATGTACCAGAATTATGGAGGTATACAATTCTTGGCTGATTTCCTTTGATTTTCCCATGATGTCAAACAAAGAGGCACTGATTTTTGAAGGTAGGCCTTGAAATACATCCACAGGTACACCTCCAATTGACTCAAATGATGTCAATTAGCCTATCAGAAGCTTCTAAAGCCATGACATATTTTTTCTGGAATTTTCCAAGCTGTTTAAAGGCACTGTCAACTTAGTGTATGTAAACTTCTGACCCACTGGAATTGTGATACAATTAATTTTAAGTTAAATAATCTGTCTGTAAACAATTGTTGGAAAAATGACTTGTGTCATGCACAAAGTAGATGTCCTAACCGACTTGCCAAAACTATAGTTTGTTAAACAAGAAATTTGTGGAGTTGTTGAAAAGCGAGTTTTAATGACTCCAACCTAAGTGTATGTTAACTTCCGACTTCAACTGCATCTCAGCAAAAAGAGGAGTGAGGGAAACATCTTTACTCTGTTCCACTATCAGCTAGACAATGGGGACAAGCCCCCATTTTGTTTCATTCCCCCTTCTGTTTGAGTGACATTTTTGGTTTTCTTGCTGGGTAATGTGAGTGTGTGCACAAGCAGTGTCTGTGTTTATCAGTCTGTGTGTGTATTTGTGCGTCTCTGTGAAGTTTGCACGCCATTCATTGACAGACCCATTACCTAGGTTGGTTGGTTCACGGCGATCTGTCTGTCCATCTCTCAGGATCTGAGCTGCAGCTAATCAGCTCTCTGTCCTCTGGTATAGTCTCCTGGGTCCATTCAATCCTGCCTCTACAATGTTAGTGCTCTACAAATAGTTGACTCTCATAAACAAATCCCTTCCTGTCAGTTCCTGATGGCTACATTTGTAACCTGGCAGCTCATGTCCACACTCACTTTACTCACGCAGTCGATAAACACACACACAGTCCGAGTCAACATTCACATCCGTCAGCTATAAATAATAAGGTGTACCGGTAACATTTGGAGACTGTCAACTTCCATCAATGTTTATGGCATCTTTGTATTATTTTGTGATACACACGATATGAACACATCTATATTTTGATTAATAACTTAGCTAAGCTTATGAGGCATAAGATGAGACATCCATACATGCATTCAAAGATAATGACAGCAGTGATAGTCAGGAAATGTTGTGCTGGGAAAAACAGCGTGATTTGATTGGTCTCCCCAGTGTGTGTGGCTAAGTGCAGTGTGGTTTGGTCAGTGTTGAATGGTTATCGGGAGAGCCTGCTGTGACTGGTCCTGGAGAGAGTGTTTTCTGTTTCAGTGAGGCGCTGTCCGGTAGCTGTGCGTGTGTGTGTGTGTGTGTGTTCAGCCTGTCTCAGAGCTAAAGGAGCTCTTCCCAGCCCAGCGAGCATCCACCCCCTCACAGCTGCTCCAGGCCAACACTGTGTGTATCTGTGTGTGTTTGTCTGTGTTTGTCAGCGCTTGTGTATGTTTGTCAGCATCAGACAGACAGACAGACAGACAGTCCGTCCGTCCGCCCGCCCGCCCCTTGCTGGTGTCGCTGTTGGCCTGTTTCATGTGTATTGTGTTTGTCCATTGATAGGCTGATGATGATCAATAGGTATATTCTAACCTCTGCTCCTTTGTGTGTGTCCAGATGGCCCGGTGATCTGGAGGATGCTGACCTACCCCCCCACTCGGAGAGCACTCCTGGTGGGATGTGGACTGCAGATGTTCCAACAGCTCTCTGGGATCAACACTGTCATGTGAGTACACAGCCTAAGCTTTAGTATCTGAGTGGCCTGAGTGGCCCCTGCACATTGAATATGGTACTGTTACTGATCTGTATATACTTGCATTCTCATGTTTCTTTCTTTTCTTTCTCATGTTTCTTTTCTTTTTCTCCGTATTCCTTGTGTTTTATGTTTGACTTTTTATTATCTAGATATATTTTTTTCTACACTGTTGGGAAAGAGCTCACAAGTAAGCATTTCACTGTACTGTTTCACACCTGTTGGATGCTTTGCACGTGGCGAATAACTTTGAAACTTGTTGGTTAGAGTTTCCACATTAAGGAGATTTTTCTTATGTAACTCTGCATCGAAAGAGCAAGTAAGAACTTTACTGTAAGGTCTTCACTTGTTGTATTTGGCGCATGTGACAAATAAAGTTAAATTTTGATGTAAGTGGTAAGGTCCTATTATAGACTAGCGTCCTGTCCAGGGGATGTACTTGTACATCAAGCTGCCTCACGCTACAGAAGACAGAGATATGCTCTGTCTCCGATGTGCCGTTTTGGCTCGCACAAACCAAGGCTCTTGTGCAAATTCGCTGGTCTAACATGCCTAAGCTATAGCTAAGTGAGGTAACATGGTTTTGATGAAGGTACATTCATATTTACAGGATCAACACCGTCATGTGAGTGGTATAGTAACATGCCTATGTAGCCTTCAGCTTAGTGGGCTCGCAAGGTCCTATGAATCATGTCGAATACCAGTTCAATGGCCCAGTCAACGCTTAGACAATGACATGCAGGATCTACACTATCATGTGCTGTAAAGTTCACAGAGCCACACCTGTGACAATTGACAATTGACAGTGGTAACCTACATTATACATTTTTTGGGGTGTATCAAATTCTTTCACGGAACACACCCCTTTTTCTGTTACTTTTAATGCTTCATGCACTTTTATGCACTTTTCAGGGTCAATCACTCACGGAATTTCCCTCGTGCCTGTAAGGTGTTAGACCAATGAGTCTTTATTTCCATCTCAAGTGAGATTGCTTCGTCTAGCTCTCTCTCATCCCCCCTGATCTCAAGCATATTCTGGGCATTGTAAACAATCTTGCGATATGTGCTGTTGCTAAGCAACCATTCGAGGTGAGAGGAATAGGACAAGTGGGTGTGCGTGGGTGTCGGTTCGGTGTGCGGGCGTGCTAGCGTGTGTTTGTGTGTACATGCGTGTGGGTGATAATCAAGGTTTTACGTGTGTGTGTGTGAATCTATTAAGGCAGCTAGCGTGTGTTTTCGTCCGTTGCTGTGTTTACTTCTCCCTCTGGTCATTTGTAAAGCCACAGGTGGTGGCAGAGACAGCCAAGTGACAACAAATCAGGTTGATGGGTTGTCTGCCTCAGTGGGATCCGACATGGGGCACATGCCTATGTGTCACTCACTCACTCCTCACCAAACCCCAGCCCTAGCCCCAGCCCTAGCCCAGATGGAACAGCAGCACTGAGAGTCACAATGGTGCAGGGCAGTCACACAGAGACACTCGCTCTTTCCTTGTCCAGCCCAAGATCGTCTCAGCTGGCTAAGGAGTATATGGAGAGACAGTCCCTCATCCTCTGTTCAACTCAGACCTGTTTGTGTTACTTACTTATCCTCTGTCCAGCCCTCAAATGAAACAGCATGATTCTTCTTCCTAAGATGCTTTGGAAGAGTTTCATATGGTATGAATCCTGTCACCCACTCTGAGTACCTCTTTCTTTGTTCCTACCCTTTCACGAAGAGATGACTCTAAATGCTGTTCCGCCAACATCCCAGCTTCGATTCCTCTCAGACTCTCTCAGGCAGACTCTTATAGCGGACTCATAGATACAAGTATGCACAGTAACACTAACACACACACACACACACACACACACACACACACACACACACACACACACACACACACACACACACACATACATACACACACACACACACACACACACAGACGTTGTTGTGAACTGAACTCAGAGTGCTGTCGGATTGACGTCTCCACCTGCCAGAGAGCGTCGGGATGAGAGTTGTATTGATGCATATCTCTCATGGACTTAAGGTCTCCCGGGATGTGCCGATTTTATGGCAGTTTAGGATATGTTTGTGGTTCCTTGCGGTCTCTCTCTCGCTCTCGTTCTCTCTCTCTCTCTCTCTGCCCGTCCGTCCGTCCGTTTATTTGTCTGTCTGTCATTGTGAGCCACAATGAGGAACAAGAATGAACTGGCCTGTCTTGTCAGTGAGGATGTGTCCTCTTTCTATTAGATCTGGAATCATAATGATTTGATTATCCAGCACGCAAAGGTCACTGTAGGAGAGAGAGGGAGTTAAAGAAGGAAGGAGAGCGTGGAAGGGAGGTAGAGAGAGTTACATGCAAGCAGAAGAGAGAGTAAGGTGATTTAAGAAGTGGACAGAGAGAGAGAGGGGGGAGATAAAGGGAAAGAGAGAGAATTAATGAGAGAATGAGGGGCCAAGAGGGAAGGTCATCTGTCTGTTTCTCCTCTGCCAGAAGTTAAGCATGAGAGCACAGCAGAGGCCACAGGTGTTGTTGATCCATCCATAATTTAACAATGTCAATTAGTGACGGTGTCACTGAACATTGGCCATGTTTTGCTCTGGTCTCAACATGAAACTCATGTACACAGATTACTTACAGTATATTTCAAAGTTTGTATTTATTACTGTAAAATTATACATGATTTGGAATTAACCAGCATAGGGTAACCTTTCAGATTATATTGTTTCTATCTTAATATTTTGGTTTGTCATATTTTAGTGTATAATTTATGTGTGCATGTTTGTTTACAGGGGGCAGTTGGCAGACACAGATGGTCAGCTATAGAAATGTCATATTGGAGATGTTGAGACATGCCAATTAAACTAGTGACTCAGCTGGACAGCCCGGGAGGAGAGCTGTAAAGGTCCAGTCGTTCGTTCGTGTGTGTTTGTGTCTGTTTCTGTGTGTGTCACCCTTGTATTGCCCTTGATGACTGATGACAGTCTGTTGTGTATTTCTTATAGTCGATAAGCAGCTTTTAGGCTATCGTAGTAGAAAGGCCCCACGTTGCTTATGCAGATCACATAGCTGTGTGTAATTAGCCTATGGTAATATTCTTCTGTCTAATCACACACAATAACACCCATCCACAACAACCTATTTTTTTTTAGATGTGCTAATTGTTCTTTTATTATCTCCTCTAAGTGTGTCAAAGTTTATGTTGTTGTGGTGTGTGTTGCTGTTGTAGTTCATTTCGTAGACTGTTATTACTTTGTTGTGTTCCGTTGTTTTGACTGTCTGGCCCACCTGACCAGGAAATACTATGGACACTAACATACAGTAGTTGCTGTTGTTTTCTTTTAGAGTTGTGCAGGCATCACCGTGTTTGTTAGTGTAGTTGTACAGGTTTGAGCAAGAGTTGAGCAGTATCCTGGTGTTCTCTGTGTTTTTTTTTAAATTTTACCTTTATTTAACCAGGCAAGTCAGATAATTAAGAACAAATTCTTATTTTCAATGACTGCCTAGGAAGAGTGGGTTAACTGCCTGTTCAGGGGCAGAACGACAGATTTGTACCTTGCCAGCTCGGGGGTTTGAACTTGCAACCTTCCGGTTACTAGCCCAACGCTCTAACCACTAGGCTACCCTACCCTGTGCGTCTCATTGTTCAGCAGCATTCGACATGAGTGTGATAATGCATTCGTCTCCTTTCATGAGAGAAATAGGCCAGTTCCCAAGAGAGACATTTCTCGCCTCCATCTCTCCATGTCTCCCTTTCTCTCGCTCTCTCTGAGTGCTCTTAGGCCCCTATGCTTTCTATCTCTCTTGTTTCTCTCTCTTTCCCTCCCCTCCTCCCTCTCTTGCTTTCGTATGATTGCATTATTGTTACCTGGTTAGTGTGCTGTCTGTGAGTATCAATGTGTTTAAATGATTGTGCCATTGAACTCCCAGTCATGAGTGGTTATTGGTTAGGGATGTGATAGCTGGTCCTCTCACTCCTCGCGTCTCACACACACACACACACACGGTCAACGCTGCTTCTCTAGTATACACTATTTATTCAACTGCGTGACCGGGACACTATCCAATATATTTGTAAATACTGTCATGCTTGACATAGCGGTAGCACATTCATTATCTATACTGTATATCAAATTGTGTCAATATCAGGCTATTACTATGCATTCTACCTATACTATTATTATTATAATTATTTTTTTTACTCTTATTATTGATTATTGTACTGCAATGTTATGGGAGCTAGCACACAAGCATTTTGCTGAACTTTTTATACCTGCTGTAAACAGTGTACGTGACGAATATTTGATTTGAGTTGACACACACACATACACAAACACACACTCCTCGTGTCACACTGAGGCTGCCAATGCATCCATCCGCTTTAACGATCAGGCCATCATGACCTTTCCAAACAATATCATCTTGTTTTGTCTATATGTCAGCTAACAGCATAGCCAGCCTTAATAAAGGAGCTCTGATGGTGTTATTGTTTGCTGAGTCCTTAGACCCTCCAAGTACCTTTCTCTGGCTGTGTATATATTATATATATATAATATATATATTGCACTACTTTTGACAAGAGCTCTCGCAGCACTGGTCAAAAGTAGTGCGCTGTGTAGGAAATAGGGTGTCATTTGGGACCCTTGGGAAGGAGTGGGCTTTTCAGCTAGCTCTCTCTTTCCCTCTTTAATCCTTTACAATCGGGAGCATATTCAATGAAGCTCCAGTAAAGCATTTGTAAATGTCAGCCGTAAGTGAACAATTTATGTCCCTCTCACCTTTAGAGTGAAATGGACTGGAGCAGGACAGGTAGTCAGAGAGAGTTGAGAGGGGAGCAGAGGGGTGAGGATGAAGGCGAGAGGGAGGAGAGGTGAGGGGGAAACGTTTTCTTTCTTATGAGTAGAATTCATTGTACAGGAGTTCTTCCTGGCCATGTGATTAACTCCAGGTCACACACAAACACGTGCAGACCCATCTCCTCTCTGTATTTTCTTCCTCTCATCCACCTATCTCTCTTTTGCCCGCGCAGCCAAGCCTCAGAGGTGAGTGCACACAAACATATCTCTGTCAGACACCACTTCCATCCTTCTCCCTTCCACCCTGACGTTCCATTCCTCATACTCCACCTCATACCCCTCTTTCCCCTCCTCTACTCTCTCTTCCTCCCCTCTCTCTGACATCTGTGTTGTCACCTTGTCTTCATGTCGGAGTGGAGAGAGGAGAAAGGTGTGAAGTGAATATACTACAGAGGATAGCCAGTGGAGTGCAGACAGAGTCCAAGTTCTATTTTTAGAACAGAGGTTCTGAAGGCCATTTCACACCTTCTGCCTGCTCCTCTCACATTACATACAGCCACCGGCACAGTCTGAAATGGAACTATATTCCCTATATAGTGCACTGCTTTTGACCAGAGCCTATAGTGAATAGAGTGCCACTCTGTTACATAACCTCCATCTTGGATCTGTCAATCATCTTGGAGAAGGTCAAGGGGTCAGTGTTGGTGGCACACTGGAATCTTGTTCATGTTGTATTTGTTGTGTTTTTGTGTATTTACACAATCTACAGTCTACCATGTCACCTTGTTTGTTTTGGTTTTCAAGAGCCAGCTTGTGTGTCCTCCTTCAAACCCAATCAAAGTCAGCCAATGTTTATCTCGCTGCACTTTTTTCTTAACATCTCAAGTAGGAGATTAGTGTTTCTTGTTTATGTAATGATTTGTTTGTCTCTCCACTCCACTGTGATGTTCCTATTGAGCTTGTTATACTTGCATAAGTGCACAATCTTACACTGAGAGAATGTAATAATGTAATAGTCACAGCGTAACAGCTTGAAAATGCATTACAGCAGTCGTTGCCGCACAATTTGAGCATAAGTACCATAGCTAATGCAGTGGAATAATTGATTATTACACTTGATGACTCTCACTCAGTCACTCAGTCACTTTCCACATCCGTTTCAGTCTATCTACCTCTCGTCTCTTCTCCATCTTCCTGTCTTTCTCTTGGCTGTATGGCGTCTTGTGGTGTCTTGTACTATTTGCATTACAGGGTTCACTCTCAGACCAATATATTGAACAGTCCTGTGTATTTGTCCCTATCCTACACTTGGCCCAAGTGATCCCCACAGACCTCAGATGTACAGGGCTATGGATTTAGAGAGGTGTGCAATTGTGGGGTGCGGAAGGGTGTGCGTGTGCGGAAGAGTGTGTTAGAGGGTTGTAATTGAACATGTCCATGGCATATTTCTGACCTATTACTAGATATCACTTATTAAATATGGTGGTTACCATGGTGAATGGAACTGGCTTTCCTTTTTTTTCTCCTCCCATACTGAGAACAAGAATTCTCTCCTCTTTTCTTTATTCTCTCTCTCTCGCTCGCTCGCTCGCTCTCTCTCTCTCAACTTTGATCCATATTATCACACTGTGGTAAGTCTCTTATTGTGTCCATGCAGTCTCACGGTAATTGAGCATTAATTAACATAAACACGTTTAGCACGCATGCAAGCTGCTGATGCCGTCGTTGGAACAACTACATTTGAATTGAATATACACCATCACAGTAAATCCATTATTTATTTTAGGCAGGTTTAACTTCTTGCGGATCATTGGGATGCTAGCGTCCCATTTTGACAACTTCCGGTGAAATTGCAGAGTGCGAAACTCAAATTACAGAAATAGTAATATTTAACATTCATGAAAATACAAGTGTCATACATCAGTTAAAAGCTTAACTTCTTTTTAAATCAGCCGCTGTGTCAGATTTCATAAAGGCTTTACGGCGAAAGCACATCATGCTATTATCTGAGGACAGCACCCAGCACACAAAAGCATTAAAAACATTTTCCAACCAGGCAGATAGGCCACGAAAGTCAGAAATAGCGATAAAATAAATCACTTACCTTTTGAAGATCTTCTTCTGTTGGCACTCCAAAAGGTTCCCAGCTACATCACAAATGGTTGTTTGTTTGATAAAGTCCTTTATATCCCCAAAAACTCAGTTTAGCTGGCGCGCTTCATTAAATAATCCACCGGTTTCACTCCTTCAAAATGCAAACAAAATGAGTCCCAAACGTTACCAATAGACTTTTCCAAACAAGTCAAGCAACGTTTATAATCAAACCTCAGGTACCCTAATATGTAAATAAACAATCAAATTTAAGACAGAGAATCGTTATTGTCATTACTGGAGATAAACAACAAAGTATGCGCATTCACCAGAACGCGTAACAAACACTACAGCCAAAATGGGAGTCACTTAGAAAAACTACAAATTCTAGCAAATGTTTCCAAAACAAGCCCGAAACTCTTTCTAAAGACTGTTGATATCTAGTGGAAGCCCTAGGAACTGCAATCTGGGAGGTAAAAATGACAGCCATAGGAATCAATAGTGGGCTGAATATTTTTTTTCTGGATGGTTTGTCCTCGGGTTTTCGCCTGCTATATCAGTTCGTTATACTCACAGACATTATTTTAACAGTTTTAGAAACGTTAGTGTTTTCTATGCAAATCTACCAATTATAAGCATATCCCAGCTTCTGGGCCTGAGTGACAGGCAGTTTACTTTGGGCACGCTTGTCATCCAGACATCCAAATACTGCCCCCTAGCCCAAAGAGGTTAAAGAAACCTTATGATACGAAGAAAATATATTTCAAAAGAACAGAATATGAGTTTGTCTACTGATTGTTATCTGACTATGTGTCATGTCATAGGCTGTAGGCTTGTTCATTTAGCTGACAAGACATTCTCATAAGTCCCTTGCCATTATTTTATGTTAAATGATTATAACTGAACTTAGCTGAATAAAATAGAAAGGATATGAAGTGGCTATTTTGAGCAGAGAAGTGATGATTTGAAACAGGTCCTATACACTAGATTTAGAGTTATTTGGCAACTTTAGTTGTGAATGATACAAACCATAAAATTCCTTAGAAGTCAAAAGATATATAGGCTGCATGATGCAACTTTAGGCTATTGATGTTTTGCGAAAGTCACAAAAAAAAAGATTGTGCTCTGTTCCTTGCCTCAGGCTGCACACACTGTTCTCTCGTCAAGTTATTATATTTTCACTCAACAGACTATTCTCAATTTAAAATTGTCTTCAATAACCAGAGACTCTGGGTTCGTGCCCAGGGTCTCCCGTGACCGGGAGGTCCGTGGGGCGACGCACAATTGGCCTAGCGTCGACCGGGTTAGGGAGGGTTTGGCCAGTAGGGATATCCTTGTCTCATCCCGCACCAGTGACTCCTGTGGCGGGCCGGGCGCAGTGCTTGCTAACCAAGGTCATCAGGTGCACGGTGTTTCCACCGACACATTGGTGCGGCTGGCTTCCGGGTTGGATGCGCGCTGTGTTAAGAAGCAGTGCGGCTTGGTTGGGTTGTGTTTCGGAGGACGCATGACTTTCGACCTTCGTCTCTCCCGAGCCCGTACGGGAGTTGAAGCGATGGGACAGGATGGTAGCTACTAACAATTGGATACCACGAAATTGGGGAGAAAAAGGGGGTAAAATTCAAATAAAAAAAATAATATGTCAAATTTGTTTCGATTTAGAATGACCCATTATCAAATGGGCAGGAACAGTGACAAGAGAAAAAATACATTTCATCCGTATTTAAACTCGAATAGCGAATACGGGCCGGTTCGTTTCACTCATGTCAGGTAGCTAACTCCGGTTACTTTGCTTCATGACAAGTGATATTCTGCCCAAACTCTGTATGCCATGGGCTCTCCAACCCTGTTCCTGTAGCTACCCAGTGCTTGATTTGGGAAAGCAAGTGAAATCTGTTCTGGAACATCTGTAGTAACATGTTTCCATGAAGCTGTCCCTCTCTCTGCATGCAGAAAGGAATGATGGAGAGAGGGGAGCAGATGGAAACACATGGTTGTGAGATACTCTGCAGCTAAAGGTAATGTGTCAGCCTATTAATTAGGCTATCGCCCTATTACTAGGCTATTCCAAATCCAGTTCAAATTAACTGTAATTATAGGCTAACTCTGAATTTGTTTAAGTTAAAATTGACCAATTATGTATCAAAGATAGCTTAAATCAGTATTTATTTGAATATTTTGTGTAATATGTGGCAGACTATGTATTGTATAATGGTACAATCATTTTAATTCAGTTTTTGGGGGGCTTGGGCTCACATATAGGCCTATGCAGAGGCATACGCTCTAATATGCATATAGGTGTCACCTTAGAAAACACTGTCCATTTTGTTGTGTTAGGCTTTGAAACAACATCCATAACGTCCATGTTTTTCACTCAGTTTTCGAACCTTCTTTCTTCAAATTGATCAATCACAGTGAGGTGAGTTTTAAAAACACGACACTGTTTCGATGAGAAGTGTTTCATGTGATTTTCAATCGCGTTTGCATTGATGTCAGAGTGGTTAGAGGGACAATAGAGTCCTGAGTACCCGGCCATTAGCGACCTGATGATTATTATAGAGTTGGGTGCTACTAACACATGTCCAGAGTGCATAAGAGGTGATTACCATGACTCAACGGTCACGTAGAATTCTACTGAGGTCATGACTCATGACTCCCGGTGTGGTGGTAATACGGTCTCTGCAACAGCCCTAAGTCTTACTGCATAAACCCGGGTTGTTTTTTAGTTGTGTTGGATTAATAGCAGTTTTGGCTACAGAGCTTCAGACTTCTCGTCCACTCTGGTTGTCATACATAGGCTATATCATTTGAATGTTGTTTTTATGAATGACAGTTTTATTGAGTGTCTGAGACCTTCCAGACTGGTCAGAAATGACAAATGACATCTGTACTGCCATCTGTGTCCAGTTCAGAGTAGTTACCCTGGTCTAAAATGTATTACGTTTAATTGCAAATTGAACACAGCCATTTCAATTAGCACAGGCTGTTAGTACCTACAATCAACAGTATCATTGCCATTTGTCTATCTCACCACCTGTGATAGAGGGCCACATGGACGTTGTTAGCAGCATGTTTTAGTGGGCAGTGTAATTTATATAATTGGGCTGTGAGCTCCCCGGGAGTCCAAGAATGAACCTGCAGCTTCATCTCTAGAAGAGTCTGGGGAAGGTTCATTCTTCCCTTTGCAAGTGGCCTGCGAGGGGGTCTCACCCACAAAAATAAATCAATTTTATTCCACATTTCTGGAATGAACCCAGAGCCTAAAGATACACACAATTTGGCAAACTCTGTTTGAGACTATGATTTTTCACTGGCACCATGTGGTTTCCACCCAATAGTATGTATTATGGCAGTATTTGGATGCCATGTTGGAAGTGTTTCAAAGTACACTTATTTACAGCACTATTTGTAGCTGGTTATATCATGTTTGTTGTGGATGTGGTGTGGTGGTGATGCTGTGTTCTGTTAGAGCAGAGGGTAGCTGACTGGACTGGTTAGCTGTGCTTCCCTTCCAGCTGGCCTTGCTGCTTCTTAATCAATCTGATTCAGACCTGAGATGGAGCTTAGCGGGCCTCGACTGCAGAGAGCTTTTACACCCGATGCTACTACAAACCCCTTATCAGTCATACTGTGTTTCTGTGTGTGTGTGGGCAGATGCATACTGAGATTGAAAGCCTCTGAGAAGCGAGACAGAAATCAGGCGGCTTTGTTGCCTTCCGCCCAACATGTTACATCGCTGCATGTGGTTATTGCCCTTGCTGTGGGCTTTGCTTGACTTTTATTGACCTTGTGTGTGGTCCTCGTGACACCTTACACCTGTACTTTAACTCTGAAGTATTGAAGTTAGTCTCAAGTTGAGAAACATGTTGGCTGACTTACATAAAGGAAAGATTTATGCAAATAGGCAATCGGTAGGAGTGTTTTGTTTTGAAAAAGAGCAGACGGGTGCAGATGCTTTTTAAGAGATGGGAAAAACAAAATGCTAATTCACTGCTCTCTGCAGAGAATGAGTGACAAAGTGAGGGAGCAAGAGAGAAAGCAAAGGGAATGCCTTTTATTTTTCACTTTTTTAATGAATGTTTTCCTCTTGTCTTTTTTTGGTACGAATCGTTGCGTTGCGTTCCGAGTGTCTGTATTTTCTCATTTAACCTGGAGAGCAGACAGTGTTTTTCTACAGAGGCTGGGATGCTGCCTTGTGAGGCAGGGAGAGGGTTGATCAGAGAGCGGCGTAGTTTCCCTTAACCACTGATGTCCGAGTTATTTTTGTCAGCCACTGTAGGGTAATCTGATCCTAGATCTGTGTCAACTTCTACCTTGAGCAGCTCTCTGGGCGTCTACAAGTTCCACAGGGCTAGGATCTTCCTCCCCCGTCTCTATCACCTGGCGCCCTAGCAATGAAGCAAGTCAAGGAGAGAATGTTTAAAGGCCCTGTCTGTCGAGCTTGATGAGGTGTAATCTGCCTAGTTGAAGAGTTCAGCATCCTCCAGGCAGAAAAGTGGCACTTTAATTAGACAGTGACACCAGAGTGTTTGCGTCCCTAATGGCACCCTAAATAGTGCACTACTTTTGACCAGCGCCCATAGGGCTCTGGACAAAGGTAGTGCACTATGTAGGGATTAGGGTGCCATTTGGGACACATGCAGACATAAGAGTGAAGGGGGTGGATAGATGGAGACTCGGCTCATTGTGTCTATTTCGGGTTGATTGCCTTACCAGTGATTGATTGGTGGTCACTCAACTAAAGAACATAATGGAGTGTACGTCTTCTCTATGGAGAGAATCATTAGCACATGATGATCTGTCTCTTTCAATCTGTTTCCTAGTTCTGTTTCGCTCTCTCAAGCTTTATTGGCAAGAGAGGGACAATCCAATGCATTACAACACACAATTGAAATGACCATTGGGTTTCCTGTCCTGTCCTCAATAGTCTGTAGATGGCCATTCCAGAAGGAGATTACTACCTGCCTCTTCTTTCCAGCATGGCCAGATAGTGGCCACCACCCTATTGTCTTTGTGCATCAACATGGCGTCCAGCTAGTGTCAAAGTTAGCCAAACTCTCTCTTTACATGGTAGCCATGTGGTGTCTGATGATGACCATATCCTGTCCTCTGTTTGCAGGTACTGCGGCACCACCATAGAGATACATTATATCTCGATGGGCCAAATTCTCTCTCTTTCTCCATCAGTTATTTTGACTGATGGAACACCTTTTCCTCTTTGTGCAGGTACTACGGCGCCACCATCCTGCAGATGTCGGGAGTGCGGGATGACAAGATGGCCATCTGGTTGGCTGGGGTCACAGCTTTCACCAACTTTCTGTTCACCCTACTGGGGGTGTGGCTAGTGGAGAGGGTTGGCCGCAGGAAACTCACCCTGGGGAGCATCATTGGTAAGGGTCAGAGGGTCAGGGTAAAGATGAACGCATGGATCCTGATGATTCAGGGACACATTTAGTGTATGTGAATAGGCATATTGGATCACAGTATACGTTTCACAGATAGCTCCACAGATAGATTTTAATGGAATTACATGGACTATGTGAAATTGTAACACATGTAATTACACAGACACTAGTAGTAACCCATATTATGTCTAAAGCAGTACACTGTTTGTTTAGACTGTATGTGTATGTGTTGTTTCTCCTAGGTACATGTCTGAGTCTGTCTCTGCTGGCCATTGGGTTTCTGCTGTCTGCCCAACACACCCCTCCTGTCACCCTCCACACCACTGACCCCTCAATGGTCAACTCCACTTGCAACAGACACCTGTGAGTACTCCCAACTCTACTACTGTATCATACTGTACTATATCTGCACTGTAGTCTACTGTCTGACTCAATACTGAATATGCCGTACTATTCTGAATATTAATGGTTAAGTGTAATGTTCTGGGGGGCCTCCCGAGTGGCGCAGTGGTCTAAGGCACTGCATCACAGTGCTTGAAGCGTCACCACAGACCCGGGTTTGCTGGCCGTGACCGAGAGTCCCATAGGGTGGCGCACAATTGGCAGTTGGGGAGTTGCAGCGATGAGACAAGATCATCATTGGATATGACGAAATTGAGAGAAAAGTGGGGTAAAAATAAAATAAACATGTTCTGAAGGTAACATTGACATATGCACATCACTTTATTGTTTAGTGCAGGAGTAAAAAATGACTTAAATAAATGTAATGTAAAAGTAAACAAATGTCTCAGTATGAACCTGATCCACCATGAATTGAAGCATGGTCACTAATGAGGGTGATCTTTAATGGAAGCCTCTCCAACAAAATCCAGGTAGAATAAGCAATTCCCCAGGGCAGCTGTTTAGGCCCCTTACTTTTTTCAATCTTTACTAACAACATGCCACTGGTTTTGAGTAAAGCCAGTGTGTCTATGTATGCAGATGACTCAACACTATACACGACATCTACCAGAGGCGACTGAAATTACCACGACACTTAACAAAGAGCTGCAGGTAGTTTCGGAATGGCTGGCAAGGACTTCATTCATCCTGAATTTTTCAAAAACTTAAAGCATTGTATTTGGAACAAATCATTCACTGAACCCTAAACCTCAACTAAATATTGTAATGAATCATGTGGAAATAGAGCAAGTTGAGGAGACTAAAATATATGATTAAATATGTAAATACTTTTGTGAAGATAGCAATGTGATTTTGGCCTTATAAATTAGATAATTGCTTTTCCTATAAACTGTGCCCAATCAGTAGCCATGCCCAAGTGAGCTCAGAGTTCGTGACCGCATGACGGAACGCCACTTTGGCCAGAGTGCTTAAAAGGACTCGCTAAGAATCATCATACAGACCAAAACTTGCCAGGTTGCTGCTGGCATGTAAAGTGGTCAGGAGCTGAACCTGAATAATCAACCATTGAGACCAAGCAGACGGACGGTGTAAACCGGACGTCACGAATGGTTAAAACTATAAGACCAAGAAGACATGAGGCTGTGGTCCACATGTTGAAATGGTTAGAAACTTTGTACTGAGACCAGACAGAGTAGAGCAGTGGCTACACAACTGAAAATGTTTTAAACTCTACAGACCAGCCGACGTACAGTGGGAGCTGAACGTTACGAAATGGTTAGAAACTCTGAAACTCTCAACACAAGTGAAGAAGGTAAAGATTAGACCAGAACATTCACAGTCTGCAGTGGTGCATGAAAAAATGGTCCTACATTTTTTACTAAAGACACAAGGGGGGAAGGAAGACAATCCCCTCTGATACAACTGTTGGTACGTCTGAAGTAAGTATTCTAATGAACACTTCAAGCAGAGAAGCTCTAGAACTAAGAAGGACATTGTGGACAACCAGAGCCTTACATCAAGCCATTACCCATAGACGGGGTAGTGGCTACGTGTAATTATATATTGCATTCCTAATCCGAATGAGTGGTGGTTAGGGTGCTAAGTATTCTGGTTACTGTAAGTGTAGTTTCCAAATACATGTACGATAAGTTGACTCTCTTTGTCTCTCCCTCTCTTTGTCTTTTCCCACCCCCTTTCCATTGTGTAACAAGCCGTCATATCGTATCAGTCCACTAGGGACTTTTACCTCATGTAAGTGTGTATGGTATTCTGTGTTGTTATTTAGTTAGTTAATAAATAAATGATTAAATCAATTTGTGTAGTCCTGAATATTCAAAAGCGCTAGGGTTCTTGCGGATCTACGGATTATGCAATGTTCAGAATGAGACTGAAGAGGTACTAATGAATACTTGCCTGTTATTGATGTAAGAGATATCGGTATATCTTTAGAGTTTAAGTCGGGAGATAGTAACTTGTTAAACACCTCTTCTCTTAAAAAAAACATATCTTCCCTAATGAGTTAATTGTTACATGATTCATTTAATCGGCTAACAATTAAACATAATGAATTTGATTCAATAAATAACAGTCATCAGATTAATGATAGTCACGTCCCGACAACAGAGAGCTAACATTAATAAATGCATGTCAATCTCTCCTGACTACGTGTATTTGTGAGAGGTATTGACAGAGGTATTGCACCGAGCTGTCTGTTTGAACTACTGGCACACAGCTCGGACACCCATGCATACAAGATATGCCACCAGAGGTCTTTTCACTGTCCCCAAGTCCAGAACAGACTATGGGAGGCGCACAGTACTACATAGAGCCATGACTACATGGAACTCTATTTCACATCAAGTAACTCATGAATGCAGTAAACACATAACATACACACTAATTACACACATTATAGATATGTGGTAGTAGAGTAGGGGCCTGAGGACACACTTAATATGTTGTGAAATCTATTATGATTCTATTGTCATTTTTTAAAAATGTATAATGCCTTAATTTTGCTGGACCCCAGGACGAGTAGCTGCTGCAAAGGCAGCAGCTAATGGGGATCCATAATAAAAACAAATTAACATTTTACAGGGTTTGTTTCTTAACACATTTTCCCTGTTCTTCCATCTAGGATTAAATTAATGTTATTTCCATATTAATTGTACATCCTGTACATGTTTCTGAACACTTACCTAGCAGATTATTCCAATATCTCTGCTCTGGTCATATTTTTATTCTACCAGGGGTTCATTTTAGCTGCAACAACAGACTATATTAGCAACAGTGCTGCAGGCGTTGGGTCTCTTTTAATAGAAATGATGGCGAGAGAGAGATAGGGTGAAAGAGAGAGAGAAAGAGACCCTGTCTGCCCTCTGAAAGACTGAGCCACTCTCTGTCCTAATTTACACAACAGCATGTAGACTGAGTGTACAAAACAGGAACACATGCTCTTTCCATGACATAGACTGACCAGGTGGATCCAGGTAAAAGCTATGATCCCTTACTGTTACACTTCAATCAGTGTAGAGGAAGAGGAGGAGACAAGTTAAAGAAGGATTTTTAAGCCTTGAGCCAATTGAGACATGGATTGTGTATGTTTGCCATTCAGAGAGTGAATGGGTAAGACAAAATATTTACAGTGCCTTCGGAAAGTAATCAGACCCCTTGACTTTTTCAACATTTTGTTACGTTACAGCCTTATTCTAAAATTGATTACATATTTTTTTCCTCCTCATCAACCTACACACAATACCCCACAAAGCAAAAACAGGTTTTTAGAATTGATTGCTAATTTATGAAAAAACAAAAAATGAAATATAACATTTACATAAGCATTCACACCCTTTACTCAGTACTTTGTTGAAGCACTTTTGGCAGCGATTATAGCATGACGTTTTCTTGGGTATGACACTACAAGCTTGGCACACCTGATTTGGGGAGTTTTTCCCATTCCTCTCTGCAGATCCTCTCAAGCTCTGTCAGGTTGCATGGGGAGCGTTGCTGCACAGCTATTTTCAGGTCTCTCCAGAGATGTTCGATCGGGTTCAAGTCCGGGCTCTGGCTGGGCCAATCAAGGATTTCCTCAATCCTAACTAGTCTCCCTGTCCCTGAAAAACCTCCCCACAGCATGATGCTGCCACCACCATGCTTCACTGTAGAGATGGTGCCTGGTTTCCTCCAGATGTGACACTTGGCATTCAGGCCAAATAGTTCAATCTTGGTTTCATCAGACCAGAGAATCTGGTTTCTCATGGTCTGAGAGTCTTTGGGTGCCTTTTGGAAAACTCCAAGCGCACTCCAATCAAGTTGTAGAAACATCTCAAGAATGATCCATGGAAACAGGATGCACCTGCGCTCAATCTCGAGTCTCATAGCAAAGGGTCTGAATACTTATGTAAATAAGGCATTTGTTTTTTATGTTTAATAAATTAGCAAAAATGTCTAAAACCCTGTTTTTAGTCATTATGGGGTATTGTGTGTAGATTGCTGAGGATATTTTTCAAACTGATGTGCCAGGCACGTCCTCCATACCCCATTCCATTTTAGAATAAGGCTGTATAAACGTAACAAAATTTGGAAAAGGTCAAGTGGTCTGAATACTTTCTGAAGGCACTGTGAGTGGAACGGGGTATGGTAGGAGGTGCCAGGCGCATCGGTTTGAGTGTATCAAGAACAGCAACGTTGCTGGGGTTTTCACAATCAACAGTTTCCTGTATGTATCAAGAATGGTTCACCACCCAAAGGACATCCAGCCAACTTGATAGAATTGTGGGAGGCATTGGAGTCAACATGGACCAGTATCCCCGTGGAACGCTTTCGTTACCTTGTAAAGTCCTTGCCCTCACGAAATGAGGCTGTTCTAAAGGCAAAAGGGGGTGAAACTGAATATTAGGAAGGTGTTCCTAATGTTTTGAACACCAGTGTATATTTACCAGCACTCTCTCTGGTCACTCACAGCTGCAACAAACAAGACAGACTCATTTAAGACAGACTTGTCTTTAATGCAGGCGGAATGGATCTGCTGTTCTGTCATTAAATGGCGTAGCAGTCGGACGTGTGTTTGTCTTGTCCCGTCTTGTCCCATGTAAATAGTCGGTCTCATCGTTTTTTTTCCGTATATATTTTTTATATTTTAATCTCACTTTCCACCTACGATCTAAATATACTTTCCTGCAACCCGCCCTACCCAATAACGTACGGATCTGCTGTTTGTATGCGCATTCTGTCTCCTAGAGATGAATGTACTTTGGTGCAAAAAGTGCAAATCAATCCCAGAACAACAGTAAAGGACCTTGTGAAGATGCTGGAGGAAACAAGTACAAAATTATCTATATCCACAGTAAAACGAGTCCTATATCGACATAACCTGAAAGGCCACTCAGCAAGGAAGAAGCCACTGCTCCAAAACCACCATAAAAAAGCCAGACTACGGTTTGCAACTGCACATGGGGACAAAGATCGTACTTTTTGGAGAAATGTCCTCTGGTCTGATGAGACAATAATAGAACTGTTTGGCTGTAATGACCATCGTTATGTTTGGATGAAAAAGGGGGATGCTTGCAAGCCGAAGAACACCATCCCAACCGTGAAGCACTGGGGTACAGCATCATGTTGTGGGGGTGCTTTGCTACAGGAGGGACTGGTGCACTTCACAAAATATATGACATAATGAGGAAGGAAATGTATTTGGATATATTGAAGCAACATCTCAAGACATCAGTCAGGAAGCTAAAGCTTGGTTGTAAATGGGTCTTCCAAATGGACAATGACCCCAAGCATACTTCCAAAGTTGTGGCAAAATGGCCAACAAAGGACAACAAAGTCAAGGAATTGGAGTGGTCATCACAAAGCCATTGTCACATCTGCTCCTGCTACACCCCCTAGTGGACATCCGGTGTCTCCTTGACCTGCAGCCTTTCCACCAGTTCTCTCCCTCTCCCTCTTCTTCTCTCTCTGTGTGTGTGATTGTGTGGTTGGAGACAGGTGTGCTGGAGTCAGAGTAGTTCCCAACCAGCTGCAACCCATTCCATAATCAAGACCTCTACAAAGACTCAGTCCTGCCACTTCCACTCTGTCAGATCGTAATCTACGATCAGTTAGTCAAGCTTCTTTCTATTTGTTGTTATTTAAGAGCTGTGCCTATTTCCTTGCCTGTTTCTCCTTTCACGGCAGTTTTGCCTCTCTGACTCTGGTTCCTGTTTCCTGTTCCACATCATGCTACCCTGTTCTGGATTCAACTCATCATCACTCCCTTGGATTCCCCTCTAGACCTGTTTACCCTGTCCCAACCCAGTTCACTCCAACCTCAGCCTCCACATCTGGTTTCCTTACAACTCATCCAAGCTTCCCTGGATCTGCACTTCATCTCTCCCTGTGTTACAATAAATATCTTGCTTCATTCATCCCTGTTTCCTGGTCTGATTCTACTCTTGGCTTCCCCTGTGCTGCTCCACTTAACAGCACTAACCTCAACCCTATAGAACATTTTTGGGCAGAACTGAAAAAGCGTGTGCGAGCAAGGAGGCCTAAAAAACCGGACTCAGTTACACCAGCTCTGTCAGGAGGAATGGGCCAAAATTCACCCAACTAACTGTGGGAAGCTTGTGGAAGGCTACCCGAAACATTTAACCCAAGTTAAACAATTTAAAGGCAATGCTACCAAATACTAATTGAGTGTATTTAAACTTCTGACCCACTGGGAATGTGATGAAAGAAATACAAGCTGAAATGGATCACTCTCTCTACTATTATCCTGACATTTCACATTCTTAAAAAAAAGTGCTGATCCTAACTGACCTAACACAGGGAATATTTACTAGGATTAAATGTCAGGAATTGTGAAAAACTGAGTTTAAATGTATTTGGCTAAGGTGTATGTAAACTTCCGACTTCAACTGTAGCTGATATTCTGAAAGAGTTGCAAAATCTGGATCCCTACAAATCAGCTGGGCTAGACAATCTGGACCCTCTCTTTCTAAAATTATGCGCTGAAATTGTTGCAACCCCTATTACTAGCCTGTTCAACCTTTTTTTGCATCGTATGAGATCCCCAAAGAATGGAAAGCTGCCGCGGTTGTTCCCCTCTTCAAAGGAGGAGACACTCTAGACCCAAACTGCTACAGACCTATATCCATCCTGCCCTGCCTTTCTAAAGTCTTCGAAAGTCAAGTTAACAAACAGATCACCGACCATTACGAATTGCACCATACCTTCTCCACTATGCAATCTGGTTTCTGAGCTGGTCATGGTGCACCTCAGCCACACTCAAGGTCCTAAACGATATCATAACCGCTAGAGATAAAAGACAGTACTGTGCAGCCGTTTTCATCAATCTGACCAAGGCTTTCAACTCTGTCAATCACCGCATTCTTATCAGCAGACTCAATGGCCGTGTTTTCTCTAATGACTGCCTCGCCTGGTTCACCAACTACTTCTCAGATAGAGTTCAGTATGTCAAATCAGGGGGCCTTTGTCCGGACCTCCGGCAGTGTCTATGGGTGTGCTACAGGGTTAAATTCTCGGGCCTACTCTTTTCTCTGTTTATATCAATGATATCGCTCTTGCTGCTGGTGATTCTCTGATCCACCTCTATGCAGATGACACCATTCTGTATACATCTGGCTCTTCTTTGGACACTGTGCTAACAAACCTCCAAACAAGCTTCAATGCCATACAACACTCCTTCCGTGGCCTCCAACTGCTTTAAAATGCTAGTACAACTAAATGCATGCTCTTCAACCAATTGCTGCCCACACCTGCCCGCCCGCCTAGCATCACTACTCTGGACGGTTCTGACTTAGAATATGTGGACAACTAAACTCTGTAAACTCTCCTTCCAGACTCACATTAAGCATCTCCAGTACAAAATTTGATCTAGAATCGGCTTCCTATTTTGCAATAAAGCCTCCTTCACTCATACTGCCAAACATACCCTCATAAAACGGACTATCCTACCGATCCTTGACTTTGGCGATGTCATTTACAAACTAGCGTCCAACACTCCACTCAGCAAACTGGATGTAGTCTATCACTATTTTTTCACCAAAGCCTCATATACTACCCACCACTGCGACCTGTATGCTCTCATTGGCTGGCTCTCATTGGCTGTCCCACGCTACATATTCGTCGCCAAACCCATTGGTTCCAGGTCATCTTTAAGTATTTGCTAGGTAAAGCCCCGCAAGATCTCACCCTGTGGGGTCAAAATGATCACAAGCAAAAATCCCAGAACCACCAGTGAGCCCCGCTTTTTCTCAGCTCACTGGTCTCCATAGCAACACCCACCCGTAGCACATGCTCCAGCAAGTATATTTTACTGGTCATCGCCAAATCCAACACCTCCTTTGGCCGCGTTTCCTTCCGGTTCATATGACATTCTCCCAATCTTTTTCTGGATCATCCAAATGCACTCTAGCAAACTTCTGACGGGCCTGGACATGTACTGGCTTAAGCAGGGGGACATGTCTGGCACTGCAGGATTTGAGACCCTGGCGGCGTAATGTGTTACTGATGGTAGGCTTTGTTACTTTGGTCCCAGCTCTCTGCAGGTCATTCACTAGGTCCCCCCGTGTGGTTCTGGGATTTTTGCTTGTGATCATTTTGACCCCACAGGGTGAGATCTTGCGTGGAGCCCCAGATCGATGGAGATTATCAGTGGTCTTGTATGTCTTCCATTTCCTAATAATTGCTCCCACAGTTGATTTATTCAAACCAAGCTGCTTACCTATTGCAGTTTCAGTCTTCCCAGCCTGGTGCAGGTCTACAATTTTGTTTATGGTGTCCTTTGACATCTCTTTGGTCAATGCCATAGTGGAGATTGGAGTGTGACAGTTTGAGGTTGTGGACAGGTGTCTTTTATACTGATAACAAGTTCAAACAGGTGCCATTATTACAGGTAACGAGTAGAGGACAGAGGAGCCTCTTAAAGAAGAAGTTACAGGTCTGTGAGAGCCAGAAATCTTGCTTGTTTGTAGGTGACCAAATACTTATTTTCCACCATAATTTGCAAATAAATTCATTAAAAATCCTACAATGTGATTTTCTGGATTTTTCTTCTCATTTTGTCTGTCATATTTGAAGTGTACCTATGATGAAAATGACAGGCCTCTCTCATCTTTTTAAGTGGGAGAACTTGCACAATTGGTGGCTGACTAAATACTTTTTTGCCCCACTGTAGCCCATCTATAAATAGCCTACCCCACTACCTCATCCCCATATTGTTATTAATTTTGTTTTGCTCTTTTGCACCCCAGTATCTCTACTTGCACATCATCATCTGCACATCCATCACTCCACTGTTTAATGCTAAATTGTAATTATTTCGCCACTATGGTCTATTTTTTGCCTTACCTCCCTAATCTTACTAATTTGCACACACTGTACATACACTGCTCAAAAAATAAAGGGAACACTTAAACAACACAATGTAACTCCAAGTCAATCACACTTCTGTGAAATCAAACTGTCCACTTAGGAAGCAACACAGATTGACAATAAATTTCACATGCTGTTGTGCAAATGGAATAGACAACAGGTGGAAATTATAGGCAATTAGCAAGACACCCCCAATAAAGGAGTGGTTCTGCAGGTGGTGACCACAGACCACTTCTCAGTTCCTATGCTTGATGTTTTGGTTACTTTTGAATGCTGGCGGTGCTTGCACTCTAGTGGTAGCATGAGACGGAGTCTACAACACACCAGGATGGCACATCAATGCGAGCTGTGGCAAGAAGGTTTGCTGTGTCTGTCAGCGTAGTGTCCAGAGCATAGAGGCGCTACCAGGAGACAGACCAGTACATCAGGAGACGTGGAGGAGGCCGTAGGAGGGCAACAACCCAGCAGCAAGACCACTACCTCCGCCTTTGTGCAAGAAGAAGCAGGAGGAGCACTGCCAGAGCCCTGCAAAATGACCTCCAGCAGGCCACAAATGTGCATGTGTCTGCTCAAACGGTCAGAAACAGACTCCATGAGGGTGGTATGAGGGCCCGACATCCACAAGTGGGGGTGGTGCTTACTGCCCAACACCGTGCAGGACGTTTGGCATTTGCCAGACAACACCAAGATTGGCAAATTCGCCACTGGCGCCCTGTGCCCTTCACAGATGAAAGCAGGTTCACACTGAGCACATGTGATAGACGTGACAGAGTCTGGAGACGCCGTGGGGAACATTCTGCTGCCTGCAACATCCTCTAGCATGACCGGTTTGGCAGTGGGTCAGTCATGGTGTGGGGTGGCATTTCTTTGGGGGGCCGCACAGCCCTTCATGTGCTCACCAGAGGTAGCCTGACTGCCATTAGGTACCGAGATGAGATCCTCAGACCCCTTGTGAGACCATATGCTGGTGCGGTTGGCCCTGGGTTGCTCCTAATGCAAGACAATGCTAGACCTCATGTGGATGGAGTGTGTCAGCAGTTCCTGCAAGAGGAAGGCATTGATGCTATGGACCGGCCCGCCCGTTCCTCAGACCTGAATCCAATTGAGCACATCTGGGACATCATGTCTCACTCCATCCACCAACGCCACATTACACCACAGACTATCCAAGAGTTGGCGGATGCTTTAGTCCAGGTCTGGGAGTAGATCCCTCAGGAGACCATCCGCCACCTCATCAGGAGCATGCCCAGGCATTGTAGGGAGGTCATACAGGCACATGGAGGCCACACACACTACTGAGCCTCATTTTTACTTGTTTTAAGGACATTACATCAAAGTTGGATCAGCCTGTAGTGTGGTTTTCCACTTTAATTTTTGAGTGCGACTCCAAATCCAGACCTCCATGGGTTGATACATTTGATTTCCATTGATACTTTTTGGGTGATTTTGTTGTCAGCACATTCAACTATGTAAAGAAAAAAGTATTTAATAACAACATTTAATTCATTCAGATCTACGATGTGTTATTTTAGTGTTCCCTTTATTTTTTTGAGCAGTGTATATTTTTTTGTGTTATTGACTGTACATTTGTTTATCCCATGTGTAACTCTTTGTTGTTGTTTTTGTCGAGCTGCTTTGCTTTATCTTTGACAGCTCGCAGTTGTAAATGAGAACTTGTTATCAACTGATCTACCTGGTTAAATAAAGGTGAATTGTTTAAAAAAATTGTGAACTGTGAATGAAATGGGTCTGCCATATGCTCGTCACACTACACACTCACGCATGCCCACACATGGATGCACAAACACACACACAAATACTGCACGTACTCACACAGACATAGATTATTCTCATGTTATCAAAGTAGAGCTCAAGATAGCATCTTCTCCATTCACAGTGAGTAAATGTGTTCTGTTATACCTCCTCAAGGATCTTGTCTCTGTTTATGACATCTCTGTCCAATCCTCCTGTCATCCCAGGCTGTGTGAGGCATGTATGCTGGACCCGGGGTGTGGCTTCTGTTACCGTGAAAACAGCACAGCTCTGTTCGCCTCCTCGTGTGTACCTGTCAATACAGCCTCCACTGAGAAGGCAGCCTGGGGCAGGTGAGCTATGTATCTGTCAATACAGCCTCCACTGAGAAGGCCGCCTGGGCAGGTGAGCTACAGGCGGCACTAAGGGGAGGGAGTGTGTTTGCACATAGGGCAGCAGGGGGTAGGTGAGTCATAGAATGTGCTGTGTGTGGGTTTATTCGTTGTGTGTTTGTGAAGGGGATGGAGGGGGTTAGTGGAAGAAGGCTGGAGAAGTGGTTATTCTATAATACTGTACTCATAGCATCCCTCTATCCATAACATAACTACTGTTGCTACAATACAATAACTGTCTTGTACCATGTTATTCCAGGTGTTCCAACTCGACCCAGCTGAGAGTCCATACGTACTGGGCCTATAACTACTGTCCCACCTCCTACTCCTGGGTGGTCCTACTGGGTCTTGTTCTCTATCTGGCCTTCTTCGCCCCAGGTGAGAGGCAACACTGATCTATGTAGGGATTCAATTTACGCTGTATTTCACTTTCACTGTGAGGCAGCTACTAACTAAAGAAATGCATTATTAGAAAATGTGATCTCATTTCAAGTTTGGCGTCAACCATGCATTGATGTCATTTGGTATACTTGCTTAAAGGTTTGTATGCTTATTGTATATACATCTTGATTCAACATTGTTTGCATGTGGGGTGTAGTTACTGTACTGTAGAGCTATCGTAAGGCCTGTGTCATCCCTCTACTTCCAGGTTTGGGTCCAATGCCGTGGACAATCAACTCTGAGATTTACCCCCTGTGGGCCCGGAGCACAGGGAACGCCTGTTCAGCTGGAGTCAACTGGACGTTTAACTTCCTGGTCTCCCTCACCTTCCTCCATGTGGCTCAGAACCTCACCTACTACGGTAACACACATCTTCCTCCATGTGTTCCAGTCCCTCACCTACTACGGTACAAACCGTAGGCACTGATCAATACCTCACTTACAGGACATCCTTGATCAATCAACCTGAACAGCATGTATGCTTCTACTGCAGGATCTGACCTTTGTTGGACATTTGATTAATCTAGAGAGACTAGAGATATTTTATGATAGGCTCGATGTGTAATGAATGTAGTTTCATCATGTTTGATTACTTGCTGTCATTTAATAATGTGCAGTAGATACTGGATAGCGTTTGACAGAATTGTACAGTTGCAGACTAGAACTGATCTCTGCTGTCAGCACAGGAAAACCTCTGGGCCCTTCTTGGTCAAGTCACGTATGGTAGTCAGGGAAAAACTGTAGGCCCTATTAATGACTGACAGATGATGTATTGTTGATTGTGTAGTTGTTGTTATTTCCCAGGAGCGTTTTTCCTTTACTCCAGCCTGGCTCTGCTTGGGTTCTTCTTCATTTACGGCTGTCTGCCTGAAACAAAGAGCCGGAGGCTGGAGGAGATTGAGTCCCTGTTCGACAACCAGCTGTGCTCCTGCGGGGCCACAGACTCTGATGAGGACCGGCAGGTGGAGTACATCAGGGTGAAGGGGAGCAACTACCACCTCTCTGATAACGATGCCTCCGACGTGGATTAGCCCTAGCCTGAGTGCCAGTCAGTTTGTGCTTTCATGCCAACTCATTGTCATGCCAAATAATGGCTTGATGATGACAGCCATGGAGTTGGCAAGAGCACACAGATCTGGTCACAGTCTAGTTTGTAACTTTGGCCTTGGATTTTGTCCCTGTTCTCTCAACTCAGAAAGTATGTATCAAGTGTTTCGGAGTAGGTGTGTTGATTTAGGATTAGTTTGGCCTTTTATCATAATTAATAATATTACATGGACAGGAAGCTTGATTACATACAGCCTCTGATCTACAACCTCTCCGAGTCCTGTTCTCTGGTTTGCCTCACAGTCACGTAGGTTACATTGCTCCATCTTTTTCACACACAGGGTAGCTATTTATAACACAAGTTACTTACACATTTGATTTTGCCAATGTAATGTTGTAGTTACTTCTATAGTTTGATAAGAATCTTCTTTTTGATTTATAAACCATCATGTATAGTATTAAGCATACATTACATTCAAATTTATCCTCAGCATTTAGACATCCATTTTACTGTTTATATGTCGCATTAATATGAATTTCCATATATGAGGCAGACCAACAATTAACAAAACTATTGCATTTTCCCTCACATAAAAAACCCTATGATTAGAGATAAAACCTCTTCACAACAAAACCTTTATTGTAGGAGTCCAAACGTCCACTAAAATGGCCATGATATTACAAGTTTTAAAATCAGAGAGAGGGATTGTAATATAGTGTTGATACCAGTATGCCTTTCTATATGAAACAACTCAGAACAATATTGTCTCAGCTTGTCTGTAGCATCACAAATGGGGTGTCAGACACTAGTAGTACACCTGGGCTTTGCATCCCAAACGGCACCCTATTCCTAGTGCACTACTTTTAACCAGAGACCTATGGGCCTTGGTCAAAAGTAGTGCAGTATAAAGGGAATAGCATACCATTTGGGACTTAGCCTGTTCTCTGTCTATGATGATGTTCAGTCTTGCTTTGCTATTTGTTTTATCATGTTTGTTGATAAGCTACAGTAGCACATGACCCATCTCTGTTTTCTCATTAGTAAACCTATGGATTATTATGCCATTTATTCTAATATATTTTACCCATGATGTCGGTGCCTGTACTGAAGTGAAATGTCAGAAGGAGTTGACTATATGGCCAGCCAGCGTGATGGTAGCCTTTCAGAAGTTGCAAATGTCTTTATTGATCGATGTAGACTAGACTATTCATTGGGTTGTACCTCAGTCTCTGAGGGAATAACCATGCATTGAAATGGACAGTTTAGTCGGTTAATGTCACACACAGTTGTTCTTTGGGAAAACAATGTCAGAAATAATGTCTTATTTTGTCTCCATTTTACGTTGTCTTCCTCCACAGCCTTATGTACAAATTGCAATGCATACTCTTCACGTAAAAGAGCTGGGGTTCTCGTGTTCTAAAGGGTCGAGGAGTACCGTATTGTACTTGCAATGTTGTTTTATAGATCGTAAAACTATATAAGGTGACACCTTTTTAGTTGAGTACTTGAGTACACATAGATTTGAGTGTAGCAGACTGGTTGAAAGTGGTCAACATAATGTCGCTGAGAATATGTCTGTGTATTATTGTCTGTGACAAAACAAGATAGATAGCTACTATTGGGAATTCAAATAGGATTTTCTCTAGACTGAAATGAAATGACAGCATTTCAAAGGATCACAGTTCATTGGAACATCAGTGTCAATACTGGATTATTGAGTATTTATTATCAATATTTGAGTATTTGTTTAGAAATGTGATTAGAAAAGAGAGGATACTAGAGGTAGTCTAAACTGGAGGTTCACTGGAAGATATGTCTTTTTTTTATTATCAGTTTGTTTTAAAGAGAAAAACACTTTATTGCACACCCCCTTCACAAAGGTGACAACATTGCCGTCATGTAACAAACTTGAGATAGTGTCAAACAAGTTATTTGATGTTTTGTGATTTTATGAAAAATGTTCAACAACTCCTTGTGTTATTATTATATTGCCTTCTTACATTTACATTTACATTTAAGTCATTTAGCAGACGCTCTTATCCAGAGCGACTTACAAATTCTTTGCTTTAATTCATAAATGGGGACATCCAATGTGTTTATGGTGAACGGGTGCAATTGTTTCTATGTGAAAACAAATGAAATGCATTGTTTCTATTCTAGATTATGAAGAAGAACTAGTGAAGATTTAAAAAAAATGCATCCAGTGCTGTATAGTATACATTTGATTATTGTTGCTGTAAATGTTTTGCTAGAATTTATATTCTATCAAAGTAAATATATTCATGAGAATCTAGAACACTTAAATATGTATTGGGAAAAAATAAACTAATTATCTTGCAATGTCTGGCTTTCGTTTTAATGTAGAATCCCAAGGGCATTGTTATAAACCTTTAAATATGCAGAAACAGATTCTGTGGTAATGGGATGTTGTTGATAGTATTGTCCACAACTCTTAAAGGGATACTCTCCTCTCCTGTCCTTCCCACCTCTAATCTTTTTTCCTCTGCTTCAGCATGAGCAGAATGTCTGCTATTTCCTGAAGTGTCTCAACCTCCTCTGAAAGCCTGTTAACTCCGCTCTCAGCAGTGACCTCCTCCCTCTCCTCTGCACTCCCTCTTCGTTTCTCCTCTTTGTCATCTGGAACATCTTCTCTAAGAGGAACATTCTCAACAGGTTCCAGGACCTCTCTTTCATCTTCCTGTCCTCTATGCTGCAGCTGCTCATCTCTCAAGTCTGGATGGAAGAGAGAAAAACATCATCAGGGAGCAACATCCATTTTCAAAATACTACTGAAAATACAAAAAAATAACACCATTATGAATCTCGGTCCATAAGAAAATAACTGCAATAAACTGTATGGAAGAATGTCAACATATTGGGGACACTGCCCTGTGTAAGGTGCCGTCTTTCGGATGGGACGTTAAACGGGTGTCCTGACTCTGAGGTCATTAAAGATCCCATGGCACTCATCGTAAGAGTAGGGTTGTTAACCCCGGTGTCCTGGCTAAATTCCCAATCTGGCCCTCAAACCATCACGGTCACCTAATAATACCCAGTTTACAATTGGCTCATTCATCCCCCTCCTCTCCCCTGTAACTATTCCCCAGGTTGTTGATGTAAATAATAACGTGTTCTCAGTCAACTTACCTGGTAAAATAACAGATTACTAAAATAAATATACAGATCAGAGTAAATATCATTGCAGTATAACGTGTGCTTGTTACACGCATTCACTAGCTTTACATTCAATCGATTATCTATGACAAATTGATTGATTTGGAAATCATCTGCCATAGATATGTCTATATCGGCTACACTGATTTGTTAATTACATTTAAAAACATTTGCTATTTATACCTTTTACATCATTGGTGGTGAGAACGTCTAGTATAGAGGTAGTGGGTCTCTGAATAAACACTCTACTCTCAGTGTTAGTGTTACGACACTTGTTAGAAGGGATGATTGATGGATGGTGCCCAGTTCCAGCCTTGAGCTCTCTGGCTGTTGATTTTCTCCATGGCGTTTGCTCTTCTCCATCCTTCCTGGATCTGTCTGATAATGCTCTGTGTGTCTGTTGTCTCATAGACTCCTCTCTGTGACTTGCCTGCCCTCTGGTAGTTGGGGTCGGTATTACATTGTAAGCAGACTTGTGGGATTCAGAGTCCATGAGGTTGTTCTCTTTACACTCCAGTCCAAAACTGCACTGAGTTGAAACGTCCGATGTTGGACATTTCGAGGTGATGGTGGTGACAGTCTGTGTTCCCATTTCTCGTGTTTGTGTTTCTCGTGTTCCGGTGGCTTCCATCTTTTGTTGGTGAATCTCAGAGCACTGTGATTCAGACAGAGGACAAGATGGGACATACTGATCATTTATAACCCTAACCTGGCCGTTACTGTCATCTGTAACTGCACAGCCTGACCGTCTATCAGTGTAGCCGGAGCTCTCCAAAGCTCTCTGGTCTCTATGATCTCTCTGGTCGTTTCCACAGTTCCCTGTGCATTGAGGCCTAGTGGGTGGGGTGTAAGGTCTGGGTTGAGACTGAGGGTGACCCAGTTGTTGTGTGTTCCAATGTGATGAGACTTGGCTGAGGATAGGGAACTCTTCACTACAGGACCTCCCTGTGTGTGACTGTGAGGATCCACCCTGGTGACACTGGTGATAATCCTCCACCTCCTGATATGACATTTAAAGATTAGTATGAAAATATGCAGCCTAAGTCCCAGATCTGTATGTGATGTCTTGTCAACTCCATTGCTGTCATTGTCATGCTACGTGACAGCAATGGAGTTGACGAGACAGCACAAACAGATCTGGGACTCAGGCTAAGAAATTATGTTGATATTACCACGTAAATGCAAAGCAGTTACTATGTAACAACATGTTATAAACAGTAATTATGCAAACTTATAAGAGCAACTAAATGTAAAGTGTTACCAAGTCAGTAATGGTAGGCCTATGGGGTCTATGGAAAATCAAAGCATCCCCTTACAGTATATTAACCAAAGCAGATGTAAACAGTATTAATTGTTGTTTACTTACGTCATCATCAGAGTCTGAACTAAAGTAACCTCCTCTTGGAGAGTAACTGGGCGATGATTCGCAGAATTCCTTAGGACCATGATGAGTGTTTCCAGGACAAGCTGAAGACAGATCTGCAAGTAAGTCTCTACCAGGTTGCGTCCCAAATGACACCCTATTATTCCTCATTAAGGGAGTAGGGTGCCATTTGGGACTCAAGCCATCAGTGTCAGACAGATGGTGAACAGCAGATGATTTTGAATATACTGTGGAAACTTACATGAGCTGACATCAGTGCAGTTGGAAACCTGTTGGAATACAGGCGTAACAATGAAACAGGCTAGCCTTGACTGTATGAACACATTTCCCCTTACCTTTACCTACTATCATTCTCTCATCAGGTCCTCAGTGGCTCAGTTGGTAGACCATGGTACTTGCATTGCCAGGATAGTGGGCTCGATATCCGAGACCACCAGTATGTAAAATGTTTGCACGCATGACTCTAGTAGCTTTGGAAAAACTGTCTGCTAAATTGTATTGTATTTTATCGTCATCATTGTTTATCTCTGAAATTATTCCAATTCTGCCACTAGGTGGGATTAGACACCTGATGCTGCTGCCTGCAATTACCTGAGTCAGAAAATCAGGTTCAGGGTCTTGGCTCTGTGATTCATTCACATCTCTGGAAGACGTTGGTACTTCCTCCTTGAGATATATCTTAGACATCCCCTTCTTAAAATTAGCTGCTGGGATGAAATGACATACATACAGTACCAATCAAAAGTTTGGACACACCTACTCATTCAAGGGTTTTTCTTTATTTTCACTATTTTCTACATTGAAATAACATATATGGAATTATGTAGTAACCAAAAAAGTGTTAAACAAATCCAAATATATTTTGTATTTGAGATTCTTCAAAGTAGCTCTTTGCCTTGCTAACAGCTTTGCACACTCTTGGCATTCTCTCAACCAGCTTCCCCGTGTAATGTGGACGCTGGGAGTCGGGAAGCAAGTGCAGGAGCCGTCCCCCACGATGTCGGGAGTCCAGTAGGGATCTGACGGCATAGGCGGGACCTCCCTCGACGTCCTGAGGAGTGGGTGGGTGTTGTGGGGGACAGCATCAGCCAGGGGACCAGGAACCACCAGAAGGGAGACATGAAATGAAGGTGAGATCCGGTAATCACTGGGAAGCTGTAACCTATAAGTCACCTCGTTAACCCTCTGGAGAACTTTGGACGGCCCCACAAACCGGGGACTCAGCTTCTTACAGGGCAGGCTGAGTGGGAGGTTCCTGGTGGAAAGCCAAACGGTCACCAGGATGGAACATGGGCGCCACACTGAGGTGGCGATCCACCTGCTCCTTCTGGCGATGGACGACACGCTGGATCCTCACATGAGCATCACTCCAAACCTCCTCTGTGCGCCGGAATCATTCGTCCACAGCAGGGGCCTTGGTATGGCTTGGAGTCCATGGAGCCAGTGAGTAAGCCCAGTGGAGGAGTGACGTAATGAATTCTGTGGATATTCCACCCAGGGAAGGAATCAGGCCCACTTCCCCTGCCGGTCCTGGCAGTGACTCATCAGGAACCTCCCCAGCTTCTGGTTCATCCTCTCCACCTGCCCGTTGGACTGAGGCCGGTACCTAGAAGTGAGGCTGACCGTGACCCCCAGATTCTCCATGAAAGCCCTCCATACCCGTGACATGAATTGGGGGCCACGGTCAGAGACAATGTCCTCCGTGAAGGCCATTAAGGAAGGGTGACCAGAGACAGGAATAAACTGGCATGATTTAGAAAATCTGTCCACAATCACCAGAAGGGTGGTGAAACCGTCAGAGGACGGGAGATCGATAACAAAGTCAATGGATAGATGAGACCAGGGACGCTGAGGCACGGGAATGGGAAGGAGCTTCCCTGCTGGAGAGTGCCGTGAGACTTACTTTGGGCACACACAGAACAGTAGTTGACGTAGCGAGTAACGTCCTGCGACAAGGTGGGCCACCAATACTTTTTTTTGACATTAAGGTGGGCCACCAATAATCTTTTCCCCATTGTAGATGCGCTCAGGAGAACAGGTAGTGATTAAGGATGTCCAGCGACATCCGATTCCAGCATATGACCAGACCGTGATTCTCATCCTTGACCATGAGATGGTTATCAAGAGCTTGAACTGTGAAAGAAAGGGATGTTTTCCTGGTGGAGGAGAGCGGGTATGAGGGGATGTTCAGAGAGGATGCAAGGATCTGGTCAATTCCCCGCGGCACCGGAATCCACTAGCGTTGTAGAAACAGTACATGAGCGACAGTTAGCTAGTGTAATCGACACTAAAAGGGTTTAGCAGAAACGGATGAAGATGGGATACTCACACCTGCCCCAGGAGGTGGAAGATCACGTGACCATCCCTCTGGGCTTGTGGATCCCGAGTTGGGACGTACCGGACACTACTGAAGCTGGTGCCGCCCTTGACCACTATAGAGACAGAGCCACAGCTGTCTCCGTCTGCGCCGCTCTGCCGCGGGGAGGTGTGTGACCGCTACCTCCATAGGTTCAGGCTCTGCTACAGAGTGTTCACTGAGGGAAGGAGAGAAGCGATGTGGGTACGGAGGCTCCCGAATTAGATTATCCAATCGGATGGCCATCGCGATGAGTGTGTCCAAGGAGAGGCTGTCGTCACAACATGCCAGTTCCGTTTGGACCTCCTCTCGCAGTCCTCTTTGGAATAGTGTACGGAGCACCTGCTCATTCCATCCACTGGATGCTGCTACTGTCCGAAAGGTGAGCGCGTAACCGGTAGCAGTCTGGTCATCTTGCCATAGTTGGAGAAGGCGCTCACCCCCCTCTCTGCCCTACGAAGCCAGCTCCTCCTCTCTCCCAGACGGCCGTAGCCTGCTCCAACGCTCGCCCAGTCAGCAGATAAATAACCGTGGCAACCTTGGACCTCTCTGTGGTGGGGGCTCCCATCTGATACGCAAATTAGAGGGAGCACTGGAGTAGGAAGCCACAACATTTAGATGGGGTTCCGTCATATTTATCCGGGAGGGACAAACGGGCATCGCTGACCTGGGCGGACAGCTGAATGGACTGATGTGCTGGCTCGCCGGGTCGACTGGTGGAAGAGTATCCTCTGCTAGTGGAAGGCAACGCCTCTCGGGCATGTTCGAGACGTTGAAGACTGCAAAGAACCTCTTCCATAGCCGTCCCCAGTTGCGCCAGCTGGTCGTGGTGTTTACGAAGTAAGTATCCCTGTTCGTCGACCGTCTGGGAGATGCTCTGATTTCCTGCTGCTTCCATTTGGTGAGGCAGTATTCTGTAACGTGGATGCTGGGATTCGGGAAGCAAGTGCAGGTGGTGAGTTTAATAATAAACGGAACATGGAGCAAAACAAGAAACACGAGTAGTGTACAGACATGAAACACATAGTCAATACTGCCTTGGGAATGGAACTAAGGGAGTAACAGATATAGGGGAGGTAATCAGAGAAGTGATTGAGTCCAGGTGTGCCTCATGCCTGGAGGTGTGTTGGGTCATTGTCCCGTTGAAAAACAAATGATAGTCCCACTAAGTGCAAACCAGATGGGATGGCGTATTGCTGCAGAATGCTGTGGTAGCCATGCTGGTTAAGTGTGCCTTGAATTCTAAATAAATCACAGACAGTGTCACCAGCAAATCACCCCCACAACATCACACCTCCTTCTCCATGTTTCACAGTGGGAACCACACATGCAAAGATCATCTATTCACCTACTCTGCGACACGGCAGTTGGAACCAAAAATCTCAACTTTGGACTCTCAGATCAAAGGACAGATTTTCACCGGTCTAATGTCCATTGCTCATGTTTCGTGGCCCAAGCAAGTCTCTTCTTATTATTGGTTTCCTTTAGTAGTGGTTTCTTTGCAGCAATTCAACCATGAAGGCCGGATTCACGCAGTTTCCTCTGAACAGTTGATGTTGAGATTTGTCTGTTACTTGAACTCTGTGAAGGATTTATTTGGCCTGCAATTTCTGAGGCTGGTAACTAATGAACTTGATCATCAACAGTTGAGAACTCCATGTCTTCCTTTCCTGTGGCGATCCTCATGAGAGCCAGTTTCATCATAGCTCTTGATGGTTTTTGCAACTGCACTTGAAGAAACTTTAAAAGTTCTTGAAATTTTATGGATTGACTGACTTTCATGTCTTAAAGTAATGATGAACTGTTGTTTCTTGTTGCTTATTTGAGCTGTTCTTGCCATAATATGGACTTAGTCTTCTACCAAATAGGTCAATCTTCTGTATACCCCCCCCCCCCCCCCCCACACACACACACCTTGTCACACCACAACTGTTTGGCTCAAAAGCATTAAGGAAAGAAATTCCACAAATGAACTTTTAACAGGGCACACCCGTTAATTGAAATGCATTCCAACTGACTACCCCATGAAGCTGGTTGAGAGAATGCCAAGAGTTTGCAAAGCTGTCATCAAGGCAAAGGGTGGCTACTTCGAAGAATCTTAAATATAAAATATATTTTTGATTTGTTTAACAATTTTTTGGTTACTACATGATTCCATATGTGTTATTTCATAGTTTTGATATCTTCGCCGTTATTCTACAACGTAGAAAATAGTACAAATAAAGAAAAACCCTGGAATGAGTAGGTATGCCCAAACATTTGACGGGTACTGTACATCAATAAAGAGAGATTGGCAAACTTTATGCAAAAACATGTATCATAGTTTTAGTGAAGGGACATGATTAATAGCCTACATAATGCACACTAGACATGTATGCGTAGCAAATGGAACCCTATTACCTACAGTGCTATACTTCTGACCAGAGCCCTATGGGCCCTGTCCAAAAGTAGTGCACTCTATAGGGCATAGGGTGCCTTTTGGAATGCAACAGTACCTTCACTTCCATATTCCTCATTACTGCAGGCCCTGAAGAGTGCTTTCTCGTGTTGCTCTTCACTCTCTATTTGGTTGAGAGAGAACTCCAAGGTGTGGTCTTTGCCCTCCGATTGGTTGATAGAGAACCCCACTGCGTGCATGACATGGTCTCTGGTGTCTGTGCTACTGGGTAGGCAGATGCATACCCCATTCGTCAGTGCACGTTATGGAAATATCAACTAATACATCTGTCTTCACAGATGTAATCAATACAGCAATGGAAATCAGGATAAAAATAATATCAGTTCAGGGGGGGTTGTCAATCTCGATAATGTATGAACAGAAGATGCTGCATATCAGGTAAAAACACATCTTTGATATTTCAGTTCAGTACTCACTCAGGCTCTGTGCCTCCAAACAGTACCCTGGACATAGTGGGGGTCATGTTCAGCTGCTGTTTGGGTCCACTTGGTCCTGTGGCCCATGGGGAACACTCTCTCCTCCCTCCTGGCTGAGAGAAAGGTCTAAACTACAAAATCAAATATCCATTATGTTTCAGTTATATTTTTTCTTTACTTTACAAAACTGTTAGTACAGTGGAATGAATGCACATTAATTTGTCTTTGTTTCATGTGTTTGTGGGGTAGAGGTGGGGTTAAATCCATTCCAAATGAAGGAATACTGTTACTATGACTGTATTTGAATGAATACCTGTAGTTGCTCTGAGGTGGAGGTATCCCATGGGGTTCTAGGGGAGCAGTGTAGCTGTGGCTGGACCTGTGCTATCTGCTGGAGGGAGAACAGGCCTGCCCCTGAGGAGGAGACTGACGACGATGCCGAGCAGAAGGGGCTCAGGGTGTCCTGGATGCGTTGCTGGTAGTCTGACGTACTGGTGTCTGACATGTTCGACTCCAGCACTGGTGAGAGCTGAGAGCAACAACCAATGAACCAGCCAAATGTCACAAGGTTGAGTCAACATTTCCATAAAGCTTACTGTATCTGTATTTTCAGAAATATGATCAAAAGAGTACTAGTGAAGTAAGGTGATGTATTTATGTTGTCAGAAAAAATGAATCAGTGTGAGTAAATGCCGACTGACCTGTCTACACTTGAATCCATCAGGAATGCAGTGCTTTCTCTTTCTAGCAGTCTGGACACTAAAATACATGAGTAGTACACTACCGTTACTACAAATACTTGAATGTCATTAAAGATGAGTAACTGTTTCACTTTTCCTCCTAAAATTATTCTATAATTGCTTGACGTGATCTTCCTGTCCGGGTTGGCGCCCTTCCTTGGGTTGTGCTGTGGCGGAGATCTTTGTGGGCTATACTCAGCCATGTCTCAGGATGGTAAATTGGTGGTTGAAGATATCCCTCTAGTGGTGTGGTGGCTGTGCTTTGGCAAAGTGGGTGGGATTATATTCTGCCTGTTTGGCCCTGTCCGGGGGTATCGTTGGATGGGGCCACAGTGTCTCCCGACCCCTCCTGTCTCAGCCTCCAGTATTTATGCTGCAGTAGTTTATGTGTCGGGGGGTTAGGTCAGTCTGTTATATCTGGAGTATTTCTTCTGTCTTATCTGGTGTCCTGTGTGAATTTAAGTATGCTCTCTCTAATTCTCTTTTTCTCTCTGTCTCTCTCATGACCTGAGCCCTAGGACCATGCCTCAGGACTACCTGGCCTGATGACTCCTTGGTGTCCCCAGTCCACCTGGTCGTGCTACTACTCCAGTTTCAATTGTTCTGCCTGCGGCTATTGAACCTTGACCTCTTCACCGGACGTGCTACCTTGTCCCAGACCTGCTGTTTTCAACTCTCTAGAGACAGCAGAAGCGGTAGAGATATTCTGAATGATCGGCTATGAAAAGCCAACTGACATTTACACCTGAGGTGCTGACCTGTTGCAGCCTCAACAACCACTGTGATTATTATTGTTTGACCCTGCTGGTCATCTATGAACATTTGAACATCTTGGCCATGTTCTGTTATAATCTCCACCCGGCACACCCAGAAGAGGACTGGCCACCCCTCATAGCCTGGTTCCTCTCTAGGTTTCTTCCTAGGTTCTGGCCTTTCTAGGGAGTTTTTCTACACCTGCATTGCTTGCTGTTTGGGGTTTTAGACTGGGTTTCTGTATAGCACTTTAAAATATCAGCTGATGTAAGAAGGGCTTTATAAATACATTTGATTTGATATATATAACCGGTACCTGTACAAAGGCTGGCTCTCCACAAGGGAAAGCCGTGATGGGGAGCAAGGGCTCATGGGTAACTCCAGGGGCCCCTCCCTCATCGACTTGGGTCCTCCTTTATCATCAGTGATGTGAGTTATCTTTGGCTGATCTGGAACAAAGTTATTGTTGTGGGTGCGTGGGATCCCTTTTCAATGTTATTAGCATTTATCCATAATCTATAGATTCCTTTCTGAACTCACCATTGTTTTCTTTCTTTGCAGCAATCTGGTTTACTATGAATAAAGTCACTAGGTCCATACTTCCAGAACTGGCTCCTTTAGGAGAGGTTGGTATTCCTAAGGTTTTCATCTTTCTCTGCATTTTTTTCTTTTCAAAGAATTCCTGATAAAATGTTGGCATATGTATTATCATGTCACATACACTACCGATCAAAAGTTTGGGGTCACTTAGAAATGTCCTTGTTTTTGAAAGAAAAGCACATTTTTTGTCCATTAAAATAACATCTAATTGATCAGAAATACAGTGTAGACATTGTTAATGTTGTAAATGACTATTGTAGCTGGAAACGGCAGATTTTTTATGGAATATCTACATAGGCATATAGAGGCCCATTATCAGCAACCATCACTCCTGTGTTCCAATGGCACGTTGTGTTAGCTAATCCAAGTGTATCCTTTTAAAAGGCCAATTGATCAGTAAAAAAACATTTTGCAATTATGTTAGCACAGCTGAAAACTGTTGTGCTCATTAAAGAAGCAATAAAACTGGCCTTCTTTAGACTAGTTTAATATCTGGAGCATCAGCATTTGTGGGTTTGATTACAGGCTCAAAATGGCCAGAAACAATTAACTTTCTTCTGAAACTCATCAGTCTACTCTTGTTCTGAGAAATTAAGGCTATTCCATGCGAGAAATTGCCAAGAAACTGAAGATCTTGTACAACGCTGTGTACTACTCCCTTCACAGAACAGCGCAAACTGGCTCTAACCAGAATAGAAAGAGGAGTGGGTGGGTGGCCCCGGTGCACAACTGAGCAAGAGGACAAGTACATTACAGTGTCTAGTTTGAGAAACAGACAGCTCACAAGTCCTCAACTGGCAGCTTCATTAAATGGCACCCATAAAACACCAGTCTCAACGTCAACAGTGAAGCGGCGACTCCGGGAGGCTGGCCTTCTATGCAGAGTTGCAAAGAAAAAGCCATATATCAGACTGGCCAATAAAAATAAAAGATTAAGATGGGCAAAAGACAAAACACAGACACTGGACTGAGGAACTCTACCTAGAAGGCCAGCATCCCGGAGTCACCTCTTCATGCTGGTAATTTGCGAGTAAGTTACTATTTAATGAAGCTGCCAGTTGACAACTTGAGAGGCATCTGTTTCTAAGTGACTCTAAACTTTTGAAAGGTAGTGTATACGGTATTATAATGTATACAATATGGGACCTTATTTAAGGCCACTGTGGGTTTAACTTACCCTCTGCTTTTTCATGTCATTTCTCATCATAAACCGGTTCCTAAATATTTATGATGGAAAATCAAGTTAAAATTGCTATTTAAAAGGGGGTCAATATAATGTTTTTTTAAAGGGGGTCAGTATAATAATTTTGTTAAATAGTAATAGTTACGTTACAGTTCTAATGTTATTTGTCAAAGAAAGAGAAAGTTAATGTTGAATATTTGCTAACAAGGTTTTCTAAAACTCGTTCCACCCAGACTGTCAAAAAGCACATATGTGAAAGTGCTAACGTTAGTTTAGCAAGCTAACGTTAGCTAGCTAGCTGTCAAACTTACCTTGAACCACCGACCCAATTCATTTTGTACAGTAAAATCAGACAGAAAAAAAGGAACTCTATTAGGCCATGTATTTTATCAGTACTTTTGAAATGTATCTAGCAGTATAAAAGAGGTGACCGTTGTTGAGTTTTTATGAAACATAGCTAGCTAGCTACTAGTGAAACTTTCTCATGAAGTAGCCGATTATAATGATGCTTCAGTTGAGTTGACAGGTACAGCGCGTGACACAAAGATGCTGGAGCCAAGCCAACAGACGTCAAATAAATGACGTAAATGACGTCGCTACTATGTCCCTCTCAGATATGAGAGAGATGTTGGTAGTAACCATGTTATAACACTCTATAACAAAATAACATTATTATTGTTTCAATTATGACATTAGTTAAGTGTACTATACACAGATGCTGGGCAAATAGTCACGATACAGTATGTACAGTAAAACGTACAGTAGGACCTCATTTTAATATGTCACTCACAACCGATCGTGTCTTTCCGGGGTGTTGCCCAAATAAAACACTGCCAAACCAAATGACGGAAATACTGGAACGTAGCTAGCGGTTGAGTTTTCTAGCTGAAACATCGCACCATTGTATGAGGTAGATTGTTTTTCCATCATGATACTAACTCCCGGTGGGTGTAGAACGGAATAACATCAAAGAAGACTCGCTCTATGATCGCTTTGTAGGGGAAAGATGTCCAATATACTTGATGCGGCGTCCAGAGTGAAATGGGACCGGGCGACTGCAGCGAAGCGAGCTATCTTTCTCGCGGCCGCTGCCTATGGGGTGAAAACCCTGTACCCCATCGTCTGCAGACAATTCGTGAAACGGAAAGAATGCAAGAATAGCAGGGATTCTAAAGGAGAGGAAAATGGCTCGACAGTTAAATCACAAACAGATGCACTGAGTCATAAAAAGTCACCTGGTGTAAACGCTGAATTTTTTAAGCAGATACTTGAACTCATTAAAATTCTCTTTCCAAAGCTTGTCTCCAAAGAGCTTGGATTGCTGTCTCTGCATTCGGTCGCGTTGATTTCCCGGACGTTTCTGTCTATCTATGTCGCAGGCTTGGATGGCAAGATTGTGAAAACAATCGTTGAGAAAGAACCACGAAGCTTCATCATCCAGCTGATGAAATGGCTTCTTATTGCTATCCCTGCCACATTCGTGAACAGTGTTATCCGCTACCTGGAATGCAAGCTGGCTCTCGCCTTCCGCACACGGCTAGTGGACCATGCCTACACCACCTATTTCACAGACCAGACCTACTACAAAGTTAGCAACATGGACGGGAGACTGACCAACCCGGACCAGTCTCTTACCGAGGACGTAATGATGTTTTCCCAATCCGTGGCGCATCTCTACTCGAACCTCACTAAGCCCATCTTGGATGTGATACTCACCTCCTATACCCTCATCCAGACGGCCCGGTCCAGGGGGGCTAACGCCAGCGGGCCGACCCTTCTGGCTGGGTTGGTGGTGTTTTGCACCGCCAAGGTTCTGAGGGCCTGCTCGCCGAAATTCGGAAAACTAGTAGCTGAAGAGGCCCACAGGAAAGGCCATTTGCGCTATGTGCATTCCAGGATCATTGCCAATGCAGAGGAGATCGCCTTCTACAGGGGCCACAAGGTATAGGTGGAAGGATGCATGGAGGATTTTGCATGCATAGTCACTATGTATTTATTACAATAGAAATACTCATGAGTTGGATCCAATGCACACCCATGACATCATATCCAATTCCCAAAAGTGATTTTCAAACATTTGATTGACAGCCTCCTTATATGTGCTTGTTTTAGATAAGACTGTCTCCAAGAGCAAAATAACTCAAATGCAATGTGAATGTAATGTGAAAACTATTGTAGTACATTTGTTGTAAATGTGCTATACTGTGTATGCTAGGTACTTGTGTGACTGCAATGTAAACTGCCTGTTTGTGTCTGTCTGTCCTGTGTGTGTCAGGTGGAGATGCGTCAGCTGCAGAAGTGCTACCGGGCCCTGGCGGAGCAGATGAACTTGATCCTGTCCAAGCGTCTGTGGTACATCATGATAGAGCAGTTCCTCATGAAGTACGTGTGGAGTAGCTGTGGACTGGTCATGGTGGCTGTGCCCATCATCACAGCTACTGGCTTTGCTGACAGCGGTAATAGTCATCACGACATCATCTTGTTTTCTTCTAAACCCTCTTGTTTTCGAGTAGTTAGTTGTAATGGGAATAGTTGTAATGGTTTATCTCTGTTTCTGCATGGTTTATCTCTATTTCTGTAGGTAGCCTATTCTGTCTTTCATTTGAACCGACTGACATTTGATTCTATTTAGGTAATTTTGTGCTTAATCTCACAAAGCCCCAAAAAACAGTCCCTCTTAATTTGCGTATGCCACATACAGTTGAAGTCGGAAGTTTACATACACTTAGGTTGGAGTCATTAAAACTCATTTTTGAACCACTCCACAAATTTCTTGTTAACGAACTATAGTTTTGGCAAGTCGGTTAGGACATCTACTTTGTGCATGACACAAGTCATTTTTCCAACAATTGTTTACAGACAGATTATTTAACTTATAATTCACTGTATCACAATTCCAGTGGGTCAGAAGATTAGATACACTAAGTTGACTGTGCCTTTAAACAGCTTGGAAAATTCCAGAAAATTAAGTCATGGCTTTAGAAGCTTCTGATAGGCTAATTGACATCATTTGAGTCAATTGGCCTACCTTCAAACTCAGTGTGTATCTGTGGATGTATTTCAAGTCTGCATCCTTTGGACCTTCAAACTCAGTGCCTCTTTGCTTGACATCATGGGAAAATTAATAGAAATCAGCCATGACCTCAGAAAAACAATTGTAGACCTCTACAAGTCTGGTTCATCCTTTGGAGCAATTTCCAAACGCCTGAAGGTACCATGTTCATCTGTAAAAACAATAGTACGCAAGTATAAACACCATGGGGCCATGCAGCCGTCATACCGCTCAGGAAGGAGATGCGTTCTGTCTCCTAGAGATTAAAGTACTTTGAAGGTGAATTCACCAATTTGTAAGTCGCTCTGGATGCGGAAAGTGCAAATCAATCCCAGAACAACAGCAAAGGACCGTGTGAAGATGCTGGATGAAACAGGTACAAAAGTATCTATATCCACAGTAAAACGAGTCATATATTGACATAACCTGAAAGGCCACTTATCAAGGAAGAAGCCACTGCTCTAAAACCACCATAAAAAAACAGACTACTGTTTTCAACTGCACATGGGGACAATGATCATACTTTTTGGAGAAATGTCCTCTGGTCTGATGAAACGTGAATAAAACTGTTTGGCCATAATGACCATTGTTATATTTGGTTTGTTATATTTGGATTGTTATACACCATCCCAACTGTGAAGCATGGCTGTGGCAGCATCATGTTTTGGGGGTGCTTTGCTGCAGAAGGGACTGGTGCACTTCACAAAATAGATGGCATCATGAGATAGGGAAATTATGTGGATATATTGGAGCAACATCTCAAGACATCAGTCAGGAAGTTAAAGCTTGGTCGCAAATGTGTCGTCCAAATGGACAATGACCCCACACGCATATTTCCAAAAGTTGTGGCAAAATGGCTTAAGGACAACAAAGTCAAGGTATTGGAGTGGCCATCACAAAGCCCTGACCTCAATCCTATAGAATATCTGTGGGACGTTCTGAAAAAGCGTGTATGAGCAAGGATTGCCTACAAACCTGACTCAGTTACACCAGCTCTGTCAGGAGGAATGGGCCAAAATTCACCCAACTTATTGTGGGAAGCTTGTGGAAGGCTGCCTGAACCATTTGACCCAAGTTAAACAATTTAAAGGCAATGCTACCAACTACTAATTGAGTGTATGTAAACTTCTGACCCACTGGGAATGTGATGAAAGAAATAAAAGCTGAAATAAATAATTCTCTCTACTATTATTCTGACATTTCACATTCTTAAAAATAAAGTGGTGATCCTAACTGACCTAAGACAGGGAATTTTTACTAGGATTAAATGTCAGGAATTGTGAAAAACTGAGTTTAAATGTATTTGGCTATGTAAGCTTCCGACTTCAACTGTACAGTAGTAGCTGATCAGCATGTGTTAACCCACAGGAACCAAGAACTTTGTTGTGTTGTGCTGATAAGGGTATATTCATCCTATTGTCCCTATTATCCTGTTGGCTGCTAACTAACTGAATGCTACTGTTGTCTCCACCAGTGGAGGTTGCTGAGGGGAGGACAGCTCATAGTAATGGCTGGAACGGAGCTCTAACCACTAGGCTACCCTGCTGCCCCGCAATTAAGGAGCCAACCTCATGTGTTCTCCACCCCAATCAGTGTCATGCACACTGATAATATGGCAACTGTTTGGTTTTTGGCCACAAAAAACAAGCTGTCATTACAGTTTTACTGGTCTAAGTACAGAATGGATCTGTTCCATTTCAGTCTTTAGCCCCTTTCCCTTTCCCTAGGCCCTTCCTTAGGCCATGCCCCCTAGGAGTTCACTGATCAGAAAGCCAAGGGGCTAGGGGCCCAGTATGTCATCTCATAGTGTCTCACCTTAATTTCCCCTCTCACAGAAACCGCCGACGGTCAGACTCAGGTGCTGGTGAGCGAGAGGACAGAGGCTTTCACCACCGCACGCAATCTCCTGGCCTCTGGAGCTGACGCCATCGAGAGAATCATGTCCTCCTACAAAGAGGTGACGTCTCAGTCTTCTCTGTCCTCTCTTCTCTCTCTCCCTCCTTCTCTTCTCTACTCTCTCACTCTCTCTCTCTCTCTCTCTCTCTCCTGTCTCATCTCCTCTTACATTCAAGTGGCATTATAGAGTGATAGGACAGTGTTAGAGTGAGCCACTAGACCCACTCATGACAAGAGGACTTTCAAACTGTCTGTCAAGGTTGCAGACCAACATGAAGCAGCACCAAAGAAGGGCAGTGCTCATTCATTGAATCATATGGACGTAATCCCTTATTTTAATCCCAGAATGATGATGTCTATTCATGCATATATATTTTTAGCAGTCATTTATTTATGAGTTACCAGAATTTGGCCCAAAAGGACATTTTATGTCCCCCATCACAGGGCTGATTTGAACGTTGTCTGTGTTGGTTGTCATATGCTCACTTCAATATTTGTGAATATGACAGTTATATCTACGGTATTACATGGATGTGAGAAAAGGGGCTGATGCACAAGAAAAATGTGCACTGGTTCACTCTGTGGGGGAGGGTTGACCTTTCAATAAGAGGAATTGAGTATTGTTGGTGTCAGACTGGTTTTTGTAATCGTTTGCCTTGCAAATCAGACCGCTGTCTCTGTCTTGGATCTACAGTATCACACTTCCTGCTGAAGGTTAGGCTACTTTTAGTCATATCCCATACAGTGTGGAGAACACACAGAGTATGAAAAAGGACAGAATGTGATAATTAGGCCGTTTTTGTTGGATGTCACCCAACAAGTATGTGCATGCAGGGATTGTTGCTGTGTGTTGCTGTGGCACCCTAAGAGGTAGGCAGCGCCTGCCAGAGATACATTCCTGAGGTAATATTCACTCACCTCAGCTCACCCTGCAGCTAGCCTATCGCAGTGCCTGAACAGGGCCACACACCCCAATAGGTTATGTAATAGTATGGTAGGTTATGCTGCAGGGGCACACACATTCAGACAGACACAGGTAGTACACATTACGCTACTGCTGCTGTCACAGCACACTGTCTGAACACAGCCTGAGACTGTGGCGGTCATGACATTTTGTCCGCCGGTGATCGTCAAGCAAATAGCTGCCGGTCTCACGGTAATTGACCGTTAATTCACATAAACACATTTAGCATCTTCTGGCTTCCACACACATAGCCTACTGTCACAGATCCCCTCCTCGGTACTGATGCTCCTTCTGTTCACCAGTTCCGGAGATCTACGTCACAAAGGCTTCACTGAACGGGATTTATTATCATCAACCCCGGACTGTCTTGTCTGATTACACACCCCTGGTTTCCATTTCTCCTGATTAGTATGTTATATATTGTCGGTTAATGTTCCCATGTTTGTTGGTGGTGTGAGTACCTATGCGTTGGTGCAGCTGTTATGCGGCGTGCTATATATATTGTGTATTACGGGTATCGTCCCGTGTCGGTCAACAAGGTTTACCCTCGCTCTTTTGTTTGGGTACAGCCCAGTGTTTTTGTATACGTGTTTGTTTTGGGTGTATTAAAAAACCCTATTGTGTATCCCTGCGCCTGTCTCCTTTATACCAGCATGACACATACAAGCCACTGATGCATATCTTTGGAGCGTCTGCATTTTAAAAAGTCTAAGAAATCCATGTAATATAGCCTACACCATCTACACCCATAAATCTAAAGAAAGAGAGTCATACTGTAACAACGTTCTTCTGTTGAAGGAGGAGCGGACCAAAATGCAGCGTGGTGATTACTCATGTTTAATGATGGAAAATGACTTGACATGAAAATACTGAAATGTACAAAAACAACAGACGGAAACGTGAAAAAACTATAGAGCCTATCTAGTGAAACTAAACACAGAGACAGGAACAATCAACCACGAAACACTCAAAGAATATGGCTGCCTAAATATGGTTCCCAATCAGAGACAACGATAATCACCTGACTCTGATTGAGAACCGCCTCAGGCAGCCATAGACTACGCTAGACACCCCACAAAACCCCAAGACAAAAACACACCACAATAACCCATGTCACACCCTGGCCTGACCGAATAAATGAAGAATAAACATAATATATTTCGACCAGGGCGTGACACACACTCTATTTATAAACTACTAGTAATTTATTGAGTAAACCACCAGGTGGTTCTATAGGCTATGCAATTGTGTGAGAAAACAAAGTGATGGCCACTATTAAAAAGGGGAGGATCCCATCAGCTTTCTATAGGCTGGGCCTAATATATTTATTTCTCAACTTTCCTACTATTAAGCACATTGTTTATCTTTACAACTGGAGTATAGCCGACCTGGCTGGCATGAAAATGAAGCAAGGGAAACGTGTCCTCCATTCGCAAATTAAGTGCATAGATGACTCGCTAGCTAGCTCTGCTGAACTTGTGCTGACTGTGGATAACAGTCATTCATCTCTTAGTTGTCAATCAAATGTATTTGGCATTGATAAAATGGGCGGGCATGCAGGCAAGTTCCCATTCAGTTATCAATATGTGGGTTGGGACAAGCATGCATTGGCAGGCCAGCTGCAGGAGGACGAGCAAGCTACTATTCCCCATCGTTTATCAGTGCAATTTTGATGGCCACTGAAAAAGTTTGAGAGGGTTTATATAATGTTCCCTCATTAGATTTTAGCTCCTCCCACTCTGGCGAGCATTAGTTGTTGATCTTGTTGATGTGCATAGGCATACGAGGGCTACCATTTCATGGTTGTTTGATCAATAGGATTTTAAAGTTCCCAAATGTAAGAATCCAGTGGTATTTACATACGGTATTTGCAGAAATCCATTCAGGTGCATTTAGTGGCTTTTGTCGAATGATTTCTAATGATCTAAAGATGCGCTGTTGCTACTGCCTGTAAACACACAGTCCAGTTCAAAGTGAATGATCGTCCGGCCCATGAGGCAAATGGCTTGTTTGTTTATAGGCCTACTGTAGCTCTGATTGGCTATGGCGCGCAGGTCTGCGTAGACTCCGGTCCTGGACAGGACAGATGTGTTTATTCTGTTTTAATTACTCCAGCATCTTAATTGTCCAAACGCACGGCCGCTTTCCCACTCTATATGGCTATAGAAATGTCACAAATGCCTTACTACATCATTCCCAAACATTCTATGAGTTTATAAAAACGTGAAAAATTCTCGCTTGTCAGAAAATGTTTGTTTTTTTTATTTAAAAAAATGTAATATTCTTCCTGGGAGTGTACAGATTTGAATAAGATTGAATATTGTTCAAGTGCTGTCACTTTAAGGCTTTTCCCCTATGCCACTCTGCTGGCTGGCTGGCTTTGCCTAGCTGTGAATAAACCTCCATCTGGTTTATAATTAATCCACCAGGGAAGACTACACCTAGTAGCCTTCGCTCCCAGGTGAGAGTTAACACAGCCAGCCAGCCAGCCCCAGAGGCTGCCTGCCACAACCCATGTAGCCTGTCTGGCTGGGTTCAGCTCCTCGTTACCAATCCAACAGCACCCTAACTAACCTGGAAGACATCTCCTTGAAATGTTTGAGGTTTCGCATGCAACTCATTTGAATCACGTATGTATGACTGATTTGATTTTTGTAGGCATGCAAGCACTGTAGACTGTGCATCCTCTGTAATGTCTAGGCAATCTGTTTGTGTCTCGGCAATCTGTAATGGCTAGATAATCTCAGTAATGATCATATACTGTAGGCCTATTTCTAGTCTGTTTAGGTTGTTTTCAGGGAGTTCCCTCTAGCAGTAACCTATAAGGAGATGATTCCATGACTGGAATTGTTTCTGTCTCTAGGCTACAGTTTGTCACTATCTCTCTCCATCCCCAAGTGTGAGAGATGGTTGCTCCTGTGAGAACAGGTTGCTCCTGTTGACACTACACTCTTAGAGAAAAAGGTGCTATCTAGAACACACAAAAAAACGCTTCTTCGGCTGTTCCCATGGGATAACCTTTTGAAGAACCACTGTTGGTTCCAGGTAAAACCCTTTTGGGTCACAGTCATCCAGGCTGTATCACATCTGGCCGTGATTGGGAGTCCCATAGGGCGGCGCACAATTGGCCCAGCGTCGTCTGGGTTTGGCCGGGGAAGGCCGTCATTGTAAATAAGAATTTGTTCTCAACTGACTTGCCTAGTTAAATGAAGGTGAAAAAAATATTATAAAAAAAAATAGAACCCTTTCCACAGAGGGTTGTACATGGAACCCAAAAGGGTTTTACCTGGAACTGAAAAGGGTTCTCCTATGGGGACAGCTGCAGAACCCTTCTAGAACCCTTTTTTCTAAGAGTGTTCAGCCATCCCATTATACAGGCTATGTTATCTGTAGGAAGGCCCCGGGCCATCATCAGTACTGTGTGTTCCCTAAACACAGATACAAGCAGCTATTAAAAAACAAAAACAGCCATTGTTTAGAGTCATATTAAGCTATGAGTGAAAATGAGTTGCATAAATTATACAGAGGGCTTTTGCATCATCTGATCAAATAATGTCCCTTCACCTTGTATTGTTATCCTGACCAGATTTTCAGTGCAAACTGCAATACACTGCTATACACGAAGCTCTGCTGCTGGCTGCTCCTGTAGTTCACGTGCATTAATGTAAGTGTTTTCCCAAAGACACACACACTGCTCTTCTTTGCAAGCATCTACTTTTGGGCAATGGTAGGGAACTCTGTTGGGTAAGATGACCTAACTGACCCCTTTCTGTTCAGTCTGACTCCATTGTTATTTACCTCAACAAATGTCCTCTGACCTTTCTGGTTGTCTGTAATAGGTCACAGAGCTGGCAGGCTACACAACGCGCGTCTACAACATGTTCCTGGTGTTTGGCGAGGTGCAGAGGGGCATGTACAAGCGCTCGTCCACATCTACCACGGGAACAGGAGAGAAGAAGAACGTGGCCAGGCCAGAGATGCACATCGATGGGCCTTTGGAAATCAAAGGTAGACTGTCTGAGATGTTAATCATTTAGTACACATTTGTCCAGGATACACATACACATACACATTCTGAGACACTTAAATGTCATGCTATTCCCTATTCAGTACACAACTATACCATAGTATACCACTTTACTACAGGGGTTGGTGGTAGCATTGGGGTTAGAGGCGGGCCGGTTTCCTGGTAACCGAAAGGTTGCCGGTTCGAATCCCCGAGCTGCATGCAGGGAGAGAGCCAGCAGCCGTAGGGTTACCAGCCTCAATGATAATTGTGCATCTGTAACGTCATTATCCGCGATTCATTCAGGATATTCCGTAATCACGATAGCATCCACATGAATGAAGAAGTGTTCAGAAACACAATCTATTCTTATTTACAATAAAAGTGACTCCAAACTGACACAATATTTACCATTAATTTCTATTGGGCACAAAATAATCTGAAACAACCAAAATAAACAGCAAGTGCATCCAACAAATTTGTAGTCACAAGAATGATGTAGTCGTTGCGTGGTAGTAATACTGGATCAAATACTTTAATACACATTTAGTTGATTTTGTCCCAATACATTTGGTTCCCTAAAATGTGGGGGGCGGCAATGTACAAAAGTGCTGTAATTACTAAAACGGTTCACCCGATATGGATGAAAATACCCTTAAATTAAGGCTGACAGTCACTTTAACCTCATAGTGATTATATCATTTCATATCCAAAGTGCTGGAATACAGAGCCAAAACAACAACGAAAAAGTGACTGTCTCTATACTTTTGGAGCTCACTGTATATGCACAAATGTTGAGCAAACTCATTATCCAACTTTTGACAATTCCTGACCTTTAATCCTAGTAAGAATTCCCTGTCTTAGGTCAGTTAGGATCCCCACTTTATTGTAAGAATGTGAAATGTTAGAATAATAGCAGAGAGAATTATTTATTTCAGCTTCTATTTCTTTCATCACATTCCCATGGGGTCAGAAGTTTACATACACTCAATTAGTATTTGGTAGCATTGCCTATAAATTGTTTAACTTGGGTCAAACGTTTCGGGTAGCCTTCCACAAGCTTCCCACAATAAGTTGAGTGAATTTTGTCCCATTCCTCCTGACAGAGCTGGTGTATCTGAGTCAGGTTTGTAGGCAATCCTGGCTTGTACACGCTTTTTCAGTTCTGCCCACAAAATTTCTATTGGATTGAGGTCAGGACTTTGTGATGGCCACTCCAATACCTTGACTTTGTTGTCCTTAAGCCATTTTGCCACAACTTTGGAAGTATGCTTGGGGTCATTGTCCATTTGGAAGATCCATTTGCAACCAAGCTTTAACTTCCTGACTGATAACTTGAGATGTTGCTTCAATATATCCACATCATTTCCCTATCTCATGATGCCATCTATTTTGTGAAGTGCACCAGTCCCTCCTGCAGCAAAGCACCCCCAAAACATGATGCTGCCACCCCCATGCGTCACGGTTGGGATGTTGTTCTTCAGCTTGCAAGCCACCCCCTTTTCCCATAACGATGGTCATTATGACCAAACAGTTCTATTTTTGTTTCATCAGACCAGAGGACATTTCTCCAAAAAGTATGATCTTTGTACTTTGCAGTTGCAAACCGTACTCTGGCTTTTTTATTGTGGTTTTGGAGCAGTGGCTTCTTCCTTGCTGAGCTGCCTTTCAGGTTATGTCGATAAGGACTCATTTTACTGTGGATATAGATACTTTGTACCTGTTTCCTCCAGTATCTTCACAAGGTCCTTTGCTGTTGTTCTGGGATTGATTTGCACTTTTCGCACCAAAGTTTGTTCATCTCTAGGAGGCAGAACGCGTCTCCTTCCTGAGCGGTATGGCGGCTACGTGGTCCCATGGTGTTTATACTTGCGTACTATTGTTTGTACAGATGAACGTGGTACCTTCATGCATTTGGAAATTGCTCCCAAGGATGAACCAAAACTATAGTTTGTTAACAAGAAATTTGTGGAGTGGTTGAAAAATGAGTTTTAATGACTCCAACCTAAGTGTATGTATACTTCCGACTTCGACTGTATGTATACAGTACCAGTCAAAAGTTAGGGCACACCTATTCATTCAAGGGTTTTTATTTATTTCTACTATTTTCTACATAGTAGAATAATAGTGAAGACATCAAAACTATGAAATAACACATATGGAATCATGTAGAAACCAAAAACGTGTTAAACAAATCAAAATGTATTTTATATTTGAGATTCTTTTAAGTAGCCACCCTTTGCCTTGGTGACATCTTTGCACACTCTTGGCATTCTCTCAACCAGCTTCATGCCGTGCCGATATTTTTTTATATTCAGCGTATATAAAAAATAAATCGCCATGGTAAAATGTTTACAGTGTAAAGTTAAATGACTAAAACAGAGAAAGTATGTATAAAAGATAACGGATCTATATATTAAACATTAAATATGGTCATCTTTGAGAACTGACAATCACCAAATTAAAGCTAGACCGTCAGGCAGAATCTAAAATTCCCAAAATTGCATGGCATTATTTTGTTAGAATGTTTGAGTCATTCAGATGGCATAAGAACAATGCATAAGTGTATAAAATTGCAGGAAATTTGCTTTAAAACTTAAATGTTTTCTCTCCGCCCCATGACAGAATGTGTAGAATTTTAAAACAGCTACATTTTTTCTCTGCGGCCAGGAGGAGGGCCTCTAAAATGTTCAGTCGCCTGGAGTGACAAGTTACAACATATATTTGTATCACTTTATGCATTCAGTTTTTTTTTTTTTAATTAGGTACAGTACGTTCGGAAAGTATTCAGACCCATTGACTTTTTCCCAATTTTGTTACATTACAGTCTTATTCTAAAATGTATTAAAGAAATGTTTTCCTCATCAATACCCCGTAATGACAAAGCTACAACAAGGTTTGAGAAATGTTTGCAAATGTATTAAAAATAAAAACAGGAATACCTTATTTACATAAGTATTCAGACCCTTTGCTAAGAGACTTGAAATTGAGCTCAGGTTTATCATGTTCACATTGATCATCGTTGAGATGTTCCTACAACTTGATTGGAGTTCACCTGTGGTAAATTCAGTTGATTGAATATGATTTGGAAAGGCACTCACGTGTCTATATAAGATCCCGCAGTTGACAGTACATGTCAGAGCAAAAACCAAGCCATGAGGTTGAAGGAATTGTTCGTAGAGCTCCAAGACAGGATTGTGTTGAGGCACAAATCTGGGGAAGGGTACCAAAGCATTTCAGCAGCGTTGAAGGTCCCCAGGAACACAGTGGCCTCCATCATTCTTAAACGGAAGAAGTTTGGAACCACCAAGACTCTTCCTCGAGCTGGCCGCCTGGCCAAACTGAGCATTCGGGGGAGAAGGGCCTTGGTCAGGGAGGTGAGGGTCACTAGGGTTGCACATTTTGGGGAATATTCAGAGGTGGAAACTTTCCGTGAGAATTAACGGGAATATATGGGAATTAACAGGAATATATTGGAATTTATGGAAATATATGCAAGTTAATATTAATGCATTTAAATCTAGATGTTTTTTTGCATTGGATATATTTTCCATATCATATGGAGACAGAAACATAAACCCTTTACCGTATCATAAGTAGAAGTAATTGCAAGTGATTCAATCCCTTCCAATAGAAATTTTAAAAACTATTTAGTTACGAATTGAACTTTAATTAAATGAGTTGACTCTTCACATGAGATGATTTCACTGAACAACAAAGTAAGGGAATATTGAATGATCCCCAATGACCCATCACATCTCCCAAAAACATTTGTAAAATGATAGTCTAGAAACATAAACTTTGGTTGTCTTCCTGTCAGGCTTCATTGTCTTCTCCCTGGACCTCCTCAATGTCCACCTCTTGAAAATCAGACTCTGAGGCCTCATCTTCACTGTCACTTTCCAACCTTGTTAAGGATGGCTCGTTGTCAGGTGCAAAAAGCCTAAAATTTGTCCGGGTGGCCACCAATTTTTCAACCCTTGTATTGGTCAGCCTGTTGCGTGCTTTGGTGTGTGTGTGTTCCCAAACAAGGACCAGTTGCGCTCTTAGGTGGCTGATGTTGGTGGGGTTTGGAGGATGATGGACTCAACAGGGGAAAGAGCCTCAGATCCACAAAGTCCCTTCCACCAGGTGGCTGATGAGATATGTTGGCACGACTGCCATATTGCATCTCCATCCCAAAGCTCTTGCTTGGAAGTGTACTTCGCCAGACTGCCAAGAACCTTGCCCTCATCAATTCCAAGATGGCGAGACAAGGTAGTGATGACACCATAGGTCTTGTTAATTTCTGCACCAGACAGAATGCTCTTGCCAGCATACTTGGGGTCAAACATGTACGCTGTGGCATGTATGGGCTCCAGGAAGAAGTCTACATGCTTTTTGATGTATTTTAGAACTGCAGTTTCCTCTGCATGGAGCAACAGTGAAGTGGGCAGGGCAGTATGGATTTCTTCTCTTACATCTGCAAGCAGAGTCTGAACATCAGACAGGATTGCATTGTCTTCCTCAATCCGTGCAATGGCTACTGCTATAGGTTCAAGGAGTTTCAGGCTGCTTACCACTCTCCCACAATACATCATCCAGGAGGATCCTCTTGATGGGGCTGTCCATATCGGCAGACAGTATAGTAGTGTGGGCTCAATAGCATCTCATTAGTGTGCAAGATATTGAGAATCAGCTGTACATGTGATGGAAGAGTGCACTGCACATGTGATGAAAGAATGCACTGTGCATGCAGAGGGTTGCAATTCCATTGAATTGGGGATAACCAAAATATGCCACAAGACCTAGAAATGCCTTATGTGTATCCCTCAAAAAAGGTTCACTGTTATAAGCTAACTTTTTTTGATGAATTTAATCAAAATTCCCCAAATTCCCGGGCTTTACTTCCCAAAGAATATTTCCAGAAAAATTCCGGAAATTTACTGGAAAGTTTCTGACCCTTTGCAACCCTAATGGTCTCTCTGACAGAGCTCCAGAGTTCCTCTGTCGAGATGGCAGAACCTTCCAGAAAGACAACCATCTCTGCAGCACTCCACCAATCATGCCTTTATGGTAGAGTGGCAAGATTGAAGCCACTCTTCAGTAAATGGCACATGACAGCCTGCTTGAAGTTTGCCAAACGGCACCTAAAGGACTCTCAGAACATGAGAAACAAGATTCTCTGGACTGTTGAAACCAAGATTGAACTCTTTGGCCTGAATGCTAAGCGCCACGTCTGGAGGAAACCTGGCATCATCCATGGTGGCAGCATCATGCTGTGGGGATGTCTTTCCGCGGCAGGGACTGGGAGACTAATCAGGAACGAGGAAAAGATGAATGTAGCAAAGTACAGAGAGATCCTTGATGTAAACCTGCTCCAGAGCAATCAGGACCTCGGACTGGGGTGAAGGTTCACCTTCTAACAGGACAACGACCCGAAGCACACAGCCAAGACAATGTAGGGGTGGCTTCGGAACAAGTCTCTGAATGTCCTTGATTGGCCCAGCCAGAGCCCGGACTGGAACCCGATTAAACATCTCTGGAGAGACCTGAAAATAGCTGTGTAGCGACGCTCCCCATCCAACCTGACAGAGGATCTGCAGAGAAGAATTGGAAAAACCTCCCCAAATACAGGTGTGCCACACTTGTAGCGTCATACCCAAGAAGACTTGAGGCTGTATTCGCCAAAGGTGCTTCAACAAAGTACTGAATCGACTATAAATGCAGATGGGCCATCCCAAGCTTCAGCCTATTCATTTCAGGCTACGGGTTATAATGTTTTTAAAGGGAAAATTATATTTCAGATGGTGTCAACATAATCATGTATTCTTTCATTTCGGAGTAGAATGTTCTTTTCAAAAGTCACCAGAAGTGACCTTGTCACAGACGTCCCCCCCCCCCCCACGCTAACTTTGCCACTGCTGCTGAAAAGAATCCTCAAAGGAAACACTGACTTTTGACCAGAGACCTATGGGCCTTTGTCAAAAGTAGAGCACTATAAAGGGAGTAGGGTGCAATTTGGGACACAGTGTAAGCTGTGCAGTGTATGCTGTGCAGTGTATCTTTATTGCTGTTTTTTCCGAACATCTTGTTCAAATTACTCAGCTGTAATCATGATATGTTTTGCTTTATTTTCACATACACCTGATATGTACATCGACAGATTTTTTTTACCATGTCAGCCCTGTATTCGAACTAACCACGTTTCGGTCCGTCTCCCAACGCTCTAACCGATAGGCTAATACTAATGGTGAATGTGTGCATCTGGACATACTCGTCACTAACACAGCTAGTTAGTCAGTTGGCCTCATCCTCAGTATCTACAGCTGCACTTTTTTTACACTTTCTCACACTTTTTAGATGCTGCCTCACATTTTTCTGGCAGGCACATGTACTCTTGTTGACTGAACTGATCATATGAATTATTGATCGACACTGTTACGGGCTTCTTCCTGGGAAGGAGAGGTGGACCAAAACGCAGCGTGGTTATTTATAAACATCTTTAATAAAGATGATAACTTGAACAATGTATAATACAAAATAAGAAAACCGAAACAGCCCTATCTGGTGCAACAAACACAAAGACAGGAACAATCACCCACAAAACCCAACACCAAACAGGCTACCGAAATATGGTTCCCAATCAGAGACAATGACTAACACCTGACTCTGATTGAGAACCAAATCAGGCCAAACACAGAAACAGACAAACTAGACACACAACATAGAATGCCCACTCAGATCACACCCTGACCAACCAAAACATAGAAACATACAAAGCAAACTATGGTCAGGGTGTGACAGACACACAATGACTGATTTCTCCTTTGTTTTTTGTGTCGGTCTTCTGCAGGAAGAGTCATCGATGTGGACAATGGCATCGTGTGTGAGAGTGTCCCTATCATCACTCCCAATGGAGACATAGTGGTCTCCAGTCTCAACTTCAAGGTGAGAAATATCACAGCAAAATCCTGGGCGATGTTCAGTGGTGATAAAACGTTTTCAAATGAAGTAAAAAACTTCAGGTTAAGTCATATCTGAACTTATCCAATAAGAAAACAGATTTTTGTTTTCCATTTCCAGAGTGTTGTGAAAGTGTCCTACTGAAGATCCTGCTCAGCATCCTACTAAATGTTGATGTGTGACACAAATATAGTGATGTGTCACTATATTTGCCTAACCCTCTAGCCATCTTCCCCCAGGGTAGGGTTGTACATGCTTTGTTCTTTGTTGTGTTACCGGGAAGTTAGCTCACTTTAAATCACACACGTACACACACACACACACACACACACACTAAATTGCACGGTATAAAATAAGGACAGTATGGCTTCCTAATACTCAACATAAACCATGTCAAAAAAAATATGTAGGGACTACATAGAATCAAGTGATTCAGACTAGTCTGGCTTTTCCAAACTCTTGTCATGGGTTGTTCGACACATTAGCTGTGATGAGACTATTCAGTACTCCAAGGCTATAACGTGTGTGTGCGTGTGTGTGTGTGTGTGTGTGTGTGTGTGTGTGTGTGTGTGTGTGTGTGTGTGTGTGTGTGTGTGTGTGTGTGTGTGTGTGTGTGTGTGTGTGTGTGTGTGTGTGTGTGTGTGTGTGTGTGTGTGTGTGTGTGTGTGTGAATGCTGTTTCTTGCAGGTGGAGGAAGGTATGCACCTGTTGATCACAGGTCCTAACGGCTGTGGGAAGAGTTCTCTGTTCAGGATCCTCAGTGGGCTGTGGCCTGTCTATGGGGGGCTGCTGCACAAACCCTCCCCACAACACATGTTCTACATACCACAAAGGTCAGTGGCTGACTCTGACTCTGTACTGACTCTGACACACATGTACCCATGTATAGATGTAGGATCTTCATTTGATCACTCTTTTGTTGCTGAGAATTTTCCTGCACGGCAGGAAAAGCAAGCTTGTAGGGAATTCAACTCCTACAAAAAATGTCCATTAATTATAATCCACATAATAATTCACATTTCCTGTTGCTGCAGGATTATTTTCCTGCCGAAGCAAAATGGCTCAAATTAAGATCCTACATTTGTACATGTAAGGTTGCATAGAGGCACACACACAGGCATGCACGGGTGAATATTCTGTATGAATGCACACACACACTCTATACACACAGTGAAAGGTATTGAAAATCAGCAGTAGGGATCCTTACCCTCTAGACTCAGTAACTGAATCTCCATGGAGAGTGAGTGAGAGAGAGAAACCAGACCTTAGAGTAGTGAAATATTTACCAGATCTCCCAGGTGTTTGACGGCTTTTCAATAATCCTGAAACGTGACACACACACACTCACAGATTTGTATTGCTATCCTTGTGGCGGCCAAATAATTGATTCCCATCCAAATTCCTATTTCACTTACCCCTAAACCTAAATCAAACCCTAACCTTAACCTCACCATAACCCTAAACTTACCCTAAGCCTAACCTTAACCCCTAACCCTAAAACTATTCTAAACCCTAACTCCTAACCGTTAACTCCTAACCCTATCCCCAACCTTAATTCTAACCCTAATTGTAACCCTAAACCTAACCCCTAAGCCTAAAATAGCAATTTTCCTTGTGTGGACCGGCAAATGTCCTTGTTTTTACTATCCTTGTGAGGACCTCTGGTACCCACAAGGATAGAAAAATAAAAACACACACACACACACAGTTAAATGTATTCAAAATAAGCAATAGCTAACCTTACCCTCTAGACTCTCCATGGAGAGTGAGAGAGAGAAACCAGACCTTAGAGTCGTAAAACATTTACCAGATCTTCCAGGTGTTTAGACGGCTTTACTGGAATGGTGAAACATGACACACACACACACAAACGTTTTTACCTAAATGTGTTTGACTATCTTCCCCCCTCCCTCTCTCTCTCCCCAGGCCGTACATGTCCATTGGAACCCTGAGAGACCAGGTGATCTACCCAGACTCTCTAAAGGACATGCATGACAGAGGCTACAGAGACAAGGACCTAGAGGTCATACTGGACATCGTTAACCTCAACCAGATAGTGACCCGCGAGGGCGGTAAGAACCCGGGGAGGGGCAGTGAAGGAAATACGATCTGAGTCAGCCTGGAAGAAAAAAGGTTGCGTGGGTCTGAAGGTGTAGTAACAGGTTCACTTTGAAAAGAGGTAGCTGAAGCCTGACAAAACTCCCAGTAACCTATTTTTAAGCCATTTACCCTTGAGATGAATGATATGGTTTCCATGGGGATTCCCTAACAACAACAGACATGTACTGAATGGGGCCGTCTTAGTTCAGCTAACACATCCTTCCTCAAAACGTTTTTGTATCTCTTATCATACTATGCGCTGTCTGTAGTGCATTTGACCACTCAATAAGTTATTTCTGTATTTTTCTAGTGGCATCAGTCTATCCCTCTCTATATCATTGGTTTTATTAAGGACATGTAGAGTGTAGTTTAATTGGAGACCAGTGGTCCTGTTATTCTCCAACAATCAGCTCTATCTTTAATTATTTGTTACTTTTATTTCTTATTCTGATTTTTTGTTGTTGGTGTTTTTGTAATAAATAAAAAATTACTGCATTGTTGGTTAGGGCTTGTAAGTAAGCATTTCAGTGTAAGGTCTACCTACACCTGTTATATTCGGCGCATGTGACAAATACAATTTGATTTGATTGTGAGCGTGTTTGCGTATTTCTCCTATTGAATATTCTTGAACTTTGAACTTTCACCACAGTTGGTACCACGGTTACACACAATTTAAACCCTTTGCATTGTTCTTTGTGTAGTGTTTAACCTACTTATTCCAATGGAGAATAAACTGTAGTCAATGACAGTACTTCCAATATTAGCTAACTGTGATGTGTGTCTGTTTGTCTGTGTGTAGGTTGGGATGCAGAGATGGACTGGAAGGATGTGTTGTCTGGGGGAGAGAAACAGAGGATGGGCATGGCTCGCATGTTCTACAACAGGTGAGACTTGGCCTGCCATCTTAGGCCTTCTTATACCCTGTTGGAAAAACATAATAGTAGATATTTAGAGGTGCTGTTGATGGAATAGCCCATATTCCTCTCTTGTTTGATAGCTGATTGATTGGTGGCTAGTTGATTTAATTCATTGTTCATTAGAGAGTTAAAAATGACTAAATTCCATTTTCTTGTGTGTCAGGCCAAAGTATGCCCTGTTGGATGAGTGCACCAGTGCTGTCAGCATTGACGTGGAGGGAAAAATATTCCAGGCTGCAAAGGATGCTGGGATATCATTACTGTCAATCACCCACAGGCCTTCCCTCTGGTAAGAGATATATATCATATCTGGACCAGTCTGTCCAGCCCAATTCTGATATTTTCTCCACTAATTGGTATTTTGACCAATCACATCAGATCTTTTCACATCAGATATTTTTCAGAGCTGATCCGATTGGTCAAAAGACCAATTTGTGAAAAAATATCAGAATTGGGCTGCCTGTGTAAATACAGTCATAGTGTCTCTTCCGACAGCCGATGTGTCTCCCCGATACTTAGGCAGAGCACCATGAGTATGGCAAGCAAGACGAGTCAGATAGTTTCTTCAATGTGTAATATTTTATGCCACTTTTGGTCTTGAAGCACACAGATTCTGTACTGAACACTGTAGAACAGTTTTAAAGGAAAACTGTATAGAAACCTGTCGAAAAAATAAAAAAGGAAATATTTAAAAAAACAACGCAAAACAACTAATACGCTACAAGCAAATGCACCACTAGTTGTCACGTCAGCAGCGCTCTGCTCTGTATTTTCTCTGAGTTAGCCTCAGGCATTAAACATGATTGCATCGCAAACACAAACAGTGCTACCACAATATTGTGCAAGTCTGTTCCTCTCAGGAGATTGCTGCTGCTATTTAGTTGCTTGTTTAACCTTAGCAGTCACTTAATAACCCTATGACATTTTACACAACATGACACTACAAGGCTGGGCACAGCACAAAATAATCACAACATAACTGCAACCACAATAGAACAGAAGACATGCAGCATCATTAACACTGCAATAATGTTTCATAACACAACCATAAGGCCAACGACAATTGTATACTCTTTGGAAATAATGTTGTGCTTGGACTGGATAATGAATGAATTAAAAAGAGAAACATAGCGCAACCATGAAATAATCCCATCCTTAACCCATATTCTTGCTCCACTTTTCATACCTACAGGAAGTACCACACCCACCTGTTACAGTTTGATGGTGAGGGAGGATGGAGGTTCGAGCAGCTGGACACCGCTACTCGTCTCTCCCTGACCGAGGAGAAACAGCGCCTCGAATCCTCACTTGCAGGAATACCCAAGATGCAACACAGACTCAACGAACTCTGTAAGATCCTGGGAGAAGACTCAGTCCTCAAAACAGCCGACGCAGCAAAGGACTGAAAGAAGAGGAATGAAAGAAAGAGCGAGATGGATGTTCAGGAAAGTCAAAGTATTCTTTTTCTTTGTTTCAACGCACACCGACCGCATATTCCCATACGTTTCCAGTGTTGGGGTTGAATTTGAAGAATTCCTCAACAATGTTGTTTTATAGATGTTTTCATCGCTGGAATGGTTGAGACTTAAAATCTCTGACAAGCTGAGACTCACATTTTATTTGGTTGAACAATGAAGTAAAAATATTGTTCATTTTTAGCACTTTACTCAAGTTGAGGAAATGTAAATTGTTATTGCCGTAGTAGTTATCAAGTGAAGTAGTAGGCTTATGTTTTTTTTGTGAGACGGTATTTTCCTTATTTTATTGTGTAGATTTGTTTGTGTTAATAAAAAACTACTATGTACAGGAAAAGGCTCAAAGCTTTCCATAAAAAAATGCGTAGTTTTATGAGACAAGTTTAAAAGATTGACGTTTCGGCATTTAATCGCCTCCTACGTCAGTCTTTAAACTGGTCTAATAAAACGTTGTTTTAATTATGGCGAGCGAGCGTTGCGCCTTTACCTGTCCAATGATGTCTACAAATGTTTTTATTTAACCTTGACTCACTTTGGTTGAGCACCCTCTACATCTTTATATAAAAAAATACTAGAAAGGTAATTGGATGATATCAAACAATGATCATCCAAGTTTTTACAATCATATGAAGTTATTCATTAAGGTTAGGCTAATAAGCATACAGTTTTAAAGGTAGCCCAGCGGGTCAAATTTAAAGTACAATAAATGAGTGTCCCTTTCTGTTATCTCAGCCACTGGCTCTGGGTTATGTCATAAGGACATCTTCCTTATTACATTACCGAATGTGTTTTTCACAGATTTTCTCCTCAGAACTGCAGTATAGTAATATATTCAAAATACCTCAGTAGCTTTCAAGTTATCTGGCTCTGCATTTTAAATAACACCCTTCCCTAGACCTATATAGTGCACTATTTTGACCGCAGGCCTGATTTGCCTTTGTTAGTGGCTAAGAGATGGTTATCTTAGGAGCTATTATTGGACATTAGTGCATAAGTGACAGCTGTTGGTCTGTTGCAATAGGCTTCTGGTTAACTGAACAAATACAATGGATTTTAAGGTATCCTGTCTTGTCTCCAGCAGAGCACAGCAGGAATTGGACTGGGCTCGCTCACACAAACGCACGCACAAAAACGCTAACACACACACACACATCACCTGGCAAAGCCCTCCTCACTGTCACTAGGATCATATCTGTGGAACAGGATGTTTTGTGTCGTCTCGTTCTGCAATCTTCACCCCTATAAGAAATATGTTACATCTTCAGCAAGAGGTTTACATTGTGTTCTGCGATAACCGCTGTTGTTTTCCGTTGTGGTTCAGTTACAGTTTACTTGGTTGCAGAGTACAATTAACTGTTACCTTGTTATATCCACCCACACTAAAATCAATCTAGTTCAGCAATTCATATTTGTTATCAGCGACTTATCTCAGACTATATACTGTGAACTTTGTTGTTTCTATGTTTCTATTTTATGTCATAAAATGTACTTTTAATGTATGCATTTTAGAGTTTGATAATGCTGCCTCTGTTCAAATCTGTGTATGTACAGTAAATCTTCTGCTGAACAAAGCTGTCAGCTCTGCTGAGGTTACTATATGTCAAATCCAAGACCAGTCCTTCTAGTACTGTAGCCTTATAGCCTGGCTGTGTTTGTGTATCACCTATACCAGGGTTCTCCAACTGGCGGTCAGTGGACCGAATTTGGCCCGCAGGTGATTTTATTTGGCCCCCCCAAGAGCACAAAAAAAGGGTATTTTTATTTTTTATTGTTTGACATAAATGACTAAAAACACCAGCAAATCAGCTGCTAGTGATTTACATTTTGGAAATGTCAAAGTATTCCCAAGCATAATAGAGAGATGTATGTGATCGAATACAGATGTAAGCAAGGTTTGAAATTATTACGTTAAAGTCAAATATTATATATGTTTGGGCTTCTTGCCGTCAATTTGCAGACTTAAAATTATTTGTAATTATTTTCGGCCTCCCTGACCAGCCATTCAAGAAAAAAATCAGTGGCTGAATCGAGTTGATGATTCCTGCTCTATACTGTATTTTCAATCAGTAATACCTACAAACACTGAGTATACTGATTGGGTGGCACATAGTAGTGCTTGGTTATTTGATTGGCTTATACCCTGACTGTAAGAACTGTGACATCAGTGTCACAGAATGAAATCAGTAACTGCAATGGCAGAATATTTACACTTGTTGTACACATACAAGTGTAGAACAAGTGCAACTACTATATTTTTACCACTACATCTCAGACTAAACTGACTTAAAGTGAAGTGACATGGAAAAGAATGTATGTAAGTTATAAATATGTAAACTATATATTGTAATGTTAATATGGTACTTATATTTGCCTTTGCATGGAATGGGTGAGTGTGAGTGATGCCTCAATCACATTATATTTGAACTGTCTCTTTCAATCATTGCCTAACAGAGAGCATTGTGGGAGGATAGATAAAATAAATTGCACCATGTATAGTTAGTTGTTCATGGAAGTAAAGTATTGGACTTTTGTAATATACTTGGGTATAACTACTGTTATAAATATGTTATAAGCCTGAAAATAACCAACATATTCAGGCTTCTCCTCATTCTTTGGGATTCTAACTAAATACTTTGTGTCTTGAAATGGACACCTGACATTGTGAAACCTGATTTGACTGTACTGTAAAAAAAAATTAAAAAAATCTGTGTTGCTCAGCCCTGTTGATAGGAAGTATCTATAGTATACTACTGGATGAAACAGTGTCTTAAAGTGACTGAGAATAGTATGGAATGAGTAGAATCAAGAGGTGATGCTTGAAACTATACATGAAAACATGTATACGTGACCGTGAGTTAGCTATCTAACCAATACTATGGATCAAACTCAAACAAAATCAAATATACTTTGATATTCTATAAAATTGCAACTGTTAAGTTATGGCTACTCTAGTATGTTCCCACAACACTTTTACTTACTAACAATTCATGGATACAATTCTTTTGTCAATTTTTTTAATAAGTGGAACATCCGAATGTATTGTATTTGACATGTATCATAGCATTTTACTTTGTCATAGGCAATTCATTCAATTTTGGCAACGGTGACAATTTAAGTTTGATTTGCAAAATGGTTGTTAATTTAATGGTACCTCTTGTAACTAATGCATGTGTTGTGTCATTATTTTCTTAAACTAATTTATGTTATGTGAATGGGGTCTGTATTGTGCTATAGGCCGAGTGATGCTGTTTCAGTCAAGAAAGACATGGGACTGACAGACAATAAGAGGCATTGTCTCCCCTCTTTTCTAGTCTCCTTTTGAATTTTTTTATGGTGAGAAAGTAGACTAAATGTTTTAATTAAGCCCACCTGTTCTGGCACTGTTGTTCATTCTGCATGAGGATGTGCACTGAGTGTTCATTTACGTCAATGTGAAAATGTATTTTCCTGTAAATAAAATAAGACAACCACTAAGACTGCAAAACTCAAATAATTGACTCATTCATTGGTGTGTTGTGTTGTTATTAGTCAGCATTTTGTGGTTGGTTGCTTATTCCAGCCTCAGAGTACATTCAGTGCATTCAATGTAACGTGTATCTGATGCCATCTAGTGTATAAAGACGGAAATTATTTGGATCATACTGCACTTTTATAATCTTAACCAATGACCACACGATGCTGCCATGCTCCATCCATACACCCGTACATCAGTAATGTCATTGCAACACTAACTATTAGGCCTACACCATTTGCTATTTCACAAACATATTCACGTTAGATTGGAATGTCAAACTGTATGGCTACATACAATATGCCAATGCTCTTCGTTTTTAATTAGATCGGCGGTTTTTAACTGCATTGGACGTTTTAAATTGCATTGCAAGTAACAAGCTGGTGTGATTGTTTGAGACTCAGCTAGTGGCCATCAATAATCCAACATATTCCATCAATTGGCCTCTATAATTGGCCTTGAGAAGGTTTACCGAACCGTTTAACAATCGTAAGAAAACGATATACATTCACTTTAATGATTACAATGAACGGTGTTAAAAAAAACAGCGGCCACGATGTTTGTTTACTCATTCAATGGGGTTGATATTTTCCTACTGTCAGGTTGGTAGGGGACATCTCAGAAGGCGTGGCTTGATTACGTTTCACTCCTCCCGTCTCACACACAGGAGCGGGCAAGTGTATTTTTCTGTCCCTATCACCTCGCAAGGCTGGCCTCTACACGGGAATAATGCAATGTCATTGAAAATGTTACCTCGTATATCGTAGCCTAGGTTTATTCAGAATGCGCCTCGCCCGAGATATAAGCACAGAGAATAGCACGCTAATGCTGACTTCGTATTGAAATTATTTGTATCAGGTGGATGTGAGCTGTGGTGGCTCAAGCGCATCGGTAACGAAGCTGCATGCTGTAAAACCGTTAAATAAAAAGAAAACCAAGCTGTTTATATCGTGGTTGTTCCAGCAGTGACGTCGTAACCATGAGTGGACAGGACGAAAGTTCGGTGCGGGTCGCGTTGAGGTAAGCCTGTGACATTGGATGGTGTTCTGTTCTGTCGGAAAATAATGGTCATCCTGGTCACGCCTCTCCAGGATAATGTACCTATATTATTATGGTGACAATGCCGGTGTTGATAAACCATAGCACGGGCTGTTATAATGGCCTAGTTACTGTGTACTAGCATGAATGTGTGGATAGCCTGAACATTTGCGCATTGGTTCCAAAATAACGCACAGTGGACTACAATGTGGCAAAGCAATCGACGTTTACGTAGGGATTAGGGATAGCAATAACACTATGTTTCTCCCGGCGTTTATTCTAGGACACATGTCAAATGTCAAACAGCTAAAGCAACACGGCCTTGGATTTGTTTTAAGTGTCACCATCAGCCCCCCATATAGGCCAACACAATTTCGTAGGTAATGTTTCATGGGTTTCCTTTGTTGGTGCTTAAGCTACAGTACACCTTTTACCAGTGTCCTGGCTGCAGATATAGTGACGACATGGATTTATGAATGAAGGGAGAAGGGGCGGATATGATACGAGAAAGCAATACCGCTTGCGTCTGTGTGTGTCATAGATCTGTAATGTCATGTGAGAAGGATCGGTGGAAGACAGACTAAGACCTGGTTACACCGCTCTCTCGTTACTGCAGGCAGACTTTGACCCAGTACTCTGTTTACTAAGTCTCTGTCTGGACTGGGCCTTGGTTTTACAAGCCTCTCTCCTGCATATACATGCAGCCATATTCATGAGACAATATACTAGCAGCAAGCACATCTCCATAAACATGATACTGTAGAGACTGTTTTAATTGCAGACAGTTCACGCAGACAGCATTTAGAGTTTTCAAAAACGATTAACTGTCATTTCACGTTAAAGCATGTGACTGCAAGGACTAAGGACTAATTGCAATGACTGCATAATAGCCACTGAACTGTTGGCAGCATAAGCAGTACAGAGACTGTCCTCGGTGTTAAAATAGCACAACACAATCGCAGACAGACACAAGGGTGTGTAAACCCTGCCCATGTATCCATCTGCATAGAGAGCACATGCCTCATGAATTATTTGCTAGCTTTGTATAAATGAAATCAAATTGTATTGGTCACATTCACATGGTTAGCAGATATTAATGTGAGTGTAGCGAAATGCTTGTGCTTCTAGTTCCAACATTAATATCTTACAAGTAATCGAACAATTCCCCAACAACTACTTATACACGCAAATCTAACAAGTAAATTGACGTTGCTCTTATATCCAATAGTTCTTCCCGGCTGTATGTAAATAAGACTTAATATTTCCTGGGGTAACAGTGTAACAAACAATACATTAAAAAAAGCAAATACTGCATAGTTTCCTAAGAACGCGAAGCGAGGCGACTATCTCTGTCGGGGCCATTACTGTATGCATTTGCCAGTTATTTTTTAGTCTCTCTCTCTTTTGCAACTTTAATTTGGTCTTTTGTTTCCTCGACAATGAGGCTCCCAGTCTTTAATCTCATGGAGGAGCCAGTGGAGAGAGTCTATACAGGACAAGGCCAACTACTGTATCTAACTGTGATCACGAAAACGAAGACACACATAGATGATCAGATAGCATGTAATCACATGTTCATAATATGTAATATAGGACCCTGAGTTCGAAAAACTCTGGGTCTTTGTTCTAAATCTCCCACACACCATTGCCTCTTCACCTGCCCCTGGGCCCTGATATAAACTTTGGTACCTGTCACTAATCCAAGTGTCCAGTGTATGGGCCAGTAAGCAGATCCCTTAAGCCCACAGTAAAGGGATACCTTCCCTGACCCTGCACCTTACTGCTCTCTCTGCTATTCTGAGAACTCCGGCCCAGCAGACCAAAGCTTACTTTATCACATTATGTACACATCGACTCACGGCACCCACACGCTGGCACATCCTTGCCAAGTCCCTCTCTAAGCCTGTAGCCCGCTTTTCCTTTCTCTCTCCCTCTACCTGTCCCTGTCTCTCTCACACACAAACACACACACACTGGCACGACAGCCGTTACAGTGGCTCATAAATAGATAGGCACTGTTTTTTCTTTCACGAAACCCTCAGACAGACGCAGACCTCCAGTACAAAATGTTACACACACTCCTGAGATCTAGAGAGTCATTTCAGAGACAGCCCTGTGTCGGTCTAAGCCTGTTTTCTGCTGTTGCCTTGGGTCCATTATGCTGATTGTCTGTCTGTCTCTGTGTCAGAGGAGTTCTTGCATGGTAACATCAGCTTTGTCTGCTGTCTGCCAACCTGTCTCAAGGATAATGCTATTATATAGGACATTTCATCTTCTGATATAATGTAATACTTGCAGCCTGGTGGCCGCCAGATCTGTATGTGCTTGCCTTGATCCAACCCTACTGACTTGAAAGCACATAAAGAGTACGTATCTGGCATCCAAGCTGACACAAAAAGTTAAAGCATCCACTTAATCATTCTTGTCGTGACTTTACAACATAATCAAAGCTGCTATCGTTGCAACCACATTGTACATTAGCCCTGACGAGTTATAGTAATATCCATAAAGAAACCCTCAACCCACTATTCAATTGTGAGTTTGCATCCCCTCCCACTGTAATTACTTCTGTGTGCTGGTGGAGACTGTCGAGCAACAACTAAGTATATGTTTAAGACAGGTTGACTGACAGGTTTTCACGGACTTGTAGCATTTGAAACAGACACCACACACACACACACTCACAGCGATCACCAATGTAGCTTGTTGTTGTTAGATACACAGCCTGCCGGTGCTAGTTGGCCAACTGCTGTCAGTTAGCGAGGCTTAATGCTTCAGCCCCAGTTTCATGCACAAGGCTCATGTGGTCCATTATCATCCTAATGCTCTTGTGAAGTTAATGAGCGCGACAAGTAAAAGTTCAATGTTTTGGCACCAGAAGTGCACAGTCCTGTTTTCACCGATTCATTGGTGCATTACTGCGACGGAGTCGATCAGTGACTCTCATGAACATATGTTTTCCGACGCTGCTCTTGAATATAAATGACTGGCGCATAGATTTTGGTTCGACTTTTTATGTGCTTTACACAACTTCATTTTGTGCTCATTACACCTGTTTTATGTTTTTAGGCCAGCGCTTTTAAAACACACAGACAAGGCTATAGCTGTCCTGGACGCAACTATATTGAAGTATTTATTCACTGGGCAGTATTGTATGAGTTCAGTCTAAATGGAATAAACATGGCCCTTGTAAGTGTTAGTATGTTTGATCAAGTAAAGTTTGCCCAGAGGAGCCAGTCAAGTGGTCGTTTCATCAATATCCTTGAAGTGAATGAATTATGTATACCCTCAAGCCTGGAGCTAGGCTACAGTGGTAACAAACAGTGTTGTTCGTTTCAGGTTTCAAGTTGTTCATGTTAGAAGCTAGATAGGCCTTTTACACTATTTCAGGTAAAGTCAAAAGAAGACAATTATTTCAGAAAGCAATAGAATTTACACTATAACGGATATGCCTTGTTATGTTAGTGTGATATATGGAGTGCAGCTTCTGTTTCAGATTTTCACATGTGGGGCATAAGTCACCAAAACAGCCGCTATTGTGCAATGGGACCAAACCCTCACAGAGTAACATCCTTTCCACTAGTCAAACTGTCTCCATGATTAAAACAAACAAAAACTTATATCCCTTGCAGTTAAGACACTTTGCAATTAAGAACTTTTGTAGCACCACAGCTACTTCTAAAGTTCAGTCCAAGCCTGGTACCTTTTTTAAAAGGTGTGGTTATGACTGCAACGCACAAGATGCCTCTCTTCGGACACCTTGTCTATGCTGACCATCCACACCTCCCATTGGTTTTTCAGTGTCTATCAAAGCCCAGCTCCTCCTCCTGCTCTTAGCTCAGGGTGGATTACTTTTAGGAGAAGAGTGCACTTCCTGCCACGGCACTGGAAAATGTTATGGTTTTACAGTGCATTCATGATACATATGGACGAACCGCCATACAAATACATGCAAACCAGCTGCAGGCACACGTCATGTGATATTGCAACGTGTCCTTACTTACTAAGGGAGACAATAACAATAGTTACAGTACCTATTCAATTTCATCCACTTCTCTCAGTATACAAGTAAGGCTACGTGTTGTAGCTGAATCCTTCTGGCTGAGACTCCTCTATATGTATTTTACTCTTAGGCCATAACTGATAACTGAGTACTTCTTTGTGTCTCTGTCAGTGTTGCACCTTGTATCGTTCCCTCGCCTACAGCTTCTTTGTTTATATATAGAGAGATGCGTCTCTTGACTCTCTTCTGTCGACAGGCACTTTGCAGCTGAGCTGCTGCACTCAACCGCCAGCCCAGTGATGTAGTCAAGTCACTAAACCTTGAGTCCGTGTCGAGTTCCCAAGTCCCAAGTGTTCGATTCCGAGTCCAAGTCCAAGTCCTTTATACTCGAGTACTACAACATTGCCCCAGCCTGTTAGCCAGAGGGACAGAGTGTTTACTTTCTAAAATTAGTTTTATTTTAGTTTCACACATAGATATAAGATATTTATCTTTCACACAACACACAACAAGATCATCACAACATGCCCTTAAACCTGAACATGACCAAAATACAAGCCCTTAAAAACAGCACAACAGAATATCACAAGATAAGCTTGTGTTGGCTTGAGGTCAGATACATTAACTTAGCCCAGATTGATAAACTCATGTGTTTTAGGAGTCTCACTGTTATCCCATTGCCAGAAGAAAATAACGTGTCTCTCAATTTATTTTCTGCAATTATCACTCATTGCCCTTGGCTGTGTCATTGCAAAACATTCTTGGGTTGTTTTCTCCCATCCGAAATAACTCCAACTCACAAGGTTGTATGTCTGCTAGTGTCCTCCTCTTATTTTGTGTTCTTATATGAGTTCCCTTTGTGGCATAGTGCTATTTAACTGCCCTGAACGTTTCCACATATGATCGCTGTTATTTTGTGTCATTCATCATAGTGCTTGGCTTGAGGAAGAGAAGATGGGTGTGTGTGTATGTGTGTGTGTGTCCTTTGTCTCTTGTCCTGGTTTCCCCTAACTAACTGACAGTGTGAAATCGACAGCCACTGCATGGACCCCTGCGCCTCTTTTCCTGCTCTTCCGTGTAGCTGCAATGTGACCTCTGACCCAGGAAGCATTAGAGCTGTGGCCACTGGTCAGTGAACCCCACCCCGCCCAGTGTGGTTACCCTATGAATGGACATCACTCGCCCGTGTAGAAGAGCCCTGACAGATTTAAGCCAGGTGAAGAGAAGTGGGGGTTCTTCAGTTGCAGAATTCTCTGGCTAGAATCCTCTGGCTGAATCTTCCCCTTCTTTCACTAGTGGCCTTGGTAACTGAAGTGACATAATTTTCCTGTGTGGAGACTGGACACTAAGAGAGACATTTGTTAATTCAAAGACCATTTGTTGAAGACATTTTAGGAAGAAGTTTTAGAGAAAAGTAGTTTGGTTTATTTGGTTGGAGGCGCTTACATGCATCGTTTGCATCAGTTGATCGTTGTTGAAATCTGCAGAGTTTGTCTTTCTGTGCTCTAAGGGGGAAAAAGCCTGTTACTACCTGTTAATCACAGAGTATTGACGTTGAGAATTATCCACTGACTTGCTTCATGATCTCCAGTACAGTACTTAAAAATGGACAGACTGTTCCTAAAAGCAAGTACAGTGGAATATAACTTAGTTTGAAGACTGAGCATTAAACACTGACACCGCTGTTGTCAGCTGTTATTTTTTGCTGTAACTATGACTCACAGTGATGCTCTGTAAACGTAGCTTAATGAACGTATTCCACCATTACAACCCTGATATTATGACAGACTCTAAACAATGTGTCAGTCAGTGAGTCAGGGGCCTCTTAAGGCCGAGTCAAAAAGAGATCACACCTGATGTCCTGAAAAAGGCAACCGATGAACAGTGAATGATGACAGGTGACATCGTCATCCACACGCACAACACACAGTGTTGCCGTTTGCGTTTTGCTTCACAATAATAATTGAACCAAACACAGCATTGGAGCATGAGGACAGGAGCACTTTGTATGAAATCCACTCCATATGACGACAGTGGATGATGTCAGTCATGTGACAGTGGAAGTAATATTCCCATTGAAGTGCCTTTTTCTCCACCCAGCCCATTTCTTCATCCTCCCCCAGCTCATCTCCATCAGAGGCATATCATATGGCATCAGTGGATGTCGTCAGATAATGATGATGATGACAATAAGAATATTCCCATTAACCTTTTACTGCAGTGGGCTAAATCAGGGTCTACTTTGAGAGAAAAGTATGCACCTCACACATATGGATATGGGCTTTAAAAAAAGACACCTGTAACATGTCAGAAATAGAGTTGAAATTTTGAGTTTGTGTGCCGACATTACACTTTATATACAGTACTAGTCAAAAGTTTGGACACACCTACTCATTCCAGGGTTTTTCCTTTATTTGTACTATTTTCTACATTGTAAAATAATAGTGAAGACATCAAAGCTATGAAATATCACATATGGAGTCATGTAGTAACCACATAAGTGCTAAACAAATCAAAATGTATTTTATATTTGAGATTCTTTAAAGTAGCCACCCTTTGCCTTGATGACAGCTTTGCACACTCTTGGCATTTTGTCAACCAGCTTCATGAATTAGTCACATGGAATGCATTTCAATTAACAGGTGTGCCTTGTTAAAAGTACATTTGTGGAATTTCTTTCCTTCTTAATGTGTTTCAGAAAATCAGTTGTGTTTTGACAAGGTAGGGGTGGTATATAGAAGATAGACCTATTTGGTAAAAGCCCATTCCACATTATGGAAGTAACAGCTCAAATAAGCAAAGATAAACAACACTCCATCATTACTTTAAGACATGAAGTTCAGTCAATCCGGAAAACTGCCCTCGCAAAAACCATCAAGCGCTTTGATGGAACTGGCTCTCGTGATCACTGCCACAGGAAAGGAAGACCCAGAGTTACCTCTGCTGCAGAGGATAAGTTCATTAGAGTTACCAGCCTCAGAAATTGCAGCCCAAATAAATGCGTCATAGAGTTCAAGTAACAGACACATCTCAACATCAAGTGTTCAGAGGAGAACACGTGAATCAGGCCTTCATGGTTGAATTGCTGCAAAGAAACAAGCAATTGACATTAGATCGGTGGAAATCTGTCCTTTGGTCTGATGAGTCCAAATTTGAGATTTTTGGTTCCAACCACCGTGTCTTTGTGAGACGCAGAGTAGGATGACCTCTGCATGTGTAGTTCCCACCGTGAAGCATGGAGGAGGAGGTGTGATGTGTGGGGGTGCTTTGCTGGTGACACTCTGTAATTTATTTAGAATTCAAGGCACACTTTACCAGTATGGCTACCACAGCATTATGCAGCGATGCACCATCCCATCTGGTTTGAGCTTAGTCGGACTATCATTTGTTTTTCAACAGGACAATAACCCAACACACCTCCAGGCTGTGTAAGGGCTATTTGACCAAGAATGAGAGTGATGGAGTGCTTCATTAGATGACCTGGCCAACACAATCACCCAACCTCAACCCAATTGAGATGGTTTGGGATGGTTGGACCGCAGAGTGAAGGAAAAGCAGCCAACAAGTGCTTAGTATATGTGGGAACTCCTTCAACTGTTGGAAAAGCATTCCAGGTGAAGCTGGTTGAGAAAATGCCAAGAGTGTGCAAAGCTGTCATCAAGGAAAAGGGTGGCTACTTTGAAGAATCACAAATATAAAATATATTTAGATTTGTATAACACTTTTTTGGTTACTACATGATTCCATATGTGATATTTCATAGTTTTGATGTCTTCACTATTATTCTACCATGTAGAAAATAGTACAAATAAAGAAAAAACCTTGAATGAGTAGATGTGTCCAAACTTTTGACTGGTACTGTACAGTACGTCACAGAAAACTGAAATATAACAAAACCTTTTGACATAGAAACACCAGATTTTAAATTATGTTTATTAATTATGAAATCATGAAAAATATTAATACAATTCCACCCATCAGGCCACTAGGTCATTTGACTGCAGGAAAGGGCTACAGTGCCATTTCCTTCCCCATCCCCTCTCTTCTTCCTCTATCCCTGGGCATCCATTAACCCAGGCCTGTTCTGCTCTAACCCATGTCATAGAGGGCGTAGCTGAAGCTTTTCATTCTTCTTTCAAGGGGACCTTTCAAAACTGATTGAGACACTTGTTGTAAGCAGCACAACAACAGAACCATTTATCGGCATTTGTGTGTGTGTGTGTGTGTGTGTGTGCGTGTGTGTGTGTGTGTGTGTGTGTGTGTGTGTGTGTGTGTGTGTGTGTGTGTGTGTGTGTGTGTGTGTGTGTGTGTGTGTGTGTGTGTGTGTGTGTGTGTGTGTGTGTGTGTGTGTGTGTGTGTGTGGAACGGTCCCTTGTTAACCTCTGCTCTACAGCATCTGTGTCTCAGGGTAAAAACAACCCTGTAAAGGGTCTGTTCCAACGCTCATTAAAGGCCCAATGCAGTCAAAATATGTTTTACTATGGTTTACAGTATATCATGTTGTAGAAAAGCTGATGAAACTAACACTGTAAAAGTGTGATCAAATTGGATCACTGTTATTTAACTGATAGTGGCTGGTTGAAAATACAATCTACACAGGACCGTCTAATCAGAAGGTTTTGGCTTTCCATGGAGACATCACCATGCAGTAAATTGATTAATAGACCAATAACAACGAGAGTTCCAAACCTCTCTGCCAATTTAACTAGGCAAGTCAGTTAAGAACAAATTTTTGATGACCACCTACCAGGGAACTGCCTTGTTCAGGGGCAGAACAATAGATTTTTATCTCGTCAGCTCGGGGATTGGATCCAGCAACCTTTCAGTTACTGGCCCAGCGGGCTAACCACTAGGTTACCTGCCACCGATAACAGCTAGTTTTTAGTTTTCCCCTCCCAACACAGAGACCTCTCCCAGACAAATTAAAATTATTATTTTATTTAACCAGGCAAGTCAGTTAAGAAGAAATTCTTATTTATCCCTATGGAAGTCCCAATAACAGCCAGATGTGATGCAGCCTGTATTCGAACCAGGTACTGCAGTGACTCCTCTTGCAGTGTCTTAGACTACTGTGCCACCCGGGAGCCCTAATTAAATACAGTAAGGTACTTAATTGTTACGCGGAAATTATTTGCTCTTGATATTTAAAAAAAAAAAAAAAAACGTCTGCATTGGGCATTTAAAAACCCTGTTCCTTGTGCCTGAATTCCCCAGGTACTTGGCCACAATTTAACCTCTGATATGAGTGGAGTTAAAAAGCCAGCTGCCTAACTCTATTCTCCTCCCTTTGCAATGTGTGGACACAGGGCAGCAATCCTCCCTCTTCTTTCTGTTTTCTTCTCAAATGAATCCGAACAAGTCTATATGAGTGAAAGATTGATTGATTTCCTCTAATCTAGTTGTGTACCGTGCCGGTTGTTTCCCTTCAGTGTGGGTCCAGATGCTTCTCTGGACTCGATGTAGCTCTAGAAATACATTAGGGCTGTGACTGCTGTGGTTTGCAGATGGGAAATGATGTGTGATGGTCTCTCAGGGGACCATTGTGGTTGGCTGAGGCGGAGGCAGGGGCTGAGGTCAGGTCCTGATCTGCAGAGAGTCAGCATGATTAAGCTGTGACTTAAACACCTTTCTTACCAGTATAGTTATTATTATTCATGGAGATCTACACACATACTGTATAGACTCAACCATATCCAAAGCAGAGAACACTGGTTATGACGGTCACCAGCCTTCGCCGGTGCAGCAGGTGCACCCTGGCCTCTGGCTTGCAGTACATTTCAAATTTTACAAGAGCCATTCTGTTTGAACTGTGTTTGTTTAGTAGGAGATTATGCTGGCGAGAAATGTGACTGTGCTACCGCCTGGCCCTGCGTCTTGCTGCCCTTTGAACCAGGTCAATGTGTGGTGGTGGTGGTAGCTGTGTGGAGGAAGGGGACAGAAGGAGGGAGGGAGGGAGGGAGGGAGGGAGGGAGGGAGGGAGGGAGGGAGGGAGGGAGGGAGGGAGGGAGGGAGAGAGACAGAATGAGAGGGAGAGAGACAGAATGAGAGGGAGAGGAGAGGGAGAGAAGGACAGAGAGAGAATGCAACAAAGAGAGACAAAGAGAGACAGACAGGCAAGGCTGCCCCAGATAATTCGTACTGGGTCCATAGGAGAGAATGGAGAGTCTCGGCTCAGGCCCAGGACAGCTGCTTCTGAATGGGGTAGAGCTATAGTGAGCTAGCCTGGCGCTGCCCATTTTATTCTGAGAGGGGTTAGTGAGTTACCAAGTGCCGCCGCCATGGTGCATGGCTCCTCTGGCTGTCACTGTAATCGCTGTAATGAGGTCTCCAGCGTGACGCTAACTGGACATGTCACATGGGGAGAGTCTGTCAGGAGCTCTACGGTGTGTGTCCGTGCGCGTGTGTGTTTGCTTGCGTGTATGTGTGTGTGTCAGTCCATGTGTGTGTCAGCCTTTCATCTCACAGAAGCGACCTATCCCACCTCAGTTAACTTCAGCCCACCTCTCCTGAACTGGATTATTGCATACCTTCAACATATATTTTATATTCCCTGAAGCAGGCTTAACCTGACCGGGGGGTTGACTGAGTTGTCATGGAGGGTAAATGTACAGTCGTTATCACAAAGAGCTAATAGCTCTCTGCTCAGTCTGTCAGTCCCCTTGTACTGTGTTAGGCAAAGGCTTTGGGTCCCCTATAGAGATACAGGAACTGGAGAGTTAGATTACTAGAAAACAACACATAAGACTTCATACTTTTTGGCACAATAGTGTAGTGTTGTCCTATGCTGGTCCTGGGGATGGAGTTGGACTCAAAGGGTGTATACATTTTTGGTTCAGGCCAGCACGAACACACATCTGGTTCAACTAATCACCTAATCACTGATTACCTTGATTCGTTTTGTCAGAGCTGGGCTAGAACAAACATTTACACCACTCTCGATCCCCAGGACTAGTGTTGAAAAACACTGCTGTAGTCTAGAGGGTGGATTAGTGCTTTAAGTCTAAAGTCTACATGAAGGTATGGAGCAGCTACTGTATATGTCAACCATTATTCACCCTGATGGATCCAGTGTTTTCATTTCACTCATAGCCTAAAACCTGTCAGTCAACTATCCCAGCTAGGGGACAAATGTAATGTACACAAGTGCACTTCTCACTCACACTGCACTGTGAAGTGTGCTCAACACTCATAAACTTCTCATTATATATAATGTCAACAGTGAAGAGGCGACTCCCGGATGTTAGCCTTCTAGGCAGAGTTAGAAAGAAAAACCCATATCTCAGACTGGCCAATAGAAATAAGAGATTAAGATGGGCGAAAGAACACAGACACTGGACAGAGAAAGTCTGTCTAGAAGGCCAGCATCCCGGAGTCGCCTCGTCTCTGTTGACTTTGAGACTGGTGTTTTGTGGGTACTATTTAATGAAGCTGCCAGTTGAGGACTTGTGAGGCGTCTGTTTCTCAAACTAGACACTAATGTACTTGTCCTCTTGCTCAGTTGTGCATCGGAGCCTTCCACTCCTCTTTCTATTCTGGTTAGAGCCAGTTTGTGCTGTTCTGTGAAGGGAGTAGTACACAGCACTGTATGAGATCTTCAGTTTCTTGGCAATTTCTCGCATGGAATATACTTCATTTCTCAGAACAAGAATAGACTGACAAGTTTCAGAAGAAAGTTAATTGTTTCTGGACATTTTGAGCCTGTAATCGAACCCACACATGCTGATGCTCCAAATAACTAGTCTATAGAAGGCCAGTTTTATTGCTTCTTTAATCAGAACAACGGTTTTCAGCTGTGCTAACATAATTGCAAAAGGGTTTTCTACTGATCAATTAGCCTTTTAAAATGATCAACTTGGATTAGCTAACACAACGTGCCATTGGAACACAGGAGTGATGGTTGCTGATAATGGGCCTCTATATGCCTATGTAGATATTCCATAAAAAATCTGCCGTTTCCAGCTACAATAGTCATATACAACATTAACAATGTCTACACTGTATTTCTGATCAATTTTATGTTATTTTAAATGGACAAAAAATGTGCTTTTCTTTCAAAAACAAGGACATTTCTAAGTGACCCCAAACTTTTGAACTGTGGCAAACATTGATCTATATGGCTCTGGTCAAGAGGCCTATACTGTTTAAACAAACCTCTGGTCTGAAATATCTTTCTGGTGTTGAGAAAGCAGCTTTGAAGTGGCAGTGGTCAGTTAAGTTTATTGGTCTTATTTAGGAGGAATCTGTCAACAATCTTGAGCTGGTCATATATCCTGGGAGAATCTCACTTTAATTTCCTCGATTCCTCATGTTCTCTCTCCTTGCCTCAAGGAAGCAAGGAAACAAGGAAATGCAATTGAGATTCTCCCAGGATATTGTGTATGGAAGACACTGGGGGATGTCACAGAGCAAGGCTGGAGTCCTAGACATGCACACACAAGGAGGAGTGTTTGCCTGTTTGTCTTGCGTCACCGCCTTGGCTGGGATGCCCTCATCACAATCAATCAGACCAATGATGTGATTTACACTGTACTGAACTCACTCTCTTTCTTCATGTAGAGACATTTGACACCAAATGAAATGCTATTGAATGTAATCTCATGACCAGTGCTGTGTATTATCTAGTATCTTTGATCTCATCTTTGGCTAGAAGCCAGCCCAGCATTCTCACTTTTAGTATTTCCGCATTATTGTTACTTAACGTGTTGTAAGCGGTGATGAGTATTATCTTTGTTGTGATGGTTCTGTCCTGTTTTAGGAAGTGGGCCAAAGGGATTACTGTGGATTCCCCCTAACCCCCCAAACCCCAAAAACTTGTGTCAGAGGGGTGTTCTGCAGGAACATGAACAAAGAGATCAGTAATGGACTAGTATACTAGCCTACCTGCTGAGGCAGCAGCAATACGGAAATACTGAAATACTCTGTAGCAAATACAGAAGGAAGTTATGTCCCAGATTATGTACTGGAGGTGTAACATTACAGGTAATGCAGCCTCCTCTTCCCCTCTTCTCAACCTCCTCTCCTCTCATCTATCCCTCCCTCGCTTTGTCCCCTCTTCTCATTCACTGTGTAATCCCAGAGAGAGGATGCTAAATAGCCGAGATCTGATGTCACTGGGGCACAAGAACACCACTGTAGCCTGACTGTGTGTGTGTGTGTGTGTGTGTGTGTGTGTGTGTGTGTGTGTGTGTGTGTGTGTGTGTGTGTGTGTGTGTGTGTGTGTGTGTGTGTGTGTGTGTGTGTGTGTGTGTGTGTGTGTGTGTGTGTGTGTGTGTGTGTGTGACTCTCCAATCACAATACTGCCCTTATAAACACAATTACAGGCCTAACACAAGTAATGTGTTTACTTACACTACTATTCAATCAAGTCTTCTGAATATTTCCCATTTGAATTTAGTTGAAATCCTGTGATATTTGACCAGTGAGTTCTGTGATGAGCTAGACAGGCGGGGGAATTGCAAGGCAGGGTGTGACTGTTTACCTCATGTAGCTCCACAGCTTCCACTCTTCTCTGAACCCAGGCTCGAACACTGAGGGCTCTGTATGGGGCAGAGTGGTGGAGTGTGCTGGCAGCGTGAGGGGAATCGCACACACAGACACACATACGCAGGCACGCAAACACACACACACGCAGGTATGCACGCACGCAGGCACACATACAAACACGCAGGTATGCACACACACACACACACACACACACACACACACACACACACACACACACACACACACACACACACACACACTCCAGGCCCCTAGAAAAACAGATTAGTGAATAATACACGTATTACTAAGAACTGGACCAACAGATCTACTGTATGTAGCACAGATGAAGCTAACTGTTTTATAGAAGCAATAAAGCACTCAAATGTGACATGTCGTGAAAAGCTGGGTTAAGTGCTTAACTTAATGTCTAAAAGTCAACCATAACCCTGAATCATACTCGACATGCAACTTTCAAACTCAGCTTATCAAACTTTCAACATTCAAACTCTGCTTATCAACGCTTTGCCCTTGAGGTTTTGTCAAGGAGCTAAGGCCTCTCTACCATCTGCATGCCACATCTCTGCATAGTCAATATGTCAACACATCAGAATAAGTACTGAGTCGGGTGTAGTGACAGTGCGATATGGGATAACGTTTCCATGCCTCTTCTGATAACACTATAGAAGTGAAGATATTAACATATCAGACACATCTACCGAAGGGTGGAATGTTATGAAATGATTAACTGTTATGTGATAATGTTTTCCGTGCCTCAAATGTAACTTTGCCTTCAGCAAATAAGAAGGCATAGATGGAAACCAAGCATACAAAAAACATCTCGCTTCCTCTCTCTGTCTCTCTGTCTCTGTCTCTCTCTCTCTCGCTCTCTCGCTCTCTCGCCGTCCCTCTCCTTTTCTGTATATCTATTCATGTTTAACGTTTTATACAGTTACAAACCGTAACCCGGCATCTCTCTCGACCCTCTCTCAGGATTCGTCCTCAGCTGGCGAAGGAGAAGATCGAAGGATGTCACATCTGTACGTTCTGCATGCCCGCCGAGCCCCAGGTGATGCTGGGTAAAGACAAGGCGTTCACTTACGACTATGTGTTTGACATGGACTCCCAGCAGGACATCATCTACACACACTGCACTGAGAAACTCATCGAGGGATGCTTCGAGGGGTACAACGCTACCATCTTCGCCTATGGACAGGTCAGATATTTGCATGACACTCGCACGCACGCACGCCCGCACGCACACTATGTTTAGATAGAAGACATTTGATCCCAGGGATGGCTCATCATTTTCATTACCCAGTATTTTTCAGGCCTGACCTCCACCTCTAAATATAGCTCAAAAACAGACCCTCTGTTAGCTGGTGAGAGAAACCATTACCACACCTTTAGGCAACCAGCCAGCACTCATCAAAGAATTACTGTAAGTGATGCCCAAATAGATCCTTTGAAATATGTACATTCACATGCACGCACACACACAAAACACACAGTCATGACGCACACATGCATGGACGCACACACATGAAACACACACACACACACACACACACACACACACACACACACACACACACACACACACACACACACACACACACACACACACACACACACACACACACACACACACACACACACACAAATGCGTACATGCACAAATGCATACATATACACACATGCACACACACATTTACAAACATGCGCACAAACGCATAAAAAACACCCAACACATACACACACCATATTTGCCTACAGACGCAATGCGGTTCAGTGCTGGACACACCCAAGGAAAGGGATGGGCTCTGCCACCCCCAGGAATCCACCACGTGTCCTGTGGTCTCTGGTCCCTTGCCGGATGAATTCAAAAAACAGTGTTGTTACTGTAAGCAAGCAGAACATGTTATCACACCTTGTTTCCAATACCAAACTCACACTGGCTATTACAACGTCATTCATCAAACCCCTGTCTGTGACTCAGTGAGGGATATACTATAACTCTGCTAAACTCACATTGCCCGTAGCATCGTCATTTATCCAACCTTATAACTGTGTATCAGTGAGTTATATAGCACTGCTTTGAAACTGTTCTCAGTTAGGCTCCACGACTTCATAGAGCTGATTTCAGATGAAGAGAGAAGCCAACAGACCATGAAGACTCAGTCAACTCAGCAACTGCAGGCATGTTCTAACGGGACCAACCTCAGGGTTTTTATTGGCTTGATAGATTAACACCTGCGACTGACTTTCTACAGTACATGTTCAAATCTATCTATCAGACTCTCTTTCGCTATCTCTCTCTTTCTCTCTCTCTCTCTCTCTCTTTCTCCCTGTTCTCTCTTTCTCTCTCTCTCTCTCTCTCTCTCTCTCTCTCTCTGCCTGTCTGTCTTTCAGTGGAAGGCATTCAGTTGTACAACTGAGTAGGTATCCCCCTTTCCCTTTCTTGCTCTTACTCTCTCAAACTTGTTCACTTTTTCTCCACTCTCTCACTCTCTCTCTCTCTCTCTCTCTCTCTCTCTCTCTCGTATTTTTTTGCGTTTGCTTCTGTCACAACCTCTTCCTCTGACCTGAAGCTCTATAGTGGAGCTCTGCCAAACTCTCCTTTCACTCCTCTCCTCCTCCTCTTAATCTCTCTGTCCATTCTCCTCTGCCGGCTCCATTCTTCTCAGCCCCGTTGTCTCCCTGTCAGACTCTCATTCAGGGGGTACAGCGGGTCGCGCACACGCAAACGCATACACATGCACACTCACACACAACAATTTATATGTACGCATGCATGCACACACACTCACATTACATCTACACAAATACACACAAAAACGCACGCGGCACACACACACACACACACACACACACACACACACACACACACACACACACACACACACACACACACACACACACACACACACACACACAAACACACACACACACACACACACACACACACACACACTACTGTCAGAGTATCTTTCAGGTGACGTGTGAATTAGCGTCGCATTCCTTTGGTAGTCACCATGACAACCAAGCCCCCAACCCTAATGTGTGTGCACTGTGCAGTCTTAGCTACATATATTAGGAATGGCTTTAGTCCAGGAGAGTCATTTTGACAGGGCTTGTTTTTCTTCTATTCTGGCGTTTTGTACTGTTTTTTAATTTTTGAGTAAGAAAAGCTGATCCCCCACTCCCCGTTTATAACTTCCTGTATTCATGAAATAGCAGCATAGGCCCAATGACTGTCTGAATAAGTTTCAAGTCAGATAAAGGAGTAAATAAATGAAACAAATAATTGGTTATTGATCCTATCATATCCTCGCCCTTCTTGTCCCTCTCCCCTAGACTGGTTCGGGGAAGACCTACACCATGGGCACAGGGTTTGACGTGAACATCAGTGAGGAGGAGTTGGGCATCATTCCCCGGGCAGTCAAGCACCTCTTCAGAGGCATTGAGGAACGACGGCACTCCGCCACAGAGCAGGGCAAGCCTGTACCCGAGTTCAAGATCAACGCACAGTTCCTGGAGGTATGTGTGACGGAAAGGACAAAACGTACTATGTGCTTTTTGTAGCTGAGGTGATTTGGTTACGACGTTGGGTTGGTGAGCGGGAGACCCGCATTCAATCCCCACTGGTTACACTTTTGAACCAGAAATGCAATCTCTCTCTGTAGTCTCCCATTAGCTCTACAACATGAGGAAGCTTGGAGATGCAGGTTTCTAAATCTCGGAAAAGAAGCCCATTGGCCCTGGAAGGCTAGGTTGGAGCCTTCGTTATTGCTTACTTAAACCTATCCGGTTCCCTTCCCTTAGAGCTGCTAACACAAGAGTGGTATTAGGGGAAAGGGTTCTGGCTAGGGGTCGCAGCAGCTGTGTGTAGCAACCTGGAGCAGATGGAAGCATACTGTACTTCTGTCTGCTCATGGGATGTGTTCAGCTAATTTAACTCTACAGGCAGATGATTTATCACCATAGAGTAATTACTAGGGAATTACGCGTCTCACTCAAATCTGATATCGCTTGCTGGTACATGTCTCTAAAAACTAATAAAGCAGTATACTTTCTGTAACCAAAATGACTTAACTACTGATGTTTTCCATGCACAGTTATTTGGATTTGGGGTATTGGTTCATTGGCTTGTTTTTTCCCCTCCTATCCCAGCTGTACAATGAGGAAGTGTTGGATCTGTTTGAATCAACGCGGGACATGGATGGGAAGAGACAGAAGTCCACCATCAAGATTCATGAGGACGCTAGTGGAGGCATCTACACTGTGGGAGTCACCACGCGCACGGTCACCTCCGAGGCAGAGGTTAGTCTCAATCACAATCTAAAGCAGAAGAACACCAATCTGTACCTATGGTCGTTGGTTAAACATATGTTATTGCTGTGAGCCTAAATCTGTCTGTGAATGTGTTTGGGTCAAGGCTCAGGAGAAGACCCAGATGCAGACAGTTTTGAAGTAACAAATGTGTATTACAAAAACAGGGGGGCAGGTTAACAACAGGTCAAAGACAGGCAGAGGTCAGTAGTCCAAAGCAGAGTCTGAAAGGTACAGAACGGCAGGCAGGGTCAGGGCAGGCAGAGGTCAGTAATCCAGGGTGGTGTGACAAGGTACAAAATGACAGGCAAGCTCAGGGTCAAGGCAGGCAGAATGGTCAAAAATCGGGAAAGCTAGAAAACAGGAACTAGACACAGACAGGAGCACGTGAAAATCCGCAGGCATTCTTGACGAAACAAAACAAACTGGCAACAGACAAACAGAGAACACAGGTATAAATACACTGAGGATAATGACAAAGATGTAGGGGGGTGGAGACAAGCACAAAGACAGGTGAAACAGATCAGGGTGTGACAAACAGAATTTCTCTCTTGAATACACTGTACTAACTCTAAACTCTCCCATTCCTTTCCTGTCCCTGGTCCTCCCTCCCCCTCCTTGTACAGATGATGCAGTGTCTGAAGCTGGGTGCTCTGTCCCGTACTACAGCCAGCACCCAGATGAACATCCAGAGCTCGCGCTCCCATGCCATCTTCACCATCCACCTGTGCCAAGTCAGAGTCTGCACTCCAGACGACAGTGTACGCGGCATTGCCCCAGTGGCCTGGAGCTCTCTAGAGCCAAGCCTAGGATAGGATACACTTTTCACAGTCTATTTCACTGGCTGTACTATTTTCACTGTCATTCTTTAGAAATGACATGATAAAAAGGTTATTAGGCTGCATAATCATAACCATTTTATTTGGGGGTTGTTGTAACATACAACCACTCGTTTGTTTCCGATTGTGAAAATACACATTAATAACATTTCATTTCCTAGTATTTATGAAATAAACAATAAACACCCCAGCTGATAAACAAGAGGACTGTGAAATGCAGCGTTACCCAAGCATCCCACACAGCTCCCCAGCCAGCGACACAGCTCACCACACAGCATATCTCCCCACATAAATCCCAATGGACACACATACCAGCTGGGCATGATGTCACCCTCCTCTCTCTGCTCCGCTGATTAAATGGACAATATACAGGCTGCTACAGACACAGATATGTCTATCCACTGGTGTTGCTATTGAGAGCTATAATGGAAGATGAAAGCCACCAGTTATATTTCTCATAAGCCTAAATCAATGCTCGAGCAGAAATGTCCGTACACATGTCCAAGACATTAAATTACACACACAATCACCAGGTGTATTTCCCCCCACAGACACTTCTTTGTTTTATTCACCATACCCATCTCCTTCAGGAGTCCAATGAGACAGACGGCCGCCTGGCCAACGGTTCCTCTGAGATCAACTCTGAGTTCGAGACGCTGACGGCTAAGTTTCACTTTGTGGACCTGGCCGGGTCGGAGAGACTAAAGAGGACAGGAGCTACTGGGGATAGAGCCAAGGAAGGCATCTCCATCAACTGTGGACTGGTGAGACTCTCACTGTAAAATAATGCATGCTATAGTTAGAAAATTGGTGAACACACAGTGCCTGGTTTGGGTCAATTTATTACAAGTTGACAGACTTTAAATGGAATTGACCCGCACTATTCCCTAGAACAGTGCTAGAAACAGTGCATGTAAAGGTCATAGGTTACTCAGCACTAACAGGTTTTAGAGAGTCAGGACAGTGGTGATGCCATGTCCTCTTCTTGGATGACTGACCTGAACTGTTTCAATGATACACTTGCTGTGTAGAGCTGAGAAGCTATCGGGGAAGGCGCCACCTGGTGGCTGAGAAAGATATTGCAGATGTCCTACCAACACTGTGGCACCACCTCTTTGACAACTGCATTTAAACATCACATTAAAGGAAGGATTTGATGCTTTATTTTTGATAGAATGCAGATGCTTAAGCCTCATTTTTAAGGATCTCATCTCATCTTCATGTCTCCTGTTTCCTCTCTCATTGCAGCTTGCTCTGGGTAACGTGATCAGTGCTCTGGGGGACAGGAGTAAGAGGTCCACCCACGTGCCTTACAGGGACTCGAAACTCACCCGGCTACTGCAGGACTCTCTGGGAGGAAACAGGTCTGTACGTCCTCATAAACCACATAAAGACACTGTATGTAATAGTGTTTGAAGATATAGATATAATAACAGTTGTATTCTATTTCTGGAATATCACTAGAACCTTTCCTTGAAGCGTTATTATGTGGATTCATTAATTATCTGTCTAATGAAGGTCTGCTGACTAAAATGTCAATGTTTTAAAAGTAATCTATTAAAACCGGATTTTCTTTACGCCAGTGGGTGAATTAATTACCATATATTTGAACATTTATATTTGAACAAATAATTAATTTGATTTATTTTCCAAGTAGTTTACAAAGTGATTTACATTGACGTTGCCTATATGGTTATTCCGTTTCTAATGTGGTCTTATTTTTGTGTGTGTCTGTATTCCGTCCATCTGCTCTCTCTCTATCCCCAGTCAAACGGTGATGATAGCGTGTATCAGCCCATCTGACCGGGACTTCATGGAGACACTGAGCTGTCTGAACTACGCTAACCGAGCCAGGAACATTAAGAACAAGCTGATGGTGAACCAGGACAAAGCCTCCCAGCAGATATCAGCTCTCAGGACTGATATTGCCAGGCTCCAGATGGAACTGATGGAGTACAAGACGGTAAGAGAAGGAAAGAGAGGATGGAGGGTGCAAGAGAGAGAGAGGGAGATTAGATTTTTTTGTTTGTTGCTATTTTTAGATATCATTATAAAGGCACTGTTTTCCAGGTCAAGTCACATGGTTATCTGTACCATGATATGGATCCATATACAGTGCCTTGCGAAAGTATTTGGCCCCCTTGAACCTTGCGACCTTTTGCTACATTTCAGGCTTCAAACATAAAGATATAAAAATATTTTTTTGTGAAAAATCAACAACAAGTGGGACACAATCATGAAGTGGAACGACATTTATTGGATATTTCAAACTTTTTTAACAAATCAAAAACTGAAAAATTGGGCGTGCAAAATTATTCAGTCCCCTTAAGTTAATACTTTGTAGCGCCACCTTTTGCTGCGATTACAGCTGTAAGTCGCTTGGGGTATGTCTCTATCAGTTTTGCACATCGAGAGACTGACATTTTTTCCCATTCCTCCTTGCAAAACAGCTTGAGCTCAGAGGTTGGATGGAGAGCATTTGTGAACAGCAGTTTTCAGTTCTTTCCACAGATACTCGATTGGATTCAGGTCTGGACTTTGACTTGGCCATTCTAACACCTGAATATGTTTATTTTTGAACCATTCCATTGTAGATTTTGCTTTATGTTTTGGATCATTGTCTTGTTGGAAGACAAATCTCCGTCCCAGTCTCAGGTCTTTTGCAGGCTCCATCAGGTTTTCTTCCAGAATGGTCCTGTATTTGGCCGCCTCCATCTTCCCATCAATTTTAACCATCTTCCCTGCCCCTGCTGAAGAAAAGCAGGCCCAAACCATGATGCTGCCACCACCATGTTTGACAGTGGGGATGGTGTGTTCAGTGTGATGAGCTGTGTTGCTTTTACGCCAAACATAACGTTTTGCATTTTTGCCAAAAAGTTCAATTTTGGTTTCATCTGACCAGAGCACCTTCTTCCACATGTTTGGTGTGTCTCCCAGGTGGCTTGTGGCAAACTTTAAACGACACTTTTTATGGATATCTTTAAGAAATGGCTTTCTTCTTGCCACTCTTCCATAAAGGCCAGATTTGTGCAATATACGACTGATTGTTGTCCTATGGACAGAGTCTCCCACCTCAGCTGTAGATCTCTGCAGTTCATCCAGAGTGATCATGGGCCTCTTGGCTGCATCTCTGATCAGTCTTCTCCTTGTATGAGCTGAAAGTTTAGAGGGACGGCCAGGTCTTGGTAGATTTGCAGTGGTCTGATACTCCTTCCATTTCAATATTATCGCTTGCACAGTGCTCCTTGGGATGTTTAAAGCTTGGGAAATCTTTTTGTATCCAAATCCGGCTTTAAACTTCTTCACGACAGTATCTCGGACCTGCCTGGTGTGTTCCTTGCTCTTCATGATGCTCTCTGCGCTTTTAACGGACCTCTGAGACTATCACAGTGCAGGTGCATTTATAGGGAGACTTGATTACACACAGGTGGATTGTATTTATCATCATTAGTCATTTAGGTCAACATTGGATCATTCAGAGATCCTCACTGAAATTCTGGAGAGAGTTTGCTGCACTGAAAGTAAAGGGGCTGAATAATTTTGCACGCCCAATGTTTCAGTTTTTGATTTGTTAAAAAAGTTTGAAATATCCAATAAATGTCGTTCCATTTCATGATTGTGTCCCACTTGTTGTTGATTCTTCACAAAAAAATACAGTTTTATATCTTTATGTTTGAAGCCTGAAATGTGGCAAAAGGTCGCAAAGTTCAAGGGGGTCGAATACTTTCGCAAGGCACTGTAACTTCTGAAACGTACTAACGGCTGCACATGTGTCCATTGAGGTTGTATTTCTGGTAGCCTGGAATCCAACTAAACAATAGTGAAACGGAGGGATATTCAGTGTGGATTTTAGTCTATATTTCTCTATGACCTGCACTCATCTCTCTGGTTCCCTCTGGTCTGAGCAGGGCAAGCATCTGGTAGGGGAGGTATAACAATGTATAGTTGTATTGGCCTGACTGATCTACTATAATGATCTACTATAATAACCATAGTCCTCTGGTCTCTCTCTGGTCTCAGGGCAAGCGTATGGTGGGGGAAGACGGCATGGAGAGCATCAATGACATGGTCCATGAGAACAGCATGCTACAGACAGAGAACAGTAACCTGAGGATCAGGGTCAAGGCCATGCAGGAGACCATTGACGCCCAGAGGGCCAGACTCACACAGTACCTCAGTGACCAGGCCAACCAGGTTCTGGCCAAAGTGGGTACGTACTGGGACAGGAATAATGGACCTTATTCACACTGCGCCGTGATGATTCAAAATCCAGGCTAGTGGGATAGGAAGTGCTCCATCAAAGTTAATGGGAAAAGTGCTGAAAATGCCCTCATGTTCGATTATCTTCCAGGTGAGGGGACTGAGGAAATTGGAAATATGATCCAGAACTATATCAAAGAAATCGAGGAGCTCAGGTATGATGCATGACATGTCTCTTACATGTACAGTATGATGTGTCTGTTGAAAGGAAGACAGGAGTATTGTGACCTTTGGTTTTGGTGTTGGGAGGCCCACAACAGTATTCTGACTGTTGGTTTTGTGTCTGCAGAGCCAAGCTCCTGGAGAGTGAGTCAGTGAATGAGAACCTCCGTAAAACCCTGTCCCGTGCCAACACACGTTCCTCCCTGTACGCTGGTGGGGGCTCCTTCTCCCCAGCCCACTTCGCCCCCGAGATAGTGGCTTCCGACATCATCGAGATGGCCAAGAAAGATCTGGAGAAACTCAAGAAGAAAGAGAGGAAGAAAAAGAAGAGGTAGGAGTTGTTTTTGTCCCCTTCATACCTTTGATATTGCACTCACTCCACGTTGCTGTTTTGATGTACATTTCACATACACTACATGCCATGAAACCGATTGCATTAGGTTTGTTACAATTTGTAACTAAGTGTATATGTCCAAACTTGTGGATGAAACAACACAAATAAAACTAAGCAATGGGTAGACTTTGATGGTAGGCCTTGAGTCTGACAGTGATATGCTCGGAGGTGGTTAGAGATGGGCTGGGTATGGCTGGGTGAGGGGGAGAGGTGGCAGAAGGGTGTGGGGGGATTACAGAGGCGAGGGGAATTGGTTTCTGTTGTTGTCCCAGGGTGTTTTGGGTAATTAGTTCTGGCACCCAGCCTTTCCCCTTCAACAGATAAATATTCCCTCTCTAATGTCTATCTACTGTAATACCCCATACATGATGATGGGTTTATATAACAAGCCCAGTCATGTTCAGATGTACCTGTACTGTACAACTGGTCTCCCTCTTTCTCTGTGGTTTAATACTCATTTGATAAATGTTTGATAAACAACATAACACATAAACGACTTGGCACACACCAACAAGCCAAAAGAAGACAACCAGCGCCAAATCCTCGAAGGTTAACCTGTTCTTCCTTGCTACACTCTTTTCTGCTCTCTGGTTCACTCCCTTCCCCTGCCAACCTCACTCTCTCCAACTGTCTCCCCTGTTCTCCTCCCCCACTCTGAAGACTGCAGCGGCTCGAGGAGAGTCACCATGAGGTTAAGCTTCCCAGGTTTGCTATACCCCTCTCCCCCATCTCTCTAACCCCCTCTCCTCCCACTCTCCCCCATTTTTCTAACTCCCCTCTTCCCACCTCTCTAACACATCTTTTACACCTGCAGGTAGTTGCCACACCTGGAGGAAAACACACTTGTAACCTCTCACCCTTCTCTTTACCCCTCTCCCTCTTTCTGCATTGTTGAGACCCTTAAACTAAAATAAATGAACTAAAAGATTCAGCTCTTTTTGCCATGATGCAGCCACATAATGTCAATCAATCATTCACTAACGTCTACTTCAAGGATGATTCTAACAAACAAATGATTTGGGTTCTAATTGAATTGTGATTCTAACCTTAAATGCATTTTTACATTATGCAGAAAAATCAAGATAGTTTGTTCATGTGCTGTATGGTAGTGCTATATGGTATGGTAGTGCTCCCTGATAGTCTAGTGACCTGATGTCTTGCGTTTGCGGTCAATGGCTACCTAAACCTCTGGTTCTGTTCTCATAGTGTGGTCAAGGAGGGGGTACCAGACAACGAACAGGAACGAGGCAACGACGAGGCTGAGGGGGTACGTCTAAGAATGTCCTTAATTGCCACATTTATGTCAGTGTGTATGTGTGTGTGTGCCGTGTGTGTGTTCTTTGTACTCACATCGTGTAAATGTGTGTGGACAAGGAGGACCACGTCAGTGACCATGAGGAAGGAGAGGAGCTGGAGGGAGAAGAGGAGGAGTATGAGATGGAGGGAGAGGAGAGCTCGGACGAGTCCGACTCTGAAGAACTGGATGAGAAAGGTAAAACTCTCTCACACACACACACACACCTACACACACACATCCAAAGGTGCTTTTACACTGTCATACAGAATGCCTTCGCAACTTTGGTCCTGGAGGGCTGTGGGGAGTGTGCGAAGAGTTTTCAAACCCAGGTCTAGCACAGGTCTAACCCAGGTCTAGCACTTATTCACACTTATTCATTCACCATGATTAGATTATTCTGTTATTTTAATAAAAGTAGTGAAGAATAGTGAATATGTCAATGAAGCCCGTCTCATATAGCTAGCGCTGTGTGTGTACTCTGAACAGAGGACTTCCAGGCGGATCTGGCCAACATCACGTGTGAGATCGCCATCAAGCAGAAGCTGATAGACGAGCTGGAGAACAGCCAGCGCCGTCTGCACACGCTCAAACAGCAGTACGAACAGAAACTCATGATGCTGCAGAGCAAGATCAGAGACACACAGCTGGAAAGGGACAAGGTGCTGCACAACATGGGTACGTATACAAGAGAAAGAGACATGCACAGGATATGATGTCATGCATCATGGTCACAACATCGGTACAGCAGAGGCGCACAGGGATATGGTGACAGATTAATGAAGGGTTGCATTTATTTGTTTAGGTGCTTATGTCGCTAGATCTCAGAGTGAGTATAGTATGGAGTTATATAACAAACTCTATCTAACTAATCCTTTCCACCACCAATGACACCATACCTGTACATAACAATTTCATGTATTTTTGTGTAAGTTTGTTATTTTAGACACCATAAAGTACATGCGCTTGTGTTTAAACAACCTTATTTCTAGAGGGCTGTCATATTCTGTAAATCACTTTGTGACTGTGACAACGGTTGCTTTAAAAAGGCTAACATTTGAATGACTGATTTGATTGATATTCCATTGTGGCTGTGCTGAGCAGTGTCGGTTGAACCGAACTGTGTTGTGCTGTTTCCACCATGCCCGTGCTTAGCTGAGTTAGTTGTGTCTGCAGGCTCAGTGGAGACGTGCACGGAGGAGAAGGCTAAGAAGATCAAGTTAGAATATGAGAAGAAGTTGAGCTCTATGAACAAGGAGATGCAGAAGCTGCAGTCAGCCCAGAAGGAACACGCACGCCTCCTCAAGAACCAATCACAGTACGAGAAACAACTCAAGAAACTCAACCAGGATGTGGCTGAGATGAAGAAAACAAAGGTACAGAAAAAAATGTGGATGGAAGGATGGGTGGGGTGATGGTAAAGTGGGTGAGTGAGTGAGTGGGTCGATTGGTGGTTGGTTGGGGGGATGGATGGATGGATATATTGACTGATCGATTGAGTGACATGTAAATGGTGGGTGTTTTGCTAGGTGGGCCTGATGCGCCAGATGAAGGAGGTGCAGGAGAAAAACAGAGTGTCAGAGTGCCGACGCAACCGAGAGATCGCTACTCTGAAGAAGGACCAGCGCAAACATGAGGTAACGTTACAGACAGGAAATAATGTGTGTTGCGAAGTTGTGTGTTAGTCTGTGACAAAGTTCAATTAAATTAAATGGTATTGATATTATGTGCCTGTCACTTACAGCACCAACTGAGACAGCTGGAGGCTCAGAAGAGGCAGCAGGACCTGGTACTACGCAGGAAAAATGAGGAGGTAAGATAAACATGGTCATGTTCAGTATGGCAAACTGTAGCAAAACGTTTTGCAATGGAAAACAAAACATCTTTGTCCTTTTTGGACTCGTTGCAATTATCCATACGGAACGTGGCCCTGCCTTCCCCCTTCGCTAGGTGACAGCTCTGAGGAGACAGGTGAGGCCCACCTCAGGGAAGGTGAACAGAAAGGTGAGCCTGCCGGAGCCCCTCCAGGACCCTTCACACCGTGGCATCCCAGGCAGACCACACTCTGCTGGGGCAGTAGCCCCCAATGGAACCCCAAGGTACTGATGGTGTGGGTGAGAATGTGTGTGTGCGTGTGTGTTTGCCATGTGCATAGGCATGATGTGTTTGTTAACCAAATAGCTACCCAGATGATCTGCGATGATCCTCTTTGCACTAACTCTTTTGACTCATCAAATACGCTGCTCCTATTGTTTATTATCTATCCTGTTGCCTAGTCACTTCACCCCTACTTATATTTACAGTACATATCTACCTCAATTACCTCATGCCCCTGCACGTTGACTATGTACTGGTACCCCATGTACAGGGATGGGCTAAAATCACAAAATACAATTACAAAATACAGATACAAAATACCATAAAAGATCAATGTGTAAACTACAACATACATATTTGTAATGTATTTCATAAAAATAAATGTATTTTAAAATACAAGTATTCGGCCCGAACAGCAACAACATTCTCAGTAACGGTTGCAAAAACATTTTGCTTGCTATGACTGTGATATATTGTTGTTTATACATTTTTTCGATATTTTCTCTACATTGTTGAGAAGGGCCCGTAAGTACGTATACATTTCACTGTTTGTCTACACCTGTTGTTTACAAAGCATGTGGCAAATAACATTGTATTATACTTTTTACTTGATTTGATTTGTGTACATGAAAGGACTCCTACTCTAGCTGAAACAGGACAACAAACAAGTCAACAACTGACCTCTGTTGAATTCCACTTATTAGGAAGTACCCATTGAGGACGGGGAGTGTCTACACCACCAGGACAGCCCGTGCAAAATGGCAGTCTCTGGAGAGACGCATCACTGACATCATCATGCAGAGGCTGACCATCTCAAACATGGAGGCTGATATGAACCGCTTCCTCAAGGTAAAATAGATCCACTGTAGTTTTACTGTATCACTACCAGGTCTACTGTATTCCTATTAGACTGATGCCAACATGGTTTTCTGTCAGTGGAAAAAGAGACCTATCATTTTTGCCGTTTTGGCTACACTCTAGAAAAAGGGTGACTCCATGAACCATTGCAGTCAATGGGTTCATATTTGTACCATTGGTTAGTTGAGGGGTTCTTGAAGGAAGGAACTTTTAAAATTTAGCTAAGGTTACTGGGAGAACCTTTTTGTCGGGACATGCAGAGCACTTTGAATTTATTTCGCCATTGGATTTGTTGTGCTGCCAGATTCAGAAGAAGATAAAAATGTTGTTTTCACCGATGGCTTTATGGGATAGCTAGCAACTTGTAAACAATTACCCATTCCTATACGGGTATTATTTTAATACCAATGTTGAATAATACATAATTGGCTGCCAAGCCAATTATATTATATGTCTGTAGCTCCTGTTTTAATTCCCGAAAAGTTTATTGTAATGGTAATGACATTTGTTTATGATGATAATTATTAGGTTTTGGCTTAGGTTGCTAGCTAGCTATAGTATCTTCAACCTAGCCAACACTCTTAAAAATACTTGGTTGTTTGGATGACCCAACTGCTGGGGTGCAGGAATTGGGTCACTAAGTTGGGTCGTTTTCTTAAAAAAAGGGCCAGGTTGGGATGTTGATGCTGGGTTATTAAAATTTGACCCAGCGGGTCAGATGAGAAGACTGCGGAGCGTGGCTTAGTTTAGTAAGGGTGTTGCTTTCAGATAGTTCTATTTTGCCACCCGTGGGCAGAAACGTAATTCCCATTCATATTTTCTGTTGTGTTGTATATTGTCATCACATGTTATGGTTGAACACTGATAGATTTGTAGCTTTAATGAGGCTTAGAGACTTGTATGAGTTCCTCAAGAGCCTTTAGACTGGTTGGTTGTTTAGCAACACAACCAACGCATACGCAACTAATGTGGCAAAAAAAAGACAGGGTTGGCTTAGATTTGTAAACAAAATATATTTAGTATCCAATGTTTATTGAAAACAAATACATTTGCACAATAAATACATAGTTACAGTTGTTGGTTAGCTAGCGAATTCTTTTCATATTAGCATAGATGTGACATGAGTCAAAGCATTTCAAAACAAGACATGGTATCAAGAACAAGATACAACTAGCAGAAACGAGCCAACTACGATTTCCCGTATGGCAGCTTCTTGTCATTGTTGCTGGTTTGCTGGTTATCTTGCCATCCAGAATCACAACACACCACCTTCTGCCCCATTGAAACTGATGCATCGTTTTCGTGATATTGTAGCCCGTCTATATACAAATCCCAATGTTGGAAAAGTTACTACTTTATTACTATATAAAGATGGCATTGCATTCAGAGGACTGTCATGGCTCTATAGTGCCTTCAGAAAGTATTCACACCCCTGGACTTTTCCCTCATTTTTTAAAATGGATTAAATTGAGATGTTGTATCACTAATCTATACACAATACCCCAAAATGTCAAAGTGGAATTACGTTTTTAGAAATGTTTGCAAATTCATTAAAAATGAAAATTTGAAATGTCTTGAGTCAATAAGTATTCAAATGTGCTAAGCAAGTCACATAATACGTTGCATGGACTCACTCTGTGTGCAGTAATAGTGTTTAACATGACTATCCCATCTCTGTACCCCACACATACAATTATCTGTAAGGTCCCTCAGTCGAGCAGTGAATTTCAACCACAGATTCAACCGCAAAGACCTGAGAGGTGTTTCCAATAGTTCGCAAAGAAGGGCACCTATTGGTAGATGGGTAAAAAAAGAAGAAGACATTGAACATCCCTTTGAGCATGGTGCAGTTATTAATTACACTTTGGATGGTGTATCAATACACCCAGTCAATACAAAGATATAGGCGCCCTTCCTAACTCAGTTGCCGGAGAGGAGGGAAACTTTTCAGAGATTTCACCATGGGGCCAATAAATATTTTAAAACAGTTACAGAGTTCAATGGCTGTGAGAGGAAATACTGTAACTGAGGATGGATCAACAACATTGTAGTTACTCCACAATACTAACATAAATTACAGAGTGAAAGAAGGAAGCCTGTACCGAACAAAAGTATTCCAAAACATGCATCCTGTTTGCAATAAGGCACTAAAGTAATGCTGAAAAAATGTGGCAAAGAAATTACCTTTTTGTCCTGAATACAAAGCGTTATGTTTGGGGCAAATCCTTCACAGTACATTACAGAGTGCTACTTTTCATATTTTCAAGCATGGTGGTGGCTGAATCATTTTATGGGTATGCTTGTCATTGGCGAGGACTATGGAGTTTTTTTTGGGATAAAAGAAATGGAAAAGAGCTAAGCATAGGCAAAATCCTAGTGGAAAATTTGGTTCAGTCTGCTTTCCAACAGACACTGGGAGACCAATTCACCTTTCTGCAGGACAATTACCTAAAACTCAAGGCCAAATATACATAGGAGTTGCTTACCAAGACGACATTGAATGTTCCTGAGTGGCCTAGTTACAGTTTTGACTTAAATTGGCTTGATAGTCTATGGCTAGACTTGAAAATGGCTGACTACTGTAGCAATGATCAACAACCAAGTTGATAGAGCTTGAATCATTTTTTTAAATAATAGGCAAATATTGTACAACCCAGGTGTGCAAAGCTCTTAGAGACTTACTCAGAAAGACTCACATCTGTAATCACTGCCAAAGGCGATTCTAACATGTATTGATTTAGGGGTTGAGTACTTATCTAATCAAGATATACAGTATTAGTGTTTTATTTTCCATCAATTAAAAACATTTTGGTTTTTGTCTAGATTGCTGACAAAAAAAAGAAAATTAAATCAATTTTAATCCCACTTTGTAACATAACAAAATGAGAATAAAGTCATGGCGTGGGAATACTTTCTGAGGGCACTGTATATGTAATCAGCAAAGTTAATATTATATTCAGAGGGATCACACGAGATCCAAGGCGAAATTCAACGGGACGTCAGGAGACGGCATCAAAACAAAGTTAATATTATATTCAGAGGGATCACACGAGATCCAAGGCGAAATTCAACGGGACGTCAGGAGACGGCATCAAAACTAGCCACTAAAAGAAAAAAAGTGGGGGGGGGATAAACACTGGGATTAAACACACGGTCTACGGAGCCAGAGGCTTAGACTTCTCCACCATCTCCAGCAAGTCCAGTCAGAATTAATGCCTAAAGTTTTTACCCTATCCTGTGGCACTTATGTAAAAAAACATATTGTTCGTGTCACAGGGGTTCATCAAATGACATTTTCAGAGGTGTTCCTTGAGGAACCTTTGTGACCTGGATAGGTTACCCCTGTGTGGCAATTTTTAGAACCCCAAAAGGTTCCTCCAGGCTCCTTTACTTCTAAGATCATAAAGCAATAGCTACAAAGGAAAGCAATTTGGAAACACTTATAACTCTTTCTTTCCTCCTCTCTCTCCATTCCTCCTGCCTCTTACAGCAACGTGAGGACCTGACCAAGCGAAGGGAGAAGGTGTCTCGTAAGAGGGAGAAGATCGCCACAGAGGGGACCGACACGGACCGAAGCATCCAGTCTTTGAACGAAGAAATGGATGCCCTGGCTGCCAACATCGACTACATCAATGACAGCATCGCTGACTGTCAGGCTAACATCATGCAGATGGAGGAAGCGAAGGTTAGCTGACGCAAACACACACATTTTCTTCAGGAAGTTGACCCTTTCTAGTTATTAGTACAGCTGACGCCAGCACACACATTTTCTTCAGAGTTGTTATGACTGACTGTGTGATATTGTTGGGATGCAGGAGGAGGGAGACACAGTGGACATTACCGCGGTGATCAGCTCCTGTAACCTATCAGAAGCCCGCTTCCTGCTTGATCACTTTCTGCACATGGCCATCAACAAGGTAACCAAAGTACATCTGTCCTTTCTGAGTTCTCTCTACCTTTCGATTAAGCGGCATTCAGGGTATTGTAAATCTACCAGCTTTATACTTATACTACCAACTTTAAGCACTATTTTTATTTCAGAGTTGAATATGCGTATCTGCTGTTCAATGGGCTAAATGTCACACCACTCTGTTGATGTCAGTGTGGGATTTATGTGTGTGATTTTACTGGTACGTGCATCTCCCAGGGTCTGCAGGCGGCCCAGAAGGATTCCCAGGTGAAGATGATGGAGGGCAGGCTGAAGCAGACAGAGATCAACAGCGCCACTCAGAACCAGCTACTGTTCCACATGCTGAAGGAGAAAGCTGAACTCAACCCTGAGCTGGACGCTCTGCTGGGCAACGCACTGCAAGGTATAGATGGCTCAGTGGTATAAACACACTGCTTTTCAGTTCTTCATCTTTTGGTTACACTTTATTTTATAGTCCACTATTTTCTCTGACATTCACAATGGTAATGATTGACCTCACAATAACAAATTATAGAAACTTATTTCCCATATTGTTTTTCTTTTGGATTCAGTAAAACATGTACCATTACATATTCTCTTAGTAAATTGCCTACCAGGAAAACACCCACTGAAACAGGACTGTAAAATAAAATGTCTCCATTATTTAATCTTTTGTTTGACTTTGATTTCTTTGTTCTGTTTTCCTGTTTGTTCACCCTGAATTCAAACAGAGATAGGTTACCTACTGGTGGGTAAGTATCAGACACCAGACTGACTGGTCCCAGAGAGCATGGGTCTCCCTTATTAAAGCCCCTCCTCCCTCTAAAACTCCCCTTTAAGACTAACCTGAGAACGTAACTTTGCCATGAGGTGGTATGTTGCCCCCTGTCGTCTGACCCCCCCACTTCCCTGAATGACCCTCCCCTGTCCTCTTTGTGGATGTATAGTTTTCTCCTGTTCAGCAGACTCATTCAGGATGACCTGAATATTAAGAATCAGCACTAGCTTAAACCCTGACCCCCATGCTAACCTGAAGTTCAGGCCTTAAGTAGAGTACTACTCCAACTCCAACCTTTACTAAGTTACCCTCCTTTAAATGGAAACGTCAGATGCATCATACTAATATATAGAATACTATACTATCATTTTGATATTGTCTGACCCCTGACGTATTTAAACTGACCTCTGAACTTTGAGCCCTGTACCTTAGAGCTCTTTTGAATTCAAACTTGTTTTGCTGCTGGTGGCAGCATTAGTTTGAAAACACTTTATGCATTTGCTTTCTTTGTGATATCCTGTAAATTGACTTTGAAAATGGTTTACCTCTAACAGTTTAAATAGTAAAGTAACACAAGTTTAGTGCTTGTAATGGGATATTTGAAAACATGCTGTGAAGCCATAACTACCCCATGTCAGAACATGCAGTAACTGAGGCATGTTGTGTATTTGAGGGCCCAGTGTAACAAGGTGTACTGTATGGTTCTGTCCTCAAGGAGAGAATGGAGATGACAGCAGTAGTGATGAGTCCTCTACCCCCAGCCCAGCCACAGAGGGAAGGTAAACACCATTTGACTCAGACAAGACAATGAGGATATTGAATATTTATTTTCATCACTAAAAGTAGGAATCATTATTGGTGAGACTGCCACATCCGTTTGCAATATTACAAAAACAAAGAAGTTACTGCAAATGAACACTGTTTTTTCCCCCTTGAACATCATTGTACGTGAGATAGAACAGCAGAATATGTATGCAATTTTTTTATCACGTTGGTCCGCCCTTCTCACCTGTAGTTTGTCACTAAACAAAAACAATAGAAATGGCCGTGGGTTATTCAGTGACGCTGTTTCTCCTACTGCGGAATCCATCTTTAATTTCTGATGATACTTTCTTTGGGTAGTCCATCAACAAACTATCAATAGACTATGTGTAACATGTAATTTGTCCCTCTATGTTTGCTTCAGTTTATTGGCCTCTGACCTCCTGAAACTGTGTGGAGAGGCCAAACCTAGAAAGGTACAGTCATCTACAGTACTTCACACGCAAAGCCATTTTCTGAATGCCATTTGAATGCCATTATCATAAAGTCTAAAGTAAAGAAGTTACTGATAAGCACTTTGAGATAAATGCTATTTGTAAAACACTCTTTATGAATGGATATGTTATTGAGTGAATGATTGATTGATTGGATCGATCCCTCTACCACAGGCACGCAGAAGGACAACCACCCAGATGGAGCTGCTGTATGCTGGTAGTGGTGAATTTGACTCCCCTACGGGGGACTTTTCTGCCTCCCTGCTACCCCTGGCAGAGGCCCAGGAAGGGACAGGGGACATGGGGCCAGTAGCAGGACATCTCGGGGACAGGGAACTCACTGTATCCCCCTCAGCACTGTCCACCAGGATAGCTGGACTGTAAGTCCTTATTTTGGTCAAATGTCTTTGTGTTTAGTTTTTAGAACTATAGTACAGGAAATACAGTGAGATACTTGCGGAGTAAATCCTTACCTACTGTATGTGCATTTGATGGTTCAGGCTTCACATTTTAGCAGTGTTATTGTTGAAAAAACAAGTGCATCAGCACAAGAAGGATAGAATGTTTAACTTGACCCAGACTGTATTGTAACCTTCAGTGATGTACAGTCGTGGCCAAAAGTTTTGAGAATGACACAAATATACATTTTCACAAAGTCTGCTGCCTCAGTTTGTATGATGACAATTTGCATATACTCCAGAATGTTATGAAGAGTGATCAGATGAATTGCAATTAATTGCAAAGTCCCTCTTTGCCATGCAAAGGAACTGAATCCCCCAAAAACATTTCTACTGCATTTCAGCCCTGCCACAAAAGGACCAGCTGACATCATGTCAGTGATTCTCTCTTTAACACAGGTGTGAGTGTTGACGAGGACAAGGCTGGAGATTGTCATGCTGATTGAGTTTGAATAACAGACTGGAAGCATCAAAAGGAGGGTGGTGCTTGGAATCATTGTTCTTCCTCTGTCAACCATGGTTACATGCAAGGAAACATGCGCCGTCCTCATTGCTTTGCACAAAAAGGGCTTCACAGGCAAGAATATTGCTGCCAGTAAGATTGCACTTTAAATCAACAATTTATCGCATCATCAAAAACGTCAATGAGAGTGGTTCAATTGTTGTGAAGAAGGCATCCGGGTGGCCAAGAAAGTCCAGCAAACACCAGGACCGTCTCCTAAAGTTGATTCAGCTGCGGGATCGGGGCACCACCAGTACAGAGCTTGCTCAGGAATGGCAGCAGGCAAGTGTGAGTGCATCTGCACGCACAGTGAGGCGAAGACTTTTGGAGGATGGCCTGGTGTCAAGAAGGGCAGCAAAGAAGCCACTTCTCTCCAGGAAAAACATCAGGGACAGACTGATATTCTGCCAAAGGTACAGGAATTGGACTGCTGAGGACTGGGTATTTTCTCTGATGAATCCCCATTCCGATTGTTTGGGGCATCTGGAAAAAAGCTTGTCCGGAGAAGACAAGGTGAGCACTACCATCAGTCCTGTGTCATGCCAACAGTAAAGCATCCTGAGACCATTCATGTGTGGGGTTGCTTCTCAGCCAAGGGAGTGGGCTCACTCACAATTTTGCCTAAGAACACAGCCAAGAATAAAGAATGGTACCAACACATCCTCCAACTTCTCCCAACCATCCAGGAACAGTTGGTGATGAACAATGCCTTTTCCAGCATGATGGAGCACCTTGCCATAAGGCAAAAGTGATAACTAATTGTCTCGGGGAACAAAACATCGATATTTTGTTTCCATGGCCAGGAAACTCCCCAGACCTTAATCCCATTGAGAACTTGTAGTCAATCCTCAAGAGGCGGGTGGACAAACAAAAACCCACAAATTCTGACAAACTCCAAGCATGGATTATGCAAGAATGAGCTGCCATCAGCTCATGGCCCAGACGGCATCCCAAGCCGCGTCCTCGGAGCATGCGCAGACCAGCTGGCTGGTGTGTTTACGGACATATTCTATCAATCCTTATCCCAGTCTGCTGTTCCCACATTCTTCAAGAGGGCTACCATTGTTCCTGTTCCCAAGAAAGCGAAGGTAACTGAGCTAAATGACTATTGCCCCGTAGCACTCACTTCCGTCATCATGAAGTGCTTTGAGAGACTAGTCAAGGACCTTATCACCTTCACCCTACCTGACACCCTAGACCCACTCCAATTTGCTTCCCGCCTCAATAGGTTCACAGACGACGCAATCACACTGCCCTAACCCATCTGGACAAGAGGAATACCTATGTAAGAATGCTATTCATCGACTACAGCTCAGCATTTAACACCATAGTACCCTCCAAACTCGTCATTAAGCTCGAGACCCTGGGTCTCGACCCCACCCTGTGCAACTGGGTCCTGAACTTCCTGACGGGCCGCCCCCAGGTGCTGAGGGTAGGTAACATCTCCACCCCGCTAATCCTCAACACTGGGGCCCCACAAGGGTGCGTTCTCATGCCCTCTCCTGTACTCCCTGTTCACCCATGACTGCGTGGCCATGCCCGCCTCCAACTCAATCATCAAGTTTGCAGACGACACTACAGACTTCAGGAAACAGCAGAGGGAGCAGCCCCCTATCCACATCGGTGGGACAGTAGTGGAGAAAGTTTTAAGTTCCTCGGCGTACACATTACGGACAAACTGAAATGGTCCACCCACACAGACAGCGTGGTGAAGAAGGCGCAGCAGCGCCTCTTCAACCTCAGGTGGCTGACGAAATTTGGCTTATTGCCGAAAACACTCACAAATATTTACAGATGCACAATAGAGAGCATCCTGTCCGGCTGTATCACCGCCTGGTACGGCAACTGCTCCGCCCACAACCGTAAGTTTCTCCAAAGGGTAGTGAGGTCTGCACAATGCTTCACCGTGGGAAAACTACCTGCCCTCCAGGACACCTACACCACCCGATGTCACAGGAAGGCCAAAAAGATCATCAAGGACAACAACCACCAGAGCCAATGCCTGTTCACCCCGCTATCATCCAGAAGGCGAGGTCAGTACAGGTGCATCAAAGCTGGGACCGAGAGACTGAAAAACAGCTTCTATCTCAAGGTCATCAGACTGTTAAACAGCCATTACTAACATTGAGTGGCTGCTGCCAACATACTGACTCATCTCTAGCCAATTTAATAATGAAAAAATTGATGTTATAAATGCTTCACTAGCCACTTTAAACAATCCCACTTTATATAATGTTTACATAACCTACATTACTCATCTCATATGTATATACTGTACTCTATACCATCTACTGCATCTTGCCTATGCTGTTCAGCCATCGCTCATTCATATATTTTTATGTACATATTCTTATTCATTCCTTTACGATTGTGTGTACAAGGTAGTTGTTGTGAAATTGTTAGATTACTTGTTAGATATTACTGCATGGTCGGAACTAGAAGCACAAGCATTTCGCTACACTCGCATTAACATCTGCTAACCATGTGTATGTGACAAATAAAATGTTATTTGATGTGGCCCAGAAGTTAATTGACAGCATTCCAGGGAGGATTGCAGAGGTCTTGAAAAAAAGGGTCAACACTGCAAATATTGACTCTTTGCATCAATTCATGTAATTGTCAATAAAGGCCTTTGACACTTATGAAATGCTTATAATTATACTTCAGTATTCCATGTTAAGATCTGACAAAAATATCTAAAGACACTGAAGCAGCACACTTTGTGGAAATTAATATTTGTGTCATTCTCAAAACCTTTGGCCCCGACTGTATATGACTTCAGCTGATCATCCAGTGGGTATCAATTGAACTGTCTGTCTCTGTGTTGTGTAGTTCTGGAGTCTGGTCTTCGATGGGAGCTGAGAGTAGATCACTGGAACGCTCACCTCGAACACCCAGGAGGATGCTAGAGAAGGGAGGACAACCTCCCTTAGACGTCAAGGAACACACACCTATGGACCCCAAAGGACACCCGGCACGAGAGACAAAGTCACACATGCCCACAGCCACAGAGAAGACCAAAATCACAGACAACAAACCAACGTAAGAGCCGTTGCATGGCGCCGTTAAGACGCCACTACACAATGTTTGCCACAAATGTCATGTTTCGTACAATGTCCCGATGGTCATAGTAGTACCTACGTCTTGTGTTTCAGGTTGGAAGAGTCTAGTATGTATCAAGGACAAAGGTATGTATGTCTATCTATATACTATACTACTGCATATATCTCATTTCCTAACACAGGGGTTCCCAAACTTTTTCACTCTTTGTCCCCGTTCCAGCATTGAGGAACATCCCTCAAGCCCGTGCCCCCCCCCCCCCCCTGCCCCCCACAGTTTGAGTCTGTTAGGACTTAATACATTGTCTTTTATCCCTGTTACAGAGGGGTGATCAACCCCGTGTCATCCCCCAAGAGCAGCCATGCTGCCAGACTACAGTGTGTCTATGTGGCTGAGGGACACACCAAACCTGTCATGTGTGTCGACTGCACTGATGATCTGCTCTTCACTGGCTCTAAAGGTACAGCTCTCTAGTTCTATAATGTTCGGAAACTAAATCAACCCTTGACCTCTAAACCATGACCCCTAGAGACTTCTCACACCTGAAAGGCTCAGATAAGTGTAAGTCGTATTATTTGGTATTAGCGTCATCTAGCTTTCTGGTATGATTGATGGCATGTCTGTCATATTGAACACTCATCGGAACCCCTAACCATCGACCTCTAACCCTTGCGTCTGCGTGTGTTTGTATGCGTGTGTTGTCAGATCGTACGTGTAAGGTGTGGAACCTGGTGACTGGTCAAGAGATCATGTCTCTGGGAGATCATCCCAGCAGTGTGGTGTCTGTTAGATACTGTTCCAGCCTGGTCTTCACTGTCTCCACCGCTTACATCAAGGTCTGGGACATCCGAGACTCCGCCAAGTGCATACGCACACTCACGTGAGTATATATATATATACACCTCTAGTAATAAACCGAAGACCTTTGTTATGTCAACAGTTGGAGTTGAGCATGCCAAGTTCCTTTTTCAACACATTCTTGAAGATTCTAACACATTCCAACACAGCTCAGGGAACTTCAGATTCTTATTGGCTACATGAAAAAGTATTTTTACACAATGTCATTCCCATTGACATTTTACATTTACATTTAAGTCATTTAGCAGACGCTCTTATCCAGAGCGACTTACAAATTGGTGAATTCACCTTCTGACATCCAGTGGAACAGCCACTTTACAATAGTGCATCTAAATCATTTAAGGGGGGGTGAGAAGGATTACTTTATCCTATCCTAGGTATTCCTTGAAGAGGTGGGGTTTCAGGTGTCTCCGGAAGGTGGTGATTGACTCCGCTGTCCTGGCGTCGTGAGGGAGTTTGTTCCACCATTGGGGGGCCAGAGCAGCGAACAGTTTTGACTGGGCTGAGCGGGAACTGTACTTCCTCAGTGGTAGGGAGGCGAGCAGCCCAGAGGTGGATGAACGCAGTGCCCTTGTTTGGGTGTAGGGCCTGATCAGAGCCTGGAGGTACTGGGGTGCCGTTCCCCTCACAGCTCCGTAGGCAAGCACCATGGTCTTGTAGCGTATGCGAGCTTCAACTGGAAGCCAGTGGAGAGAGCGGAGGAGCGGGGTGACGTGAGAGAACTTGGGAAGGTTGAACACCAGACGGGCTGCGGCGTTCTGGATGAGTTGTAGGGGTTTAATGGCACAGGCAGGGAGCCCAGCCAACAGCGAGTTGCAGTAATCCAGACGGGAGATGACAAGTGCCTGGTTTAGGACCTGCGCCGCTTCCTGTGTGAGGCAGGGTCGTACTCTGCGGATGTTGTAGAGCATGAACCTACAGGAACGGGCCACCGCCTTGATGTTAGTTGAGAACGACAGGGTGTTGTCCAGGATCACGCCAAGGTTCTTAGCGCTCTGGGAGGAGGACACAATGGAGTTGTCAACCGTGATGGCGAGATCATGGAACGGGCAGTCCTTCCCCGGGAGGAGGAGCAGCTCCGTCTTGTCGAGGTTCAGCTTGAGGTGGTGATCCGTCATCCACACTGATATGTCTGCCAGACATGCAGAGATGCGATTCGCCACCTGGTCATCAGAAGGGGAAAGGAGAAGATTAATTGTGTGTCGTCTGCATAGCAATGATAGGAGAGACCATGTGAGGTTATGACAGAGCCAAGTGACTTGGTGTATAGCGAGAATAGGAGAGGGCCTAGAACAGAGCCCTGGGGGACCCCAGTGGTGAGTGAGCGTGGCGAGGAGACAGATTCTCGCCACGCCACCTGGTAGGAGCGACCTGTCAGGTAGGACGCAATCCAAGCGTGGGCCGCGCCGGAGATGCCCAACACGGAGAGGGTGGAGAGGAGGATCTGATGGTTCACAGTATCGAAGGCAGCCGATAGGTCTAGAAGGATGAGAGCAGAGGAGAGAGAGTTAGCTTTAGCAGTGCGGAGCGCCTCCGTGATACAGAGAAGAGCAGTCTCAGTTGAATGACTAGTCTTGAAACCTGACTGATTTGGATCAAGAAGGTCATTCTGAGAGAGATAGCGGGAGAGCTGGCCAAGGACGGCACGTTCAAGAGTTTTGGAGAGAAAAGAAAGAAGGGATACTGGTCTGTAGTTGTTGACATCGGAGGGATCGAGTGTAGGTTTTTTCAGAAGGGGTGCAACTCTCGCTCTCTTGAAGACGGAAGGGACGTAGCTAGCGGTCAGGGATGAGTTGATGAGCGAGGTGAGGTAAGGGAGAAGGTCTCCGGAAATGGTCTGGAGAAGAGAGGAGGGATAGGGTCAAGCGGGCAGGTTGTTGGGCGGCCGGCCGTCACAAGAAGCGAGATTTCATCTGGAGAGAGAGGGAGAAAGAGGTCAGAGCACAGGGTAGGGCAGTGTGAGCAGAACCAGCGGTGTCGTTTGACTTAGCAAACGAGGATCGGATGTCGTCGACCTTCTTTTCAAAATGGTTGACGAAGTCATCTGCAGAGAGGGAGGAGGGGGGGGGGATTCAGGAGGGAGGAGAAGGTGGCAAAGAGCTTCCTAGGCCGGCCTGGAGGATAGGGGACATAGAGAGTCAAAGGATGCAGAAAGGGAAGAGAGGAGGGTTGAGGAGGCAGAATCAGGAGATAGGTTGGAGAAGGTATGAGCAGAGGGAAGAGATGATAGGATGGAAAGGAGAGAGTAGCGGGGGAGAGAGAGCGAAGGTTGGGACGGCGCGATACCATCCGAGTAGGGGCAGTGTGGGAAGTGTTGGATGAGAGCGAGAGGGAAAAGGATACAAGGTAGTGGTCGGAGACTTGGAGGGGAGTTGCAATGAGGTTAGTGGAAGAACAGCATCTAGTAAAGATGAGGTCGAGCGTATTGCCTGCCTTGTGAGTAGGGGGAAGGTGAGAGGGTGAGGTCAAAAGAGGAGAGGAGTGGAAAGAAGGAGGCAGAGAGGAATGAGTCAAAGGTAGACGTGGGGAGGTTAAAGTCGCCCAGGACTGTGAGAGGTGAGCCGTCCTCAGGAAAGGAGCTTATCAAGGCATCAAGCTCATTGATGAACTCTCCGAGGGAACCTGGAGGGCGATAAATGATAAGGATGTTAAGCTTGAAAGGGCTGGTAACTGTGACAGCATGGAATTCAAAGGAGGCGATAGACAGATGGGTAAGGGGAGAAAGAGAGAATGACCACTTGGGAGAGATGAGGATCCCGGTGCCACCACCCCGCTGACCAGAAGCTCTCGGGGTGTGCGAGAACACGTGGGCGGACGAAGAGAGAGCAGTAGGAGTAGCAGTGTTATCTGTGGTGATCCATGTTTCCGTCAGTGCCAAGAAGTCGAGGGACTGGAGGGAGGCATAGGCTGAGATGAAGTCTGCCTTGTTGGCCGCAGATCGGCAGTTCCAGAGGCTACCGGAGACCTGGAACTCCACGTGGGTCGTGCGCGCTGGGACCACCAGATTAGGGTGGCCGCGGCCACGCGGTGTGGAGCGTTTGTATGGTCTGTGCAGAGAGGAGAGAACAGGGATAGATAGACACATAGTTGACAGGCTACAGAGGAGGCTACGCTAATGCAAAGGAGATTGGAATGACAAGTGGACTACACGTCTCGAATGTTCAGAAAGTTAAGCTTACGTAGCAAGAATCTTATTGACTAAAATTATTGAAATGATACAGTACTGCTGGAGTAGGCTAGCTGGCAGTGGCTGCGTTGTTGACTTTGTAGGCTAACTGGCAGTGGCTGCGTTGTTGACACTACACTAATCAAGTCGTTCCGTCGAGTGTAATAGTTTCTACAGTGCTGCTCTTCGGGGGCTAGCTGGCTAGCTAGCAGTGTTGATTACGTTCGTTAAAAGAACGACAATAGCTGGCTAGCTAACCTAGAAAATCGCTCTAGACTACACAAGTGTCTTAGATACAAAGACGGCTATGTAGCTAGCTAGCTACGATCAAACAAATCAAACCGTTGTACTGTAATGAAGTGAAATGAAAATACTACCTGTGGAGCGAAGCAGAATGTTGACCGGGTTGTTGAAGTTCTATTCGGTAGACGTTGGCTAGCTGTTGGCTAGCTAGCTAGCAGTATCTCCTACGTTAAGGACGACAAATAGCTGGCTAGCTAACCTCGGTAAATTAAGATAATCACTCTAAGTCTACACACTCTAAACTACACAATTATCTTGGATACGAAGACAGCAAAGACAGCTATGTAGCTAGCTATCACTACACTAATCAAGTCGTTCAGTTGAGTGTAATAGTTTCTACAGTGCTAGTAGACGTTAGCTAGCTGCTGGGCAGATAGCAGTGTAGACTACGTTAGGACGACGAAATACGATAATTACGCAATTATCTTTGATACAAAGACGGCTATGTAGCTAGTTAAGAAGAAATTGCTAAGATTAGACAAATCAAACCGTTGTACTATAATGAAATGTAATGAAAATGAAAATGTAATGAAAAGTTATACTACCTGCGGACCGAAGTGTAGATGCGACATGGTATTATATGTGTGTGTGTGTGTGTGTGTGTGTCGCAGGTCGTCGGGCCAGGTGAGTTCAGGGGACAGCTGTGTGTCTCTCAGGTCCCTATCCATCCCTCCAGGAGAGAACCAGATCAACCAGATTTCTCTGAACCCTACGGGATCCTACCTCTACTCCGCCTCCGGCAACTTAGTCCGCATGTGGGACCTCAGGAAGTAAGAATGAAGGCCAAAAAAAATCCTGTTTTTTTTCCACCAAGAGTAGTTGAATATCTTGTTTAGTTTAAGGAAGGACTGGAGGTGGCACAAAATGAAGATAAAAGGAGAGGAATTGCATATGCCAGAACAGGCACAGGTGCTGAATGTAGAGTGTAGGAAAGATAGCTAGTGAATGCTCGTCATTACTTCCAAGTATGATACCAAAGAATCCTAGATCGGAACTCTCTGAACTCTCCTTGAACCCTGACCTTATGCTCTAGGTTTGTGTCTACTGGGAAGCTGACGGGTCACCTGGGTCCGGTCTTGTGTCTGACCGTCGACCAGATGGGCAACGGTCAAGACGTGGTCCTAACGGGATCCAAGGACCACACCCTGAAGATGTTTGAGGTGACGGAGGGTGTCCAGGGCAGCATTGTGTCCTGTCACAACTTTGAGCCACCACACCAGGAGTGTATCGTCTCTCTGGCTGTTCAGGGGAACAGCCTCTACAGCAGCTCCAGAGACTACTGCATCAAGAAGTGGGACCTGTCCCGGAAACGACTAGTACAGGTGAGACATACTGGACTCTAGCTGTATATACAGTACTGCTAGTACCTGAAAGAGAGACAAGGCTCTCAAAAACATACAAATGAGCTGAAAGCTGTGATTTTCACATTGCATGTTGCTTTGTAAGCATCAAATCTTGTTCTGTTGAATTGTTTTTGCTAGCTGCAACATTATCATCATTGTAAGACCAGTAGTGGTAGTAAACAAAATGTATTGTCCCAAGGAGTTATTTTTCAACAGTTTGTAGCCCTGTTTTGACCTAGTGCGTACTTGCTTCCTCCACAGCAGGCGGCGAGCGCCCACTCTGACTGGGTAAGTGCACTGGGTGTTGTGCCAGGGTGCCCGGTAATGCTGAGTGCAGACAGGGGAGGTCTGCTGAAGCTGTGGCACGCTGATACCCTGGCACCGCTAGGAGACCTGAGGGGACACGACAGCCCTGTTAACGGATTGGCTACCAACAGCAGCCAACTATTCACTGCCTCAGAGTGAGTTTATCGCCTAACCCTAACATGACCCTCGAATGCCATAGGAGTCTGACCATAACCCCTACCTTCAGAGAATATATCTCCTAACTTTGACCATGATCCCGTTCATACCCTGAACCTAACCCTCTGATTAAATCAACCCACTGTTACTATAATAACAAAGTCATAGTTTAACATAAAAGAGAGATAATCCAACTTCTGATACACATGTTGATCCAGCGATGCCATGTTCTTTCTTGTGTGACAGTGACCGGACAGTGAAGATTTGGCAAGCAAAGGGTTCTTTGGAGGAAGGCATCCATTGACACTGAGAAGGAGACCTCTGGACTGTGACCGGACACAACTCTGGGGACCTACTAGATTACTCTGGATCTACTACAGCCTATGGATCTATTGCTGCCTGCTGGATCTACTACTCGATCTATTTGCTTGCTGCTCTGCACAATGATCCGTGGATGAAGGACCTCCGAAGATGGTCACAGGGCAGATGACCAGCCCTGACACACATATGACCCCTTGAGTTCACCAACACAAGGCGTTCACTCGACGTGGTTGGAGGAGAGTAGCACAACAGTCATGGTATTCACCTGAAGGACAGTGAAACTCCAGTGTAATGCCCATGGTTCTGTCTCATGCTGTGTCCTCTATACATATCGTAGAGGAATCATCCACTACAGTGCGTGGAATCATCTCTCTGTGTTAGGCGGGGGGGGTGTCTTCTAAATAAAGGCCCTATGGAGGTTGGTCTTACTTCAGCTGTTACTACCAAACCCTATGGGACACTCATATAGCCTTAGTGGGGAATAGGGATATCTCAGTAGGAATAGCACAGTGAACTAGTGGTGTGGGACGGTGTAGCTGATCTCTGCCACAGAAACAAAGCTCAATGAGGGTGTGTCGTCATCATACTACAAAATGTGATTGTGGATTTTCATCTCAACCAAATTGAAGTGTTGCTTTTAATGTCGTTACCTGCAGATTGTGTGTGACCAAAGTACAAACCTTCTCTGTGTTAGTCAACGGGCTGTGATGAGAGTATCTTTAGCCAACGTTGTACTTGCCTGTGTACAGTACCTCTATAGTGGTCTTACTCTCTTTGTATCGTGCAAGTACATTCAAACCTCAAACTACAAAAAGTGGTTTGATCTTTAATTTTCTGTCAAAGTGTTTGTATTTACGTGTGTTTTCATGGTGACTTTGAAACCTCCAAAGTTCTGAGCTTCCATTTCATGTTTGTATCCAATGGCCTGCGTCAATCATTTCAGAGCCCAGGTAAAGTGAGGTTACTTGTGCACAGGCGTATGCCCCATCTTAAATCAACTCAAAAGTTTATTTGGTCGCGTGCACAGATTTGCAGATGTTATCGCAGGCGCAGCGAAATGCTTGTGTTTCTAGCTCCAACAGTGCAGTAATACTTAGGAATAAAACATTTCTGAGTGAGCTTTCCTGTGCCCACGTACTCCATTTCCCCAATCTGATTCAGGAACGGGCTGAACAGAATGGAACAAAACATAGAGGTGTGTGTTATTATCAGTGCCTGTCAATCTTATACTGTAGATACAGTAGTACAGTATCACAACCTAATCTGTGTGGACTAGCCCAGGATCCCTAGATTGGGATGACATAGGTTGTATGACCACATCTTTATGTAAATAAGAATCCGTTTTTCTTCCTACTGGACATATTGTGCGCAAAGTCCAACTTTTTAGTGATTCTAATTTCATATGCAGTGTGGAAATAAATGTCATCTGTCAAAAATAACATGAACTGTTATATCTTTCAACGTGGAGATGTGTGTTGCCATAATGCCACCAATTGGTGGCAGTATAATACAGTATCACATTAGGGAACATGACACGGTTTCAAAACAGAGAAAGCTTTGGAGCAGGAGATTTGTTTTCCTTCCTCCTGTTCTTCGTTAGATAATCAGTTTGTGGCCGTTTTTAATTTGTTGCAGGAAAGCAATTCTATCCGATGTCCATGAACCAATCTCCTTGACAGATGCCCTTACTTTTGTAGTACATTCCTAATAGCACAGGTGGATTTGCAAATGTTCATAAACGCATGCAAAACAAACTGCTTTCTAAACGTAGATCTTTGGTTGGGTCTGTTTTCTCATTTGTTTGCAGCGAAGATAAAAGCATTGCAAGAATTCCATAAAGGCATATCATAGATCCAAGGTATAAACCTGGGTAAGAACTTTACAGTATGCTCACTATATACCTGTGAATTCCCACTTCCTGCATGGTCACCTGTGTGCCTACCTATGCATGTGACACATGACCCAACATATGTGGGGTCATCATGGGTCGCTGGTTACATAGACACAACAGTGTATACATTTATTGAGAAGGAACTACGATGAAATCCTTGTTTTTTTCCATTAGCTTCTTTCTCCTTTTGATAGCACTGCAGGTGGGAATCATCATGTTCCTTTACTTTGTTCCCTACATCCCCTGAAGAAGAGAAGTGATGGGAATGAATCAGTATTTAATGTACGACAATTGGTGCATCAGAGTTTAATGTGTACAATAAGAACAGAACAATCTCTTGCACCATAAGAACTGCATTACTTCTGTACCATGGACTATTTCACAGTAAACTCTTCACAGTCAACATTACCAACATGCGTCTTGGCCAAACAGTTAATCTCACCTCCAAAACTCACTCAAACCACCAAAACACTTCATACATGTCTCAAAATAAGCTCGTTCGACCAGAGCAACAATTCTCTCTCAGAAAGCATACATTGTCATTCATAACACACTGAACTAAAAAACACTAACAACAGGGAGCATTACATAAATGATTAACTTCTCTTTGAAGTTTGAATGATTTTTTACATAAATCAGTATTTCATTATATAATAAGAATAACACATTTTCACTTTATTGACTGTACTAAAGTATACATAACAAGAATTAATCAGAAATGCCGCAATTTGCTTCAACAGACTTTATTTTTTTCGATCTTTGCATCTAGTAATTTACTTGTGAAAAATAAAAAGTTGAAACAAATTCCTTAAACTCCAGGGCTGCAATAATAATTACCATCAAAAACATCAACAACATGTATAGTATAATCACTCATACTGTACAGTACTGTGAGTGTTCTAGTTCTCATCAACATGTATAGTATAATCACTCATAATGTACAGTACTGTGTGGGTTCTAGTTCTCCCTCTCTCCTGCATTTGGCCACAAGTTCTCGTCAACATCACACCTTATGTCTTCTCTGGCGATGCATCTTGGACAGTATCTTCTGGAATGTTTAATCCAACCCTGGCAGTCGTCAGGAGAAGTGTCTCCACACCCCACATTCATGGCATCCAGTAAGGACATCTGGTCATGTGGAGGGGGGGTCATAAACCTTCCACCTCCACGCAGAGAAAAACTCCTCTGGGGTTTAGGACGGGGGAGTATGGAGACAGGAATAGTTCTGACATCCTGGGATGTGCAGCAAACCAGTCTGACTGCAGCAGAGTGGTGGAATGCCACATTATCCCACACAACAACGAAGGTAGGGGAGTTTCTTACCCCTCTGCTGGCACAAGTCCATTCTTCAGGTCATCCAGAAAATAAATGAGTCTCAAATCAAATTTTATTTGTCACATACACATGGTTAGCAGATGTTAATTCGAGTGTAGCGAAATGCTTGTGCTTCTAGTTCCGACCAGGCAGTAATACCAACGAGTAATCTAAGCTAACAATTTCACAACAGCTACCTTACACATAAATATATATGAATGAGTGATGGTACAGAACGGCATAGGCAAGATGCAGTAGATGGTATAGAGTGCAGTATATACATATGAGATGAGCAATGTAGGGTATGTAAACATTATGTTAAGTGGCATTGTTTAAAGTGGCTAGTGATACATGTTTTACATGTATGGCAGCAGCCACTAAATGTTAGTGGTGGCTGTTTAACAGTCTGATGGCTTTGAGATAGAAGCTGTTTTTCAATCTCTCGGTCCCAGCTTTGATGCACCTCTACTGACCTCGCCTTATGGATGATAGCGGGGTGAACAGGCAGTGGCTCAGGTAGTTGTTGTCCTTGATGATCTTTATGGCCTTCCTGTGACATCGGGTGGTGTAGGTGTCCTGGAGGGCAGGTAGTTTGCCCCCGGTGAAGCATTGTGCAGACCTCACTACCCTCTGGAGTGCCTTACGTTTGTGGCCGGAGCAGTTGCCGTACCAGGCGATGATACATCCGGACAGGATGCTCTCGATTGTGCATCTGTAAACGTTTGTGAGTGCTTTTGGTGACAAGCTGAATTTCTTCAGCCACCTGAGGTTGAAGAGGCGCTGCTGCGCCTTCTTCACCACGCTGTCTGTTTGGGTGGACCAATTCAGTTTGTCCGTGATGTGTACGCCGAGGAACTTAAAACTTTCTACCCTCTCCACTACTGTCCCATCGATGTGGATAGGGGGGTGCTCCCTCTGCTGTTTCTTGAAGTCCACGATCATCTCCTTTGTTTTGTAGACGTTGAGTGTGAGGTTATTTTCCTGACACCACACTCCGTGGGCCCTCACCTCCTCCCTGTAGGCCGTCTCGTCGTCGTTTCACCAGGGTCCATACTCTGGCCAAAAGCAGTGTATTACACAGTATAGGAAATGGGGTGCCATTTGGGATGCAGCCATTGTAGCCAGAGACTGATAGTATTTTTAGGCTTTGGAATTTGTAATGGGGATTATGTGACTGGCTACATTCATCCAATCTCTCTTGGTGTGTGTGTGTGTGTGCATGCGTGCTTGCGTGCCTGTGTGTGAGTGTGTGTGTGCGCGTGTGTGCGTGCGTGCGCGCGCGTGTGTGTGTGTGTGTGATCATATTAACCCTGAGAATCATTGCTTGAATCATCACTCCCTTCAGTGCCTGTAGATACACAGGTAGATGTTTCTGCAATACCCATTATTTCCCTGTTAAGTCACAGGTTGTGTAATTTGGCTTTTGGAATAAAGGGTTGACCAAGATAGATTGATTCGACTGAGAAACAGTGAGAGGGTCGATGCCAAACACAACAATGCTTACCTCACATACAGGGAATAATGTGCCATTTTGGACCCAGCCAGAGTGAGTTACCTGGCATCTGCTGGGGGAGGATAGAGAGGGTGGTGAGAGGATGGAGAGAGGGACGAGAGGAATAGGGGGAGAAATGTCAGGGAGATTTTCTGGACCTCAGTACACAGATCATGGGGTAATGATGAGGTGTATTTTATTAATTACATAAGGGTATTTCCATTTAAAAGACCCATGAGCACCAACATGTGAAGTTCATGGGAGCATATCAAATTGGGTGTCAAATGAAAGAGTCTATGTTTTTGGGAAGTTAATGCATAGATACATTTTTTAACCAATATGCTATCTTAAAAATGTGGCATAATTAAATGCTTTGATTTCTGGATAAACAGATGGAAAGGGGGTCTTACAAAACATTCACCAGAAGTTAAATGATATCAGAAATACGTCAAAAACACAATAATGTTGACATAGAGACTCCTGCCAACTAATATCAATGTTTTGGAGAAATTGTTTACCTTCTGTAAGTTCAAGGAATATTGCCTTGTGCCTTGTATATGCATCATTGATATATTTTCGAATTTCTCTCCCTCATGAGGAGGGAGGATAATTAAAGTTCGCAGAAGTAACAAGCAGTGGTAGACTTACCAATTCATTAAAGTGATTTTACTGATATTAATTTTGTTTATGAATTATCAAGTGATTAAAACTTCGTAATTCGGTTATCATACTGTTATGTTCAGCTCATAACTGTTTTCTTTCTCTTTCTTGTCACATCGTGATCAAAGCAAGAGTGTTATAACAGTCTGGACTACCCCTCCGTCACCTCTCTCCTTCTCTCTCTCTCTCTCTCTCTCTGTGCCTTTGTCTCTCACTCTCCAGTTAATGTAACCCCTCCCAGCTCTTACTGACACCTACCCATGACCCCTCTCTCTTTCCCTCTTTCCATTTCCATTAACTAGCATCCTCACCTGCTGAGCGCCGACCAACACCGGACGTCCATGGACGTTAAAAAGTAGTTGAAATTTGATCAGTCCACCCTAGCCTTGATGTTAATGTCCACAGATGAACATGACAGGACCAAATCTGAACCTATCGTAGACTTGTGTTTCACAAGTTTGGTGTTTCACAAGTTTGGATTGCACAGTATAGTACAGTATACATTACAATAAGTAGAGTACAGTACAGTACAATACAGTTCAGTACAGTACAGTCAGTCGAGCAAGTAGAGTACAGTCCAATACAATACGAGACAGTACCGTAAAAAAAGTAGAGTATAGTACAGTACAGTAAAGTACAGTAGTACTGCACTGAACTATACTGTACTGAACTGTAATGTACTGTACTCTACTTTACTCTACTGCACTGTACTGAACTCTACTCTACCCTACTCTGCTCTGCTGTGCTGTATTGCACTACAATTTACCTATACTGTGCTGTGATGTCCAAACTTGGGGAGACATAGGGAGAATGACAATCAAATCCATAATTATGCATTTCTGTGTAGCACAGCTCAGGGCCCATAATGTAATTATGTTACCATAATTCTGTTAACGGGTGTAAATACTCTTCACTTTCTGTAGTTCAATAACCAAAAGAGATTTTTTTCTAACTCAAGGAGCCATGTTATAACTTTTGGAAAACGTGGTCACATAAAAACTTGAGGGAGATTTGACCATCATTCCGTTACCAAAAGTTTGCATCTGCACAGTTCTTCCACTCAAATCGTTTTTGTACATTTTTCAGTGGATATTGTTCAAAGTAGTCATTGTTCATAAAGTTGTATGGTTTGTTAAACTGTGAAATCAGTATTTTTTTGTTTTTGCACACATTTTAAAGTAGGATTGCCCATATACCTTGCAGTAGGCTCACTATCATTAACACATTGACCTGCTGAGTGGGCAGCTGACATTATAGGCTGTTTTATTATATTCAAGCTGCTCTGTCGGGGTGTGTAGGAGGGCACTCAATACAAGTGGGGTCAATTATTCCTGGTCTGAAAGCGCAAGACTGTTGCCATACATACACGTCACTAAATAGAGTGAAATAGGCCTACTGTATAAAACATTAGAGGACACAGGCATGGACATCCACGTGGAAATCGTCTTTCTTCTGACCTGTGTGGTCATGTGTTAAATAGGCTACCGTGTTACTTTCACCCGGATTCCTCACACCTATGTGTGGAAATGGATGCTGTTTCATGTTTTATGCATATGTTTATACAGTAGTGTATACTGTGTGTGTCTCTGTCTCTCTCGTTCTCTCGTTCTCTCCTTCTCTCTCGCTCTCTCTCTCTGTGTGTGTGTGTGTGTGTGTGTGTGTGTGTGTGTGTGTGTGTGTGTGTGTGTGTGTGTGTGTGTGTGTGTGGTTTCATGTGTGTGCGTCCATGCATGTGCGAATTCCGCGTCATGACTGTGTGTTTTGTGTGTGTGCGTGCATGTGAATGTACATATTTCAAAGGATCTATTTGGGCATCACTTACAGTAACTCTTTGATGAGTGCTGGCTGGTTGCCTAAAGGTGTGGTAATGGTTTCTCTCACCAGCTAACAGAGGGTCTGTTTTTGAGCTATATTTAGAGGTGGAGGTCAGGCCTGAAAAATACTGGGTAATGAAAATGATGAGCCATCCCTGGGATCAAATGTCTTCTATCTAAACATAGTAAACACATACTTTCTTTGTAATTACTTTTCCTGGTGTCGGGAAAATTATGATGGGAAAACAAATAAAAAAATATAATTTGGAACACTAAGACCTATCACACACAGACACACACACAGACACACACACAAACACACACACTCGCTCTATCTATTATTATAAGTCATGACAGGGGCAGTGTTAGCCTAACTCCTATTTGATGACTAGTTTCCTTACTGTAGGTATCTTATGAATGCCTGTTATGATTGTAGACTATTTATCAGATGGGCATCTGTGGAATTATTTTGTCGAAGGCGCACATTCCGCTCGCAGCGCAAGTAGGTGACGCTGACTGTTGAAGTGACATCAACCCACCGCTAGGAGCCTGCTTCGGAGCATTCCTCTTCGTTCAGTCCACATGCATTCATTCTCGTTTCGCTAAAGGAGGTGTAGTTTGTTCGATTGTTGCTGCTGAAAGGGGTTGGACAAAAATATTTTTCACCATGAACAACTGTAATAGCTTCGTCAACATGGCGTCTATAGGAGATTTCGACCCGCTCAATGCTTCCATCCCCGCCACCAAAGTTGAAATCACAGTGTCTTGCAGGTAAGATAATGGCTTCAGTGTAACCCATTTTTTTGTCGGGTGTTGTTATGACTGTTGTCACAGTAGTATGTGGTATGGGCAAGTATTCCGGGTTTTATCTGCCATTCCAATTGGCCAACTGTCAAACAAGTTCTGCTTGTAGTAACATTTTGAAAAGTCAATGTTGTTCAACCAACGGCACTGTTTCTGATTATTTTTAGGCTACATTGTATCTAGATAAGAGTGAGGTGTTGAAGTTGTTACTTTGTTTTAGTTTTGGGTGGTAAGTTTACAATTCACTTTCGAACTGTAGTCTTTCAGGTATTTAATAGGCAGTAACCTGGGATTCTGCCTGTTAGAGGACTGGCAATGGGCATCAACAGGATTTAATAATATGCATCATCAACAATACCAACATTCCCTATCTTGGTATACTGCCGTATGTTAGAAGGCTGTTCTCACCGAATAATTTGACACTTGTTTTATTCTGACCCGTGGCTTATTGTGGGCTGTCACTCACGATCTGATCAGAGGAACATAAATAGATTTACATTGACCTTTTACAAAAGGTAAGCTATATGCCAGGAGTAGGCTAGTGATTTGATGTAGCATAGCCTACGTGCAGCGACAGTCAGACTAGTGTATGTGCGGGTTGAGGGTGTATCACTAGCCCGTTTATACCCACCCTGACTCTCTGGAACCGTGGCTTCCTGTTGCGTAACGGCTCCCTCCGTCCCTGCCAAACCATATGTAGTATTTAAGGGGTCCCTTAAGAATAGATCAACTGAGGGAATGCTAGCCTCACCGGACTGGGAATCGTAGTGTTGTCACTGGACTGTCACTCATTATTTAATCAACTGATAGTGAAGGAAAGACGACACACACAGTGAGACTTTGTAAGCGCGTCATAGTGAAACAAAGTGGTGGCCTACTTACCAAGGAAAGTCCCGTTTGATCTCTCACAGTGGACTCAATTGAATAAAAGGGAAATAAATGTCGCAATAACCACACACAATAAACAATAACTAGTTACACAATATCTGACTATACCATGCTGAACCAGTAGTCTCCTTGTCTAGGGGAATCATTCCATTAAAATGTGTTATTTCTATCACCTCCAGGGAACAAGTCACATATTACCTTATGTGTCAGCCTCTGAAGAAGAGATGGAGGGTTGTGGCACTATATACGTAAGAGATGCTAGGTCAATTCTGGTACTGAGTCACACTCTAGTGCCTGCTGGGCATAGAGGGGGTCTGTAGGGAATGCCTTCACACTCATTACAACCCAGAGAGGAGGTGAGGTACCATGGTAACGCGGCCAGGTGTGTGTGGCCGTGCTTGAAAGGCTCTGATCTCTCGCGCTCTCTCTCTATCACAACACCACACACACACACAAGTATACACATGCACGCACTGTGTGTCTGACGAAGGGCTAAGAGTCCCTCTCTTTCTATCTCTCATTCTGACTTACTTTCTTCTCTCTGCCCAGAGCTCAAATGAAGGCCCAGACTGTTAGTACAGATAACTATATCTCTTCCTGCCTGCAGTCATCTGATGTCATGTTTACATGTGGGTACGATAGGCTACTGTAGGTGGATGGCTCTGCTCTGGTTTGGTTGGGCTATGCCTATTTACTGTCGTCATGACACGGTAAAGTTCTGTGTGGGCCAGAGTTCAGTTAATATGAATAAGTTGGTGGATATTTATGAGGTGTTCTTCTCTGCTGGATTTCGCAGTACCCCTCGGATCCTCCTGGGTAAATTGATCCTTGGCTTGCTGTAATAAAGCGGGCCTAACTGTTTCAGGAAGTATTTTATTGTACGAGCACTATATTCCCAATCCAGTGATTGGTTCTACCTCTCTGTGAGTTTGAATGCATGAATTGTTCGGATATTGCATTATCTTGCTATTTCCGCACATGGTACATAAATCTGATTTGTGGTATCTGGCTGGTTGTCTCTGTGGTACTGTAGTTTAGTGTGTGGTTCCCTGTTGTTTAGGGGAACATCACTCATGTGTGGTGTCTGGCTGTGCTTATGGTAATCTGTGGTGTCTGGTTTTCTCAGTGCTTGTTCAGGGATGTGTCTAATCAGTGATAGGAGCACAGATGTCAGAGCTGGAGGCCTCATTACCTCTCTGATTGAAGAGGAGGGCAGGGGGGCACCAGGAGCTCCATAGGGACCAGGGGTACATGTTTGGGCCCAGCTGTGTACCCTTTCTCCCCTTTTCTCACTCCCCTTCTCCCCTTTTCTCACTACCTTTCTCCCCTTTTCTCACACCTCTCACTCGTCACTCGTCTCTCGCTCATTCCTCTCTTTCCCTCTCTTTTTCCTGGATACCCGTCAATGTGTCTGTCCCCTCTCCCTTTCGCTTTCCTCTCTCCCCTTCCTTCTCTCTTTCCACCTCTCTCCTGGGTTTTCTCTCCCTGTCAGTGTGTAACTGACTCTGACAGTGTCCTTAGATGTCAGATCTCCCTCTCCATCTCGTTCTCTGTGAGACTGCCTCTCCTCTTACCAACACAACTGTCACCAATTGGCTGACTTAATGACAGCCACTATTATCAATCCAAAAGTTTAGTGGTAGTTTTTTCTTGAGTTTATTTCAGGTTGACCATGCCTGACTGTTTCTCAATGCTTACCCTCCCCTAATCCCTAAAATACTGTTTGAGGGAGTAAGTTTGTTTTGGGTTGAAACACAGCACAACTTCAGGGATAAGAAACCCCCTGGTGTGTTCTCCAAACACCAAAATGTAAATAAACATGTTTAATTATAAATCTACATATCTAATCCAGGCAGTCAGTGAAAGCTTGCTGGGCCAGTGCTCCCTTTAAAAAAATGTATCTCAATGGGATCATTGTGGTAATGCCATTGCGCTAACGCTAGTTAGCAATTCCGCTAACTCCAGTTGGCAACTTCCTTCTAACTGCACACAGAGAGATAAAAATGGTATCCAGAAGTTCATCTGACTCTGGGAAAGTAGACAAAGGGCTTCATTGCTAGATGTTGGATAGAAAAACTAAGCAAGCCTTCCCTCAGCCCACTTTCACCTTCTGAACAAATTCATATTTTAACCAATGTCTGGATTTCAGTTGGGTTACTTCAAACAGTTAACATATTTCTCCTCTGGCTGTTGGAACAAAATTCTATCTCTCTCTGTCTCTCTGTCTCTCTCTGTCTCTGTGTAATGGCTTGGCAGCCCTCCTGTACCCTGTCTGTCTGCTTAGTTTATGGAACTGAATGGTGGCCTTTAATTTGAAAGGGTAAATGGAAAGTAAGACTGAGAGTGGAAACATGGCTCTAAGTGTGGGTCGCCTTGGACATCTTTCACGTGACAGTCATAGGGTTATAGACGATGGCCAGTTTTGAGCCTGGATGATGTCAGATATTAATTAGCTAGGGGACGGGAACGGGGGGGTGTCGTGCACAGACTGATGATTCACAGACTGTTGCGGTTCATCATTCGCCCATGTTGTCTTATAGCAATGATGCCACATATGCTCCCGACAGGCCCATTTATTCAGGAAACGTTTAGATATTTGTCATTTAACTTTGAAAATATGTTACCTTTTTTATATGTGCATAAAAACAACCAGTCAATGTTTTAATCTGATTTAAGCTACTTCAAAAGTTTCCTTTAGGCATATGCACGTTCGTCCAAAATATAATTCCAGCATCATCAAAATGGCTTGACATTAACCAGGTTTCCATCCAACCTTTTTGTGTGAGTGAAGTACATGTCTGATAACAACTATCACGCTATCAAGGGAAAGCATGCAATTGATTAAGGCTTCAGATGAAGTAATGATGAACTTCACAGGGTGCTGAAAGTGCAAGGTGATGAGCTTGATGCTCCTTTCAATAAGTATCGAGGGTCTTATTCTGATGACATGATCATCGATGCTTGGCTGCTGTTTGACAAATAAAAATGATATCGCGCTTTAGTCCATAATAATCTCATCCTGTAGGTTATGCCCACATTGTATTTGCGAGCTGTGTGCTAGAGCGCACGTGCCGATACCAGACTGGGAACATTCGCTATACCTAAACAATTGTTTTTTTTGTGGTAAAACCATCAGTGGGTTAACTGCCTTGTTTCAGCGGCAGAACGACTGATTTTTACCTCGCCAGCTCGGGGATTCGATCCAGCAACCTTTCGGTTACTGGCCCAACGCTCTAACCTGCCGCCCCCAGGATACAAAGTGTGCGAGCTAGGTTACTCACTTTAGACCTGTCCAGGACTCACAGATCACCATGGATAAAGGAAAGGGAGGCAACAAGAGGAAGCTGTTGTCGAATATTGACACGCAGCCCTGGCTAGAAATAACAGATAAGAGATCAAATAAGAAAAATGGAATTAATCTGGGTCGTGTGAATGTAAACTTCCCCTTTCTCTGTCAGAGACTAGAACCTGGATCACATGAATGATTTGTCCATACCAGGCGAAGGCAGGCGGAACATTCCAATATCCAATAGCCGTGTATGCGCACAGGCATAAAACATGTGCACAACACACACAGACACACATTTGATTGGCTCCAACCCAACAGTCACAAGTCATAATAAAGACGATTCACTCTTATCTGCAACATACTTTCAGAAAAGGAACTAGTTCTATCCTACTTCCGAGCAGGAGGTATAGATCCAGATCTGTCTTTTTTTATGATAGAAACCCAACAACACTCAACTAGTTCCTTGCTTGTCTTGAAGGTTCTTTTTGGTGCTTTGGTTCCCTCTTTGACTCTAGGAAGGGATTGTATTTCCCTTTTGGATCCATAAAGATCAGCTAATGGCTTGTATTGGAGAAGTGACAAAAGTGTCTGGATGGATTGAGCTGAGACTGGCCATGCTGTGGCCTGGTTCAATACGACTCGGAGAAAGACGGGAAGATACCTCTATTGTATCTCACATAGGAGAGGTGGATGAAAAGAGAGTGAAAGACAGGCAAAAGACTGCTGATCCATGATCAATGGACATTTGGCTGGAACTGTGGGAGCTGAATGGATTTTGGAAGACCTTACAGGAGCAAAGCAATCAGTGGGATTTGCAATTTGGCTGAAAACATATGGAGCTGAAATGACATTGGAAGACATGGTCTCTGAGCCTGGGTAATGGCCAGTGTGTGGGTGTGGGTGGGACCTGCCATGTAATAGGGTTTGGGTCTGCTTGGGGAGTCTAGCACACTTCGTAAAGATCCACACACAGAGGAAATTACTATTGACCGCTCCAACTACCCTGAGCTCTGAGGTGATTTTCTACATGGCTGGAAAAAAGGTCCACAGAATTGTGTGCAATTTGCATGTAGTGTGTTTAATCTGCATTGCTGGGAATTGCCAGGGACTTCACAATACAATTTTATCACGATACTTCGGTGCCGATAGAACATGTATTACGATTATATATGTATTTCAATTTGATACTGTGATTTTATTGCGATTTGATGTTCCGAACATATTGCTCACTATGTGTCTGCTGCAGAGTGACAAGTAAATGTATGAGAAAACAACAAGTTTTGATTCGTCAGGGAAATAAAAGTGGTGAAAACAAGTTAGCCTGGCTCACTATTTAAAATCCTACAGCAACAATTTTTTAAATAACAATAATATTGCGATGTGTAACTGTAGCGATTTATTTTTCACCCATCACTAGTAATCTGTGTGATTTAGCGAGTTTCTTTTCTTCCATGCTCATTGTTGAACCACAGAAGGTAAAGTTTGACTCACATTGGATTAGTTTTTCCTCTTTCTCTCTCAATTCAGTTAAATTAAAAGGGGCTTTATTGACGTGAGAAACAAATGTTTACCTCGCCAAACCAAGTGAAATAAACAACAAAAATGAGAAGAAACAAACCAAAAAAACGATCAGAAATTATACTGAACTTAAATATACACACAACAGGTAAAGTGTTGTTTCCATGTTTCATAAGCACAAAATATAGAGGTACAGGGTGAGACCCAGATGCAGACACGGGAGGCAGATGGTTATTAGTATCCAAGGGGCAGGCAAGAGAATGGTTGTGGACAGGCAAAAGATCATAACAAGGTCCAGGAGGTACAGAGTGGCAGGCAGGCTCGAGGTCAGGGCAGGCAGTATGGTCAGGCAGGCGGGTTCAGAGTCAAGGCAGGCAAGGGTCAAAACCGGGAGGACTAGCAAAAAATACGGAGGGTATACGGAGGGTACGGGGTAACAAAAGATGAACAGCTGTGGAACTAAGGCCTCTAGAAATGGGGAAAGGGCCACTGAACTGTGGGGAATGTTTGCGGGACTCCACCTGAAGGGTCAGGTCCCATGTGGATAGCCACACCCTCTGCCCAATGCAATAGCGAGGAGCTGGAGTGCGGCGGTGGTCCGCTTGGAGTAGGTCTTGAGAAGCTCCGCCCGGGCTCTGCTCCAGGTACGCCGACAGCGGCGCACGAACATCTGGGCAGAGGATATGTTGAGTTCCTGCTCTTGTTCTGGAAAGAGCGGAGGCTGATACCCAGGCATCTGAAGGTTGTTTCCAGGTCTTGGTTTGCTCGCTCTGACTAGCCGTTGGATTGGGGTTGGAATCCGGAGGACAGGCTGGCTGACGACCCAATAAGGGTGTAAAACGGTTTCCGGAACTGAGACGAGAACTGAGAATCCCGGTCGGAGACCATGTCTACCGGGAGTCCGTGGATCCTGAAGACGTGCTGCACCATGAGCTGGGCCATCTCTTTGGCAGAGGGTAGTTTGGGGAGAGGGTTGAAATGGGCGGCTTTGAAAAAAACGCTTCACTACTGTCAGAATTACGGTGTTACCATCAGCCGGGGGGAGCCCAGTGACAAAGTCCAGGGAGATATGGGACCAGGGACGATGAGGGACAGGTAGTGGCTGAAGGAGGCCAGAAGGGGCTTGCCTCAGTCTTATTCTGAGCACAAACGGTGCATGCGGCGACGAAGGCAGAGAGGCATCAGGAATCATTGTGGGCCTCCAGAAATGTTGTCGAATGAAGGCCATGACATGTAAGCCCTGAGGAATGAGCTCATTCCAGGGCCCGGGACCGGACTGCATTAGGGACGAACAACCGTTTAGCTGGGCCCCCTCCAGGGGCAGGCTGGGAATGTTGTGTCTTGTGGCCCAGGGTCTCAATATGCCAGCCCACAGCAGCCACAAGGTATGAGGTAGGGAGGATGTTTCTCGGAGTCAGATGATGTGTAAACGGGACTGTACAGGCGAGAGAGGGCATCAGGTTTAACATTCTTGGACCCTGGGCGATAGGAAATGGTGAAGTTGAACCTGGTGAATAACAGAGCCCACCAGGCCTGCCTGGAGTTAAGGCGCTTGGCTGTGCGGAGATATTCAAAATTCTTTGGTCCAAACCAAAAATGGATGTTCTGCTCCCTCCAGCCAGTGTCTCCACTCCTCCAGTGCCATCTTGACCACCAGGAGTTCTCGATTACCCACGTCGTAGTTTCTTTCTGCAGAGTTGTGATGATGGGACAGGAAGGCACATGGATGGAGCTTTTGGTCCTGGATGGATCTCTGGAACAGGACAGCCCCCACTCCAATGTCAGAAACATCAACCTCAACCACAAACTGACGGGACGGGTCCAATCCACTACTGCTTTCACCTTTTCCGGGTCCATCTGGACATATCCTTTAGCGATTACATATCCCAGAAAGGAAAAAAACAGGATGTTGTCGAGGTAGACAAACACAAAATGATTTAACATATCCCGAAGCACATCGTTTACCAGGCCCTGGAAGACCACTCTTGTGTGACCAAACGGCATGACCAGGTACTCATAATGTCCACTGGCAGTGTTGAAGGCTCTCTTCCACTAATCCCCTTCGCGTATCCAAACCAGGTGGTAGGCATACCAAAAGTCCAGCTTGGAGAAGATGGTAGCGCCCTGGAGAGGTTCGAAAGCCGAGGAGAGGAATGGTAGGGGGTAACGATTCTTGATCGTTATGTCATTAAGGCCCCGGTAGTTAATGCACGGACGCAGGGTCTTGTCCTTCTTTTCCACAAAGAAAAACTATGCGCCGGCAGGTGATGCAGGATGACGGATACCTCCAGCAGCCAGAGAATCCTCAATATACTCCTCCATGGCCTTGGTCTCTAGGATAGGGAATATAGCCGACCACGAGGCGGTGTGGTACCTGGGAGACGGTCAATGGCACAATTGTAGGGACGATGTGGGGGAAGAGAAGTAGCCCGTACTTTGCTGAAGACTTCCAGGAGGTCATGGTACTCTGCGGGGACGGAAGAGAAATCCAAGGCTTGACTTAAGCTCTGAGAAGGCCGTCTCGGGGACGGCTGCGCTGCTTTGAGGCAATGAGAATGGCAGAACGGACTCCAACCCAGGATTGAACTCGTGGTCCAGTTAATAACGGGGTTGTGTTTTTGGAGCCAAGAAAATCCCAAACAACAGGAACATGGAGGGACTCAATGATGAGAAGCTGTATAGCCTCACTGTGATTTCCTGAAACCAGCAGATTAACAAGAACATTTCTGTGGGTAACTCTACCAATGGAGCGGCCGTCCAGTGCTCTAGAGTCCATGGGAACAGAGAGGAGTTGAGTGGGGGGATACCTAATTCAGAAACTAGGGTAGCGTCCGTAAAACTCTCATCTAGCTCTGCCCAGCTGCATAGGTTCCGGTGTATCTGACTCACCTGTCGCCGATGATTCTTGAGGGAGCTCGGGTGGCTTCGGGTCTTCTCGGAAATACTGCCTTCGGGGACTCCCGGATTCATTTGGAGATGAACGAGCAGCAACAGATGAATGAGTGTGCCCAGGACCAGACCACCTCTCACTCCTGCGTTCTCGTAGATGCCCATCCATCCTAAGAGAAGGGCGAGGACAGATGAAACAGATCAGGGTGTGACACAAAAAGCTTATTTCTCTCAAATGTTATGCACATTTGTTTACATCCCTGTTAGTGAGCATTTCTACTTTGCCAACATAAACCATCCACCTAACAAGTGTGGCATAACAAGAAGCTGATTAAACAGCATGATCATAACACAAGTGCACCTTGTGCTGGCGACAATAAAAGGCCACTTTAAAATATGCATTTTTGTCACATAGCACAATGCCACAGATGTCTCAAGTTTTGAGGGAGCGTGCAATTGGCATGCTGACTGCAGGAATGTCCACCTTAGCTGTTGCCAGAGAATTTAATGTTAATTTCTCTACCATAAGCCCCCTCCAGCATTGTTTTAGAGAATTTGGCAGTATGTCTGACCGGCCTCACAACCGCAGACCATGTGTAACCACGCCAGCCCAGGACCTCCACATCTGGCTTGATCGAGATCCTAAGGCCAATTTTCGTGCGCCGCCATCACCTCATGTTTCAGCATGATAATGCACGGCCCCATTTCTCAAGGATCAGTACATACTTCCTGGAAGCTGAAAATGTCCCAGGTTTTCCATGGACTGCATACTCATCAGACATGTTACCTATAGACCATGTTTTGGATGCTCTGGATTATGGCTGTGCGATATGGCCTAAAACTCATATCTTGATATTTTTTAAATATTTTTTTTACTTATGCGCGTGTCATGATGTATATCTTGATTTAAAAATATATATATAAAAACATCTCTAAGCTTTGTTGTACAATTAAAGGTCAAACATACACTACATTTAAATCTGTCAGCAATAATCGAAGGAATTCAGAGATTGTAAAATTATACCTCAACTGAATATATATGCCTTCCACAACCATAAAACCCACTAATAATGTCATTATTTTATCAAAATAGTTGTACTGACTTTTCTTTTCAATAAACACTGATTTGGCTTTCAGGTCTGTCTATAAAAATGCTATTTTTGTTACAAATTTAACCTGAGCCATGCATAATGCACATTCACTAACAATGCAGTAGGCATTATAGAAAATTAACACTGTTTATGAGACCAAACTCTCAAGCACAAGCCAACGTGCTAGTGAGTAGCCAGCTAATATTTATATTTCAAGTTTAGCCAATTTGGATCTAGGTATAATTTCACAAGCTCTGAATTCATCGAACAAGGCAAAACGGTTGAATTGTTATGAACACAACCTTCTGTTCGTCTTCAACTGTTTGAACAGCATGCTAGCCTGTCCACTTTGTTCAGTGGTAGGTAGGCCACAAATTAGGTAGGCCACAAATCATGTGGCCTACCTAATTTCTTAGAATTAGAACGAGTTGCAAATTCCTTATATAATTATTGCATGCTTATTGCACATTTATAAAACAGACTAAATGGCTAGTATAACCATCTTTATTTGCCTAAAATGCTGCTAGCGATACGTGGTACCGTAATGTGCGTGCGACAAAACGGAATGAATGTTCATTGGTACATCCGATTTAGTAGCGTCTGCTCGAAATTTTGAGGGGATGAAAAATAAACAGGTTCTGCCCCTGAACAAGGTAATTAACACACTGCTCCAAGGCCGTCATTGTAAATAATAATTTGTTCTGAACTGACTGGCCTAGAAAATGAGGAATTCTATTTACAGTTGGAGTCGGAAGTTTGCATACACCATAGCCAAATACATTTAAACTCAGTTTTTCACAATTCTTGACATTTAATCCTTGTAAAAATTCCCTGCCATAGGTCAGTTTAGGATCAGCAATTTATTTTAAGAATGTGAAAAGTCAGAATAATAATAGAGTTATTTCAACTTTTATTTCTTTCATCACATTCCCAGTGGGTCAGAATTTTACATACACTCAATTAGTATTTTAGTATTTGGTAGCATTGCCTTTAAATTGTTTAACCTGTCTAGGACACAGGTTCTGCTAACGGAACCTCCCCCCCAACATTCCGCTGAAAAGGCAGCGCGGGAAATTCAAAAATATTTTGGGGAAATATTTAACTTTCACACATGAACAAGTCCAATACAGCAAATGAAAGATAAACATCTTGTTAATCTACCCATCGTGTCCGATTTTTTTTAAATGTTTACAGCGAAAACACAACATATATTTATGTTAGATCACCACCAAATCCAAAAAAGCACACAGCCATTTTTCCCAGCCAAAGATGGTCACAAAAGCAGAATTAGAGATCAAATGAATCACTAACCTTTGATAATCTTCATCAGATGACACTCATATGACATCATGTTACACAATACATTTATGTTTTGTTCGATAATATGCCTATTTATATCCACACATCTCGGTTTACATTGGCGCCATGTTCAGAAATGCCTCCAAAATATTTTAATTACTGAGAGCTAATTACAGAGAGCTCTGTCAGATAACAGAAATACTCATCATAAACTTTGACGAAAGATGCATGTTTTACATATAATTAAAGATACACTGGTTCTTAATGCAACCGCTGTGTCAGATTTTTTTTAAACGTTACGAAAAAAGCATACCATGCAATAATTTGAGACGGCGCTCAGACGTAAATATATTCCTCCGCCATGTTGGAGTCAACAGAAATACGAAATTACATCATAAATATTCCCTTACCTTTGATGATCTTTCATCAGAATGCAGTGCAAGGAATCCTAGTTCCGCAATAAATCGTTGTTTTGTTCGATATTGTCCATTACTAGTGTCCAATTAGCTACTTTTGTTAGCACATTTAGCTCACATGTCCAAAAGCTGCCACCGGTCCAGGCGAACTCGGACAAAAACTTCAAAAAGTTATATTCCAGGTCGAATAAACTGGTCAAACTAAGTAGAGAATCAATCTTCAGTATGTTATTTTCATATATATCCAATAACATTCCAACCGGAGCATTCGTTTTTGTCTACAGAGTAATGGAACGCAAGGCGATATAATAAGTACTGTGGGTAACCAGGAACTGGCATTCTGCCAGACCAGTGACTCAAATAGCTGCCATCCGATCCCACATCACAGTAGAGGCTTCATTCCACATTCGACTGACTGTTGAAATCTAGTGGATGGCGTAGGAAGTGCGAACAGATCCATATCTTATTTGGGTGTGAATAGGCGATGAGTTGAAAATCAACCAGCCCCAGAATTTCCACTTCCTGTTTGGAAGTTTGCCTGCCCTATGAGTTCTGTTATACTCACAGACATAATTCAAACAGTTTTAGAGTGTTTTCTATCCAATAGTAATAATAATATGTGTATATTAGCATCTGGGACAGAGTAGGAGGCAGTTCACTATGGGCACGCAATTCATCAAAAGTGAAAATGCTGCCCCCTATCCCTAAGGTTAACTTGGGTCAAACGTTTTGTGTAGCCTTCCACAAGTTTCCCACAATAAGTTGGGTGAATGTTGGCCTGAATCAGGTTTGTAGGCCTCCTTGCTCATACACACTTTTTTTAGAAAGCCCCACAAATTTACTATAGGATTGCGGTCAGGGCTTTCTGCTGGCCACTCCAATACCTTGACTTCGTAGTCCCCCTTAACCTGTTGCGTCGCACAATCCCAGATCCGGGATTCTATTTATAGCCTCAAGCTCATTAGCATAACGCAACGTTAACTATTCATGAAAATCGCAAATGAAATGAAATAAATATATTTGCTCTCAAGCTTAGACTTTTGTTAACAACACTGTCATCTCAGATTTTCAAAATATGCTTTTCAACCATAGCTAAACAAGCATTTGTGTAAGAGTATTGATTGCTAACATGGCTATAAGCCTAGAATTCAGCCAGCAACATTTTCACAAAAACAAGAAAATAATTCAAATAAAATCATTTACCTTTGAAGAACTTCAGATGTTTTCAATGAGGAGACTCTCAGTTAGATAGCAAATGTTCAGTTTTTCAAAAAATATTATTTGTGTAGGACAAATCGCTCCGTTTTGTTCACGTTTGGCTATGAAAAAACCTGTATACAGTTATAGCCTCAAGCTCATTAGCATAATGTAACGTTAACGATTTCTGAAAATCGCAAATAAAATGAAAATAATGCGCCTACTCTCAAGCTTAGCCTTTTCTTAACAACACTGTCATCTCAGATTTTCAAAATATGCTTTTGAACCATAGCAATTCACTAATTTGTGTAAGAGTGTGCTAAGCTAGCTTAGCATTTTGAGTAGCATTTAGCACGCAACATTTTCACAAAAACCAGATAACCAAATAAATAAAATCATTTACCTTTGAAGAGCTTCGGATGTTTTCAATGAGGAGACTCTCAGTTACATAGCAAATGTCCAGTTTTTCTTGAAAGCATCTTTGTGTAGGAGAAATCGCTCCGTTTTGTACATCACATTTGGCTACCGAAACGAACCGAAAATTCAGTCACCAACAACGTCAAACTTTTTCCGAATTAACTCCATAATATCGACCGAAACATGGCAAACGTTGTTTGGAATCAATCCTCAAGGTGTTTTTTCACATATCTCTTCATTGATATATCGTTCGTGGGAGCATGCTTTCTTCTCTGAATTCCATGGAAAAATACTTGCAGCTGAGTTTTGCGCACCAATTTTGGCGCAGGACACCGGGCGGACACCTGGTAAATGTGGTCTCTTATGGTCAATCTTCCAATGATATGCCTACAAATACGTCACAATGCTGCAGACACCTTGGGGAAACGACAGAAAGGGCAGACTCATTCCTCTCGCGTTCACAGCCATATAAGGAGACAATGGAAAACAGAGCCTCAAAAATCCTGCTCATTTCCTGGATGCCGTCTCATCTTGGTTTTGCCTGTAGCTCACGTTCTAGGGCACGCATAGAGAATATCTTCGCAGTTCTGGACACGTCAGAGTGTTTTCTTTCCAAAGCTACCAATTATATGCATAGTCGAGCATCTTTTTGTGACAAAATATTGCGCTTAAAACGGGTACGTTTTTTTTATCCAAAAATGATATAGCGCCCCTAGAGTTTCAAGAGGTTAAGCCATTTTGCCACAGCTTTTGGAAGTATGCTTGGGGTCATTGTCCATTTGGAAGACCCATTTGCGACCAAGCTTTAACTTCCTGACTGATGTCTTGAGATGTTGCTTCAATATATCCACATCTTTTTCCATCCTTATGATGCCATCTATTTTGTGAAGTGCACCAGTCCCTCCTGCAGCAAAGCACCCCCACAACATGATGCTGCCACCCCCGTGCTTCACGGTTGGGATGGTGTTCTTCGGCTTGCAAGCATCCCCCTTTTTCCTCCAAACATAACGATGGTCATTATGGCCAAACAGTTCTATATTCGTTTCATCAGACCAGAGGACATCTCTCTAAAAAGTATGATCTTTGTTCCCATGTGCAGTTGCAAACCGTAGCCAGCCTTTTTTTATGGCGGTTCTGGAGCAGTGAGCGTCCTTGCTGAGCAGCCTTTCAGGTTATTTCGATATAGGACTCGTTTTACTGTGCATATATATACGTTTGAACCTGTTTCCTCCAGCATCTTCACAAGGTCCTTTGCTGTTTTTTGGGGATTGATTTGCACTTTTCTCACCAATGTACGTTCATCTCTAGAAGACAGAATGTGTCTCCTTCCTGAGTGGTATGACGGTTGCATGGTCCCATGGTGTTTATACTTGCGTACTATTGTTTGTACAGATGAACGTGGTACCTTCAGGCGTTTGGAAATTGCTCCCAAGGATGAACCAGACATGTGGAGGTCTACAATTGTTTTTCTGAGGTCATGGCTGATTTCTTTTGATTTTCTCATGATGTCAAGCAAAGAGGCACTGAGTTTGAAGGTAGGACCTTGAAATACATCCACAGATACACCTCTAATTGACTCAAAATATGTCTATTAGCCTATCAGAAGCTTCTAAAGCCATGAACTTTTTCTGGAATTTTCCAAGCTGTTTAAAGGCACAGACAACTTTATGTATATAAACTTCTGACCCACTGGAATTGTGAGTGAAATAATCTGTCTGTAAACAATTGTTGGAAAAATTATTTGTGTCATGCACAAAGTAGATGTCCTAACCAACTTGCCAAAACTATAGTTTGTTAACAAGAAATGTGACGTTGTTGAAAAACACGTTTTATTGACTCAAATCTAAGTGTATGTAAACTTCCGACTTCAACTGTATGTGCCCTCTGTTCGCCATTGTTTTGTTGGATTTTGTTACCATGTCCGTTGGTCTGTGAGTATCTGTCCTTTGTGAGTTTGGCTTTCGTGCTGCGTGTATTGTGCACTTGTTATTACGGGTCTCGTCCCGTGTATTGTTGTGCATTTGTTGTTATAGTTCTTGCCCCGTGTAGTGTATTGCGGGTTTCGTCCCGTGTATTTATTAAAGGTTTTACCTCACTTTTTTGTTTGGGTTACATCCCTGTGTTTTTGTATATGTGTTTGTTTTGGGCTTCGTCCCCATGCCTTTTCATGGCATTTTGTATATTTTGGGTGGAGTATTCAACTCCCCTATTACGAATTCCTGCACCTGTCTCCAATCATTTACGTGACAAAATAACACATGGAATCATGTAGTAACCAAAAAAGTGTTAGTTTTGGTGTCTTCAGTATTATTCTACAATGTAGAAAATTAGTAAATATAAAGAAAAACCCTGGAACAAGTAGGTGTGTCCAAACTTTTGACTGTTCCTGTATGTCAATAAGGTGTTTTTTAATTTAAAAAAAATCTTTAATACATTTGCAAAACAATCAAACAGATCCTACTTTGTCATTATGGGGTATTGAGTGTAGGTTGATGAGGATTTGTATTTATTTAATACATTTGAGGCTGTAATGTAACAAAATGTGGAAGAAGTCAAGGGGTCTGAATCCTTTTCGAATGCACTGTATACAAGTATTTGTAGTTTATATTGATACATTGTACTGATTTAAATACACCTCCCATCTTGCCAATAAAGTCGTCCATGGTCATGTGAACTTTGGAACGCTACATGGTGGGAGATCCTGGTGGATGTTCTCTTCAATGACCAGAACCTTAACGGTTAACATTTAAGGCATTTGGCATATGGTATGCCAGACATTTCTGCGTCCCAAATGTCACCCTATTCCCTATAAAGTGCACTATTTTGAACAAGGCTCATATAATAGATTCCTGAATACATCAATAACCATAATTACAAGTCAACAGCACTTGCTCTAAAGAGCTCCTCTCTTCACACCGCCAAGCGCCTCGTCAGCCTACACTGAACTCACTTCAATCGCCCGGTGACATATTGCTTTTTTTGGCTCTGATCTTTCCCTCAACTTAACTCCAGTTCCTTTCACTACTGTAAGCACTTTTCGTTTTATTTGCATTTTGCAAGCAATCACACTTTTGCTGTGAATGGGTTTTTGTATCGATTCACGAAATTACATTTTTTTTACCATGTAATTCTAAGATAACATTAAATATTTAATCATGCTTGGTTACTTTATATATGTTTAAATATAGTATGATTAGTTGAAGGTATGTTAGCATTTGGCTGGAACACAGCTCTGCACATCACATGGGTCCTTTGCACCAGATTTGAAGAGCCCTATCTTAACTGTATAAATCACAGGCTAAAGTTTTTTGAATGACAGGTGAAGGTTTGAGTGACAGCCACAGGTGGTCATGATTCTCTCTCTTCTCAGCCTTTTCACTGTTGGAATATTATAAACAGGCAGTTAGGGGTCTGGGCCTCACAACCTGACTCTGTCAGTCACTGTCACCATGGTGATATCGAGGCTGACAGACTGCTGGAGAAGCAAGTATCCATGTCCACATCTGTTCCTCTCTCTCTCTCTGTCTCTCTCTGTCTCTTTCTCTCCGTGCTAAGAAATATGCAGTCTTGCATGTGTGTATCAGTCATTTGTGTGTGTGTTTGTTCATGTACTCTAATTTCCATATACTTAAATGACAAAGATGTCAACCAGATGCCATCAGATAGAAAAGCTACAGTAATGATTTACGAACACATCGTAATAAGATTTAATGGACCCGTCATGTCCTCCTCTTGAGTCATATAGAAAGAAGGAGGGAGAGAAGAGATGGTTTGAGAGAGATAAACAGAGGGTATGACTAACACACACACACACAGACAGACTCGGCACATTCCAGTGAGTGGGGTACTCGCATGGGCCTAATATAGTAATCCCCACCCTGGTCACATCTCTCTTGTAGTTAATATTCCTCTGGGTGTCCCCCCTCTCATCTCTACCCTGGGGAGGCAGACAAACGCTCTGCTCTTCTCTGCACTGCTTAGGGATCCCCTGGCTCCCGTTGGCCTGCTGCCCTGCCATGCTGCTGCCATACTGCCAGCCTTAACAGCCTTTCCTCTACTGGGCTCTCCTCTCTGCTGGAGGACTGGCACAGTGGAGCAAGGGAAGCGGGAGTGTAAGAGAGGGAGCGAGGTGGAGGAGGGGAAGAGAGTGGAGAGAGAGTTTTAGGAAAGGTCAGAGAGAATCTTAGCGAGAGAGACAGACAGACAGACAAGATATCACCTTCAATCAATCAGAAAGGGTTCTCAACAGAATCCATGAATAAAACAATGACAATTCAGTAAATGTGTTATTGTGCCTAGCTAAGATGGGATACATTGATAGATGGTGGTAAGACCTGAGATTGAGAGGGGGGGGGGTGCATGGAAACAGAGTGAAAAGAAAGAGAGAGAGATATGCATATTAAGTGCCTAGTTGTGTCTCAGAAGAAGGGCTATACTTCTGTGGCATGTCACTATTGACCACCACTGAGTTTGCATGTTGACATAAGAGTGGATTTGCATAATAATGTAAAACATGGCAAGCACAGGTTGAAATATTAATTGTGTGTGTGTGTGTGCGAAGGTGATCGCATGCGTACACACTGCCTAGTCTCTTTGCTCACCCAGCCCAGCTTGTCAGTAAAAATTAGGGCAGGTCTCTCCGAGAGAGGCACTGAGAATATACAAGCCACAGCGCTGCTGATGCTCTCTTTCTCTCTCTGTGTGTGTGTGTGTGTGTGTGTGTGTGTGTGTGTGTGTGTGTGTGTGTGTCTATGAAAGAGGTATACATGGCGAGAAATGATAATGTGTGTGAGAGAAAGAGGGAGGGATAGGGAGAAAGATATAGGGAAAATGTAGAGAGAGGGGAGACAGAAAGACAGACAGACATAGCTAGCTTCTACCTGTGGAGCTGGGCTCAGTGACCTGTTGAAAAGCCTCCTCATATTAGCATGCTCTGTTGCTCCTGTTCTCTCCAGATGTTGCCAAGCATAATCCTGCTCTGTTGCCAATGTTGCCAGACTCATATCCATGTCCTTTCATACAGTACAAGCCGCCATGGAAATAGAAAACCATTTTTTTTCACCTTTCATTAACCAGGTAGGCTAGTTGAGAACAAGTTCTCATTTAAGAACTGTGACCTGGCCAAGATAAGGAAAAGCAGTTAAGACACATACAACAACACAGAGTTACACATGGAATAAACAAACAGTCAATAATACAGTAGAAAAATCTATATACAGTGTGTGCAAATGAGGTAGGATAAGGGATGTAAAGCAATAAATAGACAATGGTGGTGAAGTAATTACAATATAGCAATTAAACACGGGAATGGTGGATGTGAAGAAGAATGTGTAAGTAGAGATACTGTGCAAAGGAGCAAGATAAATAACTAAATACAGTATGGGGATGAGGTAGTTGGATGGGCTATTTACAGATGGGCTATGTACAAGTGTAGTGATCTGTGAGCTGCTCTGACAGTTGGTGCTTAAAGCTAGTGAGAGAGATATGAGTCTCCAGCTTCAGTGATTTTTGCAGTTCATTCCAGTCATTGGCAGTAGAGAACTGGAAGGAAAGGCGGCCAAAGGAAGAATTGGCTTTTTTGGGGTGACCAGTGAGATTTACCTGCTGGAGCGCGTGCTACGGGTGGGTGCTGCTATGATGACCAGTGAGCTGCGATAAGACGGGGCTATACCTAGCAGATGACCTGGAGCCAGTGGGTTTGGTGACGATTATGAAGCGAGGGCCAGCCAACGAGAGCGTACAGGTCACAGTGGTGGGTAGTATATGGGGCTTTGGTGACAAAACGGATGGCACTGTGATCGACTGCATTCAATATGTTGAGTAGAGTGTTGGAGGCTATTTTGTAAATGACATCGCCGAAGGATCGGTAGGATGGTCAGTTTTGCGAGGGTATGTTTGGCAGCATGAGTGAAGGATGCTTTGTTTTGAAATAGGAAGCTGATTCTAATGTCATTTTGTATTGGAGATGCTTAATGTGAGTCTGGAAGGAGAGTTTACAGTCTAACCAGACACCTAGGTATTTGTAGTTGTCCACATATTCTAAGTCAGAACCGTCCAGAGTAAAGGTCGACCGATTAATCGGAATGACCGATTTAATTGGGGCCAATTTCAAGTTATGACAATCGGAAATGGGTATTTTTTAGCGCCGATTTAAAACAAAATCTCTCTCTCTCTCATATATATATATATATATATATATATATTACTTTTTTTTACACCTTTTATTTAATCTTTATTTAACTTGGCAAGTCAGTTAAGAACACATTCTTATTTTCAATGACGGCCTAGGAACAGTGGGTTAACTGCCTCGTTCAGGGGCAGAAAGACAGATTTCCACCTTGTCAGCTCGGGGGATCCAATCTTACAACCTTACAGTCAACTAGTCCAACGCAATAACGACATGCCTCTCTCTCGTTGCACTCCACAAGGAGACTGCCTGTTACGCAAATGCAGTAAGCCAAGGTAAGTTGCTAGCTAGCGTTAAATTTATCCTATAAAAACAATCAATCATAATCACTAGTTAAATACACATGGTGCGGCAGGGTAGCCTAGTGGTTAGAGCGTTGGACTAGTAACCGAAAGGTTGCAAGTTCAAACCCCCGAGCTGACAAGGTACAAATCTGTCGTTCTGCCCCTGAACAGGCAGTTAACCCACTGTTCCTAGGCCGTCATTGAAAATAAGAATTTGTTCTTAACTGACTTGCCTGGTTAAATAAAGGTAAAAAAAAAATGGTTGATATTAGCGTGTCCTGTGTTGCATATAATCTGACTGGGCATACAAGTATCTAAGTATCTGACTGAGCTGTGGTAGGCAGAAGCAGGCACGTAAACATTCATTCAAACAGCACTTTTGTGCGTTTTGCCAGCAGCTCTTCGTTGTGCATCAAGCATTGCACTGTTTATGACTTCAAAACTATCAACTACCGAGATGAGCCTTGGGGTGGTTGTTTTCCTTGCTCTGCATGGGTAATGCGGCTTCGATGTGGTGGCTGTTGTCGTTGTGTTGCTGGTTCGAGCCCAGGGAGGAGCGAGGAGAGGGACGGAAGCTACAATACTAAAGTGCCTATAAGAACATCCAATAGTCAAAGGTTAATGAAATACAAATGGTATAGAGGGAAATAGTCTTATAATAACTACAATCTAAAACTTCTTACCTGGGAATATTGAAGACTCATGTTAAAAAGAACCACCAGCTTTCATATGTTCTCATGTTCTGAGCAAAGAACTGAAACGTTAGCTTTCTTACATAGCACATATTGCACTTTTACATTCTTCTCCAACACTTTGTTTTTGCATTATTTAAACCAAATTGTACATGTTTCATTATCTACTTGAGGCTAAATTGATTTTATGGATGTATTATATTAAGTTAAAATAAGTATTAATTCAGTATTGTTGTCATTGTCATTATTACAAATACATTTTTAAAAATATTTGTATTTTTTAAATCGGCCGATTTTAATCGGTATCGGCCTTATTGGTCCTCCAATTATCGGAATCGGCGTTGAAGAATCATAATCGGTTGACCTCTAGTCCAGAGTAGTGATGCAGGACGGGCGGGTAGGTGCGGGCAGCGATCGGTTGAAGAGCATGCATTTAGTTTTACTTTCATTTAAGAGCAGTTGGAGGCCACGGAAGGAGAGTTGTATGGCATTGAAGCTCATCTGGAGGGTTGTTAACACAGTGTCCAAAGAAGTGCCAGAGGTATACAGAATGGTGTCGTCTACGTAGAGGTGGATCAGAGAATCACCAGCAGCAAGAATTTAAAAAATATTTTTTACATAGTGAATAAGAATAATAGTGAAGACATAAAAACTATTAAATAGCGCATGAAATCATTTAGTAACCAAAACATTGCTAAACAATATTTTGTATTTGAGATTATTCTAGATGGCCACTGTTTGCCTTGATAGCAGCTTTGCACACTCTTGGCATTCTCTCAACCAGCTTCATAAGGTAGTCACCTGGAATGCATTTAAATTAACAGGTGTGCCTTGTATATACAGAAGATAGGGCTATCTGGTAAAAGACCAAGTCCATATTATGGCAAGAACAGCTCAAATAAGCAAAGAGAAATGACAGTCCATCATTACTTTAAGACATGAAGGTCAGTCATTGCGGAAAATTAAGAACTTTGAACGTTTCGTCAAGTGCAGTCGCAAAAACCATCAAGCGCTATGATGAAACTGGCTCTCATGAGGACCGCCACAGGAAAGGAAGACCCAGAGTTACCTCTGCTGCAGAGGATAAGTTCATTAGAGTTAACTACACCTCAGATTGCAGCCCAAGTAAATGCTTCAGAGTTCAAGTAACAGACCCATCTCAACATCAACTGTTCAGAGGAGACTGCATGAATCAGGCATTCATAGTCGAATTGTTGGAAATATACCACTACTGAAGGACACAGATAAGAGAAAGAGACTTGGGGCCAAAAAACACGAGCAATGGACATTAGACTGGAGGAAATCTGTCCTTTTGTCTGGAGTCCAAATTTGAGATTTTTGGATTCTTTGTGAGACGCAGAGTAGGCGAACGGATTGCCTCCACATGTGTGGTTTTTAACGTGAAGCATGAAGGAGGTGTGGGGGTGCTTTGCTCGTGACACTGTCAGTGATTTATTTAGAATTCAAGGCACACTTAACCAGCATGGCTACCACAGCATTCTGCAGTGATACTCCTTCCTATCTGGTTTGCTCTATCATTTGTTTTTCAACAGGACAATGACCCAACACACATCCAGGCTGTGTAAGGGCTATTTGACCAAGAGTGATGGAGTGCTGCATCAGATGACCTGGCCTCCACAATCCCCCGACCTCAACCCAATTGAGATGGTTTGGGATGAGTTGGACTACAGAGTGAAGGAAAAGCTGCCAATAAGTACTCAGCATATGTAGGAACTGTTGGAAAAGCATTTGTCATGAAGCTGGTTGAGAGAATACCACGTGTGTGCAAAGCTGTCATCAAGGCAAAGGGTGGCTACATTGAAGAATCTAAAATATATTTTGATTTACCACTTATTTGGTTACTACACGATTCCATGTGTGTTATTTCATAGTCTTGGTATCTTCACTATTGTTTTACAATGTAGAAAATAGTAAAAAAAAAAAAAAAAAAACTTTTAATGAGTAGGTGTGTCCAAACTTTTGAGTGGTACTGTTTGTGTCTAGTCTGTTATTCTGTAGTATTCCCATTTGTATTAGATACAATCAAATGTAAAAGAAGAAGGTACACTGCATATATTCCCTTAATTTGTTTCTGTATCAGGATCTCCTTCAATGTGGAGGTAGGTAGGCAATGTTATGTTGCTAAGATTAGAATCCTAGCACTATGTTCACTACTACAACAGGCAGAAGGAATCTCACAGCTTGAGAGTGTTTTTTGTTCTTTGGTACTGTGGCTGTATGGAAGCGTAGATGTAATATTCTACACCACACTTTGAGTTACGATCGGCACACTGTGTGTGTTTGGCAGAGCCGTTTTCTTCCATGGTGGTGACTGTATCTAGTTCATTGTGATGGTGTATTCTCTGTGGATCCATTATCTAGGCCACACTGGGAAGAGAAAGTGAAGAGAGAGGGGAGTAAGAGGTGAGAGGGAAGGGAAAGATAGGGAGGAAAGGCCCTCTGTGAGATCTGACTTTGTTCTGGGAAAAACCCCTCTCCCACACCAAGGAGAGAGGACAGAAGAGGAGAAGACAGGAGAGGAGAGAATGTGAGAAGAGAGGAAAGGAGAGAAAGTGTTTGCTCACATTTACAATCTTACCTCCTTTCCTCTCCCCTCTCCTTTTATTGTTTTCTCTCCGTGCAGTGAGAGTGTTACCCAGGACCAGCAGGACAGTAATGTCCCTGGTTAAGTCACAGTTTCACAGACCAGTGCCTGGTGTTGCAGTGCCTTTTCTTACTCTACATGGGGTGGGGCTGTAACTGTACTGTGTGTGTGACTTCATTCCATTCAGGTAAAATCTATTTCTTGAGTAGCACAGTAGAGGATGATGGGTAATGTAGGTCAGGGTCCTGGGGGTCTGCCACATGTTCAGCGGGTTGTCATGGTAATGCTGTCATAACCAAACAGTGGCGATCTCATTTGTGAGCCGATCATAGAGACGTGCTTGATATGTTCATTAAATTAAATGTCTGTACGAACACATCTCAAAGATAACGAGAGGGAGAGGAGAGAGGCAATGAGAAGAGAGAAGGGGGATACTATCAAATACATTTTTACTTTTCATGTTGTTTAGCAAATGTTATTGTGGGTGTAGCGAAATGCCTGTGTTTCCAGCTCCAGCAGTGCAGTAATATCTAACAACTCACAGCAATACGCAGAACCTAAAAGTAAAATAACAGGATGAGCAATGTCAGAATGCCATAGACTAAAATACATTAGAATAGAATACTGTGTATACATATGAGATGAGTAAAGCAAAAATATGTAAACATTATTAAAGTGACTAGTGTTCCATTATTAAAGTGGCCAGTAATTTCAAGTCTATGTATATGGGGCAGCAGTCTCTAAGGTGCAGGGTTATGTAACCGGGTGGACGCCGCCTAGTGATGGCTATTTAACAATCTGATGACCTTGAGATAGAAGCTGTTTTTCAGTCTCTCGGTCCCAGCTTTGATGCACCCGTACTGACCTCGCCTTCTGGATGATAGTGGGGTGAACAGGCAGTGGCTTGGGTGGTTGTTGTCCTTGATGATCTTTTTGGCCTTCCTGTGACATCGGGTGTTGTAGGTGTCCTGGAGGGCAAGCAGTTTGCCCCCGATGATGCGTTGGGCAAACTGCACCACCCTCTAGAGAGCCCTGCTGTTGCGGGCAGTGCAGTTGCCGTACCAGGTGGTGATACAGCCCGACGGGATGCTCTGAATTGTGCATCTGTAAAAGTTTGTTGGTTTCAGGTGCGCCTTCTTCACCACACTGTCTGTGTGGGTGGACCATTTCAGATCGCCAGTGATGTGTACGCCTAGGAACTTGAAGCTTTCCACCTGCTCCACTGCTGTCCCGTCTAGGTGGATAGGGACGTGCTCCCTCTGCTGTTTCCTGAAGTTCACAATCAGCTCCTTTGTTTTGGCGACATTGAGTGTGAGGTTATTTTCCTGGTCCCAGGGCCCGAACCTCCTCTCTCTCTCTGTCTTGTCATTGTTTGTAATCAGGCCTAGTTCTGTTGTGTCGTCTGCATACTTGATGATTGAGTTGGAGTGGCGTGTATGGCCATGCAGTCATGGGTGAACAGGGAGTACAGGAGGGGGCTGTGCATGCACCCTTGTGGGGCCCCTGTGTTGAAGATCAGTGAAGTGGAGATGTTGTTTCCTACCTTCACCATCTGGGGGTAGCCCATTCAGGACCCAGTTGCACAGGCCAGGATTCAGTCTCAGGGCCCCAAACTTAATGATGAGCTTGGAGAGTACTATGGTGTTGAATGCTGAGCTGTAGTCAATGAACAGTGTTCTTACATAGGTATTCCTCTTGTCCAGATGGGATTGGGCAGTGTGCAGTGAGATGGTGATTGCATCGTCTGTGGATCTATTGGGGCGGTAAAAAAATTGTAGTGGGCCTGTAGTGTCAGGTACGGTAGATATATTCCTTAACTATGCTCTCAAAGCACTTCATGATGACAAAAGTGAGTGCTACGGGGCGATAGTCATTTAGTTCAGTTAGCTTTGCTTTCTTGGGTACATAAACAATTGTGGACATCTTGTAGCAAGTGGGGGCAGCAGACTGGGATAGGGAGAGATTGACTATGTCCGTAAGCACTCCAGTCAGCTGATTTTGATTTTGGGATGCTATCAGTGATGCTCCCCATCCCGATCCGGGATTGTAACTAAGCCTCAGGCTCATTAGGGATGCTATCAAATAATGTTTGCCGGTAGCATCTTTTTCAAAATATGTTTTGAACCATAGGGTTAACACGCTTAAATGTCTTACTCACGTTGGCCACATATGTCTTGTGTCTGAGCCGTTGAATTGCTATTCCACTTCGTCTCTATAGTAGCGATGTACCGATATTACATTTTTGGCCGATACCGATATCCATTATTTTCCTTGCCTAAAAACACGATACCGATATTGAACATTTTTGCGGCATTTTACACGTAGAGTGTTTTCTTTCGAACGTTATATGCAGTCCCTGAAATAGCGCCACCATAAGTGTAAGAGGTTAGCCCGGGACTGGGTTAAATAGTTAACAGACTAGTGCTCGACCAGTCGGCGAACGCCAACATCACCCACGACAGAGAATGGTTGATTGTAAAGGGCAATGAATTCCATTATCTTGGCTTTAATGGATTTTGCCCTTGAGTTGTCTCGCTGAAATGCTGTTACTCATTCAAATGACTACTCGACTTGTTGACTGCACAATCCACACAGCAGACATTGTGTGGGCTAGGTTATGAATGCTGTGTTGCACGTGTAGCGCAACATTTTATGTGGTGGCATTACATCATGTACCTATGTTATATTGGTATGCACCGTAGCTTTAACATCGGCGTTAAATTAGACATTGGGCGATACCGTTGTTGGCATTTTTAGCTAATATCGGCCGATTCCGATGTGTTCGCCGATATATCGTGCATCCCTACCCTATACTGACGTTTTTCCTGTTTGATTGCCTTACGAAGGGAATAACTACACTGTTTGTATTTGGCCATGATTCCCAGTCACCTTGCCATGTTTGAATGCGGTGTTTCACGCTTTCAGTCTTGCGCAAATGCTGCCATCTATCCACGGTTTCTGGTAGGATAGGTTTTAGTCACAGTGGGTACAACATCCCCTATACACTTCCTGATAAACTTAGTCACCGTATGTTATGTTATTCTCTGAGACTACCTGGAACATATCCCAGTCCACGTGATCAAAACAATCTTGAAGCGTGGATTCCAATTGGTCATACCAGCATTGAATAGTCCTTAGCACGGGTACTTCCTGTTTGAGTTTCTGCCTATAGGAAGGGATGAGCAAAATGGAGTCGTGATCAGATTTGCCGAAGGGAGGGCAGGGGAGGGCCATGTAGGCATCCCAGAAGTTGGAGTAGCAGCAGCACGAGTACTACAGTCAATGTGTTGATAAAACTTCTGTAGCGTTTTCCTCAAATTTGCTTTGTTAAAATCCCCAGCTACAATAAATACTGCCTCAGGATATGTGGTTTCCAGTTTGCCTAAAATCCAGGGAAGTTATTTAAGGGCCGTCGTGGTATTGGCTTGAAGGGGAATATACACGGCTGTGACTATAACCGAAGAGAATTCTCTTGGGAGGTAATACGGTCGGCCTTTGATTGTGAGCTATTCTAGGTCAGGTGAACAAAATGACTTGAGTTTCTTTATGTTATCACAATCCCACCATGAGTGGTTAATCATGAAACATACACCCCCGCCTTTCTTCTTCCCGGAGACTTCTTTATTCCTATCTGTGCGATTATATTGAGAACCCAGCTGGCTGTATGGACAAAGACAGTATATCTCGAGAGAGCCATGTTTCTGTGAAACAGAGTATGTCTCTCTGGAAGGAGATTCTCGCCCTGAGCTCATCTACTTTATTATCCAGAGACTGAACATTAGTGAGTAATATACTCGGAAGTGGTGGAGGGTGTGCGCGCCTCCTGAGTCGGACTAGACGTCCACTCCGAATACTTCTTCTCCGCCGGCGGTGTTCGGATCAGCATTTGGAATCAGTTCAATTGCCCTGGGGGGGTAACACAAGAAAAACAAAATACTGCAATAAAGAGCTGCCATATCTGTCAGTGCCATCTTGCTATTTACTCTGTGAAACAGCTCTTGTCTCTTCTCCTGTTTTTAAGGAGCAAAGGGCTGATGTCAAACTTATATCGTCTAATCGGGAGCGGCTGTCTGAGTGGGATAAATACTCCTACCCCCAAAAAACTAGATGTTGGACGGTTGCTATGGTTACCGCTGTAGCTGAGACATTCCATCACTCGGGCCGAGTGAAGAGGACAGAGGACCGAGCCAGGCCTCGCTGGGGCTTGGTGACTGGGAGGGGGGCGTGACTTACACGTGACAGACGGTGCCTTTCTCTCTCTCTCCCCATCTCTGTCTTTCACTATCAATACAGTTCAATTCAATTTGCTTTATTGGCATGACCTAACAATGTACTTATTGCCAAAGAGTACTTCTCTCTCTGTTTAAAAGAGCTCTGAAAGGCTTTTAGAATAATTAAACCTCTCTTCTCACACTCATCTATTCCTGTCTGTCTCTCTTTCCCTCTCTATTTCTTCCTCACCTACTGGGGACAGTCAGCCAGCCAGATAGACACCTGCTCTTATGGTTCTGTTGGTGCTTTGGTCTTTTTCCCATTTTCTTTTCTAAAGAGAGATTTGTCTGGCCTGGTGTCAGATCTCTCTCCTCCCCCACTTGTTCTCAGATGTCAGGTTTGTTATGCACTGTGACTGATGGCCCTCACACTGGGTGAATCTCAGGGGCATTGGCCTTCTGTCCTCCTTACCCTCCTGGGGAGAGGAGATGAGGTGACAGAGACACAAAGAAACTTATTTGATCAGATCTGGAGTCAGTTCTCAGCAGTTTTTTGGCAGAGCCTCGGCCAGTCCCCGGAGGCTAGGCTGGATGCTGGGGAGCATCTCTGTCAGCTGCTTGGTCTCGGTGTGGCCAGTGATGGGTGAAGGTGTTGGCTGCCAGGGAGACCTTCACTTGGGGGTTGTTGAAGGGGATCACTGTCCCCTGGTTCGTGAATATTATAAATGAGGACACAGTACTTTTTGAAATGAGGATACAAAGATGGCATACTTTTTGTGATCATGTCACAAATATTTGTATCCACACAAAACTGGTCAATACCATGTTGATGCAATTGTGCCATAGCAGATTTGGGTCAGTTATCACTTGTTGCTAGGTCAGATTTGGGAGCCATTTGTTTAGAGTTAAGATTGGTGGTGGCTGGAGCCCACCGTTGTTTGGCTAGTTGAGCTGGTCTACACAGGAAGGCCCAATAAGAACATATTTGCTTGACAATCACCGGCTGACAAAATGTAATGACCGATACTGCCCTGATGCTGACACACACACACAGGGGGAATCCAGGGGCCCATTACACACACAACAAGGACCAAAGGGACCGTTTCAGTGATGTAACCAGCCAACACAGTCTGGCTAAAATATTTATCTCCTGCTATGATGAAGGAAGCCTGGTTTAAAATGCCGTCACGACCATGCAGACCCTATTATAGCCTCTGCAGCTTTTAGACTTTTACACACACACACACACACACACACACACACACACACACACACACACACACACACACACACACACACACACACACACACACACAGGAATGCATCCACACATACACTCACTGACAAAGTGAGTGAGTCAGTGAGCAACATGGGTAACAGGAAACAGGAAGGCATGGACACAGACAAATCAGTGTTCCCTCCTGTCCTACAGCAGACCAAAGCCTCTGCTGAACCCTGGGCTTTAACGGGATAAAGTGGAACATGTCAGAATTTCCTGACATTTCATCACCTTTACACAGCTCAGTACGTGTCAGGGATAGTTCAATGGGACATGAACCAGCAGGTCAGGAGGAGAGAAGGGTAGTTATCTCTCCCTGCAGAACCTTTAACGTTTCCAAGCCATGGCAGAGAAGTCACTTACTGTATCTCATCTCACGTTCTGTCACGATCGTCGTTGTAATCATACTCAGACCAAAGCGCACCGTGGAATCGGTTCGACATCTTTTATTTTAAGGAGAACCGAACAACAAAACAATAAAGAATAAACGATACGTGACATTCTGTAGAGCTCACAGGCATCAACACAAAAAAACAAGATCCCACAAAAACCCAGTGGGAAAAGGCTGCCTATGATCCCCAATCAGAGACAACGATAGACAGCTGCCTCTGATTGGTAACCATACCAGGCCAACATAGAAATAGAAACATTAGAGTACCCACCCTAGTCACACCCCGACCTAACCAAATTAGAGAATAAAAGGCTCTCTCAGGTCGGGGCGTGACACGTTCCCTCACTCCATCCATCCCCCCCATTCCTTCATCGAATCCTGATCTTATAGGATGAATGGATATGTGTCGGAATCACTCCAGCAAATTCACTGAAGAACAGCTCAATTATATTGGAGGTAACTGTATTACCCAAATCCCCTGCTTTAAATTAGTCAATCTTCCCAGCCCTATTTGATAAATATTCTCCAACTCCCAGAGTGAAGTATAAATGCTTTATGACTGGTGCAAGATCTGTCTCTGGTTGTGGAGTTAACCTTAACCCCCACCCGCCTTGAAATGCTATTTTGTTTGTAAACGAGTCATTGATTGGGTAGGGGCTTAGGGGTAGTTTCGTCTGTTTACTGTTTAATTCATAGTTTAATTGACTGAATCTCTAGGGGTTGGGACTAGGGGGTTGAAAGGCGGCCCCATCCCAAGGGAGGTGCACAGGAGGTGTTCTTGATCACCGATGATGCCTTCATTATAAACCCCCTCCTGAGTATCAGGATATAGGAGGTGTTACTGATCACTGATGATGCCTTCATTATAAACCCCCTCCTGAGTATCATGATATAGGAGGTGTTACTGATCACCGATGATGCCTTCATTATAAACCCCCTCCTGAGTATCATGATATAGGAGGTGTTACTGATCACTGATGATGCCTTCATTATAAACCCCCTCCTGAGTATCATGATATAGGAGGTGTTACTGATCACTGATGATGCCTTCATTATAAACCCCTTCCTGAGTATCATGATATAGGAGGTGTTACTGATCACCGATGATGCCTTCATTATAAACCCCCTCCTGAGTATCATGATATAGGAGGTGTTACTGATCACCGATGATGCCTTCATTATAAACCCCCTCCTGAGTATCATGATATAGGAGGTGTTACTGATCACTGATGATGCCTTCATTATAAACCCCCTCCTGAGTATCATGATATAGGAGGTGTTACTGATCACTGATGATGCCTTCATTATAAACCCCTTCCTGAGTATCATGATATAGGAGGTGTTACTGATCACTGATGATGCCTTCATTATAAACCCCCTCCTGAGTATCATGATATAGGAGGTGTTACTGATCACCGATGATGCCTTCATTATAAACCCCCTCCTGAGTATCATGATATAGGAGGTGTTACTGATCACCGATGATGCCTTCATTATAAACCCCCTCCTGAGTATCATGATATAGGAGGTGTTCTTGGTCACTGATGATGCCTTCATTATAAACCCCCTCCTGAGTATCATGATATAGGAGGTGTCACTGATCATAATGGATGGGGCTTTTAAACAGCACTGTCAGTGTGCATTTCATGGCCGCCTCTCTCCCTTACCTTAATCTTTCTCTGTCTGGTAATTAGCCTGAGAAGACGAGACCCGTTCCACTCTGTAACGGCTGCTACAGCAATCCCTCGTTTACAGGCCTCATCTGCTAGCCAATCAGAGCATGACGCTCATGTCTCTCTTCCCAAATGGCACCCTATTGACCAGAGCCCATTGGGCTGGTGAAAAGTAGTGTAATATTAAGGGAATAGGTTGCCATTTGAGACGCAATCCTGTCTGTCACGCTTGTATCCTGTATCTATCCCCAACGGTGTTCCCTGCCTTAACTAACGAGAGCCTTAATGAGCCAATCAGCTTAACGAAGCAACATGGTGTCAGTTTTACTTATTCACACCTCGCTCCCTCCTGTTTGTTTCCTCTTCACAGAAATCTGCTGGACATGGATACCTTCTCCAAATCAGACCCAAGTAAGATCACTATGGTTTTCTGTTTATTTGTTTGTTTCACAATGACACGGTAATATCTGTTCCATAACAATGTTTCTGTATAAATGGTGAGTGTGTGAGTGTGCCTGGGGGCTTCCTGAAGCTTCGGCTCTACTGATTAGCCAAAACATCTCCAACAAGCATTCTATCCTTTCAGCAGGATTGGGGTCCATTTCAATTCCAGTCAATTCAGAAAGTTTACCGAATTCCAACAACAATTCAAATTCTTCCTCCTTGAAAAACTATGAAGAAAATTGGAATTTCAGTGTACTTCCTGAATTGAAACGGAATTGACCCCAGCCCTGCTGTTCAATCATTTAACCCCTCTCTATGCCCTAATCCAAGACCTAACCTGTCTTAACCCATCCTCACACTCCGTATCCAACCTCCTCTCTCTGTCTGGGCCCATTTTCCCAAAAGCGTCATTACAACCTTCGTATTAGCATTGGTAGCCCATTACACTCGTACCCATATACGGGTTGAAAATGGCAGATTTGGGCACTGATAAGCCCCTAAATTGGAACGATGTGGCTGTACAGTAAAATGAACAAGCTTTCAAATGATGCCCAACTAACCCCGATTGTGATTTAAAATGGGCAGTTTTTGGATTGTGTAATGTGTTACTTTTATTTTAAAAAGTCCGTTAAGAAATTATTTTTTACAATGATGGCCTACCCCGGCCAAACCCAGACGACGCTGGGCCAATTGTGTGCCACGCTATGGGAGTCCCAATCACAGAGTCCCAATCACAGCCGGATGTGATGCAGCCTGGATTTGAACCAGGGACTGCAGTGATGCCTCTTGCAGTGAGATGCAGTGCCTTAGACCGCTGTGCCACTTGGGAGCAACAACAACAGTAATTGTGTGATGGCAGTGATGCAGGGTTGTGTTCCAAACAAAAAAACTACAAGTGTAAAAAGCCTCTTTATAGTTGAAGAATCTTGTTTGAGTCATAAAGGAGCATGGAAATGACTTAGGAACTTTGGAGAGGTGTGTGGCCTCTTGGAAACACCAATTAGTCCCTCTCACTCAAACCTTTGTCATTACTTTGTCTTATGTTGCATCTACCCCACATTTTTCAGGAATATTATTGTAATCTGACTGAATGTATCCAGAGTATTTTCATTTAAAAAAAATGTAAAATTCACATAAAATGTACAGTGGAATATTTGGATTCAGTCTTGTGTCAGGTGAACTGTTGGGTTCTCCAAACTGTTCCTTTTCAATTACTACCATGCTTATGTATATGCTTTTCATATTTCTTCTTTAAGAAACCTTTAAATGTAGCCCGATCCATTTAGGCCAATTCTCACTCATGTAAAGGGTTAAATCGCGAAGCTGTTTCCCAAAACTGTAAAAGGCTTGTTATTTACTGACTGCTTCAGACCACTCGTAGAAGAGCTAAGTGAGCCGTTGGATGCTTTGGATGCCGAAGATCTCCTCTAAACATAGAATAAAAAAGTGCTTCAAATGAAAACTGTGGGTGACTGCATTAACCAATTAACACAGTAGGCCTATAGGCTACAAACAGGCCTACATACACTGAGTGCACAAAACATTAAGAACACCTTCCTAATATTGAGTTGCACCCCCTTTGCCCTCAACACCGCCTCAATTCGTTGGGGCATGGACTCTACAATGTTTCGAAAGCGTTCCACAGAAATGCTGGCCCATGTTGATGGTTGAATGTCCTTGTGGTGGACCATTCTTGATACACATGGGAAACTATTGAGTGTGAAAAATCAAGTAGCATTGAACTTCTTGACACACTCAAACCGGTCCGCCTGGCACCTACTACCATACCCCATTCAAAGGCACTTAAATATTTTGTCTTGCCCATTCACCCTCTGAATGGCACACATGCACAATGCATGTCTCAATTGTTTCAATGCTTTTAAATCCTTCTTTAACCTGCCTCCTCTCCTTGATCGACACTGATTTGAAGTGGATTTAACAAGTGACATCAATAAGGGATCATAGCTTTCACCTGGATTCACCTGGTCAGTCTGTCATGGAAAGAGCGTTTCTAATGTTTTTCACACTAAGTGTATTTCAATCATATTGAAATCAATTTCATGTTCAATCAATGTAGTTATATTTTGCTAATTGTACAGCTATAGTGTCTGTAATTCTTGCCTTATTATATTTCATGATGTGCAACAATGTGCGCATTATGAGCCATCTCCATATTTGCAACCGTAGGTGATAATATCTCTCTTGGAACTGATACGTCGTCAGTATTATGCAATAATTATAATGTTAATGTCACACCCTGACCTTAGAGATCCTTTTAATTCTCTATTTTGGTTAGGCCGGGGTGTGACTAGGGTGGGCAATCTAATTTTTTCCTTTTTCTTTGTTTGGCCTGGTATGGTTCCCAATCAGAGGCAGCTGTCTATTGTTGTCTCTGATTGGGGATCATACTTAGGCAGCCCTTTTTCCCACCTTAGTTTGTGGGATCTTGATTTTGTATAGTTGCTGTGTAGCCTGCAGAACTTTACGTTTGTTTTGTATTTTGTTGTTTTTCGGTGTTCATTTTAATAAAAGTAAGATGTCCGCCTACCACGCTGCACCTTGGTCTCCTCATTCAAACGATGAGCGTAACAGTTAAGCTGACATTTGAATGGGGAAAGCTGATCCAAGAGCAGCGCTGCCTTTCTTTTCGAACACTATCACTATCGACACATGCCCAGAGGGGTTTGTTTAAATGTGGAAGACACATTTCAGTTGAATGCATTCAGTTGTACAGCAGACTTGGTATCCCCCTTTCCAACAACCCACTTAGTGAATCGGAGCCAATGCCTTTTCAATGTTAGTCATCTGTTGCTGGATGAATAACATTGACAACGGATGATTCTTTCACAAACAATCTATCTTATGATGGATACAACTCATATCCATTAACATGCCATACAACATGGATTACACATAAAGGTGTGAATCACTCCCTACTTTTACATATTTAATTTATTTTTACAGTAATTGTGTGAAGAACAAGCAACACGGAGCATGCAGACAGAGAAACATACTGTAGAACAAGCAACACGTAGCATGCAGACAGAGCACATACTGTAGAACAAGCAACACGGAGCATGCAGACATAGAAACATGCTGTAGAACAAGCAACACGTAGCATGCAGACAGAGAAACATACTGTATAACAAGCAACACGGAGCGCGCAGACAGAGAAACATACTGTAGAACAAGCAACACGTAGCATGCAGACAGAGAAACATACTGTATAACAAGCCACACGTAGCATGCAGACAGAGAAACATACTGTAGAACAAGCAACACGTAGCATGCAGACAGAAAGATACTGTAGAACAAGCAACACGGAGCATGCAGACAGAGAAACATACTGTAGAACAAGCAACACGTAGCATGCAGACAGAGAAACATACTGTAGAACAAGCAACATGTAGCATGCAGACAGAAAGATACTGTAGAACAAGCAACACGGAGCATGCAGACAGAGAAACATACTGTAGAACAAGCAACACGTAACATGCAGACAGAGGGAAATACTGCAGAACAAGCAACACGGAGCATGCAGACAGAGGAACCTACTGTGCAACAAGGAACACAGAGCGCGCAGACAGAGCAAGGCAGAAAAAACAACAAAACACAAAGCATAAAAGCAGCAGTTCGGCTAAAGGTCAACCCAGTGTTTTCTTAATGCTTATCTGGAGGGTCACGTGAAACACGGGAAAATGTAATAAGGCTTTGGGAAAATCATGCTTCTTGAATGTTATTCATATCAGTGTGATGTTATGCATGTCAAATCAAATGGTATTGGTTGAATACAACAGGTGTAGACTTTACAGTGAAATGCTTTACTTACGAGCTGTTCCCAACAATAGTTAAAAAGTAAGGAAAATATTTGCTAAATACTGTAAAAAGGAAATGGTAACACAATAGTAACAATAACAAGGAGTACCAGTACCAAGTCAATGTGCATGGGTAACAGGTAGTTGAGGTTATACAGTATGTACATGTACAGTAGGTAGGAGTAAAATCAGGATATATAATAAACAGAGTAGCAGCAGCTTGTGTGTGTTGGAGTGTCAGTGTCAGTTTAGTATGTGTCTGTTGGAGTGTCAGTGTAGTATGTGTCTGTTGGAGTGTCAGTGTAGTATGTGTCTGTTGGAGTGTCAGTGTAGTATGTGTCTGTTGGAGTGTCAGTGTAGTATGTGTGTCTGGAGTGTCAGTGTAGTATGTGTGTCTGGAGTGTCAGTGTACTATGTGTCTGTTGGAGTGTCAGTGTAGTATGTGTCTGTTGGAGTGTCAGTGTAGTATGTGTCTGTTGGAGTGTCAGTGTAGTATGTGTCTGTTGGAGTGTCAGTGTAGTATGTGTCTGTTGGAGTGTCAGTGTAGTATGTGTCTGTTGGAGTGTCAGTGTAGTATGTGTCTGTTGGAGTGTCAGTGTAGTATGTGTGTCTGGAGTGTCAGTGTAGTATGTGTAGTGTGTGTGTTGAGTGTCAGTGTAGTATGTGTCTGTTGGAGTGTCAGTGTAGTATGTGTGTGTTGGAGTGTCAGTGTAGTATGTGTCTGTTGGTGTCAGTGTAGTGTGTGTGTTGGAGTGTCAGTGTGTGTGTGTTGGAGTGTCAGTGTAGTATGTGTCTGTTGGAGTGTCAGTGTAGTATGTGTCTGTTGGAGTGTCAGTGTAGTATGTGTCTGTTGGAGTGTCAGTGTAGTATGTGTGTGTTGGAGTGTCAGTGTAGTATGTGTGTCTGGAGTGTCAGTGTAGTATGTGTGTTGGAGTGTCAGTGTAGTATGTGTCAGTGTAGTATGTGTGTTTGGATTGTCAGTGTAGTATGTGTCTGTTGGAGTGTCAGTGTAGTATGGAGTGTCAGTGTAGTATGTGTCTGTTGGAGTGTCAGTGTAGTATGTGTCTGTTATGTGTCTGTTGGAGTGTCAGTGTAGTATGTGTCTGTTGGAGTGTCAGTGTAGTATGTGTGTGTTGGAGTGTCAGTGTAGTATGTGTGTGTTGGAGTTGTGTAGTATGTGTGTTTGGATTGTCAGTGTAGTGTGTCTGTTGGAGTGTCAGTGTAGTATGTGTGTGTTGGAGTGTCAGTGTAGTATGTGTGTGTTGGAGTGTCAGTGTAGTATGTGTGTGTTGGAGTGTCAGTGTAGTATGTGTCTGTTGGAGTGTCAGTGTAGTATGTGTGTTTGGAGTGTGGAAGTGTAGTATGGAGTGTCAGTGTAGTATGTGTGTGTTGGAGTGGCAGTGTAGTATGTGTGTGTTGGAGTGTCAGTGTAGTATGTGTGTGTTGGAGTGTCAGTGTAGTATGTGTGTTTGGAGTGTTGTAGTATGTGTCTGTTGGAGTGTCAGTGTAGTATGTGTCTGTTGGAGTGTCAGTGTAGTATGTGTGTGTTGGAGTGTCAGTGTTGGAGTGTCAGTGTAGTATGTGTGTGTTGGAGTGTCAGTGTAGTATGTGTGTTTGGATTGTCAGTGTAGTATGTGTCTGTTGGAGTGTCAGTAGTGTGTCTGTTGGAGTGTCAGTGTAGTATGTGTGTGTTGGAGTGTCAGTGTAGTATGTGTGTGTTGGAGTGTCAGTGTAGTATGTGTGTTTGGAGTGTCAGTGTAGTATGTGTGTTTGGATTGTCAGTGTTGGAGTGTCAGTGTAGTATGTGTGTGTTGGAGTGTCAGTGTAGTATGTGTGTGTTGGAGTGTCAGTGTAGTATGTGTGTTTGGATTGTCAGTGTAGTATGTGTCTGTTGGAGTGTCAGTGTAGTATGTGTGTGTTGTAGATGTGTCAGTGTAGTATGTGTGTGTTGGAGTGGCAGTGTAGTATGTGTCTGTTGGAGTGTCAGTGTATATGTGTGTGTTGGAGTGGCAGTGTCAGTGTAGTGTGTGTTGGAGTGGCAGTGTAGTATGTGTGTGTATGGAGTGGTGTAGTATGTGTCTGTTGGATTGTCAGTGTCTGTTGGAGTGTCAGTATATGTGTGTTGGAGTGTCAGTGGATGTGTCAGTGTAGTATGTGTGTGTTGGAGTGTCAGTGTAGTATGTGTGTGTTGGAGTGTCAGTGTAGTATGTGTGTTTGGATTGTCAGTGTAGTATGTGTCTGTTGGAGTGTCAGTGTAGTATGTGTCTGTTGGAGTGTCAGTGTAGTATGTGTGTGTTGGAGTGTCAGTGTAGTATGTGTGTGTTGGAGTGTCAGTGTAGTATGTGTCAGTGTGTAGTATGTGTCTGTTGGAGTGGCAGTGTATGTGTCTGTTGGAGTGTCAGTGTAGTATGTGTGTTTTGGATTGTCAGTGTAGTATGTGTGTGTTGAAGTGTCAGTGTAGTATGTGTCTGTTGGAGTGTCAGTGTAGTATGTGTGTTTGGATTGTCAGTGTAGTATGTGTGTTTGGATTGTCAGTGTAGTATGTGTCTGTTGGAGTGTCAGTGTAGTATGTGTGTGTTGGAGTGTCAGTTTAGTATGTGTGTTTGGATTGTCAGTGTAGTATGTGTCTGTTGGAGTGTCAGTGTAGTATGTGTCTGTTGGAGTGTCAGTGTAGTATGTGTGTATTGGAGTGGCAGTGTAGTATGTGTGTATTGGAGTGGCAGTGTAGTATGTGTGTGTTGGAGTGTCAGTGTAGTATGTGTCTGTTGGAGTGTCAGTGTAGTATGTGTGTTTGGATTGTCAGTGTAGTATGTGTGTTTGGATTGTCAGTGTAGTATGTGTGTGTTGGAGTGTCAGTGTAGTATGTGTGTGTTGGAGTGTCAGTGTAGTATGTGTGTGTTGAAGTGTCAGTGTAGTATGTGTGTTTGGAGTGTAGTCAGTGTAGTATGTGTCAGTGTTATGGAGTCAGTGTAGTATGTGTGTGTTGGAGTGTCAGTGTATATGTGTGTTTGGATGTCAGTGTAGTATGTGTGTGTTGGAGTGTCAGTGTAGTATGTGTGTGTTGGAGTGTCAGTGTAGTATGTGTGTGTTGGAGTGTCAGTGTAGTATGTGTGTTTGGATTGTCAGTGTAGTATGTGTCTGTTGGAGTGTCAGTGTAGTATGTGTGTGTTGGAGTGTCAGTGTAGTATGTGTGTGTTGGAGTGTCAGTGTAGTATGTGTGTGTTGAAGTGTCAGTGTAGTATGTGTGTGTTGGAGTGTCAGTGTAGTATGTGTGTGTTGGAGTGTCAGTGTATGTGTGTTTGGATTGTCAGTGTAGTATGTGTCTGTTGGAGTGTCAGTGTAGTATGTGTGTGTTGGAGTGTCAGTGTAGTATGTGTGTGTTGGAGTGTCAGTGTAGTATGTGGAGTGTCAGTGTCAGTATGTGTGTTTGGAGTGTCAGTGTAGTGTGTGTCAGTGGTATGTGTGTTTGGATTGTCAGTGTAGTATGTGTGTGTTGGAGTGTCAGTGTAGTATGTGTGTGTTGGAGTGTCAGTGTAGTATGTGTGTGTTGGAGTGTCAGTGTAGTATGTGTGTGTTGGATTGTCAGTGTAGTATGTGTGTGTTGGAGTGTCAGTGTAGTATGTGTGTGTTGGATTGTCAGTGTAGTATGTGTCTGTTGGAGTTGGTGTCTGTTGGATTGTCAGTGTAGTATGTGTGTGTTGGATTGTCAGTGTAGTATGTGTGTTTGGATTGTCAGTGTAGTATGTGTGTGTTGTGTGTGTGTCAGTGTGTATGTGTATGTGTCAGTGTAGTATGTGTCTGTTGGAGTGTCAGTGTAGTATGTGTGTGTTGGATGTCAGTGTAGTATGTGTCTGTTGGAGTGTCAGTGTAGTATGTGTGTTTGGATTGTCAGTGTAGTATGTGTCTGTTGGAGTGTCAGTGTAGTATGTGTGTTTGGATTGTCAGTGTAGTATGTGTCTGTTGGAGTGTCAGTGTAGTATGTGTCTGTTGGAGTGTCAGTGTAGTATGTGTGTGTTGGAGTGTCAGTGTAGTATGTGTGTGTTGGAGTGTCAGTGTAGTATGTGTCTGTTGGAGTGTCAGTGTAGTATGTGTGTTTGGATTGTCAGTGTAGTATGTGTCTGTTGGAGTGTCACTGTAGTATGTGTGTTTGGATTGTCAGTGTAGTATGTGTGTGTTGGAGTGGCAGTGTAGTATGTGTGTGTTGGAGTGTCAGTGTAGTATGTGTGTTTGGATTGTCAGTGTAGTATGTGTCTGTTGGAGTGTCAGTGTAGTATGTGTGTTTGGATTGTCAGTGTAGTATGTGTCTGTTGGAGTGTCAGTGTAGTATGTGTGAGTGCGTGGGGAGAGTCAAGTGAGTGTGCATAGAGCCAGTGCAAGAGAGTTGGTGCCAAATGTTGTATGTATGTGTCAGTGGGGCTGCTGAGGGGAGGAGGGCTCATAATAAAGGCTGTAATTGAGTCAGTGGAATGGTATTAAAGATGTGGTTTCCATGTTGATACCACCCCGTTGACTCCATTCCAGCCATTATTATGAGCCGTCCTCCCCTCAGCAACCTCCACTGTTAGGTAGGTAGGTTGGTGTTATTATGTTTTACTGATGAATCATTCTGGGCTGTGTGTTAATCAGTAATGTGTGTATTGTTGTGGTACTATTGCCTTCTCTATCTCCATCTTTCTCGTTTGCTCTCTTGCTCTCTTCTCTTTCTCTCTTTCTTCCTCTCTCTGGTTAGAAAGCATCACATATGCTCTTCATCATTCTGTTTTTCTTTTCTTTCAGGCATTTTGTCCGCTTGTCTCCTTTTTCTGCCTGTCTTGACATTCTTGATCTCAATATTCAGCATCTCGAGATTCTGTCTGAGTCTCGCCCCCGAGTCTCGCCCCCCTCTCCTCTCCCCTCCTCCACAACTCCAGCCCAAAATAGAAACAGGGCGTCTTCCTTCCTTCTCACGCCTCGTGAGTCAATCAAAGTGACTCCGCTCATATGTCACGGGTCATATTCTCAAGGCAGATTTATTCATATTCATGTATGGGATCTGCGGCAAAGATTAGGGAGAAGGAGGCTTTGTGACTAATGATGATAGGCTTATGATGATGAGCTAGGTCCAGGGCCATGTACATTCATGTAGGGAGGCACTTGTGCTGAGTGGCCGTCTTAATCATGCTGAGTGCTGCTGCTCAAGTCTACCGGGATTAAGATGCTTCAGTGGGCAGCGAGAGGAGCCAGGGGAGGGATAGGGGGGGCAAGAAGGACAACTTTGGCCTTTTCTTCCCAGGTCTCAGGTGAGACTTGGGGGTCATATATCTCTCTTTGGGCGTGCCTTTGAAAAGGAAGGGAGAAGGAGAGAAAGCGAGATCCAGAGATAGTGGGAGAGAGGTAGAGAGAGAGGGGAGAGCGAGAGACGGGGGGAGAGTGAGTGTGAGAGAGATGTCAGTGATGGCGGGACAACGGCTGCTCTTATGTTTGCTACATTCCTCTCTTCCCTCTGTAACAAGCATATGAGCAGAGGAAAATTGGCTTCTGCTCTCCTCGGGGCTGCCGAGTAAGTGATTAAATAATGCAGGTGTGTGTGTGTGTGTGTGTGTGTGTGTGTGTGTGTGTGTGTGTGTGCACGCGTGCACCACTGCCTTAACAGGAGTTTATTATGCTGTGCATTCTCAAAGCCCTACTGAAATAAGTGCACCATGAATGAGCTCAGTTTTTTCCCCACTAGAGCATTATGATGTTGTTAAAATATTCCTCCTATAATGTTTGTAAACCTGTAATGCATTTTCCTCACACTCAACAGGTCATGCAGGGTCCCCTGTTTAACCTTGTTCTTCTGTGTTTCTCCCTGTTCATCTAGTATGCGTTCTGTACACACAAGGCATCGGCAATAAGGAGTGGAGAGAGGTAAGTCTCCTTCAGTTAGCCTACACAGTACACCAGATACTGAGTTGAAAAGGCCTGATATTCAACATGATCTTTGGCACTCAAACCTCAATATTTATACAAGTAAATTATGAAATGAATCCTCAACCCCATCTCTGCATATTTTCCCCTATGATTAATAATTACTGAAATATCAGACCCATATAACACTTATAGATAGCTGTGTTAGGTATTACTCTGTCTGTCCCAAATGGCACCCTATTTCCTGCATATGGGCCCTGGTCAAAAGTTTTGCACTATATTGGAAACAGTGTGTCATTTGGGAGGCAGCCTCTGACATCGGTAATGTCACTCTCAAGTAATGAATTCTCAATATTTCATTTATTCATTTGCAATTGATATTGATATTTTTTGAGCGGTCAATTCGTTTCTCTCTCCATTAGAACTTGTATGTCACGAATGTAGTCTGTCAAATACCCACATTCAACCGAAGGAAGTATCTTGCATGCCTTTGACCCTCAACTTTTTCATCCTCTCTCTCGCTCACTAAAGTTTGGAAGGACAGAGGTGATTGAAAACACTCTCAACCCGGAGTTTGTTCGTAAATTCATCTTGGATTATTTCTTTGAGGAACGACAGAATCTGAGATTTGACCTGTAAGTAAACATTTGTATGTGCCTCTTTGTTTTTCACTACCTTTGTGTAGTTATGTGTATATAGTGTATAAAGGAGTGTATCTAGAGTGTGCATTGTCAGTACGGATTGGTGTCCCTGCCTAGTGTCCTGTCAACGTGTGTGTGCACGCTTGTGTGTGTGTGTGAGTGCAGCCTTGTGTTTGTGTGTGTGCGTGTGTGTGCATATCGGTGTTCCTCCTCGTCATCCTGTCAGAGTAGGTATTTAAATTTCTCTCTGACTTGCGAGGGGTCAGGAGGTCGCGTGGGCACTCTCTCGCCGATACAAGAGAGAAAATTAAGTGCTGTGTGTGTCAGCGCCTGAAAGACCAACTAGGGCCTGTGAATTAATACAGTAAAAGACACATTCCTTTACTGAGAGACACACAGCCAACAGAACAAACAACAAACTGAATACACACAACTAATTGAATGATACACAAATCTCTATTTACTCCAATAGTATTATTTACTCCATGTGAAATGGCCTTACTGGGTCCGTAATAAACAATATATACAAAAGTATGTGGACACCCGTTCACATTGGTGGATTCGGTTATTTCAGCCAACCTGTCAGCCGTTGTGACAGGTGTATAAAATCAAGCACACCGCTATGCAATCTCCATAGACAAACATTGGCAATAGAATGGCCTTATTGAAGAGCTCAGTGACTTTCAACGTTGCACCGTCATAGGATGCCACCTTTCCAACAAGTCAGTTTGTGAAATTTCTACCCTGCTAGAGCTGCCCCGGTCAACTAAGTGCTGTTATTGTGAAGTGGAAATGTCTAGGTGCAACAATGGCGCAGCCGTGAAGTGGTAGACCACATAAGCTCACAGAACGGGACCGCTGAGTGCTTACGCGCGTAGCATGTAAAAATCGCCTGTCCTCGGTTGCAACACTCAGCACAAGTGTTTGTCGGGAGCTTCATGAAATGGGTTTCAATGGCACACCATGTGCAATGCCAAACGTTGGCTGGAGTGTTGTAAAGCTTGGCGCCATTGGACTCTGGAGCAGTGGGGAATGCGTTCTCTGGAGTGATGAATGAAGTTAATTGCTTACTGCAAACTTTAAAGTTTTAAGGGGGAATAATGGTCTGGGGCTGTCTTTCATGGTTCAGCCTAGGCCCCTTAGTTCCAGTGAAGGGAAATCTTAACACTACAGCATACAATGACATTCTAGACGAATCTGTGCCTCCAACTTTATGGCAACAGTTTGCGGAAGGCCCTTTCCTGTTTCAGCATGGCAATACCCCCGTGCACAAAGCGAGGTCCATACAGAAATGGTTTCTTGAGATTGGTGTGGAGGAACTGGCCTGCATTGAGCCCTGACCTCAACCCCTTTCGAACACCTTTGGGATGAATTGTGTGTGAGTGAGAGAGTGAGAGAAAAAGTGTGTGTGTGTGTTTGTGTGTGTGTGTGTGTTTAGGGGGAGGTGTGTGTTCACGACCTGTGTGTGTCTCCCCTCAGGCTTAAGATGTGTGTGTGAACATCAGGCCATACTACATCCTCCACTGATGGCTGTGCTCTGCTCAGATAGCTCACGCTCTTTTTTTCTCTCTTTATACCTGCTTTTCCTCTCCCTTCTCCCTCCTCTCGCTCCCTCTTTTTCCTCTCCCTTCTCCCTCCTCTCGCTCCCTCTTTTTCCTCTCCCTTCTCCCTCCTCTCGCTCCCTCTTTTTCCTCTCCCTTCTCTCTCTCGCTCCCTCTTTTTCCTCTCCCTTCTCCCTCCTCTCGCTCCCTCTTTTTCCTCTTCCTTTCTCTTTCTCCCCCCACTGATCACTCGCTCTTCCTTCCTCTCTTTTCCCCTGTCTCCTCCTCTCTCCTTCCTTGGAGTTCTTTCTGGTTTGTGTCAGAGTAGACATGTAATAATATTCTGTCATTCATGTTATGGCTCGGTTGGTGTCTTGACTGTGTTTAAAGGTTAGGTAGGGCAGCTTTTCATTCTTGTCTGTCCTGGTCTGAAATAGAATTTTCCCAGGCAAGCGAGTGGAACTCTAGTCGAATGGGTTTCTGAGAGAGGTGGACAAGAGAGTGATGGAGCCCTGCTATGCTGTATTAATGTCAGAGCTGAGGCTTAACACACACAGACAAACACACACACACCACAAGCATGTGCACGCATACAAGCTGCTGATGCTCGCCTTTGGAACATCTACATTTAGAAATATTAAAAAAGTATAATAAATCAATTGAATATACACCATCACAATAAATCCATTGTTTTAGGAAGGTCCGTCTAAAGAAACATGATGATATGAAGAAAATGTATTTCAGAAGAACAGAATATGATTTGGCCTACTGTATGTTATCTGGCTATGCGGCATGCTGTGGGCTTGTTCATTTAGCAGGCAAGATAGGCTTAAATCCTGTACCATTATTTTATAGTAAAAAAAAATATGAACATAGCTGAATGAAATATAAAGGACAGTTTTCCCATTCCGGAGTGAGAGTGTGCATATGAAGTGGCTATGTTGACCGTAAAAGTGAGGATTTGAAGCAGGTCCTATACGTTAGACTTAGTTATTTGGCAACCATAGAATGCATTGGAAATGAAACAATATATGGGCTGAATGAGGCGACTATAGGCTATTGATGATTTGAGAGGGAGAGGAGATGGAAACGCATGGTGGTGAGGTTTTCTGTAGCTAAAGGTAATGCCTATTAATTATAAAAAAAATATAAAAAATGCCCTATATTACTAGGCCATTAAAAATTGTAGGTTAACTCTGAATTTGTTTAGTTTAGGCTAGAACAATTATGTACCAAAGATGTCTTAAATCAGTATTTTTTTTTATGTTTGATTTTTTGCTGTGTGTAATATGCAGTAGGCTATCTATTTTATAACGGCATCATTAGCTTAATTCCATTTTTTCAGGCTTGGACTTATACAGTATAGGCCTATGCAGATGCATAAGCTCTAATATGCATATGGTTGTTTTGAATTAATCAACTCCTTAGAAAACACTTTCCATTTTGTTGTTAGGCTTCGAAACAACATCCACAACGATCATGTTTTTCACTCAGTTTGAACCTGTTTTTGAACTTCTTCAAATTTAGCACGATACTGTTTTTGTTGAGATGTGTTTGGTGTGATTTTCAAACCCATTTGCATTGATGTTAGAGGGACAATAGTGTCCTGAGTACCCGGCCATTAGCGACCTGATGATCATTATAGAGTTGGGTGCTACTAACACATGTCCAGAGTGCATAAGAGGAGATTACCCTGACTCAACGGTCACATAAGTATTCTACTGTGGTCATGACTCATGAGTGAGTGGCGGTAATACGGTCACCGCAACAGCTCTACGCACACAAGTACGTATACTGTACACCATGGACAGACCGAGACAAACATATGTGCACGCACACACGTGGTTGTGTGTGTGTTAGGTGTCGTGGGGCATTTGTTTTGGCGGCTGAATAAATACAAAAACACTTGCGTTTGTGCTGTGTGTCTCAGGAAATTATTTTTTCATGGATGTAAGTGATCTGTTTCAATGGAATAGAACATTAGAGCTGCTGTGCCTCCAGTGCTTTGTGAGTTGCATAACAAACATCCCAGAGCTCATTCTGACAATACACTCGGAATGACAAATACACCATCCCATCTCACTGACAGTGGCAGTATGCCACATAATCTGTCCTGCTTGCTAGACTGGGTGTGTGTGTGTGTGTGTGTGTGTGTGTGTGTGTGTGTGTGTGTGTGTGTGTGTGTGTGTGTGTGTGTGTGTGTGTGTGTGTGTGTGTGTGTGTGTGTGTGTGTGTGTGTGTGTGTGTGTGTGTGTGTGTGTGTGTGTGTGTGTGTGTGTGTGTGTGTGTGTGTGTTAGGGGAAGCTGGCACAGGACTAGAGCCCAGAGACCCACGAGTATCACAGAGAGAGAGAGATATTCCCTCTCATCTCCCATCAACAGAATCAGAGCCTACTAGTTGTTTGATGTGTGTAATTGAGTAAGGCCATCCTGTTGAGACAACATTGACAGAGATGATAGTGGATGAAAACACTGGCCTGATTGAATAGACAATTTCCCCCCGGGCACACATAATGTTTTCTGTCAACAGAGTTATGTCTATTTCTGGCCTATGTGATAGTGGGGAGGTGATGTTCCAATATGTGATTTAAATGGAATCTATGTTCTATGGCTGATGTTGTATAGCAGTGTTGCTCATCCTTTTTGTTAAAGCTCCAGTTTGTTGTTTGGAAAGCTATTCAATGGTCAATGTTTCAATAGTCTCAGCTGTATACAAAAGACGGGACCATTTTGTTCTTATGCTATCTAAATGACTAACAAAATCAATGGGGGCTCCATGCCATGACCTTTAAGGAATTTTTGATTCTCCTGGAGTGATTGTTGGTTCTCAAAGGTGATCTTCAAAAAAAAAAGACATTGCTCCATTTTCTATTCTACATCATTTATATATGGTTTTACTTGTTTAAGTGTACACAGATTATTTATTTTTTACCATCCCCCAAAATGATTTTCAAATAAATGGCATTTAGATTTTTCTGGTGGGGTGGCGGCCACGATTTAGCATATCGGGGAAACAATGCAGACTGTAGCTTTAACCAGGGCCTGACAAGCAGTGGTCCTTTCTCCTTGGTAGTTTGTTTCGATTAAATGTAATGGTTCTCACTGTCAGAAAAACCACAGGGGCTACAGTAGTGGGTCTTTGTATCACTGCTTTTCTTTCAGCTACGTGAGGCTCAGTCCCCATAAAATTGCTTTCAAATATTACATCGAAAATAGACGTCTATTTTTAGAAGCTGTGTAAAATGACCTGGACTGTGAAATGACTTTAAATTGGTTCCTGAATCTGCAGCTGATTGCAGCCCTGTTGGGCAAGAACCCCCTTTTCCGAACTGGCTCACACAGACACCCGCATTGGTACAAGGATACAAACACAAGCTCACAAACACTGAAACACCCAGGGAGTCTTCCAGTATGACATGTCAGGATACTAAAAGGATTGAAAAGCACAAGAAGACTTAATAATACTCTGCGTGACTTCATTGCTTTATACATTTACTGAGCGGTCTGAGTGTCCCCTTCTGTAAATCACCTGTTGCTCCCAGCTGTACTGCTGTCATCTCCATGGCCCTCTAACAGTGTGTGTTTCTTTTCTCTTCTCCAGGTACGATGTCGACTCAAAAAGCTCCAACCTGTCAAAACATGTAAGTCTCTCTTTCCGTGTGTGTGTGTGTGCGTGCGAGAGTGCGTGTGCGCTTTGGGGGTTCATCCTATTGTCATTAGCACCCCCTTACTACAGTAGTTACTCTCTGTTCTTTAATTACTGGGTTTAGTATTTCATAGTGGGGTTACCTTCTCTGGGTAGCCAGTGTGTTTTAGCATAACTGTGCACTTACACACTCGCTCTCGCCTTCTCTCAGTTCCATGTGATGCGCTGTGTGTTCTCTACCCTCCCTGCCCCTCGCCTGTCTATTGTCATCGCTGTGAATAAAAACACACAGATTACAGTAATTTCATGTAACAATGCCATCAGTCTCTCTTTGTTGACACACAATAAACCCTGATTCTTCTTTAAAATTTGATGATTTTATTTACATTTAGATAGACAGACACAGGCAGACACACACACACACACACACACACACACACGTTCCGATGGGATCTATTTTGATCTTATCTGTTCTTATAAAATCTAGAATAAGAGATGCATATTACCCACTGCAGTCTTACCACAAGGACCCCATCTGTGCCTGTCACACGCTCTGGGAATTGCTCATTCATGTGGTCCCTTTCTCTCTTCTGCGCACCACTCTATTCTACAAATGTATCTCTGTCTGCTAGCTCCCCCCAAAGAAAGGAGTTTGAGTTCTGTACTTTCGCCTTGGACACCTGTTCAGTCACTGAATTAAACTAGGTTGAATGGAAATAGTCCTAGAGCAAGGGCCGCATGTGTGCAGGCTTTCATACCAGCCCAAGTCTACCACACCTGACGCTCCCCATCCAACCTGATAGAGCTTGAGAGGATCTGCAGAGAAGAATGGGAGAAACTTCCCAAAAACAGGTGTGCCAAGCTTGTAGTGTCATACACAAGAAGACTCAAGGCTGTAATCACTGCCAAAGGTTCTTCAACAAGTATTGAGTAAAGGGTCTGTTTACTTATGTAAATTTGATATTTCCTTTTTTGGTTTTTAATACAATTGCAATTTTTTTTTTAACTGTTTTTGCTTTGTCATTATGGGGTATTGTGTTTCGATTTATGTGAGGGAAAAAATCTATTTAATCCATTTTAAAATAAGGCTGTAACGTGACAATGTGTAAAAAGTCAACGGGTCTGAATACTTTCCAAAGTGTGTGTGTGTGTGTGTGTGTGCGTGTGCGATACAGTACCAGTCAAAAGTTTGGACACACCTTTTTCTTTATTTTTACTATTTAGAATAATAGTGAAGACTATGAAACAGCACATGGTATCATGTAGTAACCAAATAAGTGTTAAACAAATCAAAATATATTATATATTTTGAGATTCTTCAAAGTAGCCACCCTTTGCCTTGATGACAGCTTCGCACACTCTTGGCATTCTCTCAACCAGCTTCATGAGGTGTCACCTGGAAAGCATTATCAATTAACATGTGTGCCTTGTTAATTTGTGGAATTTCTTTCATTTAATGTGTTTGAGCATATCAGTTGTGTTGTAACAAGGTAGGGTTGGTATACAGAAAATATCTCTATTTGGTAAAAAATCAAGTCCATATTACGGCAAGAACAGCTCAAATAAGCAAAGAGAAACGACAGTCCCTCATTACTTTAAGTCATGAAGGTCAGTAAATGCGGAAAATTTCAACACACATTACATGACCAAAAGTAAGTGGACACCTGGTCGTCGAACATCTCATTCCAAAATCAAACCAAATTGTATTTCTCACATGCGTCTAATACAACAGGTGCTATGTTCCCTCTAAGCTGCGCGCAATATCCCTGAAACTGCCGTGCAGCTCCCCCAGGACGGTCTTGCAGAAATATCAGCCCACAGTGAGAAACACGAGATTGAACTTCACTCAACTTTCTAGAGCAGTGGTCACCAACCCGTCGATTACGATCGACCTGTCGATCTCCAAGGCATTCCTAGTCGATCGCCATAGATGCTGTCTTTGTTTAAATTCTTACTCAGCACTGTCAACACTTTGTATTCAACACTTTTATAAGCCATAAAATGCAAATTCTTCCTATTGCCACACAGCGCTGCAGCAGTAATGAATGAGTAGGAAGTATCTATAGGCTTGGGTCTTTTTTAATATCAGGGAATATTTCACTTTCTCTGTTCATAGGAGTAACAACATGAATTTGTGCATGAGGAATAAATAATGCAGGGATGCCTTGAGTTTTGCCATCAACAGGAAGACGGTGTCCCATTTTGGTCAGTGTCAGTGGAGAAAAGGGAGAGTGGAGGGATGTTAAGAGACAGACCCTCAGTCTGCTGCTCAGACCATCAGATGCAGCCCCCCCAAAATGATTTAAAAAGCAGATGATTTAAATGTATGCTCACTCAGCTGTGCTTCACAAGTAATACAACAACAATCTATTACTGGTGTGATCATAAAGCCTACCTCAAATCAAATCATGGCCCAAACAACAATGCCTTGGTAGGGCAATTCAAGCAAAGCCAATTTGCAGTAATAATGTATTGGGCCTATAGCTTACTGCACAAACCTCATTGCTACAGTATTGTTTTTAAAAGGCTTAAGTTTTTCATGTAAAACAAATCTGAGCGGTAGATCTCTGCTTGGATTTTGACTCAAAGTGATCTTGACTCAGTAAAGGTAGTTAGTTATTAGCACAGTTATGGATCATTTGTAGTCAGCAATAGGGGAGTGATTGCTTCAAACAAGAGCACAACATGTATACATTTCTAGACATCTTTGAAAATCAAGTCAGGTGAAGAGATTTTTTTTGTCTTAAAGGGGCAGTGTTGTATTTTGAGACAGGCTTGAATATCTAAGTAGCCAATAGGCAGATGGTAGCATAATTTGTTTGATTCTCTGTAATAATGGTATGGGAATAATAACATTTTATTTTGTAAAGGGGTTTCTTGCATCAAACAACAACATTTTCAGTCACCTCCTTGTCTGAAGGACAAGTGGATAAGCAGGTTCTCAAGCCCTGCATGTTTTTTCCCCCAAAGAATGTAGGCCTACATTGAACACTACACATTGGCTGCTACTGTAGGCTGAATGACAGAACAGCTATTTCCATGTTAAAATGTTATGGGATGCATTTTCTCCATTGTTTTTGATGGCAGGCCACTCTGGTAGACCTACATAATGATCAAATAGCCACAGCAGCCTACTTGGCCACTGTAACTTAAAGTGGGTACAGCTTCAGTGTTCACAGTAAATGCAAGTTGGAAGTTGCACAGAATTCTCACAACGTTCAAGTTGCGCTCAGCCGACCTGAAATTTGCTCAGTGCTGAATTTTTTTTGAGAGAACGTTGAACAAGCCTTACTGTGAAATGCTTACTTACAAGCTCTTAATGAACAATGCCGTTCAGAAAATATTTTTACGACTTAAACTAAAGTGAAAAAAAGTAACACAAGAAAATAAAAATAACGAGGCTTCATACAGTGGGTACCGGTACCGAGAAATGTGTGGGGGTACAGGTTAGTTGTAGAGGTAATATATACATGTCGGTAAGGGTAAAGTGAATATGCATAGATAATAAACAGTGAGTAGCAGCAGCGTTTAAAAAAAGGGGGTGGTCAATGCAAATTGTCCGGGTAGTCATTTTATTAACTTTTCATGGCTTATGGCTTAGGGGTAGAAACTGTTAAGGAGCCTTTTTGATGTCGACTTGGCGTTCCTGTACCGCTTGCCGTGTTGTAGCAGAGAGAACAGTTTATGACCGGGTGGCTGGAGCTTTTGACCATTTTTAGGGCCTTCCTCTTACACCGCCTGGTATTGAGGTCCTGGATGGCAGGAAGCTTGGCCCCAGTGATGTGTTGGGCAGTACGCACTACCCTCTGTAGCGTCTTGCGATTGGATGCCGAGCAGTTGCCATACCAGGCGGTGATGCAACCAGTCTGTATTCTCTCAATGGTGCAGCTAAATAACATTTTGAGGATCTGAGGACTCATGCCAAATCTTTTCTGTCTCCTGAGGGGGAATAGGCGTTGTCGTGCCCTCTCCCTCACTGTCTTGGTGTGTTTGGACCATGATAGTTTGTTGGTGATGTGGACACCAAGGAACTTGAAGACCTCAGCTTGCTCCATTACAGTACTGTCGATGTGAATGGGGGCGTACTCGGCCCTCCTTTTCCTTTAGTCCACGATTAACTCCTTTGTCTTGATCACGTTGAGGGACAGGTTGTTGTCCTTGCACCCCACTGTCTTGTCATTGTTGGTGATCAGGCCTACCACCGTTGTGTCGTCGGCAAACTTATTGATGGTGTTTGAATCGTGCTTGGCCATGCAGTCGTGGGTGAACAGGGAGTAAAGTAGGGGAATAAGCACGCACCCCTGAGGGGCTCCCGTGTTGAGGATCAGCGTGTCGGATATGTTGTTGCCCTTTCCCACCTGGTCAAAAGGAACCTGGGGGCGGCTATTCAGGAAGTCCAGGATCCAGTTGCAGAGGGAGGTGTTTAGTCCCAGGGTCCTTAGCTGGGCAATATGATGTTTATTTTTTATATTTTTTTATTTAACTAGGCAAGTCAGTTAAGAACAAATTCGTATTTACAATGACAGCCTAGGAACAGTGGGTTAACTGCCATGTTCAAGGGCAGAACAACAGATTTTTACCTTGTCAGCTCGGGGATTCAATCTAGCAACCTTTACGGTTACTGGCCCAATACTCTAACCCCTAGGCTACCTACCTGCTGCCCCGAGCTGTAGTCAATGAACAGCATTCTCACGTAGATGTTCATTTTGTCCAGGTGAGAAAGGGCAGTGTGGAGTGAAATAGAGATTGTATCATCTGTGGATCTGTTGGGACGATATACAAATTGAATTGCCTCTAGAATTTCTGAGATTATGGTGTTGTTGTAAGCCATGACCAGCCTTTCAAAGCACTTCATGGCTACAGAAGGGTCGGTAGTCATTTAGGCTGGTTACCTTGGCGTTCTATAGCACAGGGACTATGGTGCTCTGCTTGAAACATGTAGGTATTACAGACTCTGTCAGGGACAGATTGAAAATGTCGTTGAAGACACTTGCCGGTTGGTCAGCGCATTCTCTGTGTACACGTCCTGGTAATCCATCTGGCCCTGTGACCTTGTTAATGTTGACCTGTTTAAAGATCATATTCACATTGGCTATGGAGAGGGTGATCACACTGTCCTCCAGAACAGCTGGTGCTCTCATGCATGCTTCAGTGTTGCTTGCATAGAATTAATTTAGCTTGTCTGGTAGGGTCGTGTCACTGGGTAGCTTGTTGTTGGGTTTCTCTTGGTAGTCCATAATAGTTTGCAAGCCCTGCCACATCCGACAAGCGTCAGAGCCGGTGTAGTAGGATCAATCTTAGTCTTGAATTGATGCTTTGTCTGTTTGATAGTACGTCGGAGGGCATAGCGGGATTTCCTATAAGCTTCTGGGTTAGAGTCCCGCTAATTGAAAGCCGCAGCGGAAACCTGTAATTCATGGTTTCTGGTTGGGGTATGTACGTACGGTCACTGTGGGGACAACGTCATCGATGCCCTTATTGATGAAGTCGGTGGCTGATGTGCTGTACTCCTCAATGCCATTGGATGAATCCCGGACCATATTCCAGTCTGTGCAAGCAAAACATTCCTGTAGCTTAGCATCTGCATCATCTGACTACACAGCCATGCAATGTCCATCGACCTCTGAATGCTGAAGCGTCTGTCCTCGGTTGCAACACTCACTACCAAGTTCCAAACGGCCTCTGGAAGCAATATCAATACAATAACTGTTAGTCGGGAGCTTCATGAAATGGGTTTCCATGGCCGAGCAGCCACGCACAAGCCTAAGATCACCGTGTGCAATGCCAAGCGTCGGCTGGGGTGGTGAATCACGCTTCACTATCTATCTGTCAGTCCTACGGACAAATCTGATTTTGGCAGATGTCTAGAGAATGCTACCTGCCTCAAATGCATAGTGCCAACTGTAAAGTTTGGTGGATGAGAAATTGAGGTCTTGGGCTGTTTTTCATGGTTCGGGCTAGTGCCCTTAGTTCCAGTGAAGGGAAATCTTAACACTACAACATACAATTAGATTATGTGCTCCCAACTTTGTGGCAACAGTTTGGGGAAAGCCCTTTCCTCTTTCATGGGATGAATTGGAACGCCGACTGCAAGACCGGCCTAATCGCCCAACACCATTGCCCGACCTCACTAATGCTCTTGTGGCTGAATGGGAGCAAGTCCCCGCAGCACTGTTCCAACTTCTAGTGGAGAGCCTTCCCAGAAGAAAGAAGGGGGTTTTAACAGCAAAGGGGAGACCAACTCCATATTAATGCCCATGATAGGAAAGGAGGTGTTCGACGAGCAGGTGTCCACATACTTTTTGTCATGGAGTGTACTTTTGTATATATAGTGTAGATTAATAATTAGATATGCAGTATATGCAGGCTAGGAAGTTGGCAGGCTAGGAAGTTGGCAAAGTTAGCATTATATCTCCAGTAACACATTAAAAGGTACTTATTTAAACTCAGGGACGCACAAAATAAGGACACATGGAAATGGTAAAAAACTGCATTTTATAGCTGAGGAAAGGAGATAAATAGTGATTGTTAGAGTGAGTTCAGGTGTGCTGAGTTGGCAATAGAGGGGGCATGTCCAGAGGTTAATTAGAGCGTTTTTTGGAATGACCCTTCAGAACACCATCCATACCAATCAGGATTTGTGATGCTGCCTTTCTAAACCACCTCATATTGCTAAATATGGTCTCAAGTGACATTAATTACATTGGATTCACTGGACTGAAAGCATTATACTACATTATCCTGGCATTATCTTACCTAATGATCACCATAAGCTCAGCCTACTATTAGCAAAATGCTCATGTTCCTTTTATCCCTAGGATTTACTAGATTCATTTAGCATTTCTATCCCTGTCCTATCTTATCTTAGTCACATTTCACACTTTGCTCTCTCCTGTGTTTGCTTTGGCAATTTGGAAAAACCAGTCTGCCCACATTGCAGGGAAATGTTCTGTTTAGACCTTGTTTGGCAAACAACCGCTTAAGGATGAAGGTCATTTAGAGAAGCACAAACAATGAGAACGAGTTATTATATGTTTGACCTTAAGGGATAACCTTTTCTGTTATTTGGACAGCCTTCACATGTTGGCTTGTCACATGGCATGTGTCATGCATAGCTTTATTTACCATTACCTGACTAATGTGGCTGATAATCTGTTGGGTAATGTTTTAGACTAGTATTCTAACAATGTGCACATAGTGAGCAGCGTGTAAAAGTTTCCATGTCGAAAGGATAAAAGGGGGAGTGGTCACTGTGATGTGGGCCAATCACCTTTGCCATCAATAGTATGCAGTCATGGAAAAGAACTGATGTTTTTCCACGGTGTTTGGTGGATGACGTGCACAATTCAATGTGGGGAGTACAAGAGATGCTCCTCTACCTGTTGGAGTTGGTACAATAGTAACGCTATAATAAAGCCCATAACCCCTGGTCCACTGCCTGTCGTGTTGTGTAAAATACATTGCATTAACGTTGCAGTTAAATTTTTATCCTTAAAGGTACGCAACCAGGGACCCTAGCACACGCATGCTGTGCACACACACGCACACACACACACACACTCTTAGTCACAAGGCTTTTTTCACTGGTCCTCCATTCTGGAACTGTCTCTCCCAATTTCACAGACATTCACGCTGGATACATTCTCTATCCCTATCCCTCTCTCTCTCCTTCCCTCCGCCCCCAATCTCTCTCGCTCTCACTCTCACCCTGTCTCTCTCCTTTTCTCCCTTCCTCGATCAGGCATATAAACAGGGGATGAAATCTCAGGCTGGGAATGACACACTTGGCAGTTTTAGAGGCTGCTTAGCCAGCCCTGGCCAGTGGGGAGTTCCACTGGAGATAAACCTTTACAGTGTTAACATGTGAGAGGCAGATAAGGCCTTTACTGTGTTAACATGTGAGAGGCAGGCGGGCGGGTGGGCGGGCGTGGTAGTGGAGCTGGGAGGAAATCATACCTGGGTTCAAATACTATTTGAAGTCTTTTCAAATACTTTATCTAGGCTTGGTTGAGTATTCTTGGCGCAATGGTATCAATACAATAATCCTAGAACTGATAAACTGACCATTTGGTAACCCAGGCAGGCTAGAGCAAATACTTAAAGTATTTCAAATAGTATTTGCTCCAGGTCTGGATGCTGGAGCATGCTGGAAATAACTGGGCTATAAAGCCTATAGGGATTATACAGCACACACTGTTTATACTAGACATTGTGGTCAGAGAAGACCACAGTGAGATTCCATTATGAAGTGTTGGTGTTTTTCCAGACACTGGCTAATATATTCACAAGGGTTCTGCCTCCCCCATCCCCCAACATGTGATTCATTGTATTAATGTCAATGTCATGTTTCATAAAGAGTATTCTATGCGCAGTATGGAATGGGAGTCTGCTGTGTGTGGATGTGTGCACCCATGCATGCGTGTACCCATGCATGCGTGTGTGTGTGTCTCCTATATATCTTCCACTTCACCAGAATGTGCATATATATATATATATATATATATATATAAGATAGGATATATATCTAAAAAACTTGTATCTCTGTTTCTGTAGGACTTCCTTGGCCAGGCGTTCTGTACGTTGGGAGAGGTGGTGGGATCGCTGGGCAGCCGTATGGAGAAACCTATGGTGTGAGTACCTTTGTTCCTCCATTTTTAAACCAATTACCTCTAACCTCTGACCCCTATTATACGGTTTCACTCTGACCTCAAAACTCCATGCTATACAACATCACTACACTCACATCTCAAACCCATAGACTTTATGGTCCTTTGTAGCTCAGTTGGTAGAGCATGTCACCAGGATAGTGGGTTTAATTCCCGGGACCACCCGTATGGGTGGCATAGTGGTTAGAGCATTGGACTAGTAACCGAAAGGTTGCAAGTTCATATCCCCGAGCTGACAAGGTACAAATCTGTCGTTCTGCCCCTGAACAGGCAGTTAACCCACTGTTCCTAGGCCATCATTGAAAATAAGAATTGGTTCTTAACTGACTTGCCTAGTTAAATAAAGGTAAAATGTTAAATGTATACATACATGACTGTAAGTCATTTTGGATTAAAAAAAGTCTGCTACATGGCATAATTGGCAACAAAATAAAAAAACATTCTATAAAGATTCTATATGCAGGCTAACCCTGACCCAGTTCTTATGTCATTCACTCCATAAAACAAATCACATTTTATATGTCACATGCGCCAAATACCTTACAGTGAAATGCTTACTTACAAGCCCTTAACCAACAATGCACTTTTAAGAAAATACCCCCCCCCCCAAAAAAAAGAAAGAGATAAGAATAACATAATTTAAGAGCAGCAGTAAATAACAATAGTGAGGCTATATACAGGGGGTACCGGTATAGAGTCAGTGTACGGGGCACCGGTGTCGAGGTAATTGAGGTAATATGTACATGTAGGTAGAGTTATTAAAGTGACTATCCACAGATAATAACAGTAGTAGCAGTGTAGAAGAGGGTGGTTGGGGGGCACTGCAAATAGTCTGGGTAGCCATTTGATTCGATGTTCAGGAGTCTTATGGCTTGAGGGTAGAAGCTGTTTAGAAGCCTCTTGGACCAAAACGTGGCGCTCCGCTACCGCATGCCGTGTGTGAGCAGAGAGTCTATGACTAGGGTGGCTGGAGTCTTCCTCTGACACCACTTGGTATAGACGTCCTGGATGGCAGGAAGCTTGGCCCCAGTGATGTACTGGGCCGTACGCACTACCCTCTGTAGTGCCTTGCGATCGGAGGCCGAGCAGTTGCCATACCAGGCAGGGATGCAACCCGTCAGGATGCTCTTGATGGTGCAGCTGTAAATCCCATTGAGGATCTGAGGAACCATGCCAAATCTTTTCAGTCTCCTGAGGGGGAACAGGTTTAGTCGTGCCCTCTTCACGACTGTCTTGGTGTGCTTGGACCATGTTAGTTTGTTGTTGATGTGGACACCAAGGAATTTGAAGCTGTCAACCTGCTCTACTACAGCCCCGTAGATAAGAATGGGGGCGTGCTCGGTCCTCCTTTTCATGTAGTCCACAATCATCTAATTTGTCTTGATCGCATTGCGTGAGAGGTTGTTGACCTTGCACAACATTGTCAGGTCTCTGACCTCCTCCCTATATGCTGTCTCATCGTTGACGGTAATCAGGCCTACCACTATTGTCATCAGCAAACTTAATGATGGTGTTGGTGTCGTGCCTGGCCATGCAGTCATGAGTGAACACGGAGTACAGGAGGAGACTGAGCACGCACCCCTGAGCGGCCCCAGTGTGGAGGATCAGCGTGGCGGAAGTGTTGTTACCTACCCTTACCACCTGGTGGCAGCCGGTCAGGAAGTCCAGGATCCAGTTGCAGAGGGAGGTGTTTAGTCCCAGGGTCCTTAGCTTAGTGATGAGCTTTGAGGGCACTGTGGTGTTGAATGGTGAGCTGTAGTCAATGAATAACATTCTCACATATGTGTTCCTTTTGTCCAGGTGTGAAAGGGAAGTGTGGAGTGCAATAGAGATTGCATCAACTGTGGATCTATTGGTGTGGTATGCAAATTGGAGTGGGTCTAGGGTTTCTGGGATAATCGTGTTGATGTGAGCCATGACCACCCTTTCAAAGCATTTCATGACTACAGACGTGAGTGCTACGGGTCAGGAGTCATTTAGGCAGGTTACCTTAGTGTTCTTGGGCACAGGGACTATGGTGGCCTGCTTGAAATATGTTGGTATTACAGACTCCGACAGGGAGAGGTTGAAAATGTCCATGAAGACACTTGCCAGTTGGTCGGCGCATGCTCAGAATACACGTCCTGGTAATCCATCTGGCCTTGTGAATTTTGACCTGTTTAAAGGTTTTACTAACATCGGCTGCGGAGAGCGTGATCACACAGTCATATGGAACATTTGACGCTCTCATGCATGTTTCAGTATTATTTGCCTCGAAGCGAGCGTAGAAGTTATTTAGCTCGTCTGGTAGGCTTATGTCACTGGGCAGCTCTCGGCTGTGCTTCTCTTTTGTAGTCTAATAGTTTGCAACCCCTGCCACATCCGACGAGCGTCGGAGCCGGTGTAGTACAATTCGATCTTAGTCGTGTATTGACACTTTACCTGTTTGATGATTCATCAAAGGGCATAGCGGAATTTCATATAAGATTCCGGGTTAGAGTCCCACTCCTTGAAAGTGGCAGCTCTACGCTTTAGCTCAGTGCGGAAGTTGCTTGTAATCCATGGCTTCTGGTTGGGTTATGTACTCACAGTCACTGTGGGGACGATGTAATCAATGCATTTATTGATGAAGTCGGTGACTGATGTGCTGTACTCCTCAATGCCATCGGAAGAACCCCGGAATATATTCCAGCCTGTGCTAGCAAAACAGTCCTGTAGTTTAGCATCTGCTCCATCTGAACACTTTTTTATAGACTGAGTCACTGATGCTTCCTGCTTTAATTTTTGCTTGTTAGCAGGAATCAGGAGGATAGAATTATGGTCAGATTTGCCAAATGGAGGATGTGGGAGAGCTTTGTACGTGTCTCTGTGTGTGGAGTAAAGGTGGTCTAGAGTTTCTTTACCTCTGGTTGCACATTTAACTTCCTGATAGAAATTAGGTAAAACTGATTTAAATTGACCTGCATTAAAGTACCTGGCCACTAGGAGCGCCGCCTCTGGATGAGCGTTTTCCTGTTTGCTTATGGCAGTATACAGCTCATTGAGTGCGGTTTTAGTGTCAGCATCGGTCTGTGGTGGTATGTAGACAGCTACGAAAAATACAGTAAATGTTCAAACCCTTTGTTATGCTATCCTAAATAAGTAGAGGAGTAAAAATGTGCTTAACAAGTCACATAATAAGTTGCTTGGACTCACTCTGTGTGCAGTAATAGTGTGTAGCATGATTTCTGAATGACTACCTCATCTCTGTATCGCACACTTACACGTATATTTAAGGTCCCTCAGTCAAGCAGTGAATTTCAAACACAGATTACACCACAAAGTTCAGGGAGGTTTTCCGATGCCTCACAAAGAAGGGCACCTATTGGTAGATGGGTAAAAATAAAGCAGACATTCAATATCCCTTTGAGAATGGTGAAGTTATTTATTACACCCAGTTACTACAAAGACGCAGGTGTCTTTTCTAACTCAGTTGCAGGAGAGGAAGGAAACCTCTCAGGGATTTTACCAATGGTGACTTTAAAACATTTTAATGGCTGTGATAGAACAAAACTAAGGATGGATCAACAACATTGTAGTTACTTCACAATACTAACCTGATTGACAGAGTGAAAAGAAGGAAGACCGTACAGAATAAAAATATTCCCAAACATGCATCCTGTTTGCAACAAGGGACTAAAGTAATACTGCAAAAAAATGTGGCAAAGGAATTAACTTAAGTCTTATGTTTGTAATCCAATACAACATCTCTCCATATTTTCAAGCATAATGGTGGCTGCATCATGTTATGGGTATGCTTGTAATCGTTAAGCACAGGCAACATCCTAGAGGGAAACCTGGTTCTGCTTTCTACCAGATGAATTCAGCTTTCAGCAGGACAATAGCGTAACACACAAGGCCAAATCTACACTGGAGTTGCTTACCAAGAAGACAGTGTCTGTTCCTGAGTGGCCAAATTAGTTTTGACTTAACGCTGCTTGAAAATCTATGGCAAGACGAAAATAGTTGTCTAGCAATGATCAGCAACCAATTTGACAGAGCTTGATGAATTTTGAAAACAGTAATGGGCAAATGTTGCACAATCCAGGTGTGGAAAGCCTTTAGAAACTTACCAAGAAAGACTCACAACTGTAATCACTGCTAAAGGTGATTCTACAAAATTTCATTTTCAACACATTTGCAAAAGTTTCCTAAAACATGTTTTTAACTTTGTCATTATTTGGGTATTCTGTGTAGATGGGTGATTTTAAAACATATTTATATTTTGAGTTCAACCTGTAACACAACACAATATGGAATTAGTTAAGGGCTATTGAATACTTTCTGAAGGCACTGTATGTGACCACACTCCTCACAGCTGATGCATAATAGCCAGTTATGAAATGACAGCCTACAAACCCACTTACTCTAGGTTACTGGGTTTGAACAGTCTGTTGCTATCTCAGGTTTCTGTGTATCTGGGGAACAAAAATCATCTGGAGTTTTACTGTAGGAGCGAAATCACTCACTAATTCAAATGTATAACACAAGTCTCAAAGCACTGAAGTAAAAAGGCTGTTGGGAACATGCATTGAGGGTGGAGGTGTGTATGTGTACGCATTTCAACACCACTCCCTGATTGTCGGTCTTCCTGTTAATAGCAGGTTTGAGCTCATGCTCTCTAATGAGATGTTTTCTCACACACAGACGCACGATAAAGCTAACGCTGATGCTCAATACTAGAAGTCTGCTCTTTTTTATGCCTTTCTCACCTCTCTCTTCCTCACAAACCTTGTGTCACAATCCTCGGCCTGTTTGTTTGACTGTAGTTATTAAAGGAAAAATCTACTCAAACTATCTTCTGGTATTGGTTTCATTAGTCCGCTGTTGATACAATGTCACATGCATCTTTATCAATAAAGACTAAGGTGGGCCAATTCCTTTTGTAGATTTTCTCAACTGAAATAAAATATAAAGCTGGTTCTGGAAGTACGGTGATTATTAGATTGCATAGGTTGTGTATAGGTTGTGAGACATGCAGGCTGCCTCTGACTGGGTTTGTTGTAGGATAGATTCTTTAAAAGTGCAGATAACGTTTTGAAAGCGAGACTAAAGAAATGCGTAATTGTGTGTGTGGGTGTGCGTGCGCCAGGCACGTAACTTGCGGGGGGGGGTCCATGACAGTATGACAGTATGACAGTATTGCAGTACTCCAGACTGGTCTCATGACAGTGAGGAGCATCATAATTATGAGCTTCCATTCAGTCAGCGCATAAAACCACTTTGCCAGGCCAAATGACATACACTCCTTTCTTGAAACATTAATATCTTAACAGTCTTTATCTATTATAGACATGTTTGCGCAGTGGCGAACCTATAGGCTTTCAGTGTGTGACAGGTTCTTGATTCTGAAAGGACAGCAACTGTAAAACCAGCCCACTCATGTAGGAGAGTGCACTTTTTTGTAAATCACAAAGGGCCAGTGGTGTAGTGGAGGGTATACACAGGTACTGTATAAGCCATATACCCACTTTTATTTTCAGTGGGCAATGTGTATAGTAGAGGAGGTATATGACTTATCAATTATGTAGTACAATAGAGAAATCATGCACAAAGTAGCCTACACAATCGCAGAGCACGTGAAATGTATTCACATGCTTGCTCCACACACAGCCTAGTTTCAACAGAATATAATCTGCAGGCAGCAAGTGTGCAGCTCTCAACTGGTTTTGGCTTGGAGCAGCTCACAGAAGAATGACATCGGTAGCCGGTGGGGTAGGAAAAAAGTTAAACTTATGATATCTACTAGTAAATGCTAACTAAGGGAACAAGCAAACCAGGTATTGAAAAAGTTTTGTTGGTTACTTGGCTATTTGTGATGCGCAATTGTCACGCTCAAATGGGCCTGGGTGTCAGGCCCACCCAATCAGATTGTGGTTTAAGCATTGTTGTGGACCTGAAGCATCAAATTTGTCCCTTTTTTCTATAAAAACAAAAGTGTGATTTTGAGAGTGAAAGTTGGAAAAATGTATTGAAAACATAATTATTTTTTTTAAACATCAGAGAACATGGAATTTTTCATACAGGGTGCCTTTCCTTTGCTGAGCGGGCTGTTCTCTGAACTTTTTGGAACATTTTAGTAAATACCTACTTCTCCTGGCACCATTACACCACTGAGTAGGGCCGATGGAAAGACAACAGTCACACACAGCATTACAAGGAACCCAAACCGGCTGTGCGCGCTATCGTGCATTAATTTATTTTGTCCCCCTACACCAAACGCGATCACGACACGCTGGTTAAAATATCAAAACAAACTTTGAACCAATGACATTAATTTGGGGACAGGTCGAAAAGCATTAAACATGTATGGCAATATAGCTAGTTAGCTTGCACTTGCTAGCTAACGTTAATTTGTCCTATTTAGCTAGCTTGCTGTTGCTAGCTAATTTGTCCTGGGATATAAACATTGAGTTGTTATTTTACCTGAACTGCACAAGGTCCTCTACTCCGACAATTAATCCACACATAAAATGGCCAACCGAATCGTTTCTAGTCTTCTCTCCTCCTTCCAGGCTTTTTCATCTTTGAACTTATATGGTGATCGCATCTAAACGTTCATTGTATTACCAGAAACCGGCAACAAAGTTTGTCTTTCAATCACCCACGTGGGTATAAACAATGAGGAGATGGTACATGGGTAACTGCTTCTATAAACCAATGAGGAGATGGGAGAGGCAGGACTTTCAACGTGATCTGCTTCAGAAATAGGAATTACTTCTATTTTAGCCCTTGGCGTCGCAGACGCTCGTTGGCACACACGAGCAGTGTGGGTGCAATGACTGAGTAACATGGATTTCTACATTTATTTTGCGACGCTCGCACACGCGATGTGTCCGGTCTGGTCAGCATGTTATTTTAAGGTTAAGCAGTCTATAAATGCAGACATAATAAGCCAACCATTAAGCATTTCCCAATCTAAATGTACAACTATTACTTCCCATCGCAATTTTTTTTAAACGTTTAGCACACAAAGTAACTGGTGACCTGAAGTTTAAAGTAGAACTGACAGCGTTTAAACTACTTTGCAGATATGAAACAAACAGATTTCATAATATCAGTAAAACAAATATGAGAGTGCATCTCCATTCGAGATGTTTACATTTACATTTACATTTAAGTCATTTAGCAGACGCTCTTATCCAGAGCGACTTACAAATTGGTGAATTCACCTTCTGACATCAGTGGAACAGCCACTTTACAATAGTGCATCTAAATAATTTAAGGGGGGGGATGAGAAGGATTGGTTTATCCTATCCTAGGTATTCCTTGAAGAGGTGGGGTTTCAGGTGTCTCCGGAAGGTGGTGATTGACTCCGCTGTCCTGGCGTCGTGAGGGAGTTTGTTCCACCATTGGGGGGCCAGAGCAGCGAACAGTTTTGACTGGGCTGAGCGGGAACTGTACTTCCTCAGTGGTAGGGAGGCGAGCAGGCCAGAGGTGGATGAACGCAGTGCCCTTGTTTGGGTGTAGGGCCTGATCAGAGCCTGGAGGTACTGCGGTGCCGTTCCCCTCACAGCTCCGTAGGCAAGCACCATGGTCTTGTAGCGGATGCGAGCTTCAACTGGAAGCCAGTGGAGAGAGCGGGGTGACGTGAGAGAACTTGGGAAGGTTGAACACCAGACAGGCTGCGACGTTCTGGATGAGTTGTAGGGGTTTAATGGCACAGGCAGGGAGCCCAGCCAACAGCGAGTTGCAGTAATCCAGACGGGAGATGACAAGTGCCTGGATTAGGACCTGCGCCGCTTCCTGTGTGAGGCAGGGTCGTACTCTGCGGATGTTGTAGAGCATGAACCTACAGGAACGGGCCACCGCCTTGATGTTAGTTGAGAACGACAGGGTGTTGTCCAGGATCACGCCAAGGTTCTTAGCGCTCTGGGAGGAGGACACAATGGAGTTGTCAACCGTGATGGCGAGATCATGGAACGGGCAGTCCTTCCCCGGGAGGAAGAGCAGCTCCGTCTTGCCGAGGTTCAGCTTGAGGTGGTGATCCGTCATCCACACTGATATGTCTGCCAGACATGCAGAGATGCGATTCGCCACCTGGTCATCAGAAGGGGGAAAGGAGAAGATTAATTGTGTGTCGTCTGCATAGCAATGATAGGAGAGACCATGTGAGGTTATGACAGAGCCAAGTGACTTGGTGTATAGCGAGAATAGGAGAGGGCCTAGAACAGAGCCCTGGGGGACACCAGTGGTGAGAGCGCGTGGCGAGGAGACAGATTCTCGCCACGCCACCTGGTAGGAGCGACCTGTCAGGTAGGACGCAATCCAAGCGTGGGCCGCACCGGAGATGCCCAACTCGGAGAGGGTGGAGAGGAGGATCTGATGGTTCACAGTGTCGAAGGCAGCCGATAGGTCTAGAAGGATGAGAGCAGAGGAGAGAGAGTTAGCTTTAGCAGTGCGGAGCGCCTCCGTGATACAGAGAAGAGCAGTCTCAGTTGAATGACTAGTCTTGAAACCTGACTGATTTGGATCAAGAAGGTCATTCTGAGAGAGATAGCGGGAGAGCTGGCCAAGGACGGCACGTTCAAGAGTTTTGGAGAGAAAGAAAGAAGGGATACTGGTCTGTAGTTGTTGACATCGGAGGGATCGAGTGTAGGTTTTTTCAGAAGGGGTGCAACTCTCGCTCTCTTGAAGACGGAAGGGACGTAGCCAGCGGTCAGGGATGAGTTGATGAGCGAGGTGAGGTAAGGGAGAAGGTCTCCGGAAATGGTCTGGAGAAGAGAGGAGGGGATAGGGTCAAGCGGGCAGGTTGTTGGGCGGCCGGCCGTCACAAGAAGCGAGATTTCATCTGGAGAGAGAGGGAGAAAGAGGTCAGAGCACAGGGTAGGGCAGTGTGATCAGAACCAGCGGTGTCGTTTGACTTAGCAAACGAGGATCAGATGTCGTCGACCTTCTTTTCAAAATGGTTGACGAAGTCATCTGCAGAGAGGGAGGAGGGGGGGAGGGGGAGGAGGATTCAGGAGGGAGGAGAAGGTGGCAAAGAGCTTCCTAGGGTTAGAGGCAGATGCTTGGAATTTAGAGTGGAAGAAAGTGGCTTTAGCAGCAGAGACAGAGGAGGAAAATGTAGAGAGGAGGGAGTGAAAGGATGCCAGGTCCGCAGGGAGGCGAGTTTTCCTCCATTTCCGCTCGACTGCCCGGAGCACTGTTCTGTGAGCTCGCAATGAGTCGTCGAGCCACGGAGCGGGAGGGGAGGACCGAGCCGGCCTGGAGGATAGGGGACATAGAGAGTCAAAGGATGCAGAAAGGGAAGAGAGGAGGGTTGAGGAGGCAGAATCAGGAGATAGGTTGGAGAAGGTATGAGCAGAGGGAAGAGATAATAGGATGGAAGAGGAGAGAGTAGCGGGGGAGAGAGAGCGAAGGTTGGGACGGCGCGATACCATCCGAGTAGGGGCAGTGTGGGAAGTGTTGGATGAGAGCGAGAGGAAAAGGATACAAGGTAGTGGTCGGAGACTTGGAGGGGAGTTGCAATGAGGTTAGTGGAAGAACAGCATCTAGTAAAGATGAGGTCGAGCGTATTGCCTGCCTTGTGAGTAGGGGGAAGGTGAGAGGGTGAGGTCAAAGAGGAGAGGAGTGGAAAGAAGGAGGCAGAGAGGAATGAGTCAAAGGTAGACGTGGGGAGGTTAAAGTCGCCCAGGACTGTGAGAGGTGAGCCGTCCTCAGGAAAGGAGCTTATCAAGGCATCAAGCTCATTGATGAACTCTCCGAGGGAACCTGGAGGGCGATAAATGATAAGGATGTTAAGCTTGAAAGCGCTGGTAACTGTGACAGCATGGAATTCAAAGGAGGCGATAGACAGATGGGTAAGGGGAGAAAGAGAGAATGACCACTTGGGAGAGATGAGGATCCCGGTGCCACCACCCCGCTGACCAGAAGCTCTCGGGGTGTGCGAGAACACGTGGGCGGACGAAGAGAGAGCAGTAGGAGTAGCAGTGTTGCCTGTGGTGATCCATGTTTCCGTCAGTGCCAAGAAGTCGAGGGACTGGAGGGAGGCATAGGCTGAGATTAACTCTGCCTTGTTGGCCGCAGATCGGCAGTTCCAGAGGCTACCGGAGACCTGGAACTCCACGTGGGTCGTGCGCGCTGGGACCACCAGATTAGGGTGGCCGCGGCCACGCGGTGTGGAGCGTTTGTATGGTCTGTGCAGAGAGGAGAGAACAGGGATAGATAGACAGGCTACAGAAGAGGCTACGCTAATGCAAAGGAGATTGAAATGACAAGTGGACTACACTTATCGAATGTTCAGAACGTTAAGCTTACGTAGCAAGAATCTTATTGACTAAAATGATTGAAATGATACAGTACTGCTGGAGTAGGCTAGCTGGCAGTGGCTACGTTGTTAACACTACACTAATCAAGTCGTTCCGTCGAGTGTAATAGTTTCTACAGTGCTGCTATTCGGGGGCTAGCAAGCAGTGTTGATTACGTAACGTTACGTTAAAAGAACGACAATAGCTGGCTAGCTAACCTAGAAAATTGCTCCAGACTACACAATTGTCTTAGATACAAAGACGGCTATGTAGCTAGCTAGCTACGATCAAACAAATCAAACCGTTGTACTGTAATGAAGTGAAATGAAAATGTGATACTACCTGTGGAGCGAGGCGGAATGTTGACCGGGTTGTTGAAGTTCAAATCGGAAGACGTTGGCTAGCTGTTGGTTTCAGTTGCACTGTTTCAGTTTCAATGACTCAATATTTTGGACAAAAACTGACGAATGTAACAAAGGCTGGGAATGTCAATACAATCAAACTAGCAAAGACAATAGTCGCGTCATTCATAACATGTCTAATAGGCTAGTGCATCTATTTATGTAGCAAGCTAAAACCAGCTAGCTGCTAGTAGGTTGCCATGTCATGCAATTGAAGGAGTGGGAGAGTGATTGACTTTTTACCCTCCTATTGTTTCTCAGTTGCTATACACAGCTAGAGATGCATGTGTCATTTGGTTATCTAGCAAGAACTTGAACAACTCTTATCCAGTTAGCATGCCTCTTGCGTTCACAAATTCACTATGGCTATCAACTCCGATTTCAGGAGACTCTTGTCTGATTGTGCCAGAGTGCAGAACAGCTGATGAATTTACAAACACACAACACCCGATGAATATGACCAGTGGTAGTAAACGGACAAAAAAAGTAATAATTAGTAAGAACGCTCTCCTTAACATGTCAACAGCCTTACCAGCTCTGCTATGGCAAGTAAAATGGTCAGAGTGAGGTGTTCTCTCATTTGTGTCTGGAAGTAGCTAGCTAGAAAGCTAGCCAACTTTAGCCAGTTAGTTTGGGTGCTTGGTGGGGACAAACATGCATTGGCAGGCAAGCTACAGAAGGATGAGGAGGCTACAATTATCCATTGTTTATCCGGGCAAATTTGACAGCCAACTAGTTGGAGAAGGTTTATCTAATGTTCCTTCACTATATTTTCGCTCATCTTGCTCTGGCTAGCATTAGTTGTTGATCTTGTTGTTGTTTAATGTGCATAACTGAGGGAGAGAGAGACTACCTTTTCATGTTGTTTGATCAATAGGACTGTCAAATTCCCAAATGTAAGAGGACTCCCTTGGTGTTTACATATTTGCTGAAATCCATTCAGGTGTATTTCGTGTCTTTTGGCGAATGCGTTCTAATTATCAAAAGTCGTGCTGTTGCAACTGCCTGTAAACACAGTCCAGTTCAAAGTGAATGATGGCAGGCCCGTGTGGCAAATGGCTTGTTTGTATAAAGGCCTACTGTAGCTCTGATTGGCTATAGTGCACCAGTCTGTGTCAACTTCGGTCCTGAACAAGGCATATGTTTTTATTTACTGCTGTGTCTATTAATTCTCCAAACGCATGGTCGCTTTCCCACACCATATTGCTTTAAAATTTTAACAAATGTCATAATTCCTAAACATTCTAAGAATTTATGAAAACGTGAAATGTTTTAAAAAGTGTCATGTTCTTCCTGAGGTTATACATTAAAATATTTTAATAAGATTTCATGTTGCGAAATGCAGCAATGTTTCACACAAGGTTAATTTCAAAGAAATGGCTAACAACCGCAAGCGCGCTTGAATAAAAACACAGTTCCACTCACCAGATAATGATAATTTTAAACTTAACTTCATGTTAAAAGTTATTCTTGAAGAGGAGGAGCTAACAAATTAGCAACAACACCCTCTTTGATAACACCTGTTGCTGCCTCTGCAAACTAGCCACAACAAAAGCTAGCTAGCTAGACTGTGGGAAAACTACTGATCGCAATTGCGTAGTGACCTGTTGGCCTTCAATGCAGAAGTTTCCATACGTTTTGTAAAAATGGTCCTACCCACTAACTCAGAATGTAATTGGTTTATTCCACAGTCACTCCCAAATACAATTGAATGGCAGATGCTTTTATCCAGCTTGTGATGGTCTAGCCGATAGCTGACTTAGCTAGTTAGATTTATCTCCCCAGAGACAAGAAAAGAAAAATCCTGATTTGGATCCTTTTTTTCACTTCAGCATTAACCCTTTCATTTCCAACAAAAGCTGAAGAGATTAAATCAGAACATCATTGAAAATAATAATATTAGAATTATATTATTAGAGTTCTTATTTTATAAATCCTTAGCCCTTCTCTGAAGGTGTAGAAGACTGATTGTTCCCCACTGTGTTTAGGTTAGTAATAATTTGTAGAGTGGCTCTATTTTCCCTCAGCATGGATTTTTTTTCACTACTCTGAATGTCTTAAGAATCCACATGTTGTCTTGAAATATGAACACAGAAATACTGGACATTTTGAACTCTTATTATGGTGGTGATTTGTGATTTGACAAAATTACAATCATGGTCTTAAATTGGACTGGCATTTTTCTGGTCAGACCCCTTGTCCCCCTCCCGGTCTTGACTCGGACTCGATTTGCTCCGGTCTTGGATCGGTCTCGCTTTAGGTGGTCTCAAACGCAACACTGGGTCATGACCCTCCCAATATTTGAAATATATCAATTTGACACCCCCTCTTGCCTTGGTGACCTGTAGCAACACCCATAGTTTATAATCCTACCAACGTAAAATTGAGCCCATTATAATTGTTACCAGTTGTCACTCGAGATGCTCACATTGTCAACAGGAAAACTTCATTTGAAAAATATCACATTTTATTAGTCACATGCGCCGAATACAACGAATGTGTCACGGCTTTCGTCTGTAGAAGGAGAGGCGGACCAAAATGCAGCATGGTTGTTATTCATTGTACTTTAATAAAGAAAATGTACACAAATAAACTAACAAAACAACAAACGTGCGAAAACCTAAAACAATCCTATCTGGTGCAAAACACAGAGACAGGAACAATCACCCACAAACACACAGTGAAACCCAGGCTACCTAAATATGGTTCCCAATCAGAGACAATGACTAACACCTGCCCCTTATTGAGAACCATCAGGCCAGACATGGAAATAGACAAACAAGACATCCAACATAGAATGCCCACTCAGATCACACCCTGACCAACCAAAACATAGAAACATACAAAGTAAACTATGATCAGGGTGTGACAGTACGGCTCGGGACAGAGGGGCAGCTCGGGACAGAGGGGCTCTTCAGACTCCGGCAGCAGCGCCGGACAGGCGGGAGACTCCGGCAGCAGCGCCGGACAGGCGGGAGACTCCGGCAGCAGCGCCGGACAGGCGGGAGACTCCGGCAGCAGCGCCGGACAGGCGGGAGACTCCGGCAGCAGCGCCGGACAGGCGGGAGACTCCGGCAGCAGCGCCGGACAGGCGGGAGACTCCGGCAGCAGCGCCGGACAGGCGGGAGACTCCGGCAGCAGCGCCGGACAGGCGGGAGACTCCGGCAGCAGCGCCGGACAGGCGGGAGACTCCGGCAGCACAGGAGAGGAGGAAGGCTCTTGCAGATACTGGCGGATCTGGAAGAGTCTGGCTGACTGGCGGATCTGGAAGAGTCTGGCTGACTGGCGGATCTGGAAGAGTCTGGCTGACTGGCGGATCTGGAAGAGTCTGGCTGACTGGCGGATCTGGAAGAGTCTGGCTGACTGGCGGATCTGGAAGAGTCTGGCTTCCTCAGGCTTCCATCCGCGTCGCCACGCTGCCTCCTCATACCAGCGCCTCTCAGCTCTCGCCGCCTCCAATTCTTCTTTGGGGCGGCGATATTCTCCAGGCTGAGACCAGGGTCCTTCACCGTTCAGTTCGTCCTCCCATGTCCATTCCTTCTCTTGCTGCACCTTGGGGCGGCTACACTCCCCTGGTTTAGCCCAGGGTCATCTCCCGTCAAGGATTTCCTCCCAAGTCCAGAAAGTCTTGTCACGCTGCTCCTGCCGCTGCTGTTGCCTGTTACCACGCCGCTTGGTCCTGTTGTGGTGGGTGATTCTGTCACGGCTTTCGTCTGTAGAAGGAGAGGCGGACCAAAATGCAGCGTGGTTGTTATTCATTGTACTTTAATAAAGAAACTGATAAGAAACACGAATAAACTAACAAAACAACAAACGTGCAAAAACCTAAAACAGTCCTATCTGGTGCAAAACACAGAGACAGGAACAATCACCCACAAACGCACAGTGAAACCCAGGCTACCTAAATATGGTTCCCAATCAGAGACAATGACTAACACCTGCCTCTGATTGACAACCATATCAGGCCAGACATAGAACATAGAATGCCCACTCAGATCACACAGTGACAGAATGCAATCTTTCAGTGAAATGCTTACTTACGAGCCCCTAACCGACAGTGCAGTAAAAAAATATATGGATAAGAATAAGAGATAAAAGTAACAAGTAATTAAAGAGGAGCAGTAAAAAATAACAGTATATACAGAGGGGTGCCGGTTAGAGGTCGACCGATTAATCGGAATGCCCGTTTTTAATTGGGGCTGATTTCAAGTTTTCATAACAATCGGAAATCGGTATTTTTGCACGCCGATTTCCCGATTCAAAAAAATAAATAAAAAATGTATACCTTTTATTTAACTAGGCAAGTCAGTTAAGAACACATTCTTATTTTTAATGGCGGCCTAGGAACGGTGGGTTAACTGCCTCGTTCAGGGGCAGAACGACAGATTTTCACCTTGTCAGCTCGGGGGATCCAATCTTGCAACCTTACAGTTAACTAGTCCAATGCAATAACGACCTGCCTCTCTCTCGTTGCACTCCACAAGGAGACTGCCTGTTACGCAAATGCAGTAAGCCAAGGTAAGTTGTTAGCTAGCATTACACTTATCTTATAAAAACAATCAATCATAATCACTAGTTAACTACACATGGTTGATGATATTACTAGATATTATCTAGTGTGTCCTGCGTTGAATATAATCTGACTGAGCATACAAGTATCTAAGTATGTGGTAGGCAGAAGCAGGCGCGTAAACATGAATTCAAACAGCACTTTCGTGCATTTTGCCAGCAGCTCTTCGTTGTGCGTCAAGCATTGCGCTGTTTATGACTTCAAGCCTATCAACTCCCGAGATGAGGCTGGTGTAACCGAAGTGAAATGGCTAGCTAGTTAGCACCCGCTAATAACGTTTCAAACGTCACTCGCTCTGAGCCTTCTAGTAGTTGTTCCCCTTGCTCTGCATGGGTAACGCTGCTTCGAGGGTGGCTGCTGTCGTTGTGTTGCTGGTTTGAGCCCAGGGAGGAGCGAGGAGAGGGACGGAAGCTATACTTACACTGACAATACTAAAGTGCCTATTAGAACATCTAATAGTCAAAGGTTAATGAAATGCAAATGGTATAGAGGTAAATAGTCCTATAATTCCTATAATAACTACAACCTAAAACTTCTTACCTGGGAATATTTAAGACTGTTAAAAGCAACCACCAGCTTTCATACAGTATGTTCTCATGTTCTGAGCAAGTCACTGAAACGTTAGCTTTCTTACATAGCACATATTGCACTTTTACTTTCTTCTCCAACACTTTGTTTTTGCATTATTTAAACCAAATTGAACATGCTTCATTATTTACATGAGGCTAAATTGATTTTATTGATGTATTATATTAAGTTAAAATAAGTGTTCATTCAGTATTGTTGTAATTGTTATTATTACAAATAAATAAATAAAAATCGTCCGATTAATCGGTAACGTCTAATCGGCGTTGAAAAATCATAATCTGTCGACCTCTAGTGCCGGTACAGAGTCAATGTGCGGGGACACCGGTTAGTTGAGGTAGTATGTACATGTAGGGAGAGTTAATTAAAGTGACTATGCATATATGACAGGCAGTGGTGTGGATAGGGGGGTGGGATTAATGTGAATTTGCTATTTGACTCAATGTTCAGGAGTCTTATGGCTTGGGGATAGAAGCCGTCCACACGTGCACAGTCGCTTCATACTATATATTATGCATTTCTTTTGTCTCGCTTTCAAGACTTTGTATGCACTTTCTAAGAATCTACCCTGTTGCTTCAAGCTCCAATCAGCTGCCTGAAAGCAATTTCTTGGCATCTCTTCAAATGTATATGTCTTTATAATAGGTTTTGCCAGTTGAAGAGTGCTGTGATGATCTGGAATTCAAATTATAAACAAAGGCCAATCTGGCAACCCCCTGTGGGTGCTCCACACTCTTCATAGCACGACCTGCTCACATCAGTGCTACTCTTGGCCTCATTTCAAACCACACACACACACGCATGCACTAGCATGCACGCTCACATGCACAAGTATGCACACACATACAAATGCACGCTCACATGCACAAGTATGAACTCACACACATGCATGCCTGTAAGCTGTTTATATATATTTTTTAATTGGTTTTCACATGTGTTATTATCAGTAATACAATAATAATGCTATAATGAATTATTACTACATAGCATTCATTTAATTTTACAGGTGGGGGAGGAGAGGGTGCACGTAAGCTGGCACACACACACACACACACACACACACACACACACACACACACACACACACTCCCCTGCCACCTCCTAGAAAACAGTCACCATGGTGATAGTCATTCCAGTAAACTTTATTGGCCCTTTCGCATACCTTTCCAAAGTGCAAAACGATGTTAGTACTCCCTCTCAGTCCTATTTTCTCTCTCCTCATACTCAAGTCATTACTGACAAGGGATAATGCCTAAAACCTTTTTAATTCAAACTATTTTTTTAGGGTGTTGCTCTAGGCCACCAACTGTGAACAGTCGGTATCTAGATAATGTGTATAGAAATCTTGATACTGTATGTGATGTAAACAGAGAGGTCTACTTTCTTGGGGACCTGAATATTGACTGGTTTTCATCAAGCTGACCGCTAAAGAGGAAGCTTCTAACTGTAACCAGTGCCTGTAATATGGTTCAGGTTATTAGCCAACATACCAGGGTGTTAACAAACACCACAGGAACAAGATAATTCACATGTATTGATCACATTTGTAATTCTTTAGAACTTTGTTCTAAAGCTGTATCCATACCCATTGGATGCAGTGATCACTGATAAACCATTGGCTATATCCAGGAAAGCCAAGGTTCCAAAAGCTGGGCCTAAAGTAGTGTATAGGAGATCATACAAAATATTTTATGTGGATGATGTTAAAGATATTTGTTGGTGACTAATAAGCAGCATCCAGATGCTGATCTGAATTTCTGAAATTGCGTCTTCCAATTATTGATAATCATGCACCTGTTAAACTGTCAGAACTGTTAAGGCTCCATGGATTTATGAGGAATGGAAAAACTGTATGGTTGAAAGAGATGGGACAAAATGGGTGGCTGAAAAGTCTGGCTGCACATCTGAATGGTTGACTTGTGCAAATTGAGAAATTATGTTACTAAACTCAACAACAATAAGAATAAACTATATTGTGAAGCTAATATCAATGATATAAAAAAGATGCGAAAAAAACTTTGGAGTGCTTTAAATGAAATTATGTGCAGAAAGACCAATTCCCCTCATATTTTAAAACGAATCCGATGGCTTATTCATCACAAAACCATTTGATGTTGCCAATTATTTTAATAATTACATCATTGGCCAAGTGGGCAAACTTAGGCAGGAAATGACAACTATGAACAGTGAGCCAACGTATTCATACAGAAAAAAAACAAATAATTTCACATTTTATAAAGTTAGTGTGAGAGAGGTGGACTTTTTTGCCGTTGGCAACTTAGATGTAAAGATGGTAACTGACTCTATAGCCACTCCTATCTATCATATATTTAATCTGAGCCTAGAGGTGTTTGTCCTCAGGCCTGGAAGGAAACCAAAGTCAAGAATGGTAAAGCAGCCAAGAATAGTAAAGCATCCTTTGCTGGTTCTTACAGTCGACCGATCAGCTTGCTGCCAACTCTTAGCAAACTGTTGGAAAAAATACAATGCTATTTCTCTGTAAACAAATTCTTTATTGACCATAACCATACTCTTTTCTGTTTTTACCAATGACCTGCCACTGACATTAAACAAAGCCTATATGTCCGTGTATGCTGATAATTCAACCCTATACATGTCAGCAACCCCAGTTAGTGAAATCACTGCAACCCTAAACAAAGAATTTCAGTCAGTTTTAGAATGGGCGGTCAGTAGGGCTGACCCCAATTTGTCTACTGGTTGATTGTTTGGTCCGTAGGTTGTTGGTAGACCAAGATTTCTTTAGTCGAGCAGTCGCAATTATTTATATTTGTTTATGGTGCACAAGGCACTTCTCTGAGTAGCGCCTATCTCAGTGGACAAATCCATTGCCGTATAAGACGGATCTTGCTTTTGTTGCCTGTTTGAGTGTTTGTTTAATAGCCCACTGATTCAGTGAGCACCAAGCCTCATACATTGGCAAAATGTTGGATAAAGCAATTTAACAGATTCGTCTGTTCTTAATCTTTGCTATGCTGTAATAAAGGCTTGACAATACATTTGTGGGGGAACAGATTGGTATTACTTTTAATTTATTCAGTGTCACCCAGCATACCAGACTTTCATGCTTTTAAATGCAATCAAGCATTTAAAAAAAAACAGAGGGAGCTTTGAATAATTAGCCTAAACAATAAATAAACCCAATTCACAAATGCCATGCACCTGTTTTTAGTCTGCTGTAATAAATGCTGTATCTTTTTATTTGTATTTATTAGAACAGACTCTCTGCTACACTTATTTCTTTAGTGTTTACACAACAACAAATTATCAGAATTTTTTTATTGTAATCTAACAGCAACTGTTTGGTACACATAATACTCATGCAACGCTTGCTCATATATCCTCCTTTTAGTTGATCTCCAGTAGGTTTCAGAACTAAGTCAAATGTCTTCCACAGATTTGACTTCCCCTTTCCCTCCTGAGCAACCATTAAACATTTGCCTGTTTCAATTTCTTTTTCATGTCCTCCGCATCCATTTTGCTGTTGAGATTAATGTGTTCAGAGTTTGTTATAACCAATTTATTGATGTGATTATGATATGCTATAGGTCAGTCCCTATTGGTCATGCATGCGATGCTTACATGTTTCATGTAAAGAGAGCAAGGGTTGAGGTTAGGGTTGCACATTTTGGGGAATATTCAGAGGTGGAAACTTTCCGTGGGAATTAACGGCAATATATGGGAATGAACGAAAATATATGCAAATTAATATTAATACCATTTAAATGTAGATGTTTTTTTGCGTTGGATATATTTACCATATCTTATGGAGGCAGAAATATAAACCTTTTACCTTATCATAAGTAGACATAATTGCAAATGATTAAATCCCTCCAATAGAAATGTAAAAAAAAAACAATTTAGTTATGAATTGAACTTTACTTAAATGAGTTGACTCTTCACATGGGACAATTTCCCTGAACAACAAAAGAAAGTGAATATTGAATGATCCCCAATGATCCATTGCATCTCCCAAAAACATTTTAAACATACATCTGTAAAATTATAGTCTAGAAACTAAGGCTTTGGTTGTCTTCCTCTCAGGCTTCCATGTCTTCTCCCTGGACCTCCTCAATGTCCACCTCTTGAACATCAGACTCTGAGGCCTCATCTTCACTGTCACTTTCCAACCTCGTTGAGGATGGCTCGTTGTTAAGCTCAAAATGCCTGAAAATTGCCCGGATGGCCACCAATTATTCAACCCTTGTATTGGTCAGCCTGTTGCATACTTTGGTGTGTGTGTTCCCAAACAAGGACCAGTTGCGCTCTGAGGCGGCTGATGTTGGTGGGATTTGGAGGATGATGAAAGCAACGGGGAAAGCCTCAGATCCACAAAGTCCCTTCCACCAGGTGGCTGATGAGATATGCTGGCATGACTGCCATATTGCATCTCCATCCCAAAGCCCTTGCTTGGAACTGTACTTCGTCAGACAGACAAAAACCTTGCCCTCATCCAGGCCAAGGTGGCGAGACACAGTAGTGATGACACCATAGGCTTTGTTGATCTCTGCACCAGACAGGATGCTCTTGCCAGCATACTTGGGGTCCAACGTATGCTGCGGTGTGTATGGGCTTCAGGCAGAAGTCGTCACACTTTTTGATATATTTCAGAACTGCAGTTTCCTCTGCTTGGAGCAACAGTGAAGTGGGCAGGGCAGTACAGATTTCTGCGAGCAGAGTCTGAACACAGTCTCCCTCAATCCGTGCAATGGCTACTGCTTTAGGTTTCAGGAGTTTCAGGCTGCTTACCACTCTCTCCCAAAATACATCATCCAGGAGGATCCTCTTGATATCGGCAGGCTGTGATATGGCCATTTCTTGGAAAAGATTCCTTCCCCTCCAGGAGACTGTCAAACATGATGACAACACCACCCCAATGGGTGTTGCTGGGCAGCTTCAATGTGGTGCTCTTATTCTTCCCACTTTGCTTGGTGAGGTAGATTGCTGCTATAACTTGGTGACCCTTTGCATATTTAACCATTTTCTTGTCTCTCTTGTAAATCCAATCAAACCAAATGTATTTATATAGCCCTTCGTACATCAGCTGATATCTCAAAGTGCTGTACAGAAACCCAGCCTAAAACCCCAAACAGCAAGCAATGCCGGTGTAGAAGCACAGTGACTAGGAAAAACTCCATAGAAAGGCCAAAACCTAGGAAGAAACCTAGAGAGGAACCATGCTATGAGGGGTGGCCTGTCCCCTTCTGGCTGTGCCGGGTGGAGATTATAACAGAACATTTCCAAGATGTTCAAATGTTCATAAATGACCAGCATGGTCAAGTAATAATAATCACAGTAGTTGTCGAGGGTGCAGCAAGTCAGCACCTCAGGAGTAAATGTCAGGTGGCTTTTCATAGCCGATCATTAAGAGTATCTCTACCACTCCTGCGGTCTCTAGAGAGTTGAAAACAGCATGTCTGGGACAGGTAGCACGTCCGGTGAACAGGTCAGGATTCCATAGCCGCAGGCATCCATTGTGTATAGAGTGTATCCATTGTTTTCAATGCCATGATGTCCTTGAGGAGCAGATTCAATGCATGAGCAGCACAGACAATGGGTTTGTTGTGAGGGTAGGGCTCCTCCACTTTAGACCAAGCAGCCTTCATGTTCGCAGCATTGTCCGTCACCAGTGCAAATGCACTCTGTAGTCCAAGGTCATTGATGACTGCCTTCAGCTCATCTGCAATGTCGAGACCAGTGTGTCTGTTGTCCCTTGTGTCTGTGCTCTTGTAGAATACTGGTTGAGGGGTGGAGATGATGTAGTTAATTATTCCTTGCCCACGAACATTTGACCACCCATCAGAGATGATTGCAATACAGTCTGCTTTCTCTATGATTTGCTTGACCCTCACTTGAACTCTGTTGAACTCTGCATCCAGCAAATGAGTAGAGAAAGCATGTCTGGTTGGAGGGGTGTATTCTGGGCAAAGAACATTCAGAAATCTCTTCCAAAACACATTGCCTGTGAGCATCAGAGGTGAACTAGTTGCATACACAGCTCGAGCAAGACATTCATCAGCATTTCTCTTCCTACGTTCCTCCATTGAGTCAAAAAAACTTCTGATTCCAGGAGGACCATGAGCTGTTGTTATTGATAAGGTGTCTGATTCATAATTTTCACCTCGAATAGAAGTAGAGGGACTTTTGTCAGAGGTTGCTTGTTGTGAGCGCTGAGGGAACTTTATGCACTTGGCCAGATGATTCTGCATCTTTGTTGCATTCTTCACATATGATTTGGCACAGTATTTGCAAACATACACAGATTTTCCTTCTACATTAGCTGTAGTGAAATGCCTATATTGCCTATATTGCCATTGCCTATATTCATTCATTGCCATTGCCTATATTCATTCATTATCGCCGCCAGCATGTTATATTCAGCTACAGTAATTGATTGTTCACTTGGTTCTCATGCTGAGGTGAGTAGAGGGTGAACAGAGAGGGAGAGAGAGAGTGAACCAGCAAGGGAGTTGGAGGGGGAGAGGGAAAGCGAGAGCAAGACAGAGTGAGAATGAAACAGAGGGAGCGATATTGGGAGAGAGAGAGATGCTCTAGTGCCTTTCACCCTGTCTGTCGTCAGACATACACCTGCACCTGACCGTGACGGGGGGACCTTTATTTTCCCTATTGAATGTTAATTACCTCTAATTATACAGTTCAATCAGCACTCCAATGGGCGTATGTCTGGTGTGGGGGGGGGGTTGACTCATCAGTGACTCTCAGTTTATTTTAAGACAATGGCTGTCAGCAGATTGAGGAGTGTGTTGACATCTATAGCGTGCCATGCCAACTGTTGTGTGTCCTATTATTTGATTGAATAGTTGTGTGTGCTATCTCATGAATGATTCAAAGTGAGCAGCAAGGCAGTAAAGGCCCCAACATACAGCTGAATGAGTAAAGGGGAAAAGAGGGAAACACAACTGTGATGTCATGATTTTCTCTACGTCTGCTCTGCACTTCAGAGGTGAGGCTGGCGGTTCTCATCCTATGATGTCACAAGGAGCCTAGTTCTCCCAGTTCAATAAAGGTTTGAAATAAAGAAGGGATAAATGGGTAAACACAGTAAGACTTGGATAAGTACACACCCTGGTCTGAGTAAACTCGGGCAACTCAGTAATCTACTACTCGAACAGTATATTGAAGGTATTTAAAGAATAAATGTGGATACTTAAGCTATTTTTACTAAATTATCCCTCACTTAACAAACCGCCCCCCTCCCCCCTTTCTTTTTTTTTTGTTGTTAAATTGAAAACAGCTCTTGAGTTAAGTACATTCCGCTGTAGCAATTTGCATTCCATTTCCATAATATTATCAATAACGTTTTCCTGGGCCACCGTAATGACTTTCAGATTTGTCATGGCGTCTTTCATTTTTATGGCCTCTTGAATATTCAATAAGCCACAAAGGGCATGACGGAAAGTCTTTATCTGAACATGAATCCCTTTCCTCTGGAAAGGTGATATTCATTTAATACAGGACAAGAGACTGTAGGAGACTAGAGAACAGTTATACGACTTTAATATAGACTGCTGTTGTGAGAAGGAGAGGGAGAGGGAGAGAGAGTGCAGCAATATCCTTTTCAAACTGCTGAGCCAAGCCAAGCTGTACTCTGCTGGCCTGGTTACTAATCTACCTACGTTTCTGGAACGGTGCTTGTAAAGATGTTTGAGGTTGTAGTAGTAGTGAGGACAGAAAATAATGTCGGCCTGAGTATTTGTGTTGAGCATCCCGAGCTCTACCTGGGGGCGAAAGGAGGCTTAGCCCCCTCAGTTTAGATTTGTGCCCCCAACCTTTTAATTTGATGTACCTATATCAAAAATTGCAAAAAAGTACAAGGGACAGGTTAGTGCAAAATGGACAGAGCGTGCCGCTGTGTGCGTAGGGGGGCTATGGAAAACCACTGTGGCGGTTAGGTATGACTAGGGCTGTCGCGTGGACCGTATTACCGCCACACTGGTGGTAACGAGTCATGAAGGCAGTCAAATTCCACATGACCATTTAGTCACGTTTATTAGGCTTCTTCTAGCTCTGATGCTGTCATTAGTAGCCTACCAAACTTGCTAACTGCCTGGTACTCAGCACTCTATTGTCCCTCTAATCACTCTGACATCAAAGCTATTGTAATCGAAAATCTAATCAAACACTTCATGAGAGTCCATGAGCTCATGTTGCGCAACATTTCAGTAGGCTATGCAATTGCACGAGAAAACAGAGTGATGGCCTCTACTAAAAAGATGAGGATCCCATCAGCTTTCGACAGACTAGGCCTACTATATGTATTTCTGAACTTTCCTAATATTAAGCACATTGCTTATATTTACAACAGGAGTGTATCCTACCTGGCTGGCATGAAAATCTACCACGGGAAAAGTGTCCTCCATTCGCTGTTTAAGTGCATAGATGACATGTATTTTTTCCCGCTGCCCCTGTTTCGATACAGGGGCTTGATAATGGTCCACTTTACATCAAAACAAATTTCACACATACAGTACCAGTCAAAAGTTTGGACACACCTACTCATTCAAGGTTTTTTCTTTATTTTCACTATTTTCTACATTATAGAACTATAGTGAAGACATCAAAACTATGAAATAACAAATATGGAATCATGTACTAACCAAATAAGTGTAAAACAAATCAAAATATATTTTATATTTTAGACTCTTCAAAGTTACCACCCTCTGCCTTGATGACAGCTTTGCATATTGTTGGCATTCTTTCAACCAGTTTCATGAGGTAGTTACCTGGAATGCATTTCAATTAACATGTGTATTTTGTTCAAGTTAATTTGTTGAATTTATTCCTTCTTAATGCCATGAGACTATCAGTTGTCTTGTGACAAGGTAGGGTGTTATACAGAAGATAGCCCTATTTGGTAAAAGACCAAGTCGATATTATGGTAAGAGCAGCTCAAATAAGCAAAGAGAAATGACAGTCCATCATTACTTTAAGACATGAAGGTCAGTAAATCGGGAACATTTCAAGAACTTTGAAAGTTTCTTCAAGCGCAGTCGCAAAAACCATCAAGCACTATGATAAAATTGGCTCTTATGAGGACCACCACAGGAAAGAAGGACCCAGAGTTACCTCTACTGCACAGGGTAAATTCATTACCAGCCTCAGAAATTGCAGCCCAAATAAATGCTTTAAAGAGTTCAAGTAACAGACACATCTCAACATCAACTGTTCAGAGGAGACTGCATGAATCAGGCCTTCATGGTCAAATTGCTGCAAAGAAACACTACTAAAGGACACCAATAAGAAGAAGAGACTTGCTTTGGCCAAGAAACAACACAAGCAATGGACATTAGACCAGTGGAAATCTGTCCTTTGGTCTGATGACTCCAAATTTTAGAATTTTGGTTCCAACCTCCGTGTCTTTGTGAGACGCAGAGTAGGTGAACGGATGATCTCCGTATGTGTGGTTCCCACCGTGTAGAATGAAGGAGTAGGTGTGATGGTGTGGGGGTGCTTTGCTGGTGACACTGTCTGTGATTTATTTAGAATTCAAGGCACACTTAACCCGCATGGCTACCACAGCATTCTACACAGATACGCCATCCCATCTGGTTTGCGCTTAGTGGGACTATAATTTATTTTTCAACAGGATAATGACCCAAAACACACCTCCAGGGTGTGTAAGGGCTATTTGACCAAGAAGGAGAGTGATGGAGTGCTGCATCAGATGACCTGGCCTCCACAATCACCCGACTTCAACCCAATTGGTTGTGGATGAATTGGACTGCAGAGTGAAGGAAAAGCAGCCAAAAACTGCTGAGCATATGTGGGAACTCCTTCAAGATTGTTGGAAAAGCATTCCTCATGAAGCTGGTAGAGAGAATGCCAAGCATGCGCAAAGATGTCATCAAGACAAAGGGTGGCTACTTTGAAGAATCTTAAACAAATTCAAAATGTTTTATATATTTAACACTTTTTTGATTACTACATAATTACATATGTGTTATTTCATAGTTTTGATATCTTCATTATTTTTCTACAATGTAAAAAAATAGTAAAAATTAAGATAAACCATTGAATGAGCAGGTGTGTCCAAACCTTTGACTGGTACTGTACATTTGTAAATATTACCATCTGAGAAACACAAGCGCAGTGTAAATAGATCTAAAACTCTTTTGCACCTCTACCTGTCTGCCTCCTGCTAAATCTTTGTCCTCACTTCTGCTAGAAGGCCCCTATTTTTACGCGGCGGAGGTAAGCTACAGATTTTGAGCTGAATCAAGGAAAGTAGATAAAGTATGTTAATATGACAGCATCTTTGTCATATTGAATATGGCTACCTGGCTCAGTTAAAAAGTCAGCCTTTCTAAGACCTCACCTGCGTATCTCTACTGGGTGGGAAAAGAGAAGATTACACACTGTACATAGATTGCCCTGGCTCAGGGTGTGTTGTCTGATAGTTGTTATTTCCTCAAGGCCTCTTGTCTCTCCAGGGGTGGAAGGAGGAATATAATTGCAAGCGCATTGTGCGCTAATAAACCCCGCACCCCCCCTAGTAACGCCACAGGTTGCTAAGATTGAATTATAATTACCTACCTAGCGCTCTCCCTCTACTCTGCTCTCTCTTTCACCTAACGCTGATTGCAAATCCATGTGTCTTGATTAGAAGTGTTGCTTCTGAATACACGCAGACCAAGAAGAAATGGAGGTTAAAGAGAAAGCAAGATAAAGGAGAAAGAGCGAGAGAAGGGGAGGTGAAAGAGAGCAGAAGAGGGAGGGTAGAGAGATGAGAAAATAAGATAGATGTGTATGAGTGAATGTGACCGAGAGAGCATTTACTTCTTAAGGCATTTATGATGATTCATTTTCACATTTTCCGTTAATGTTTTTGACCTCCAGACTGTCCTGTCATCTATGGTGTAATAAATACCCGTTTTAGTCTTCCTCACAGAAGATTTCTATTACTTGGGTCATTCCATGAAATGAGTGCCTTTTTGTGACCTGTGTGAAGCTAGCCACAATAAGTATTACCCACAATAGTGGAATTAGCGGTTCACCTTCAAAATAGAGGTCTCCATTTAAAACTGATGAAATGGATACAAATAGTGGAATAATGAAATATTTGGACTACAAAACGCTGAACAAGGTTGGAATGTTATATAAATTAAACAAAAGACAGTTACACACAAAAAAAGAGAAAACATCTGTTGAAATCGCACTGTTGATGTAATATATTGACAAATATTAGCTCTGTTTCTCTTATTGTGTGTCACGTTCTGACCTTTATTTCCTTTGTTTTATCTTTATTTAGTATGGTCAGGGCGTGAGTTGGGTGGGCAGTCTATGTTTGTTTGTTCTATATTTTGGGTATTTCTATGTTTCGGCCTAGTATGGTTCTCAATCAGAGGCAGGTGTCATTAGTTGTCTCTGATTGAGAATCATACTTAGGTAGCCTGGGTTTCACTGTGTGTTTGTGGGTGATTGTTAGGATTGCTCTGTGTCTGCACCAGATAGGACTGTTTGGGGTTTTCACATTTCTTGTTTTTGTAAGTTTGTTCATGTGAAGTGATTTATTAAAACATGAATCAAAATAACCACGCTGCGCTTTGGTCCGCCTCTCCGTCAATGGAAGAAATCCCTTACATTGTGGGACTTTAACTATGGGAAATCCCCTCACGATCCAGCCTTTTGAGCATATTGACATTTATATTGCAATTTTCAGCTTTATCTATGGGTCTTGGGCAATGTTCCCTCTAAGTTGCAAGCAGGCGCGCAGCTCCCCCAGGACTGCCATACAGAAGAAATATCAGCAGCGCAGAGAAGCACAAGATTGAATTTTCCCCCATTAGTGAACACTATCAACATTTCCCTTTTATTTTGAAAATTGTGAACGAATCAACTCAATATTAGCCCCTTTCACTGCAACATACCGAAACAAAACTAACTATGCAAGAGATTTTGTTGTAGGCAGAGCTGCAGTAGGCCTATATGCAAATAGACCATTGACATATATGGATCTGTGCCGTTCATGTTGATCTGTATTGTTTTTACAGCATGAACGGTCGTGAGTAGATGCGCTTGTTTTGAGATCGAAGCGAGAGCGACATGTAGCGTCTTGTGTACATTTGTTCATATCCTTTGCTAGTTAGTGAGTTATTAGCCCAGTTATAGATCATACTGTAGGCTGAACAATAGAACAGCTATTTCTATGTTCAAATGTTATGGGATGCATTTTCTCCATAGTTTATTTTATGGTAGGCCAGTTTGGTAGGCCAATTTGAAATAGCCACAGTATTCCACTTGACCACTGTTTAAACTAACTTAAAGCAGGTACAACCTCAGTAAACGCGCGCCCGGAAGTTTCGCAGAATTTTCACAACTAAAGTTTGCTCTTAGCAGACGTGAAATTTGCTCAGGGATGGGAAAAAAAACATTGGTCTTGGGTCCATGAAAAGGTGTATCAACCTACTCGGTGACACCCACAGAACACAACTGTGAGGAGTTTACACAAATACTAGAGTTGTTGCTCTTATTGTGGGACTTTACCTGTTAACTCTTTAACTATTGAATATTCAAAGCATGTTATATTAAATAAAGTGTCCTTTAATATAGACCACATAGGGAATTCAATAAATCTGCATTTTGACATGTCTCAGTTGTGTTCTGTGGGTATCACTGAGTAGGCTGATGACCCAAGATCCATGGGTAAGGCTGTATATTGCAATATGAATGTCAATACGCACAGTAGGTTGACTGACAGTCACATTAGCTCACCAAAGTCCTGCAATAAGAGTCTACGATACTGACAACTCTTCACAGTTGTGTTCTTTGCGTGTCTCTGAGTAGGGTGATACTCTTTTTCATGGACCCAGATCCAAAAGTAAGGATGTACATTGCAATATGAATGTCAGTATGCACAATAGGCTGGATAGGTGATTTCTTACAGTTAAAGTCCCACATTAAGAGCTACGACACTAATATGTGTGTACACTCTTCATAGTTGAGTTGGCTGATACCCCATTTCATGAAATCTGTCTTCTGTGGACTGCATTCTTGCTTTACCTGCGCTAGACCTATGCCCCCCGCCATTCATACACCCATTATTAAATATAATTGGCCCTATCCCTGCCACCCACAAAGACCTGTTGGAAGTGTAGGCCTCGCCAACCAACCCAGGAGGAGCTCTATGTGTATGAGTCCTCCGATGGCCCTGGTCTTGTTTACTTGTTTGATTTATTGTCTGACAGATCCACTGAATTGGCTGTGATGGGATGGGACGGAGCTTTGTTTAGCCTACTGTGTGGCCCCTCATCAGTACCCATTCACAGTCACCCACACAAAGACGGCAGTGTGTGTCTTCTGGTGCAGCTCTGGTCTGCTTGCTTGCGTGCGCATGCGTGTGTTGGCACCAAGGCAAGAAAGACAGGGAGACCGAAAAGAATAAAGGGTTTCTTTCTGGGGTTTTTTCATTCAACCACTCCTATTGTAAGAAGCATAGGCAGTTAAGCTGACGTTCAGTGTTGTTCATGGGGGTTGTAATATGGCAGCAGATCTGAATTGTGCTGATCTGGTTAGGCAGCAATCAGCTTAGGTGTGTCCCAAATGCCACCCTATTCCCTAAATTGTGCACAACTTTTGACCAGACCCATATGGGCCCTGGTGAAAAGTAGTGTACCCTAAAGGTAATAGGCTACCATTTGGGAGGCAGGTTGGTCTGAAATTGCTCTATCCTATTTAGAGTGAGTGGCTGTGCCTGAGGGTTACAGTGCACCCCTCTTCTGCTGCGTTCAGCGGCACACACACTTTTAGAGTGAGCTACTTTGAGGCACTACACATATGCATACAGAAGCACACACACACACACACACTGGGAAAGAGAGACAGAGCAAGAGAGAGTGACTGACTGGAATTTGTAAGTGACAATCAAAATCCATAGGTGTCTTTTACTGGATGAGCGGACTTGTGGAATACTTGTGAAACCCTGTCTGAATCCTATTTGTGTGTAATCCTGTTATTAACTCGTCTACAGCAGGATTTCCTTACGTGGCTTTTCACTCTATGCTTGTGGAATAAACTGCTACAGTTTTAAATCTAATTTATTTTGGCATTCTAAGATTAGAACTAAACCGAACATTCACAATCAAGCTTCTCTGTAACAGTGGCTGGGCCTGCATTCATAAAGCATATCAGAGTAGTCCTATGGGTGCTGATCTAGGTTCAGTGTGAAAATAAGTGTGAAGTTCAGTTTTTCATCTCACAATTACTCTTTTTACAGAGAAACAACCAAATGGGATGTTCTGAGTCCATGTCAATTAAAAAAATGTTATCAAAAGACCATTTTTGGCATCCCAAATAAATCTAACACGTTTAGCTTTTTGTGTTGCGCACTTAGCTAGAGAGGAACGTGTTTTGCTAGCGATGATTCTGTAGCAGAGTTTGCAATACAAATGCCCACCCGATTGATACAAAGCATGACATAATTCTGCCATGTAGGCCTACTTTTCAGTTAACATTTACATGGTTGAGAAGGTTTTGGGGAAAGCATTTCTATTTCCCAAAAGACAGTTATCATTAGCATCGATACTGGCTACACAGTGATAGCCCTAGTTATTACATGTGGCATTGATTTTGCAAACACCGTTTGCGAATGCTCGGACATGGACTCATCTCCTAACAGACCATGTGATTAATCAGGGGGGGCCGGATCCTAGATCAGCACTCCTACTCTGAGACTCTTTGTGAATACAGGCCCTGGTCTACTCCAATTGGAGTAATTTCCCCCATCGTAAAAGACAGAGGGTTTAGGGATTAATCGACAGTCGATTTGGTACACGGGCAAAATGGAACATAGTCCAAAAGTGTATTTTTTTCTTACATAATTACAATGAGGAGAATGGGTCGATTTCATGGTGGAGGGAAGGGAAGGGAACACTGGACAGTACAAATGACCTAGGGGAATTGTCAGAGAGGGAGGGGAGAGAGAGAAACCTTTTCATTTTCTTCTTTTGCAATTTTACTCCCATCCTTCAGAAGAGGTAGGCTATTGGTTTTTGGGATAAAAATAGATAGATGTTCTTCCCAATGTAAAGCACTGATACAAAAAAAAACATCCGGATCCATGTTCTTTAGATAGACCTATCAGCTGTCTCATTCAGTCTTGCTGTCTAAGTAAAGGGGACTTGTATTACTCTTAGGCTGGGGTCCTAGACCCCAATTTCAGGCTGCCTAAATGACTGCCTGAGTATATTTCTGCAAGGTGGGTCTGGCTAGTGCTATGACGGCGCTAGTCATCAGTATTTTGAAGATGACTCTATTTCTCAGAAGTTCAGACAACTAATGCCATGCCTTATGGGTTCCATTTGAAAGCTTATTTTGTCCTCTGACATGACTTGGACACCACTGCTTGGAGGGATGGTGGATGCGTTGTGAAAGGGGCCTGTGTAAGTTGGGTGTGTTGGGTGTAGTGTGTTGGATGGAATCCTGGATAAACAGTGCCGGGTCAGGAAAGGCGTAGGGAAAGGTGCACACACAAACACACACACACCCTCTTTCTCCCCCGCTCTCTCTCTCTCTCAAAGCTCAACTTGTATTCTCTGGCTTTAGAGGTGTTTTGGGAATACTCCCTCAAGTGTTCACGTTTTCCATGGCATGATGGGTGAGGCTTGTTATGACAGAAACCTGCACAGACATCACCGTTATGCGTTTCCGTTAGACCATACTGACCATATAGTCCATTAGTTTATCAATGAATGGCGTCTCTGTTTTGTCTTCAACAGGGGCATTCCCGGAAAGAAGTGTGGAAACATCATTGTTAAGGCAGAAGAAATGGGAAACTGCAGGGTGAGTAGTGATGGCAGGGGATATGGAGGGAAAGGGAGTTTTGGGCTGCATCCCAAGTATTCACCCCCCCCCCCCTGGCATTTTTCCTATTTTCTTGCCTTACAACCTGGAATTAAAATTGATTTTTTTGGGGGGGTTCGTATCATTTGATTTACACAACATGCCTACCACTTTGAAGATGTTAAATATATTTACTAGTGAAGCAAACAAGAAATTAGACAAAAAAACTGAACTTGAGAGTGCATAACTATTCACCCCCCTCCTTCGTCAGTACTTTGTAGAGCCACCTTTTGTAGCAATTACAGCTGCAAGTCTCTTGGGGTATGTCTCTATAAGCTTGGCACATCTAGCCACTGGGATTTTTGCCCATTCTTCAAGGCAAAACTGCTCGAGCTCCTTCAATTTGGATCGGTCCGATGGTGTACAGCAATGTTTAAGTCATACCACATATTCTCAGTTGGATTGAGGCCTGGGCTTCGACTAGGCCATTCCAAGACATGTAAATGTTTCCCCTTAAACCATTCGAATGTTGCTTGAGCAGTATGCTTAGGGTCATTGTCCTGCTGGAAGGTACCTCCGTCCCAGTCTCACATCTCTGGAAGACTGAAACAGGTTTCTCCTCAAGAATTTCCCTGTATTTAGTGCAATCCATCATTCCTTCAATTCTGACCAGTTTCCCAGTCCCTGCCGATGAAAAACATACCCACAGTGAAGCATGGTGGTGGATGTTTTTCATCGGCAGGGACTTGGAAACTGGTCATAATTGGGATGGTATTCTCGTGGTGATGCGAGGTGTTGGGTTTGTGCCAGAAATAGCATTTTCCTTGATGGCCAAAAAGCTCAAATTTAGTCTCATCTGTCCAGAGTACCTTCTTCCATATGTTTGGGGAGTCTCCCACATACCTTTTTGCTTGCTGATTTTTTTTCTTTAAGCAGTGGCTTTTTTTCTGGCTACTCTTCCTTGAAGCCCAGCTCTGTGGATTGTACGGCTTAAAGTGGTCCTATGGACAGATACTCCAATCTCCACTGTAGAGGTTTGCAGCTCCTTCATGGTTATCTTTGGTCTCTTTATTGCATCTCTGATTAATGCCCACCTTGCCTGTTCTGGGATTTTTGGTGGGCGGCCCTCTCTTGGCAGGTTTGTTGTGGTGAAATATTCTTTCCATTTTTTAATAATGGATTTAATGGTGCTCTGTGGGATGTTCAAAGTTTCAGATATTTTTTTATAACCCACCCCTGATCTGTACTTCTCCACAACTTTGTCCCTGACCTATTTGGAGAGCTCCGTGCCGCTTGCTTAGTGGTGTTGCAGACTCTGGGGCCTTTCAATACAGGTGTATATATACTGAGATCATGTGACAGATCATGTGACACTTAGATTGCACGCAGGTGGACTTTATTTACTAATTATGTGACTTCTGAAGGTAATTGGTTGCACAAGATCTTGTATAGGGGCTTCATAGCAAAGGGGGTGAATACATATGCATTATTTTTGAAACAAGTTACTTTTTCCATTTCACTTCACCAATTTAAACTAATTTGTGTGTGTCCATTACTTTAAATCCAAATAATAATCAAGTTAAATTACATGTTGTAATGCAACAAAATAGGAAAAATGCCAAGGGGGATGAATACTTTTGCAAGGCACTGTACATCATACCATCATAAGGACAACATCAATCAATAAACACTTTGCCATGGCATATACATTAAATGATATTGTTATGGATTTACTATCGTAGGATATTACTCTCACCTTGATGCTGAGTAGAGTTGCCCTGAGCTGTGTCCTGTAATGTTACTGTTGACTGATCAACATTAATGTCTGCATCTACTATCCGAAGTCTCTCACCAGTATCTGCTGTGAATACTGAGCTGTGAGCTGTGCTGTCAGTTTCATCAGTCTCAACGTCTCTCTCTGCTATTGTAGGAGTCAGTGATGATGCAGTTCTGTGGGAATAAACTGGACAAGAAAGATTTCTTCGGCAAGTCAGACCCATTCCTCGTCTTCTATCGCAGCAATGAAGACGGCACGTGAGTATACTTTACCTACCCCTTCTTCAGATCTCCCCCATTCAATTCCATCCATCAGTCCCGCAATCTGATGGAAATTAGATTCCATTGAATTCCTTTAGGTAAACCACCTTACATCTCTTTGTGTGTGCGTGTGTTACAGCCTACTGGGTCTTCTCTCTCATCAACACAGGTCAGATAAGCAGGTCTACTCAATCAATCAAATGTATTTATAAAGCCCTTCTTACATCAGCTGATGTCATAAAGTGCTGTACAGAAACCCAGCCTAAAACCCCAAAAGGCAAGCAATGCAGGTGTAGAAGCACGGTGGCTAGGAAAAACTCCTTAGAAAGGCCAGAACATAGGAAGAAACCTAGAGAGGAACCAGGCTATGAGGGGTGGCCGGTCCTCTTCTGGCTGTGCCGGGTGGTGATTATAACAGAACATGGCCAAGATGTTCAAATGTTCATAGATGACCAGCAGAGTCAAATAATAATAATCACAGTGGTTGTCGAGGGTGCAACAGGTCAGGAGTAAATGTCAGTTGGCTTTTCATAGCCAATCTTTCAGAGTATCTCTACCCCTCCTGCTGTCTATAGAGAGTTGAAAACAGCAGGTCTGGGACAGGTAGCACATCTGGTGAACAGGTCAGGGTTCCATAGCTGCAGGCAGAACAGTTGAAACTGGAGCAGCAGCACGGGCAGGTGGACTGGGGACAGCAAAGGAGTCATCAGGCCAGGTAGTCCTGAGGCATGATTCTAGGGCTCAGGTCCTCAGAGAGAGAGAAAAAGAGAGAATTAGAGAGAGCATACTTAAATTCACACAGGACACCGGATAAGACAGGAGAAATACTCCAGATACAACAGACTGACCCTAGCCCCCCGACACGTAAACTACTGCAGCATAAATACTGGAGGCTGAGGCTTTATCTCACACACACACACACACACACACACACACACACACACACACACACACACACACACACACACACACACACACACACACACACACACACACACACACGTTGCAGCTGGCAGAGCAGAGAGGAGATGACCTAGAGTGAGCAGTGGTTGGAGGGAAAGCTCCCTATTGCCCCCCTGACCTCTCTGTACAGGGGTCAATCTCTCTCTCTCTCTCTCTCACACTCTCTCTCACACTCTCTCTCACACTCACTCACTCACTCACTCACTCACTCACTCACTCACTCACTCACTCACTCACACTCTCACACTCTCACACTCTCACACTCTCACACACTCACACACTCACACACTCACACACACACACACTCACACACTCACACACTCACACACTCACACACTCACACACTCACACACTCACACACTCACACACTCACACACTCACACACTCACACACTCACACACTCTCTCACTATCAGTTAATGGAAGGTGAAGCTCTCTGAACTCATATTCCACACGGCACTATATTCACTTTGAAACCATTTACATTTGCAGTGAATGATGATTATACTGAGAATTACTCAGTTGATGCTAATTGCTCTTAGAACTGAAACATATATTTTTTGTGCCGGTCATCATGATGACATTTGAAATGTTTGTAATCGCTCAATATTTTGCCAAAGTATGGAAAAAAGGAATCAATGTCTTAGAGATTTGTATCACTAAATGAGTGCAATTTATTTTCTTGGGGGGGAAGAAAGATCTGAGGGAGCTGAGAGTCAAAGAGAGACGTTTAAACTTGAGAAAAATCTTGAGACGATCACAGGAAGAAAGTTTGTCTCGCTAACTCTGACTTTGCACTCTGAGGAAGAGAGGAAGATGTGGGGATAAAGAGGAACAGTGAAAGGAATATTGTCCAGTGATTGATTGACCAATTGATAAGTGAATAGCTTGTCTTGTCGCTGTGTTTCTCCAGGTTCACAATTTGCCATAAGACAGAGGTTGTGAAAAACACACTAAACCCAGTGTGGCAGGCCTTCAAGATACCTGTCAGAGCACTCTGCAATGGAGACTACGACAGGTCAGTGTGTGTGTGTGTGTGTCTACATGTGTGTGTGTGTCTGTGTGCGTGTGTGTGTAGTGTGGCCAGCAAGATTAAACTGGCATTAACTGTTTTGCTGAAGTGAGTGAGGGCCATGTTGATAATCTTCTTCTTTTTTGTCTTTTTTTACTTCTTTTTTTTTTTACAATTGGCGTGTTTTGTAAAAAATTATTTGGTTGACAGGATCTAATCTGCAAGAGGAGAAAATATTCTTTAGATGGACTCCATTTTCCAAGAATCACCATGCATGCATAGAATTCCTTGGTTGCTAAATTGGTTGTGAACCTATTAAATGCATATGGAAGCTATTATAATTAACACCAAAGGAGAAATGAATGCTTGGTCTGCTTATGAATAGCCTTCCTCTCTGCAATCATCTTTCTCCCTCAGTGGAGTAGTCTATTCACATGCCTGACTGACAGACAGGTGTCATGCCCTCACTCAAATGTAATGGCCCTTAAATCCAGGGTGTAAGAAGCACTGCAATAGTTTTTCACCCCCAAGTTTGAACTCCCCCAGTGTGTGTGTGTGTGTGTGTGTGTGTGTGTGTGTGTGTGTGTGTGTGTGTGTGTGTGTGTGTGTGTGTGTGTGTGTGTGTGTGTGTGTGTGTGTGTGTGTGTGTGTAATGTAAAGGACAATGTGTGTGTCACTCCGTAATCCCATCTCAGGGATTGTGTTCGTATTCATCTCCAGTTGTCAGCGGGCTTGTTTGCCAGTGATAAGGCACAAAGCCCCAGATGGATGGTCTGAGCTAGTCAGGCTGCATTGATTGGAACAGAGCTGGGCCCTGGCTCTGTCTGAGTTGTTAGGAGGTTAGTTAGAGAGAGCTCATTGTTATCAGTGTGTGGGGAACCAAGGAAGCACACCAATGAATGCTTACACACACACACACATACATATACATTGATTTACGCACACACACACACACACACACACACACACACACACACACACACACACACACACACACACACACACACACACACACACACACACACACACACAGCGAGAGTGCGAGTCTCTGGGGGTCTGGGATGAGAGATAAGGGATAGGCGGGACGAGAGCCACGAGAGAACGCTAACAATGGAGAGCTGTGTGTCCCCCTGCTGATAGTACCACCGCTGATGGGCCCTTGTTAGAGACACACACTGTCACGCACGCACGCATACACACTTTCTCCCGCCACCCCGGGGACTACAGAAGGAGCAGCAAACCCATTGTCTGTCCTGCCAACTCATCGCTCCTGTCGTGTCCTCAGAGCATCTTTCAGTTGCGCTTCAATACAGTAATTGTTTTCCAATGAGGTAGTTAATAAAGTCCACTGCTGTTTGTATGAGGGGTCATCCCCGGTGCTGTCCTCCTCTACAGTAGATGAGCGTCCGAAATGGTTGCCATTTGGGTCGCAGTGCAGGACTCCCTCCCTCAGGACCCAGGGGAGGTGTTCTGGTAGATTACTGTCGGGCTGGATGGCTTTATCTTCTAAGCCTTGTATCTAGTCTGCTTAGATGGATGGTGATGGGCTCATCCTTCACTCCATTTGATAGGAGTGTGTGTGTGTGTGTGTGTGTGTGTCTTTGTGCTCTGACAATGCCGGATTGTGCCCCATACCCTCTTACGAACCCCTTCGGGAAACTCATTAATAACCTGTGACCTCTCACCCGGTGGTAATCTATAACTAATGATTACCTTTTCATCTAAGCATCTGTTCATTATTTTCTTTTTTTCCTCATCTGAAAAGAGAGGTGAAATTGAGACAGGTGAAATTGGTGCTGGGTGGAAATACGCATAGCCACAGTGAACTACTCATCTCTTGGCTCTGGTGAAGGAAAATGGCCACTTGTCAGGGGAAAACGATTCTTCAGTTTGAGAGGATTGGATGATGGTAGAAGAGCACTGCCTTTCTCTCTCTAACGTTCGGTTATTTTGGAAACTAATATAGACATGATATAGATTACTATAAACGATCCTCCTTCAGAATAGTATGCATTTGAACTTAAAACTTTGGTGGGAATATACAATGCCATGATCATAGATTCTGCTGATAATTGTCCTGTTAAATGAAATAAATCTGTTTCTAATATATAAATATATTTTTTTGTTCACCCTACTAGAACGATCAAGATAGAATGCTACGACTGGGAAAGAGATGGAAGGTAATTTAATTTGAGTCGTAATTGAAAAGCACCTTCATTAGCATGATATAATCCACTGTGTTATCTAAATTAGGATACTTGAACTGATCCTAATCTATATTTCTAGATGGTAAGGAAGCTGGAGGGGATGCTGATTCATTCAACACACATTGACATGTTGTTGTTGAAGTGGGGGAATTGGCCTATTTCAATATAGAGGCGGGGCCAAGGGCGGGGCAGCAGTAGAAGAAACACCAACTTGATTTGAGTGTCATCATTTCATATTATGGGTTTAGTGGACAAGGTTATTGCACTGGGGAGTTGCGTTACAGTATGCTCTCACTCCCTCTGTCTCGTTGCCTCTTTATACCCGTCAGCGTTATGTCAAGTGTTACCAGACCTCTCTTTGCTTGCAGGTAGAGGGGTTACACTTTGTTTCCGAATTCATTTTATTTTAAGGAAGTGCATTGAACATACAGTGCCATGAAAATGTCTTTGACCCCTTTTTTTTCTCTACTTTTGCATACATTTGACACGGAATGTTACAGGATCTTCAACCAAAATCGAATATTAGACGACACAACAATTATATACTTATTTCATTTATTTAATAGACAAAGTTGTACAGCAGCCAATGTCCCTTGTGTGAAAAAATAATTGCCCCCTTGCACCTGTTAGATTCTACGTTTGAGTAAATCAATCACGGACACCGAAGAAGCTTAACCACGTCTCCTCCTTATCTCTAAAAATTGCATCATTATTGCTGAGCAGGGAGCTAAGTGATATGATTTTTCAATGCCCCCCCCGTATCTGTACTGCCACATGCGATCGTGTTCCCTGCACTCCGCCCCTCCCAAGCTTCATTATGGCACCCCTCATGTCCCTTTTGTAACTAATGTTCCTATTCTTCTGAGTATAACAATGTTCAACGTTTACCCCAGAATCCAACACACTTAATAGCTGGTTGTGTCACCTTTCAGCTGCTTGTTGATCAGTTGTCGTGGAGGATTTTGTCATCCAGAAAAGTTACTTTTGAATCATTTGTCCGTAGAACATTCTTCCAAGAGTCTTGCTGATCCTCCAGGTGCTTTTTGGCAAACTTGAGTCACCTTTTTGGACGACACGGATCCCATTATGCCTGGCGAAAACCAAACGCTGCATTTCACTGTAAGAACCTCTTACCAATGGTCTAGCATGGTGGTGGTAGTGTGATGGTTTGGGGATGCTTTGCTGCCTCAGGACCTGAACAACTTGCCTTAATAGAAGGAACCATGTATTCTGCTCTGTATCAGAGAATTCTACAGGAGAATGTCGGCCCATCAGTCTGTGAGCTGAAGCGCAGCTCGGTCATGCAGCAAGACAATGATTCAAAACACACAATCAAGTCTACATGAAAATGGCTAAAAAACAACCCATTTTGAAGTTTTGGAATGGCCTAGTCAAAGTCCAGGCCTAATCCCAATTGAGATGTTCTGACAGGACTTGAAACGAGCAGTTCATGCTTGAAAACCCACATATGTCGCGGAGTTAAATTTGTTCTGCATGCAAGAGTGGGCCAAAATTCCTCCACAGCAATGTGAGAAACTGATCAACAACTACAGGAAGCATTTGGTTGCAATCACTGCATCTAAAGGTGGCACAATCAGTTATTGAGTGTAAAGGGGCAGTTACTCTTTCACACAGGGGAATTGAGTGTTGCGTAACTTTGTTTATTGTAAACTCAGGTTCCCTTTATCTAATATAAGGTTTTCGTTGAAGATCTGATAACATTCAGTATCAAAAATAGAGAAAATCAGAAAGGGGGCAACTACTTTTTCCCACCCACAAGTGGCTGCATGAAAAACACAAGTGAAATCTCTACTTAATCACTCTCAAATAATGATTAAATGTCTATCTTACTCTTTCTTGCTTTAACATTTCATTAATAATAACTTATCTCAACTGATCTCCTTCCGTCCACTAGACGATTATAATACTTTGCAATACACTTAGGCACGTCGATCAGGATTCTGCCACTAACAGTGGTGCTTTGTGGGTTGTGTATTTGAAATACTATGATTTTACAAATGATTGTTCTGTGCGTTGTGTCCTTAGCCATGACTTCATAGGAGAGTTCACTACCAGCTACAGAGAGCTATCCAGAGGCCAGTCCCAGTTCAATGTGTATGAGGTAAGTGTGTGTGTGTTTTACATGGGTGCATGCGTCATGTTTACGTATGTATGTGTACTTGGTGGAATGCAATATTATGTATCTGTATACTTTTAATGTCACTCACCCACACAGAAGCACATTTAGTAAATCTCCTCTGGAGCGATTCTTCATGGCATTTCTCCTGAATTTTCGTTCACGGAATTTGACGTAAAGTGAGGGAGTTTTGATGGATGGCCAGCCTCCACACTCCGTCTCTTAAGATAGAACTGAACAGTTGTTCATTAAAAACAATATTCTGAGTGGGAAGGACACAGGGGGACCCTTATTTTAAGCAGCTGGTGTTTGTCTAGTGAGAGAAAGAAGACACACAGCCACATCGTGATTGTGTGCTGTCATCCAAGATTCTGGCACTGGGACATGACAATCTATCATCATTTCCCAAGTCACAGCTCTTGGCTTCCACCCATATTCTCTGGTTTGTTTTTTTCCTCCACAGTAAATTGTACAATTTAGGTGTGTGTGTGTGTGTGTGTGTGTGTGTGTGTGTGTGTGTGTGTGTGTGTGTGTGTGTGTGTGTGTGTGTGTGTGTGTGTGTGTGTGTGTGTGTGTGTGTGTGTGTGTGTGTGTGTGCCTTCCCGTAACCATCCGTCCATTTGTTAACAGTAAGCACCCAATGCCCAGCATCAAATGTATTTGTCACGTACAAATTATTAGCAGATGATAATGCGAGTGTAGCGAAATGCTTGTGCTTCTAGTTCCGACCATGCAGTAATATCTAACAAGTAATCTAACCGAACAATTTCACAACAACTACCTTATATACACAAGTGTACGAATATGTACATAAAAATATATGAATGAGTGATACCCGAATGGCATTGGCGGTATAGAGTACAGTATATAGATATGAGATGAGTAATGTAGGGTATGAAAACATTATATAAAGTGCCATTTTTTAAAGTGGCTAGTGATACATTTAATTACATCAAGATGGCAAGATGCAGTAGATGGTATAGTGTACAGTATATACATATGAGATGAGTAATGTAATAAAGTGGCTAGTGATAAATTGATTACATCAAATTTTCCATTATTAAAGTGGCTAGAGTTGAGTCCCCGCCCTGTGCAACTGGGTACTGGACTTCCTGACGGGCCGCCCCCAGCTGGTGAGGGTAGGTAACAACATCTCCACCCCGCTGATCCTCAACACTGGGGCCCCACAAGGGTGCGTTCTGAGCCCTCTCCTGTACTCCCTGTTCACCCACGACTGCGTGGCCATGCACGCCTCCAACTCAATCATCAAGTTTGCGGACTAGACTACAGTGGTAGGCTTGATTACCAACAACGAAGAGACGGCCTACAGGGAGGAGGTGAGGGCCCTCGGAGTGTGGTGTCAGGAAAATAACCTCACACTCAACGTCAACAAAACAAAGGAGATGATTGTGGACTTCAGGAAACAGCAGAGGGAGCACCCCCCTATCCACATCGATGGGACAGTAGTGGAGAGGGTAGTATGTTTTAATTTCCTTGGCGTACACATCACGGACAAACTGAATTGGTCCACCCACACAGACAGCGTAGTGAAGAAGGCGCAGCAGCGCCTCTTCAACCTCAGGAGGCTGAAGAAATTCGGCTTGTCACCAAAAGCACTCACAAACTTCTACAGATGCACAATCGAGAGCATCCTGTAGGGCTGTATCAACGCCTGGTACGGCAACTGCTCCGCCCACAACCGTAAGGCTCTCCAGAGGGTAGTGAGGTCTGCACAACGCATCACCGGGGGCAAACTACCTGCCCTCCGGGACACCTACACCACCCAATGTCACAGGAAGGCCATAAAGATCATCAAGGACAACAACCACCCAAGCCACTGCCTGTTCACCCCGCTATCATCCAGAAGGCGAGGTCAGTACAGGTGCATCAAAGCTGGGACCGAGAGACTGAAAAACAGCTTCTATCTCAAGGCCATCAGACTGTTAAATGTTTTACTCACGTTGGCTACAGTGAAGGAGAGCCTGCAGGTTTTGGTATCGGGCCGTGTCAGTGACACTGTATTGTCCTCAAAGCGAGAAAAAAAGTTGTTTAGTCTGTCTGGGAGCAAGACATCGTGGTCCGCGACGGGGCTGGTTTTTCTTTTGTAGTCCGTGATTGACTGTAGACCCTGCCACATACCTCTTGTGTCTGAGCCGTTGAATTACGACTCCACATTGTCTCTATACTGACGCCTAGCTTGTTTGATTGCCTTGCGGAGGGAATAGCTACACTGTTTGTATTCGGTCATGTTTCCGATCACCTTGCCCTGATTAAAAGCAGTGGTTCGCGCTTTCAGTTTTGCGTGAATACTGCCGTCAATCCACGGTTTCTGGTTGGGGAATGTTTTAATAGACGCTGTGTGTACAACATCACCGATGCACTTGCTAATAAACTCACTTACCGAATCAGCGTATTCGTCAATGTTGTTGTTCGCCGCAATGCGGAACATATCCCCGTCCACGTGATCAGGGAGTGGGGGGAGGGCCTTTTATGCGTCACGGAAGTTAGAATAATAATGGTCTAGGGTTTTTCCAGGCCTGGTAGCACAATCGATATGCTGATAGAACTTGTTTTCAGATTAGCCTGTTTAAAATCCCCAGCTACAATAAATGTAGCCTTAGGATGTGTGGTTTCCAGTTTACATAGTCAAATGAAGTTCTTTCAGGGCCGTCGATGTGTCTGCTTGGGGGCGAATATACATGACTGATTATGATCGAAGAGAATTCTCTTGGTAGATAATGCGGTCGGCATTTGATTGTGAGGTATTCTAAGTCAGGTGAACAAAAGGACTCGAGTTCCTGTATGTTATTATGATCACACCACGTCTCGTTAATCACAAGGAATACACCCCCGCCCTTTTTCTTGCCAGAGAGATGCTTGTTTCTGTCTGGGCGATCCGTGAAGAAAACAGTTGGCTGTACCGACTCCGATAGCGTGTCTCGAGTGAGCCATGTTTTCGTGAAACAAAGAACGTTACAGTCTCTGATGTCTCTCTGGAATGTTGCCCTTGCATGGGGCCCGATCTCTGTTGTATACATTGCCCCTTCACACAAACAAACACAAACACTGCTTATGGTTGTCCACCATGCCCGATGATCACCATCTTCTCTTTTACTTGTGAAATACGCAGCTTGTGAGCAGCTCCCGTCTCCCTGGTCTTCTCTGTCTATCTGTTGATTTGATGTGACATCTACTCTTGCCAGAGCAGTTACTGAACACAACACAAGGGAAACCAACTGTTACTGTGTCTGTGTTGTGTGTGTGCTAGTGTGTGCATTTATTTTTTATTTAAAAAGAAATGTATATATATATATATACACACACATTTTATTTTACAAGCCAGATGCAATAAAACAGCTAGCCTCACCTTCAAAGGCAAATGTGCCCTTCCTTACTTATTAGCTCCAATCTCCACCAAGGATGCAGAGGGTTAGAAATCCAGTGTAAATTGGGCTGCTTCCCAAATAACACCCTCTTCCCTTATAGTGCACACTATGGGCCCATGTCAAAAGTTGTGTGCTACTTAGGCCACGGTTTAATTTAACACCTTAAAGCTCAGATTAAAATACACATACAGAGACAGAGACAGAGAGAGAGAGAGACCATGTTTGAATGAGGCTGCTGTTCTCTCCACAGGTTATAAATCCGAAGAAGAAAGGAAAAAAGAAAAAATACCTAAACTCTGGAACGGTAAGCCACAACGGGCACTGTCCATCCGTTCTTTTTATCTTGTTTATGTTGATTTGAGCTTGGTTTAGTCATTGTCTTTATTGTAAAGCCTGTTCCATCCTGCCATCCTTGTATCCATATTGTCTCCAGGTAACTCTGCTCTCATTCCTGGTGGATATAGAAGTCACCTTCCTCGACTACATCAAAGGAGGGTGAGTGACACTGCATTCTCTCTCTACATTGTGAATGCAGAGACGGAGTGAAAGAACCTCTCACTCCTGCATTCCCTCATTTATTCATATAGAAAAGAAAGACAGAGAAGTCGAGAGAAAAGGGAGAGATTGACAGGTATGCAGATGTGAAGTCCGGTGGAGGGGGACGTGAGGAGAGTGAACTGTATGTGTGTTCATTCCGGCCCTCTAGTCCATGGCTGAATGGGTGATGGTGGCTGAGTGTGTGCAGTGGTGCGTAGCAGAACGCTCGCCCACACACACTTTCTGACTTTCATAAGACTCGCAGGGAAGGATAGGCAGGCTTGCACTCCAGAGTATGGGTTGAACGGTTAAACAGGAAGAGAGGGAAAGGTTTAGAGAGACCGAGATGGGGAGAGTCAGAAAATCAGAGAGACAGAAAGAGAGGGAGAGAACGTGAGAGAGGTCTGTGACGAAATGAGAGACACAGAATGGCCATTTTGAAAGCAGCACTCCAGTCCTCTTATGGCCTGTTCTTGACAACACTTCTCATCTAAAGGTCATGGATCATGTGTAGTATTGTACAACAAGGATAGGTAGGGTAGCAGACTAACATGTGGTGCATTGACCCTTACACTGTCAGAGCTCTCTCAGTATTTCGATGAGCATTTACATTGTCAATGGCAGTCAGAGGAGGAGCGGGGAGCTTTTTTCAATCATGCACAACATTTCATTGATATGGAGCTCTTTCCTCTCGGCTTGTAGTCAGTCCTATACAGTCTGACATGTAGGAAGTTGGTCCTGTTTTGAGCTGTCGCCTGAGGGTGAGCTGAGGGGTAATCATCACTGACACTGACCCTCCTGTGTAGTTCAGGAAGTGTAGTCATGTGCAAAATATGAAGCAAATTTGACTTCTTTAGGAAAAACGGCCCTAATGTTGGAAACAAACATCATTATGTTGTCATCCCGAGTCACATGTATTTATTTTCCAACCTATAGCACACAATATTTGGCACACATGAGGTTTTTAAAGGACCAAAGAGTTTGGTCTGCTTCTTATAAAAAATGTTGCCTTGGAAAAAGTATTGCAATACTGGTAAATTGTCCCAGGCCTATAAATAACAGTGAACGTCTTCACAGCCCCAGTCAATGAGACAGCTGATGTATCTACATGTTTATAGAGGTGGATGTCTCTCCTCCCATCATATATGGGTAATACAGGACAAGCCAGAGGCTGAGGTCACTGACCGTTCCATGTGAGATCTACATTTACTTCCTCTACCAATCAATAAGGTATCGGCAGTATACCAAAGAATATGTGGATAATAGATGGATATACTGAACAAAAATATAAATGCAAATGGAAACAATTTCAAAGATTTTTCTGAGTTACAGTTCATATAAGGAAACCAACCAATTGAAGTAAATTCATTAAGCCCTAATCTATGGATTTCACATGACTAGGCCTGGGAGGGTATAGATCCACCCACTTGACAGCCAGCCCCCCCCCCACACACACACACACACACACACACACACACACACACACACACCCACTGGGGTGTGAAGCCGGTTGGACGTACTGCCAAATTCTCTAAAACAACGTTGAAGGTGGCTTATGGTAGAGATTTCAGCTCATGAAACATGAGCACTTTACATGTTGTGTTTATATTTTTGTTCAGTGTAAGTGACTGATTTGGTCTTATGTAGCAAAATTTGAAATTGTGTTTTTTACATTCAATAAAAGTAGAGACTCAGAGCTAGAAAATTATATACCATGCACTACAATGGAGTGATTTGAAAGTTGATAAACCCCACTTCTGATTTGAAAGTTGATAAACGCCAATTTTGAGGAAATGACCCTTTTCTTTGTCTACACCCATTTAACATAATTCACATCTTCTTAAGCCTTAGCCCCACCCATCTCTTTAAGGATTCACATGTGAGACCATGTGCTAAACAGAGATGGTAAGTTAGTGTAGTAAACAACCAAAGTGGTGAAAGTAGTAGCCTGCAATAAGGAAAAACTCCAGGTAATAATACACTTTATCTAGTCCTTGGCCTACATCCTTATCTGACTTTGGTACAGGTCGTGTTGTTCGTCACATTACCATCTGTGGTAAACACACACTATATAAAATAAAACATTTGTCACATGCACATGATACAGAAGGTGTAAACGGTACATCTATAATGCATTTGGAAAGTATTCAGACCCCTTAACCTTTTCCACATTTTGTTACTTTACAGCCTTATTCTAAAATTGATTTTTTTTAAACTATTTCCCTCATCAATCTACACACAAATACCCCATAATGACAAAGCAAAAATGCATTATTAGAAATGTTTACATAAGTATTCAGACCCTATACTCAGTACTTTGTTGAAGCACCTTTGGCAGCGATTACAGCCTTGAGTCTTCCTGGGTATGATGCTACAAGCTTGGCACACCTGTATTTGGGGAGTTTCGCCCATTCTTCTTTGCAGATCCTCTCAAGCGCTGTCAGGTTCAGTGGCGATTTTAGCTTGTAAATCTTGGTGGGGCAAACTCCCCAATTTTTTTTTAGATGCATGCACGCGGTGCCCACAAACTGTTAGGGCCTACATAAAGCTGTCCCAACAGCAGAGCTTTCTTTTCAGCACAATGGGGTGAATCCTTACCACCGCTACACCTGGCTATCAGCAGAGCCTTGTCTGGCAGTTCTTTCAGCCTCGTTTACTGCCTTTTTTTAAACCACAGCTGATATGGCTGACTTGCTTGAACAAATGTGGTTTCTACTGTCAATTGAGATGTACAAACTATGGCATAAGGGAATGATGTGCGGATAAGAGCCATTCTGTAATTTCGATATTAATGAGTGAGCTAAGGCGGACATAGTCAATATTACTGTGTTCAGCACTTTTGAAATGTACAGCAACAGAATGCAGAACATGGGCTGCTCTTACAGTATTTTGCCTGTACACCAAGTCAGAACCGTAGGATAAATAAAAGGGGCATATAAGCAGACAATGAAACCTCTTACAATATTATATGATGTTTCTCAAAAACAGGTTATAGGCTACACATGCATCACCATGTCAGAACAGTAACATAGGTGAAATTAAGAGGTGAAAATAGACCAACTTATTTGGATGAGGCACATGGGCTACTAACAGCTTACCACACAAAATACAGTTGAAGTCAGAAGTTTACATACACTTAGGTTGGAGTCATTAACTTGTTTTTCAACCACTCCACAAATTTCTTCTTAGCCAACTGTACGTTTTGCATGTTGGTTAGGACATCCAACAATTGTTTACAGACAGATTATTTCACTTATAATTCACTGTATCACAATTCCAGTGGTTCAGAAGTTTACATACACTAAGTTGACTGTGCCTTTAAACAGCTTGGAAAATTCCAGAAAATTATGTCATGGTTTTAGAAGCTTCTGATAGGCTAATTGACATCACTTGAGTCAATTGGAGGTGTACCTGTGGATGTATTTCATGGCCTACCTTCAAACTCAGTGCCACTTTGCTTGACATCATTGAAAAATCAGGCGGAAAAAGGGTAGACCTCCACAAGTCTGGTTCATCCTTGGGAGCAATTTCCAAAAAATGAAGGTACCATGTTCATCTGTACAAACAATAGTATGCAAGTATAAACACCATGGGACCATGAAGCCGTCATACCGCTCAGGAAGGAGGCGCATTCCGTCTCCTAGAGATGAACGTACTTTGGTGGGAAAAGTGCAACTCAATCTCAGAACAACAGCAAAGGACCTTGTGAAGATGCTGGAGGAAACAGGTACAAAAGTATCTATATCCACAGTAAAACGAGTCCTATATCGACGTAACCTGAAGGGCCACTTAGCAAGGAAGAAGCCACTTCTCCAAAACCGCCATAAAAAAGCCAGACTACAGTTTGTAACTGCGCATGGCAACAAAGATCGTACTTTTGGGTGAAATGTCCTCTGGTCTGATGAAACGAATATAGAACTGTTTGGCCATAATGACCATCGTTATGTTTGGAGGAAAAGGGGGAGGCTTGCAAGCCGAAGAACACCATCCCAACCGTGAAGCACGGTTGTGGCAGCATCATGTTGTGGGGGTGCTTTGCTGCGGAAGGGAATGGTGCACTTCACAAAATGGATAGCATCATGAGGATGGAAAATTGTGTGGATATATTGAAGCAACATCTCAAAACATCAGTTAAAGCTTGGTCGCAAATGTGTCTTCCAAATGGACAATGACCCCAAGCATACTTCCAAAGTTGTGGCAAAATGGCTTAAGGACAACAAAGTCAAGGTATTGGAGTGGCCATCACAAAGCCGTGGGCAGAACTAAAAAAAACAACATTTGTGGGCAGAACTGCAAAAGCATGTGTGAGCAAGAAGGACTATAATCCTGAGTGTTACATCAGCTCTGTCATGAGGAATGGGCCAAAATTCAGCCAACTTATTGTGGGAAGCTTGTGGAAGGCCACCGAAAGCATTTCACCCTTGTTCAACAATTTAAAGGCAATGCTACCAAATAATAATTGAGTGTATGTAAACTTCTGACCCGCTGGGAATGTGATGAAAGAAATAAAAGTGGAAATAAATCATTCTCTCTACTATTATTCTGACATTTCACATTCTTAAAATAAAGTGGTGATCCTAACTGACCTAAAATAGGGTATTTTTTACATGGATTAAATGTCAGGAATTGTGAAAAACTGAGTTTAATTGTATTTGGCTAAGGTGTATGTAAACTTCCGACTTCAACTGTATGTGTCTTTACTATAAAACCCATTAAAAAAACACACATGAGGTCCCGTAAAAAAAAAAAGTGACTCCTCGTATGTTACTGTATAACTCGCACTCTGTAGGGCACTTTCAAGTGAATTTACTGCTGTATGCTAATATATGTTCTGGACACGCCACTGCAAAGCACCACCTGGAGTTTGATAAACGGCATTGGTGCAATCACGAAATCTATTTCTCAGAGAAATTGTATTACTATAAAATAATAACCCTATAATTTTTGGGGCATAGAATTTATTTTATACAGTATTTTTTGCTCATCTTTATTAAAGGTACCAGTAATTATGCACCTGATTGTATGTAACACAATGGCCGTTGTCCACAGTGATATGGAGGTGTGACCATCTCTGAATTGATCCTGTGGATGCATGTAATATGTGCTGTACACTGAGTGTACAAAACGTTAAGAACACCTGCTCTTTCCAAGATGTAGACTGACCAGGTGAATCCAGGTGTGATCCCTATTGATGTCACTTGTTATATCCACTTCAGTCAGTGTACTGTAGATGAAGGGGAGGAAATAGGTTAAAGAAGGATGATTAAACCTTGAGACAATTAAAAGATGGATTATGTATGTGTGGCATTCAGAGGGTGAATGGGCAAGACAAAATATTAAAGTGCCTTTCAACTGGGTATGGTAGTAGGTGCCAGGCGCACCGGTTTGTTTCAAGAACTGCAACGCTGCTGGGGTTTTCACACTCAACGGTTTACCGTGTGTACCAAGAATGGTCCACCTCCCAAAGGACATCCAGCCATCTTGACACAACTGTGGGAAGTTCCTGTGGAACGCTTCCGACATCTTGTAGTCTATGGGGGAGGGGGGCAACTCAATATTAAGAAGGTGTTGTTAATGTTTGTACACTCTGTGTATATTGATGTGGTTTAATGTGTATGAGTGTGTTGGAGGTTAACAGTGTAACTGGAGACAAGTATGTAGGAGACAGGAGTTTACTTTTTTACTTTGCTTATGTAAAATGTATGCACAAAACTAGGTCCTTCTGAATGTTGTAGAATAAAAAGCACTTTCCTAACTCCCAACATTGTATGTGTTTTTGACAGAGTGGGCCAAGGAGGGTAAGTGGTGTACCCTGACGTTTGTGTGACTAAATGAAGTGGAAAGAGATGTTTTTGCTGTTTGAAGCCTAAATGGATGATAATGGACTATAGTGCTCATGTTTCATAATAACTGCTTCATGCTGAGCTCTTCTCACACAGCCTTCTCATACCCCCTCGTGTCTCTTCATCTGTTTGGCTTGTTTGATAAGAAATAGCATGTTACTTTAATAGGTATAATCTACACTGAACAAAAATATAAACGCAACATGTAAAGTGTTGGTCCCATGTTTCATGAGCGGAAATAAAGATCCCAGAAATGTTCCAAATCCCTGTTAGTGAGCATTTCTCCTTTGCCAAGATACTCATCGTTTGCTGATGTCAACGTTGTGAACAGAGTGCCCCATGGTGGTGTGGGGGTTATGGTATGGGCAGGCATAAGCTACGGGAAAATGAACATAATCGCTCTCGTGACTCCTTGTGGCGATCTTGGGTGTCTGCGGGCTGACTCCGGTCGCAGGTGAACGGTATTTCCTCCGACACATTGGTGCGGCTGGCTTCCGGGTTAAGCTGGAGGTTGTTAAGGAGTGCGGTGAGGTGAGTCATGTTTCAGAGAACGTTTGATTCCACCTTCGCCTCTACCGAGACTGTTAGTTAGTTGCAGTGATGAGACAAGATTGAAAAAAGGGGGTAAAATTCTAATTTCTGGAAGCGTGTTCTAGGTCCCGCCAATATCCAGCAACTTTGCACAGCCATTGAAGAGGCGTGGGACAACATTCAACTCTTTGCAAAGGTCGTGCTGCATTAGGCAAATGGTGGTCACACCAGATACTGACTGGTTTTCTGACCGATGCCCTCACCTTTTTTTTAAGGCATTTGCCACCAACAGATGCATATCTGGATTCCCAGTCATGTGAAATCTATAGATTAGGCTGTTAATTAATTTATTTCAATTGACTGATTTCCTTATATAAACTGTAACTAAGTAAAATCTTTGAAATTGTAGCATTTATATGTTTTTTCAGTATATAATCCCTTTTTATTTTCTTCTCTTCTATTCTTTGTTGTCTCTCCTCTCCACAGCATTTAGATTTTGATTGACACCTGTATGGAGATTCACTTCATTAGCCAAGAGCGTATTGAAGCCCTCATCCTGACAGGTTCTGAGTGAGAGCAGCCATTGTTAGTGACTCACTCCAATCTGCTAATTTTCATTAGCTCAGAAGTGAATGGGAAAGCACCACAACTATTAGCATTGGAATTAGCATAGAGAATGGATGGGTAGTGTGTTGTAAATACCCTATCTCTTATCTGGCAGCACACAGCTGTTATGTGTGTGCATGTGTGTGTGGGATTGGGACCCTCATTCAGTGTTAATGTATCAACGCCAGTTATTGTATTCAAAGGGATGAACACGGTCCATTTGAAACAGAATTAATCCAACCTTCTGTTCTGCTTGTGCGGCTATCAAGTTGTATTAAGCGCGCATCAATGTACCCTTAGTGGTTGCTGGTGTTACCTTATGTGGGCAGCATGTAAACAATCAGTCTTCTTCTCCTTCTATCCTCCTTTCCTTCTTCTCTAAACTTTCACAGTGTCCTCACCACTGCACACTACCATGGTTTGTCATACATTGTCAGAGCCTTATCCAGTTGAAGCACCCAGGGCTTTAACAATAACACTAGGAATGGATCGCTCTCCGAGTCCCAGCTGTTCACTAGGCATTTCCCATCATATATCTCTCCTCCTTTCTCATTAACCCAGCCCACCTCTCTCTCTCTCTATCTCTCCACTCCAGGAACAAAAGGAGGATGCTTCTCTGCTCACCCTAATCTTCTCTACTTACACTGCTATTGTTTTCATTAGCTCATCTTTCCTCATCTCTCCAGACAAGTTTCTTTCTTTCCCAGATGTTTTTATTTTTCTGTGAATTGGATGGAGGCAAACGGAAGCAAATAAAAGGAGCACTGTGGAGAAAGGTGCTGCACTGATCGCCCCTGGGTGATACTATCATATAGGAGACATAAGCATGAGTCGGGGTGTGTGCGCACCTCATCCCCCTGCACTCTGATAGCTTCAATATGGCTCACACTCCTCCACTCTTTCTATTTTTTAACCTTTATTTAACCAGGGAAGACATTGGGATTGACACGTTTTTTTCAAGTGAGCCCATGTAGTCTCTCTATAGACTGCCTCGTCACTTACGCTTGGGGAGATGGAGTCCTAATTTATGCATGAAACAATCAAGTGGGATCAGATGAGGATTTTAATTAGCCACAGGACCAGTACGAATTACTCCTACAGGGTTTCCCATGTCCGCTGGCAGGGGCAGATGGATGCCACTAATACAATAACACTCCTACAGTAGTGCTATTTACTTATTATGAATCACTACTCATAGACAAGGCTGGAAGGGACAGTATGTTAGTCATAGTATGTTAGATGTTTGTTTAGCATGAGAAAATCCCCCCCTCCCTCTCTTCCCCTTTCCGCCCCTACCTCCTCCCACTCCCCATCTCCTCTCCTCTCTCTGCTTCTCCTCTCCTCTCTCTGATAATGATCCAGCTAATAACACAGGCAGACATAAAATGGTTTGCTATGAAGTCCTCATAGTCACTTCCTTAGGGATTTCCTGCTTTACCGTCACTTGAGAAGAGCTGAATTTCTATCCGTTACTTTAATGTTGCTTTTTAGATAACGTTTCAAGGCAAGCTTAGCTAAGAATTCTCTCTCTCTCCGTATCTGTTTGAGCTGGGTTAAAGCGGCGATAAGCAGTAGAAGCAATAACAAAGCGCAATCCCTGCCCCTATTTCGGGAAAAAGCTGAGGGATGGGGCTGGAGAAATGTTAACTGTCTCAAATTCATAGACAGATATATGGATGCAAGGCCTGACCATCCATGATATCAGCTTTATTGTTTTAACTATGTTTTGAGGCTATACAGTGTTTGTTTACATTTACTGTGTTTACCAACATTGGTTTACAAACAAGCTTATATTTTGGGTACTGATGAGGGTACAACAGTTGAACTAAGTTCATGAGTTATTTATAAGTGATATTCTTTAAGAACAAATTGGTACATATCATTAATTTATTAGTGAAAAAATTGATGTCGCAACTGCTGATTGCCCCTTTAAGGTCAAAACGGGCTGACTAGTTTTCCTGGAACATGCATCGCCAGGGGCAACACCTGGAGCCAATGGGGTGATGTTTCACTCTTACCTCACTGTGCACACTCATCGGTGATTGGTGCAGAAGCTTCAGCTGACCTTTAGCGAGAGTCCTCTGCATTGTAATGGGAATAATTAGATTGTATCTCCACTGATTTACAGTCTCTGAGTTATATGGAAATGACTGAGTAATATTTCATTTCAGACTAGGATACATTTCTCTACTCTTTTTTTTCTCTCTTTATCCATCTCCTTCCCCTGTTTTCTGGCTGTCCTCACACTCTGAGCGAGTTGGAAACTCTCAGTGTGTGGGTGTGTGTGTGTTTGAGGAGAGATCCATAATTCAGGCTGGTAGGCCAGTCTGTCTGTCTCCCTCTTGGCACAGAGAGCTGGACCAGATATGACTCCAATACACCACTGTCTCACCTCCTCTTCTCCTTGAATACTTGACTCCCTGTTCCTTTCTCTGAATATTAAACTGTCTCCTCTCCACTGACTTCTGCAGCGTACCAATGCTCTTAAATATTGAGTGGTACATCTTGGCACTGAATTATACTGAGGGAAAAAATAGTTGAATTAATGTAACATGAGTTACATTACAATTCAGTGAAGTTAAAACATGATATGTTCGATGCAGGATAGCCCAGTATAATGTGCACATTGACTTACACTAGCAGATGTAACTTTTTACCCCTACACAAATATTCTTTAAGAAATGCGCTCAATGGCTTCTGGGTTAAGCGAGCAATGTGTCGAGAAGCAGTGCGGCATGGTGGGGGTCGTGTTTCAGAGGACACATGGCTCTCAACATTCGCCTCTCCCGAGTCCGTACGAGAGTTGCAACGATGGGACAAGACTGTAACAACCAATTGGATATCACGAAATTGGGTTGAAAAACATATATATAATAAGAAATGGGCTCAAACACATTCATAGCATGCATGCAAAACGAAGCGTAAATGAGTGATTTAACACTACATTTGTGATTTAACTCGGGGGGAAAGATGCAAGCATCCCTCTGCTCCTCCCTTATTCCTCCCTCCTCTCATCCTCCCTCTCCCCTCCCAGACTCTATCTGCCCTAACATGAGGCAACAGTGCCGTACTTCAGGCATCACTCCCCACCCACCCCTTCCTCTCCCAGCAGTAGACCCAGGCTGTGTGTGTCTGTGTGTACTAGAGAGTAGCACAAAGCCCGACCAGGGCCCTATCCATCCATACCCGCCTCATGGCTCCTAGCCTGACCTGAACCACAGCCAACACAGGCAGAGTGGCTCAGAGCTGGGGAGAGGAGAGCACAGAACCCCTGGTCTGGTTCTCCCCCTCCCTCACAATGAGTAAACAAGCTTCTTCAGGTCTGCTGCACTAACATGTGTCTGCGGGCTGTGCAGTGCACTCCACATTGCGTCACAGGGTGACAAGTCCAATGGTTCCTTACAGTACCTGATCTATTCAAATACAGGAGGTGGTGGAGAGGGCAAGATGATGTGTGAGCTACAGCGCACGGCACGCACAGCACACATCAGCACTGTGTGCGCTCATCTGTTGAACCTGTTTTTTGTCTTGACTTCTTGGGATTAGAAAATTATCTCTATTTAAATTGTTTCTTCAGGCACCAAGGGCAAGGAGTGGTTTCAACTTGCCTGCTTGCTTGAGCTATGATAATCAGAACATTATTGTGTTTACTAAAGTTCATTAAGCCAATGGTTTATGGTGTGTGTGTGTGTGTGTGTGTGTGTGTCTATGCTAGCGTGTGGTAAATTAATAATTACTCTCCTCTTGCTTTTACCTTCCAGGACCCAGATTAATTTCACAGTGGCAATTGATTTCACCGCTTCAAACGGTGAGCAACACTCAACACTTCTCGTAATGCTCGACCAGGGCTGTTTAAATGTATGCATATGGGGTGATCTGTAATAGCCCTACTCCATTATTGCAGGGCAGGCTAAAACCTAATGCTGTAAAAGAGATGATAGCTTAGTGGTGATAACAGGAATGAATGTGCCTCTCTTGTATATTTTAATGTGTACCTGTTATAGCAAGGCTGGAAGGAAATGACCCGTCTCTTAGACTTCATAGTGAGGTTGACTGGGACTACCATATCTCTTAGATAACAGCAGATTGTTCAACTCAAACGTAGACCCACTGATAACTCATGAGCGTAGGGTTATTGCTTCCTTGTTTTTATTTGACGAGGTCCAATATATGATGTGCTGGAGCTGATGTTATGGATGTGTGTCCAATAGGGCCGTTAAAAGATCTAAAGTTCATGTCACTATACTCATAACCACTACAGCCAGTGTGCTATAAAGTGAAATGATTTCCCATGCTCAAGTTTGTCATGTAGTTATGCATGTCACTCATACTGTACCCACGACCCAGAGTCTTATATAGAGGGAAAGGCAGGGAAAGAGATCTAACACGGTCTAAGGTGAAATGGTGTATTATGCTGTCTAAAAATATCAGCCTTTTGGTTGAACACTCAACTACCTTTCTGGGCAAAAGTATGGGCAAAATTCAGATAACACTGTATTCCACATATAATGCACCACTTTCTACCATAAACAGCATGGGCTAGCAGTGCACTAAATGGGGAATGGAGTTAGATTTGAGACACAGCCGTTCCTTTCTATATCTGGCTCTGTTGTTCCATTATTGTACCTTGTTATTACTGTCCCATTATTTACCATTACTGTACCTGTTTCCCAGGCAACCCAGCCCAGCCCACCTCCCTCCACTACATGAGTCCTTACCAGATGAATGCCTACGCCATGGCCCTGAAGGCTGTAGGGGAGATCATCCAGGACTACGACAGTGATAAGATGTTCCCTGCTTTGGGCTTCGGAGCCAAGCTGCCCCCCGACGGACGGGTCTCACATGAGTTCGCCCTGGTGAGTGACCTCTAACCCCCTAAACCCTGATAAGATAATCCCTGCTCTTGGCTTCAGAGAGGTTGGACGGGTACCCCAACACCAGAGTTGTTCAGTCCTGGCTCGGTTGGTTAAATTGTGGGTTTGCTCCCTGCATGGAGCACATGTACTTAATGCGTTTGCCGTGGTTACGGGCTTGTTTTATTTATATCTGGTTAAAAGCTGCAGATGCACCAATCGAAACGTAAGCAATTAGACAAGTGAAAGAGCGACAAAACCCTAACAAACTCCACCTATCTGGCACTCCAGGCAGGCTCAAAGTTTCAATGTCTATTTAGTGGCTGTATTGTAGAGGCTTAGGATGCCAAGTCATAAAACAAAATACTGCCACTAAGCTCTATGACTGCCAAGGAGAACAGTAACTGTCCTCTCTGTAAAGAAAAACATTGATCACAGACAGCCCTCCCTCCCATGCCCTCACTCTCCCTCCATCTTCAGCTCTACAGAGTACTGTAAACAGTAGGATACCACTCAGACAGGAACATGCCTCCAGCATGCTCAGCAGGGATTTCCCATATCTCTGACTGGGCCTAAAGTTGTATTGATGAAAGCTGTGTATTTTATCTTCTTATCTTCTTCTTTATCTTCTTCTTTCCTAGTTCTCCTACTTCATTCCCCTGCTTCAGAATTTAATTAGAAAGATCTTACATTTTTCTTTTTAGATTCTTCTCTATTTTTTAAATGTTATTCTCCTGCTTGACTGGGATTGATGAAAGATGTTTTAACTACCCTCCTTCTCTTTTTGTGTCTTCCAGAATGGCAACCCCCAAAACCCATACTGTGCAGGTATAGATGGAGTGATGGAGGCATATTACCAGAGCCTGAAGTCTGTCTGCCTCTACGGTCCAACCAACTTTTCTCCTGTCATCAACCATGTGGCCAGGTAAGGGGGCTATGAGGAACACAGCTGGACTTGAAACAGCTTTAAGGTCACTTCAGTTTTCGATTCATTTCAGTGAATCTGTGAACCAAATTGAAATTCAATTTATGATTTGAAAATGATATTACCCGCGGTTTTCTATTGTGGAGTCTTTAGAGTCACTCCCTGAACTGACTGGATACACATAGCAGAGTGATAAAAACAGAGGGCGACATCTACAGGTCTTCCTTCATTACATTTCAGATCACATTCCTACCAATGCACACCTAAATCTCCCAGGCATGAGAGAGCCATATGTCTATATAGAGCCATATGTCATGATTCCTGAGTCCTGAGTAGATCAATACTAACTAAGATGGCCTGAACGTGTGTATCGATTCACTGTCCTCTGCGTTCCAATGAGCCATTTGCGACGCAGGCTGTGTGTTGCGATTGAGTCGTTTCCCTGAGAGCAGCAAGACCAACAGAGGAAGTCTGCTGACTAACAGAGAGTTAACTGAGATGGATCAACTTTTAGAAGTGCAAGTAGATGTTTCGGTACATAACTCACAGAGTATTATGCTGTATTAAGTTGGTGACAGTGTTTCGGCCACACGGTAAGACTAACGGACACTTAACCGAGATTCTTCGATTCTTAAGTGTGACTATGCTACTCAGCTCACAAGCACAGCTCACAGAGATAATCTCACAAATAATCAGTGTGACAACATTCCACTGTAGAACTTTAACGTTAATTGAGTCCCATAAAAGGTGCTTCTGAGCTGTTACATAAAACAGTATTTTTTTTTTGTACTTTTGTCACATTCTGTTCTTTAGTTAACCTGTAAACATGTTGTTTGTGTGAGTGAACAATGACTACACAAGTCCTTCCCACACACATACATGTGCGCACACACACACACACACACACACACACACACACACACACACACACACACACACACACACACACACACACACACACACACACACACACACACACACACACACACACACACACACACACACACACACAGAGTCCTTAAGCCTTAATGAGTTTTCCTTAATGAAGTAAAGGTGCTGTCAGAAGACTTGAGATTAACAGATTTGTGTGTGTGTGCATCCACATGCATGTGTGTGTGCCTATTTGTTGTTGCTCGGAAGCCAAGTTAGAAATATTGAGTTGAGGGGTGACAACCCAGTGCAAAATTTGTGTGTGGCTTTCAGAATCCACAATCATTAGTGCCATCCTAGAACTCTACCTTACCCCCTCCCTCCTTTCCTCTCATCTACTCTGTCTCATCTCCTCGTTTCGCCGTGTGCCACTCGCCCCCTCGTTTTAATAATAACCACTCCGTTCCTTCTCTGCCTTGCCTCACGCTCCTCGCAGTTTAATAACTGTTCAATTGACTTCTCTGTCTTCGTCTCTGTATCCGACGCTGCAAGCATCTGATGTTCTGTCTCTGCTCACACCTTACGTGTGTTTGAGAAGCACAGGAAGCAGTTAGAGGCCAGGGCCCATGTTGTGTAAAGTAGGTGCCGGAAATAATATCACTACCCAGCCAGTTCATGCCGGATTTGAAAGGTTACATCTGTAGGAAATAAAGACAATTGTATAATGTAGGGTTTTATGGATAATATAAACAATTGTGTGGCTCACCTATGTACTCTGTGTTTATCTCTGCTGTCTGAAGGTATGCTGCGTCAGTGAATGATGGCTCTCAGTACTTCGTCCTTCTCATCATCACAGATGGAGTCATCTCAGACATGGCCCAGACCAAGGAGTCCATTGTCAACGTAAGAACAACAACAGCTAAGCAATGTTCCCACTTTGGCGAAGACCACATTCACGGTAAACGCTGCATATGTCGGCTCAATCGGAATCTGACCTTTAAATCAATCGGACCTGACCTCAATCAATCGGACCTTTAAATGGACAATTTTCCAAATCTGATCTGAATTTTCCACGATCTAATTGGATCCCGGCCCTAGTCACTAGATGGCCAGTACGGACATCACTGTCTGTATTATCATTGTCAGGTGAGATGAAGTGGGCACAGTAAAAAAAAAATATATATATATATATAGGGAGAGGTAAAGGCTGACTTGGGATCAGTTCCTAGATAAACAAGTAAACAAGACATTCTGAAAAACTCATCATTCTGCAGCCCTGGGGAAACACCTCAGTCAAACTAACTCATCATTCTACAGCCCTGGGGTAACACCTCAGTCAAACTAACTCATCATTCTACAGCCCTGGGGAAACACCTCAGTCAAACTAACTCATCATTCTACAGCCCTGGGGTAACACCTCAGTCAAACTAACTCATCATTCTATAGCCCTGGGGTAACACCTCAGTCAAACTAACTCATCATTCTACAGCCCTGGGGTAACACCTCAGTCAAACTAACTCATCATTCTACAGCCCTGGGGAAACACCTCAGTCAAACTAACTCATCATTCTACAGCCCTGGGGAAACACCTCAGTCAAACTAACTCATCATTCTACAGCCCTCAGTCAAACTAACTCATCATTCTATAAAACACCTCAGTCAAACTAACTCATCATTCTATAGCCCTGGGGTAACACCTCAGTCAAACTAACTCATCATTCTATAGCCCTGGGGAAACACCTCAGTCAAACTAACTCATCATTCTATAGCCCTGGGGAAACACCTCAGTCAAACTAACTCATCATTCTATGGGGAGCCTAACTCATCATTCTATAGCCCTGGGTAACACCTCAGTCAAACTAACTCATCATTCTACAGCCCTCATCATTCTACAGCCCTGGGGAACACACTTCTAACTCATCATTCTACAGCCCTGGGGTAACACCTCAGTCAAACTAACTCATCACTCATAAAGATGGAGAGAGCAGGTGCGGGGTTATGGCACAAACACACACACACACACACACTCAGACACATACACACACACAAGTGTTGGGGGAGTGTGAGTTGAGGGACTTTTATTTATTTATTTTCTCATCCCCAACTTCCGAGAGGTGTTCCTGTCCCACGCAGCCCTCAGGAAGATGCTACATCTCACAGACACACGCCATGAATATTTACACACACAGACACAGCTTGGGGTGAATCAACTTTATTGTATAGGCTGTAGGCTGTATAGGTTCTCAGTCAACATCACTCATAAAACTCATTTCTCAGACTGTCTGACAGAATCCTATGAATATTTATACTGTGTGACAGACTCGACGTTATGTCACAGACATAATGGGAAGAATATGGGACTCAACTTTGTTTCCTCGTGTCCTATCCAGGCATCGTGTCTTCCCATGTCGATTATCATCGTAGGGGTGGGACCAGCAGAATTTGATGGTAAGAAACACACAAACACACACAGATGCACAAATGCACGTACCTGCGTATGCGCACACGCATCACGCACGCACGCACGCACACACACAAACACACACACACACTCCACTGAGCAGATGATGACTAGAGTATCATGTTTCTCCTCAGCGATGATCGAGTTGGACGGGGATGAAGTGAGGATCTCGTCGAGAGGAAGATATGCGGAGAGGGACATTGTTCAGGTACGCCGTGTTCCTTCTGTTTGTTCCACTGCTCGGCTGCCAGATGCATGGAGTCAAATAGGTAGGGTTTTGGGAGCATTAGAATACGCCTCACAAACATCTGGCCCCACTTTGTGACAACTGCTATTGTACAAAGGGCTTTATAAAAATACACTTGATTGCATAGCATAGCTCAGAACAGTCGGACAGAGGCTACAACATACTGTTTATATGCACATAATGATGATCAATGGTAGTAGAATCTAGAAACTAGAAGTACTCGAAAACAAATTGGGAGGAAATCCGAGCGGGGGAATCAACATAATCGCACATAAAAAAGCACAAAAAAGACCTTTACACAGATAGTAGTGATTGTACATTAGAGTTAACATCTGTGTCGTCAGACAGACAGACATCTGGTCTGAGTTCAGATCCTTCCCAACTGCTCTGCTCTCCTTCATCAGGCCAGATGGACAGAAACCCCGCAGAGGGTTTTCCTAATCTCTGTTAACCAAGAGGTCAAATCTTGCATAATTTGGTCAGCTGCTTGATTAACTTCTGTGATCATACATGTTAGAAATTGAGAGTTTCGGCATAATCGAAGTCTCCACCCTCGCAAAAGGAAATTCTCAGCCAAAGCCCCCCCCCTTCCTATCCGTGTGGGCACATGCACGAAGCACTCGAGGCGAAGAAGTTTAAGCACAGCCTTCTCCCAAATCCTGATACATCCAAATAACCTGTGACGCATCCCATTCAGTCCTGTCTACACACAGAATCTGCCCACAGGACATTACCCCAGCCCTGGTGTGGCTTGCCTCCATTCTACATTAGCCCTGATGTGGCTTGCCTCCATTCTACATTAGCCCTGATGTGGCTAGCCTCCAGGCTACATTAGCCCTGATGTGGCTAGCCTCCATGCTATGCTATTGTGCCAAATGGCTAGCCTCCATGCTACATGAGCCCTGATGTGGCTAGCCTCCATGCTATGCTATTGGCCAAATGGCTAGCCTCCATGCTATTCCAAATGGTTAGCCACCATTATATGATAATAGCCTATTAGGCACCGTTTCCTATCAGGGCTTCCCCTGCTCTGTTGGACAACAGAATGGGCTCGTCTCTTCCTCCCTCTCTACTTCCCTTCCTCCTCCTCCTTCTCATCCTCCTCTTTCCCCCTTCCCTCACCTCCCTCCCTCTGTGTGGATGATATGATAGAGGGCTAGATCATTACGCTCCCCCTGCTCATTAGTGAGCCTTGTTAACACAGAGAGAACATCAAGGCTGCTCTGCTGTGGACCTGGCTAGGAGGTCTACACACACACACACACACACACACACACACACACACACACACACACACACACACAGGGTGTGAGTGGGCTAGAAAGAGGTCCGTTCTGCTCTTTCTAGCCCACTCACACCCTCACAATCTGTCAGTCTGGATAGTTAGCTGCCTCTACACACAGACAGGCAGGGCCCCTATGAAAGACACTTCTGTGATAAAACTGTCTCTGCCCCCAGCCTCATTAGTTCAGATATGAAAGCGACTGAGCGTCTAGCAATGCACTGTACATAGCAACAAGAGACGAGGGAAACGAAAGGCTTTTTTTGATAGCTGATTAGCTAGGCCTCTTTCACCTCGCTCTGAATTTGCCAACTGTTATGAATAAATTAATGCTTTACTTGTACTGTGGGTCCAAAAAGTCTCAACACAGGTTTTTCAAAGGTCTTTAGAAATATTTTGCAGAATTCACACATAATGGCCTAACACCTACTATATATTGCCTATACTTTTATTTTTGTACATTATTTTGTATATATTAGAGTATATTTCTCCAGCTCCATTTCTTCTCTCTGTTGGTTTTCCAGTTAGGATTCAGCATTTAGTAGCTAAACAAACCTATATATTAACTGTACTGTCACTAATTCCAGCCCTGTCTTTGTCTTTCTCTTGTCGTCCAGTTTGTCCCGTTCAGAGACTACATAGACCGGACAGGGAACCACATCCTGAGTATGGCCCGTCTAGCCAAGGATGTCCTGGCTGAGATCCCTGACCAGTTCCTCTCCTACATGAGGACCAGAGGCATCAAGCCCTTGCCCACACCCCCTCCCTACACACCCCCAGGGTACCCTGTCCAGAGCCCCGATGGACACCCATTAAATACCCCCCCAGGACACCCCCTGCAGACGCAGATCTGAAGGGTACGGAGATGCCCCATGGTCTCAAACAACACCTCTTCAAATATTTCTTTGTCTCTCTCCTCTCTGCATCACTCAGTGATAGGAGAGGCCTTCTTGGCTTTCTCGCTCTCTCTCTCATTGCACTAATGGAGACTGACTGACTGGCAGAATGTTTTTACCGAGCGGTTCTACTTTGGAACGGGCAGATGGAGTCAATAAGGGCATGTTTACTTTCGTTGTCAAGCGTTCCTTTGTCTGGACTTTCTGTATATCGGCAAATGGAGACACTCTCTGGGACACAGATAGACAGAGTCTGGTCTTCCCAGCTCACCTGGCATGGAATAGCAGAGTTAAGGAAAGGATGAATGGTGGAAGGAAGAATGAAAGGAGGATAGGAAGGAATTTCCTGGGGACTGGCCTTTTCAGGAGCAGAGTGGTGAAAAGGTTATATTGTCTCTGGATGTGGAATCACTTGACTGTTGTACTGGAAATGTATTTCCTTCTCTCTCCCTCTATCTCTGGTCTCTTTCTATCTCTGGTCTCTTTCTATCTCTCTCTACTCTGTCTCTCTATTCTTCCAACTCTCACTCAATGTTTACAGTACATGTTAATGATAATGATTTTTTATCATTGGACACTTTTATATAATATTCGTACTTCTTTCAGTATGAAACTTTGGAATATCAATCGATATTCTCTCTATCTCGCAGCGTGTTGTCTTTGCCACGGGAGTCAGGTTGAGGTTGCAACAGTGCAGGTCCAAGTAGCCACTGTATTGTACTGTACTATGCTATGTGTCCGTTTGCATGAGTGTATCGTCAGAGCATGCATTGTGGTCCTACACTTCCCTGCCTGTCACTGCTCTCAGGCTTTGGGGTTCCATGTTTTTAACTTTTAACTCTGTTGTTGAAGCGCATTCTGCTCCTTTCTAAACTGCCTTGGCGATAGGGTGCCCATGCCAGCCACGCTGCGAGTGCCCACGGGTTTTCTCACTGTGTCGAGAACAACAGTGACTCAACCAACAGCATATTCCCTTCCAATCCATTTAAATAACAACACCTGCTCTCAGATCCAGTTTGAGACAACAGCAGAAGCCCAGTGGTCAAAAACAGTTTGGTTCTTGTTCTTTTGTGTTATTATTACATTTACATTTGAGTCATTTATCAGACGCTCTTATCCAGAGCAACTTACAGGAGCAATTAGGGTTAAGTGCCTTGCTCAAGGGCACGTCGACAGATTTTTCACCGAGTCGGCTCAGAGATTCGAACCAGCGACCTTTCGGTTACTGACCCAATGCTCTTAACCGCTTGTTTGCCTTGGAAGCTGATATTCTTAAGTATATTGTTTTAAGTTGCCTTGTTAAGGTAATTTTATTGTTTTGAGTTGTGCCAATAAATATGTAATATTATTTAATTGTTATAAATGTTAAGCCCTGAATGTGTTGGCCCGAGATGATGGTGTCTGGTGGTTGTTATGACAACGTGTTCTTCCTAAATATTGTAATTCTCATCCCATAATACCAATTAACAAATACCCACTGAGGGCTAGGAGTTTTTCCTCACAGAGGAAAAACTCCTGGCCCATAACCATTATACACAGTCAACCCTCTTTTACTTCTTACAGCCAGGGTATCCTCTTCAATCTGCTGTCTTAATGGGCTTAGAGTTTATATCATCTGCCTTTTAATTATTAATAATACTAATAATTATTATCATTATATAACTATTAGCTAGTGCTTGTATGGAGGTGGTGTGTAATTGATAACTTGATTGGTTGCATATCAATCAATATTCCTTATCAAATTAACAGACATTGCAACACCACATTTATGTGTTTCGCAGTTGTTGCCATTTGTTGCCATTTTCATGTGTGTGCCACTGTCGGTCTGTTACCTGTCTGTCTGTTGCCATATCATTACTGATAGACCGATGCCCTTTGCCACACTTCAACCACATAGCAACACCTCTGTTTCTCTCTCTGTGTAATTCCTCCTCCTGCCTCACTGCAGCTCTGTGGACGCTGCCTCACAGAGTGCAATAGACTGTGTTTCAATGCTTAAATAGGATCGACTCCAAGCCAATAATATTTGGCATGGCAGGAGGAGAGAGGGGTGAGAGAGGGGGATACAGCCCAGTGGGTTATGTCATTGGAGGGTCGTTCCATGTCATTTCATCATTCTATGTCAATGTTAAAGGAATAGTTCACCCAAATTACAAAATTACATATTGGTTTCCGTACCCTGTAGGCAGGCTATGGACAAAGTACGACAGCATCCCATTCTTTGGTTTTGTTCACCTGGCCACTGTTTTGAATTCTAACTTTTTAGCATTTGTCGCACACATCCAATGCAAGTCAATAGTACCTATATTAGCATTTCCGTGCTTCATATCCAAATCATCTGTGATAACGTAATTGATTTGAACACGACGTGTGAAAATGCCAATATATATCCTTTTTCTTGTGTGTTTTGAGGTGGAACGACCCTGGACAGAAGTAGACAAACAGGTCAACCCTCTGATGTAGTCAGAAGAGTACGGGCATTAGTGTTACATGCCTGAGTCAACACAGTGCCAAACCTATACAGAGAGATGTTGGCTAGCCTAGAAAGAGAATAACCTCACTCGGTATATTCAACATGACAGTCTGTCATTTTAACCCATACATTTTACACAACATATATTTGATAAGAAACCTCTGCCTTGTTTAAAAAAAGACATATAGTAGAAACACACTGTATTTTTCTTTTCTCACGACTTTCACTAATGTCTTCTTTCGTTGTGTTTTTCTCACACATTTGAAAGCCTTCCATAATTGGCGCTCTGCGTCTGTAGTTGTAGCCTAGCCTTGAGTCTGTGTATCATATGAAACCCTAGCGAAATCCATATAGTGCACCACGTGGCTCTTGTCAAAATAAATGCATTATGTGGGGAACAGCTAGTGTGTTATATGAAACCCAGCTTGTCTGAGTCTGTGCTGCAGTCTCCCACTGGGCTTGTAGCAGAGCAGAGCAGGAGGTATCATTACGACTTTGGGTCACAGTCTAGAGATCGTTATAGGCTCCCATTAACCACCCACAGGCAACTGACACAGTGTGGATACACACGTGTGTGCGTGCATATACACACGCACACCGCTCACACACAGACACACATACCGCTGAGACCATGGTCACCATCGTGGACTACTGACATTGTCATTTCTTAGTGCTTTCTCAGTTCACACTACTATGGAAAGGATCATTCTTTTCTTTCACTGCTTTGCTAGTGCTACAACTCTTGCCATCTGCTTGCCAAGCTGTGTGTGTGTGTGTGTGTGTGTGTGTGTGTGTGTGTGTGTGTGTGTGTGTGTGTGCCAGAGTTTAACAGACCATGTGAGTTGACACACGTGATCTTTGTTTACTAAAGATATACAAATAATATATTGTATGCTCATCATATCTACTTATAACGGGCACTATGTTTGCATGTACAGTTTTACATGAGATGCACCAGTTCTTTTTGTTATAATTGGGTGTTTTGGAAAAAGAAAATCTATGAAAATAACTGTACAAAATTGCCTTAAAAACGTTCACTGATTTCTTGGAATTTGTGCGATGCCTTCAGATATTGACTTGTTCTCTATTTTGTGTCAGTGTACAATATTTGCTTTTCTAGTGTATATTTTCTTTGCATAACTTCATTTATGGGGGAAAAAATATATTGTATTTTTGGAATCGGTGGTAAATCAGATGAAAGCCTGACTGAAGTTCTGATTGTCTGGTAATCCATATTATAGATGACTATTTCTGTATTAAACTACTGATTTTTAAATAAATATTCTTACTAAACACTAACTTTCTGCTGAAGTGCTTTTCTTTGCATGCATTACTTTCTCAACATTTTACAGAAAATACTTCTCAATAGATCACTCCAGCCTTCTCTTCTCCTCCTGGCTTCCAATGACTGTTTTGTGTGTTGGTGTGACGTTCTAATTGCAGAAGGAGAATATGTTTTTTTGGCCGACTGGCAAATAATTATTACCCTTGGCAGAGGATTCGGGAGGCTGAGGTCCTGAACAGGGACAAAGGATCACAGAGAGTTTGGACACAAAGATCAAATAAATAAATAACTAAGAAAACCATCTGTGTGGGTGGCAAGTATCATGAATAAAATGATAAACATAACATCTTAAGTGTTGGTCCCATGTTTCATGAGCTAAAATGTTGTGCACAAATTTGTTTACATCCCTGTTAGTCAGCATTTCTCCTTTGCCAGGACAATCCATCCACCTGACAGGTGTGGCATATCAAGAAGCAGGATTAAACAGCATGATCATTACACAGTTGCACATTGTGCTGGGGACAATTAAAAGTCCACTCGAAAATGTGCAGTTTTGTCACACAGCACATTGCCATAGATGTCTCACGTTTTGAGGGAGCATGCAATTGTCAGGAATGTCCACCAGAGCTGTTGCCAGATAATTTAATTTTAATTTCTCTACCATAAGCCGCCATCGTTTTAGAGAATTTGGAAGTACGTCCAGCTGGCCTCACAACCGCAGATCATGTGTAACCACGCCAGCCCAGGAACTCCACATCCGGCTTCTTCACCTGTGGCATCCGCTGAGACCAGCAACCCGGACATCTGATGAAACTGTGTGTTTGTACAACCGAAGAATTTCTACAGAAATTGTCTCAGGGAAGCTCATCTGCGGGCTGCTGAAGGTCTACTAATTCAAATGCACCTACCGCCAACAGCTCAGAACGAATGTTAAAAAATAGAAACGCAAGGCTTTATTGTTGTTTTTTACAGAAATGTTTGGTGAGTGACTAGGAATGGCTTGGAGATCGACCAGTCGATTGTGCTCGACCGGTTGGTGACCACTGGTCTAGATGCTTAAATGCGACACGTATGCGTTCACAAGTCGGAGCAAAATTGTTATCTTAAATAAAGAACCATCTTGTTGAAAACCTTTTAATTATGTTTTCAATGCCACTCACTACTAATTAGCTCTATACCTTGAAACTTCCACTCATTATAATCTTTCAATCTGTTCACATGGACACATTGCGTGTCTCCAACATGTTTTTGGTCCGTCCTAAATGTTCTCGTTTGAAGTAGTGTACGCACATCCAGTAACATGCAGGTGCTGTGTAGAGTGAACTGTTGATGGACAGATAGGTACATGTATCTACACACTGTTGATTGCTTCCGTAGTTTTATTGTGCAACATTTTTGACCCGAAGATCTTCGCCCATTCTAAATATTCACCTTTGACCTCAAATCCAAAGTGTTTACACAGGCAGCCCAATTCAGATTTTTTTCCATGTAACGGTTTTTGTAGGTGAAAGAAGGTGTGGACCAAAGCGCAGCGTGGTACGTGCTCATGATTTTAATAATGGAACACTGAAATACAAAATAACAACGTGAATAAACAAAAAAACGAACAGTCCTGTAAGGTGACGAAAAACACTAAACAGAAAATAATCACCCATAAAACACAGGTGGGAAAAGGCTATCTAAGTATGATTCTCAATCGGAGACAACGAACCACACCTGCCTCTGATTGAGAACCATACCAGGCCAAACACATAAACACAACATAGAGAAAAGAACATAGACTACCCACCCCAACTCACACCCTGACCAAACTAAAACAAAGACATAACAAAGGAACTAAGGTCAGAACGTGACATTCCACTAATTGTTTTTTTGACCAGCTGATCTGATTGGTCAAAATACCAATTAATGGTAAAATATCTGAATTGGGCTGCCTGTGTAAATGCAGCCAAACACACACACACACACACACACACACACACACACACACACACACACACACACAGAGAGAGAGAGAGATACACACAAACACACAGCGCTTTAGCCAATTAGCGCTAACAGAGAGTATGTTATTGTCACACACAGCATGTATCTGTAATATTGTTTTTGAGTAGTTGAACAGTAAAGCGTCAGCATGGAGTATCTTCTCGTTAATTAGAGGACTCAACAGATTCCAGCATGTTAATTAACTTATGATGAAAAGCGGTATGTTTAATGAAGTCAACAGCTAGAAAATATATTCTCATTATAGGATACCCTGCGAGCTGCGTTCATTATTTACAGGATGCTGCTATTCCCTGTCATGAAGACGTAATTGTACTTGAACATTTTCATGTGAAGTTTCTTTTCACAGTGTTTGTGATTTAACTCAACTAACTCAACTAATTTGTTGAGTACTATACCTACGTATTCAATAAATCACTTCATGTGATAGTAACTACTCTGGTGTAAACTTATTTACAGCCAGGAGTGAGTAGATTAAGTAATTTAATGGAGGTTGGCTGTGGGAGATTCATAGTAATTACTCAGCATAAAACACATCCAAGTTGTCAAGTAACAACTATCACCTTGGTTGCAGTGTGTCTAAGGGCTGGGTCTGAGTGAGCAATGTCTGGACAGAGTCACAATTGAGCTGCTGGTGTAGCAAAACAAACCACACCCCCTGTCAGTGATTGAGGTTGTTTGTACTTCCTGATGTCAGAGGTCAGGTATGTCCTACCAGTGTAGCGGTAGAAACCCACGTACCATGTCAAGCAGGGATAGGCTTTCTACTTCCTCATAAGTCAGAGGGTAACTCAGGTCAGGGTTGGGGTCGCTCTGTATGCTGTTATTGTCTGTGCTCAGATACCTTTAGCAGTGAAATAAAACACTAACCAAATAAAACCCAAAACGACCAGCTCCACTCCGTCTTTTCACCTCATAAGGACTAATGCAGCCCGTGGCTGAATCAAGTTGCCTACACCTGGACTAGAGGGTGTCAGGCAGGGAGGCACAGCATCACAGTGTGGCAGTCAACTAATGAGACAGAAGCTACAGGCCTTTCTCACAGGTCACTGTCTCTACCAAAGGTGATCTATTATATTGAGAAGACAGTCAAGTGACTGCTCTAACAATGGAAATACATGTCCTCAAAGATGGGAGGCAGGCGGGTGGAGGCGAGATCAAGTGGGACCATTATAGCCAATGAGATAGTTGCGTGAACAACAGGCACAAATAAGTTGTTTTAATCAAAGTTGCTAGAATGCCACATGCATATCAGTACATTTGTAACAGCCTAAACATTATCAAACTTCAATTCGATCAAATAAGGTTCACATAATTTGAAACACTCTCATAGACCTCCATACAAAGAAAATCACGTGAACAGATTTTGGGTGGAGTAAATGTTCTCGCTTCGTCTCTTCCCCTGTCTGTACTCTCTCTCTCTCTCTCTCTTTCTCTCTCCTTTATTCTTTTAAAAGAGCAGAAGAGATTAATGGAAACCTTAACTGAATGAGAGGAGAAGCAGGAAGTGGTTTGACTTCGGCTCGCAGATCTCATAAAGTTCCAAAAGTCAATAGAACTGGATATTCATGTTTTTTAAAATTGATTTATGATGAGGAAACATGCTAGTCTCGTCATGATAGAGCTGTCTGTCTGGTACATTTATGGCATACATACATGCATAGGTGCAAGAGTGCTTAAACACACGTGTTTGCGCACACACAGGGCTATAACTATGACAGATGGCACAATCGAATTGTCCACAAATCTTGTTTGGGTGTCAGTTAGATGACAGTATATCAATCTGTTTTTGACTCCATTGGGAAATATTATCTTCCCTATATCTGTCACTCCCCTTGGTTCTTTCCTCAGGTGTTATTGACTTTGTTTTATGTCAGTGCGTTGTTTGTGTTTCGTGTTTATTGTTTTGTTTATTTACTAAAACAATCACTCCCTGTACTTGCTTCCTGACTCTCAGCGTACTCGTTACAATCTTAATGATATTTATTCTACCAATAATAGACAGAGGAGATTATGAAAAATGGCACTGGAAGGGAAGGCTGCCGTTTTACGGGTTCCGTTTTACGGGTTGCTATTTTGTGTGTCTTTTCACATTGTGTGTAACTTATTTTGTACTGTTCATAATATTGTCTCTTATGACCGAAAACAGCTTCTGGAAATTAGAACAGTGATTACTCACCTCGAACTGGACAAAGATTTTTTCTTTAATGAGTCTAACGCAAAGGATATAATGTTGCCCCCGGGCAAGGACCAAATACCTTTCATTCACATGAAGAAAATAAGGAAATACAGGGGGCGCAGATCAGGTTGCCTTATGAGAATTTGACGGTGAGTGGGTAACCCGCCTTTACCATTCGTTCTACTGGCCAACGTGCAATCATTGGAGAATAAACTGGATGAGCTCCGTTCGAGACTCTCCTACCAATGGGACATTAAAAACTATAATATCTTATGTTTCACCAAGTTGTGGCTTAATGACAACATGGATCATTGCATCGGCAGAACAGAACATCTACTTCTGGTAAGACGAGGGGTGGGGGTGTGTATCTATTTCACAATATGTCTAATATTAGGGTAGTCTCAAGGTATTGCTCGTCTGAGATAGAGTACCTCATGATAAGCTGTAGACCACACAAAAACACAGAGTTTTCATCTATTTTTCCTAGCCGTCTATTAACCACCACAAACCGAAGCTGGCACTAAGACCGCACTCAACGAGCTGTATAAGGCCATAAGCAAACAAGAAACTGCTCATCCAGAGGCCGATGACTTTAATGCAGGCAAACTTAAATCCATTTTACCTCATTTCTACCAGCATGTCATGTGCAACCAGTGCTCTCTGTGTATGATTGTGTGGGCGGAGACAGGTATGCTGGAGTCAGAGTAGATCCCCACCAGCTCCAGCTGCAACCTGCCATTTCCACACTGCCAGATCATAATCTCTGCTCAGTCAGTCTACTGTTCTAGCCGTTTGTTACTATTTAGATCCTGTTATCATGTTGTGCCTGTTTTCCCAAGCTTCCCAGTCCCCTCGTCTGAGTCTGCTCTTAGGTTTCCCTGTTCTACTCCATGTAGCAAAAGGTAAGTCCTATGGGGTAAATCCAGGCGGGGTTGGTTCCCTGCATAACCTATAACTGTCACGCCATGACCTTAGAGTGCCTTTTCATTCTCTATTTTGGTTAGGCCAGGGTGTGACTAGGGCGGGCATTCTAGTTTCTTTATTTCTATGTTTTGGCCGGGTGTGGTTCTCAAGCAGGGACAGCTGTCCATCGTTGTCTCTGATTGGGAATCATACTTAGGCAGCCTTTTTCCCACCTGTGTTTTGTGGGTAGTTGTTTGCTGTATAGTTTATGCACCTTACAGAACTGGATCGGTTTTCCCCTCTTGTTTATTTTGTATGAGTGGTTTGTGATCAAATAAAATCATGAACACTTATCACGCTGCGCTTTTGATCCGATCCTCATTACTACGAGAGTCGTCACAGTAAAGGGGTGAGAGCCTAGTTTCAGTGGCCGTAAAAGTGCAGTGTGTGTGTGAATGGGAGGTTAGTTTTGTGCCCTGTTGGGGTGGTGAACCATGGCAGATTATGTGGAAATAGGAAGACAAGTGTGATAATTTGGTGATGTGTGTTATCAATCATAGGGATATTGGAGGAAATACGGGACAAAGCCATTAAGTCTTCCGTATTCTCCAGTAATAAATTTGCAGACACTATGGTATCGGTTCTAAATACAAGGTATTAAGTGCCGTGACCAATTAACTATTATCCGGGGAAGTGTGTAGTGCTATCTTAGAAATACTTAATAGAAGGTGTGTATTATAGACAGGATGTCACGTCCTGACCTTAGTTCCGTCTCTATTTTGGTTTGGTCAGGGCGTGAGTTGGGGTGGGCATTCTAGGTTTTGTATTTCTGTGTTTGGCCTGGTATGGTTCCCAATCAGAGGCAGCTTGTCATTCGTTGTCTCTGATTGGGAACCATATTTAGGAAGCCTGTTCCCATCTGGTGTTTGTGGGTAGTGGTTTCCTGTTTTGTGACCTGATAGGACTGTTTCGATTTTCGTTGTTTCACTTTGGTTATTTTGTATTCAGTCATATTTCATTCAAATGGACACTTAGAACGCTGCACATTGGTCCTCTTCTCCTTCTCCCTACGACAATTGTTACACAGGAGTGACGTAATCTAAAATTCCCGACGGTGTTCAGGGTGTGTTTAGGGAATAATAACTATTGATATGTTGACAAATGGCTCCGACTCTCCCTGTAATATAGAGCTAGCAGATTTTAATATAGCCATGGTGGCGCTGAAAGAAACGCACGAGCATTCTACCAGTTCGGCAGAAATATGGGAAAAAATTAGCAAATTAGAAAATTGGGCAACATTTTCCTGCTAACGCTGAATTAAAATTAAAATAAAGAGTTCAGGGAGGCAATTATGACTTGGCACAAAAACCAGAATCAAAAGCTCAATATACCAGCCTCTTGATGTCAGCATTCTATCAACATAATGCATCACGATAAACCCGGAGTGAGTACCGGTATGCTACCAGAGAAAGACTGCGAACAGGAGTGCATTGTTGGAATATGCACTTCTGCTTTGATGGCAGGTTTGAACCCTGTGATCAAAACGGTAATTGCGGGGATAGTAGATTTAATTCAAGACGATGTTTTAAGAGTGAAATAATGCTCCGCCCACCTCGCAGATGTGCGAGGGGTTAATAGGTCCATAGAGAAAAGCACAAACTATAGTTTCAATGGCCAAGATAAGACAAAGAAACGTAGCAGAAAAACATCAAAGCGTAAGGAGATAGTCCCACCTCTAAAACAAGGAGCTATCGGGCATTGGAAGAATGAGTGTACGGTGATACTGGAACCTACTGCATTCAAAGGAAATGCCGCTATAGAAGAGTTTGCATCTCTTTCAAAAGAGCAACAACTAATCGTTTTGAGATTAGCAAGAATGGATCTTTAACCTTTCATATTTTTTTTAATTTGACCTTTATTTAACCAGGTAGGCTAGTTGAGAACAAGTTCTCATTTGCAACTGCGACCTGGCCAAGATAAAGCAAAGCAGTGTGACACAGACAACAACACAGTTACACATGGAGTAAACAATAAACAAGCCAATATCACAAATCAATGACACAGTAGAAAAAATAAAGTCTATATACAGTGTGTGCAAAAGACATGAGGTAGGCATACACCTAGGGGTGTATAGTCTATGTTTTATCGATTAGTGGTTCATAGAGATTACAGTTTCTATATGAAGGAAGACATGAGATCACGCTTTACCTAACATTTTAGTATAGGCCAGGGATTAATTATTGCGGATTCCTTGCAATGAGAAATTGGTCAAATTTGCCACAGGGAAACGTATTTTGGGTTGAAGAATCTAGCCGAAAAACCAGGGGAATGGAATCTAAAGGTAACAAATGTAAATGATATAGCCAAACACTTCTTACAAACTCAGACAGCCTTAGGGGTTATGAGGAATTGGTACAGAGGTTACCAAACCTAAAATTAACTTCACATTATTTTATGTGGTGCGGTGGTTATGAAGAATCTTGGGGGAAAGGAGACCAGTGAATCGTTAGACTCGTTGGAGAGATAATGTAGCCGTGTCTAATGGTAGTACGTGCTAAATAAAGGATGGGGTGGATTAAAACAAACATTTAATGATTGGAGAAAGGACAGTGGATTTACAAATAACAGGTTTGGTTTATAATTAATACTTTTGGATTGCTGATTAAAATGTTGCATAGTGAATGCTAACGAAATGTACACTCTCTTTTCCGAAAGAGGTGGTTTCATTATTTTGCGTTGGAAGGTCCCCGGAGATTGTGGAGGGTGAGCACTTAGTGATATTCGGCAGTTTGAGGTATTAACGTATCTGGATTAGGCCATAAACGAGTTCCAGATAATAGGTGATGCCTGTTCACATGTGTGTTCTGGACCTACGGTTCACCAGCACGCACACACCATTTACTGGTTACGAATGTGCATTAGTGGTGTGTTGATACTGTGGGATTTATTGGATGGGGTCTTTTCAATTCCGTTAAATTGGGTATGCAGAAGGATGGAAATGTTTTAAAGCTATTTAAATAGTTTCTGGAGGACAGGGAAAGAAAGGCTGAGGAAACATTTTAATGGTGTCAAATGCCCTGTATACTAAAATGTCTCGTGATAAACCTCACTAGAAATTAACGAAACAGGGGGGATTTAATTATAAAATGAATTTGAAATACCAGTCTCTTCAAATTGTACCATTACGTTAGGATATTATTATTTCCGTCGGGAGTTGTAATTCTACATTTATTAGTTATTCGAATTTGTTTATTTTTGATTTAACATGTTTTTGAATCATGTGTTTGAAAGGGGTAAATGACCAGTTCCCTGAGGTACTTATACAGTGGTACTGTGTTCAGGCTGCATATAGAAAGGGAACTATATGTTGATAAGGGGTGACAGTTACTTCAAATGGATTGTGATATATGTATTGCTGCTTTCATTTTGTGTTTTTGTTTCGATACAAATTTCACCAGATTGGGGAATTCTGCGAGGGGTTAGGGTGCTAACTTCATACTCTGGTAGAACAAGGGAATATGGACTAATTTCGAAAATGGTTTTAGCAGTAACATTATGTTATGCTTTTCTGACATTTGTCGCAGAGATAAAGTTAAGAAATGGTTAATTTCATAATTCGTCATATAGTCAATGTTTGTTAGGCTTCCTGAAACAGAAATTAAATTGTCTAAACTGTTGTTATGATCTGTGCTTTTTTGAGGTTATCATGGAAGGTGACGTCAGATCTTGTCTTAATGCATGGTAGGAATAATTTGACCACATACAGTGTGTGTAAACCTCAAAACCCTCCCTAACCGGCTGAAGAAAGAGCAACAAATGTGTGCAATGAGAGACAGTGATTTTTACCACTCTCATCTGAGTTCGAGTCATAAACCGGGGCCAGTGTGCTGAGAGCGCGTGTGGAGTGAGCGTGTAGAGAGAGAACAGCTCAGGTGAGAGACTCGTGTACGTGGGAGAAACGGAAGTATCTACTTGGATATTAAAATAGGACTGTAAACGATATCTGAAGAAGACATGCAAGAATGATAAAGTGCCGGGTGAAGAAAAGGGGGGTGGTATATGTCCTGCTAACAATTTAGACTAAGAATGTATTGAGATACTGATATTTCATTACCAGGCCACTCATGACAGGAAAACAGGGACAAAGGGGGGCTGTCATGAGAAGATGACCGGCAACAAAAGATTGTTTATAAATGTATGTTCTAACAAGGATGATGTGTGCTAAATTGGGAAGCTGGAATTCGAGTCCTAGACTCAAAATAAGCACTTAGAACTGTCATTCTAAATTTCGGTTGGATAATTTATAAAATGTTTTCTTTGTGATTGGGATGCAAAGTGAGGGAATTGAACGATGAGGGGTGGGGGCGCTGCTAACCGAGAGAGTCTCCAGAAACCTTATCTCAAAGTGTCATCCTGAGGTGGTTTGTTAGGGGAATCACTGGATGATAGCTTGGGACAACCATGAACGTTTTTTGTTCTCTTTTGTTTGACCCTGTATTCAGAATTGTTATGTTACATCGCATCAATGGGTGGTGCTAGGTTACTAAACATGTACTTAGTTTCTCTTTCCTTTTAAAGTCGATATGTGTTTAGGTTTCGTGGAACATGAGGTTGTTCAATGTTCCAGAGGAGGGAATGATGTATATTGACTAACGGATTTGAGAATGTGTTAGTATGTTTATAAATGTAGAAAATGCATTAGGAGTAGTGACTAGTGTGTTCTGGGTTAGATGTAATGATAGAGGAGTATCGTGTGTTATGGGTTAGATGTAATGATAGAGGAGTATCGTGTGTTATGGGTTAGATGTAATGATAGAGGGGTATAGTGTGTTATGGGTTAGATGTAATGATAGAAGAGTATTGTGTGTTATGGGTTAGATGTAATGATAGAGGGGTATAGTGTGTTATGGGTTAGATGTAATGATAGAGGAGCATCATTCCCAGAGACTGTATATTGTTACAGGAGATAGCTCACAGGTGAGGGAGGACAGCCAACTGTACACAATATGGGGGTTTAGTTGAACATTACACATACCTAGATCATGCTGCGAGTAGAAGAGGTAGTGGTGGTATTTCAGACACTATGGTAAACTTTCAGGACACCTGTGACTCAGAGTTTTGTTAGGCTGGATATTATTCCCAACTCATTCATTTTTCTCCAATTTCTAACAGCCGGCGAACATTTGACAGATTACATGCAGGAGGTATTCTCACGGCAGTCGCTGTAATGACAGTAACTGAAGGAGCTGTAGGGACAGTAACTAAAGGAGCTGTAGGGACAGTAACTGAAGGAGCAGTACTAGTAGCGTAGAATGCTATATTGACAGCATGGAATTGGACTACTGTGCAAATGAGGGGTATTGTGAGACTATAGTAATGGGCCATGTTTGTAGTAGCAGGGGTTACTTTAGTAGCATTGTTGGGATACCAGTTTATGATGACTCATGCCACATGGATTGGTTACTGGTAACTGGGAGACCGATGGGAGTACAGGGGATGCGGTTATTTACAGTGGGGCAAAATAGCAACAGCCCCAAAACATCACTGCTCTAGAGGAGATCTGCATGGAGGAATGGGCCAAAATACCAGCAACAGTGTGTGAAAACCTTGTGAAGACTTACAGAAAACATTTGACCTCTGTCATTGCCAACAAAGGGTATATAACAAAGTATTGAGATAAACCTTTGTTATTGACCAAATACTTATTTTCCACCATAATTTGCAAAAAAATTCATTAAAAATCCTACAATGTGATTTTCTGGATTTTTTTTTCTCATTTTGTCTGTCATAGTTGAAGTGTACCTATGATGAAAATTACAGGCCTCTCTCATCTTTTTAAGTGGGAGAACTTGCACAATTGGTGGCTGACTAAATACTTTTTTGCCCCACTGTAAATGTCAAAAATTAGTGATCTTGTCATAGGAGGAGAGTTCATGTAGTCAGGAAATGACCCATGTGTTGCAGTGTGTATATCCTCAGGTGAAAGCAGAGATAACCAAGGGCATGGGCTGAATTCTGAAGATTGAGTGTACATCAAGAGACACCAGGCAGGGGTGTGGGACAGCGTTGGTTTGGGCTACACACACTACTCCGTACGCTACCTGCAGCGATAAAGATTGTCATGACTCTCCTTGGAGGGTGCATAGTTCTCACGTGAAGTGAGGTTCAGCTGCATAATGGGTGAGTGAAGACACCATGACAGAGGAAGCGATGTGAGAGAGAGAGACTAGATTCCACTGTAAGACATACAGATGGGTTGGGTCTGGGAGTTACTTCTGCCTTAATGCAAGAATAGAAGGCACTTAGCTCCTCTGGTAGGCTCGAGTTACTGGGTTTCCCTTTGTAATCTCTGATAGTTTGCAAGCTCTGCCACATCCATCGAGTGTCAGAGCAGGGCATAGTAGGATTCGATTTTTGTTTGCTTTTAGCTCAGTGCGGATGTTGCCTGTAATCCTTGGCTTCTGTTTGGGGTATGTATGTATGGTCACTGTGGGGAAGACGTTGTGGATGCACTTATTAATGAAGCCGGTGACTGACGTGATAAACTTACAGTCCTGTAGCTTAACATCTGCTTCATCGTACCACTTCCTTATTGAGCGGAAGTGGTTTATGCTTGTAAGCAGGAGGATGGAGTTGTGGTCTGATTTGCCAAAGCGAGGGTGGGCCTTGTACGCATTTCTATGTGTGGAATAAAGGTCCTGTAGAGATTTCCACCTCTAGTTGCACAGGTGACAAACAGATCACCGGCCACTAGAAACGCCGCCTATGACTGTGCATTTTCTTGTCTGCATATGGCTCGTTGAGTGCGGTCTTAGTGCCAGCATCAGTTTGTGGTGGTAAGTAGACAGCTACAAAAAATAAAGATAAAAACTCTCTTGGTAAATAGTATGGTCTGCAGCTTACTATAAGATGTTCTAACTCAGGCGAGCAAAAACTTGAGACTTCCTTAACATTAGAAATCAACATGGGAAACTGATTGGATTTGAAAAAATGTATCACCCAACGCTTAACCTAAATTTAATTACATGGTGATATGACAACTCATCCAAATGTAAATACAAACTATATGTTGGATTGACGTCAGTGGGTCTCCCCTGGAGTAAAGGCTTTATTTACTATAAAGCTTGTTAGCCTGTAATTTCCCTCAGGTTGCTAGAGGCCAACTGACACCATATTGCTGGTCAATCCCTCTTTGTGATGGCTAACAATATATAATAGCTAGGCCAAGGTGTCAAGTTGGTGTATTCCTTACTGCATTGCCTGTAAATAGGGATTTTGTTATATGGTAATTGATGCAACATATTTTTTATCTCGATTATTTCAAAGATACTGTAATGTATAGGCTGTTTTTAAAACAATAGTACAAGACACCAGAACCAAACTAAACCAGAAAACCCATGAGTGATTTCAGCTAGAAAAAAAGCAGAGGAGCCATGTGTAACTTTATGGGAGGTGGACTAGAGAGACTCACCAGGTGTGAATAGCTCTCCTCTCCATCCAGCTCTCCTCTCCACACATCTGTGTGTGTGCGTGCGTGCGTGTGTGCGTGCGTGCGCGTGTGTGTGTGTGTGTGTGCGTGTGTGCATGCCTGTCTGCTTGCCTGAGTTCCTGTGCACGTGTGAGTGTAAGTCCATCAGTGTGTGTGTGTAGTTGTGATCTGTCTTGTTGCAGGCATGCATGCTCTGCACAGTCCACTGCACCAGAGAGAGAGAGGGGTAGATGCTATAAATACATTTACTAGTTATCTCCCGGCTGTATGACAAAGGGCTCTATTCAATCAGATCCGCTTTAGCCGACATCCGCATAGCGGAGGTGGAACTGCATTAGAGCTGTCAAATCCACAAGTGGCTCCCATCATTACACCTAAAGTAGACAATGGCTGCACAGTCACATTAAGAGGAATCCCATGCAGCCTTGTTTACAAGTTGAACACTGGAATGTGAGATGTAATCTACACCTCGATTAGGATAGTAGAAACTCTGATTATTTTGATGAATGTTTTAAAAATTTGAGCGGAATTATTTCTATATACAATGCCTTCGGAAAGTATTCAGACCCCTTGACTTTTTCCACATTTTGATTCGTTACAGCCTAATTCTAAAATGGATTTAAATAAATAATTTTCCTTACCAATCTACACACAATAACCCATAATGACAAAGCGAAAACAAAAAATAAATAACAGAAATACCTTATTTACATAAGTATTCGAAAATTAGACTCGAAAATTAGCTCAGGTGCATCCTGTTTCCATTGATCATCCTTGAGATGTTTCTACAACCTGATTGGAGTCCACATGTGGTAAACTAAATTGATTGGACATTATTTTGAAAGGCACACATCTGTCTATATAAGGTCCCACATTTGACAGTGCATGTCAGAGAAAAAACCAAGCCATGAGGTCGAAGGAATTGTCCAAGCATCATGTCTGGAGGAAACTTGGCACTATACCTATGGTAAAGCAGGGTCATGCTGTAGGGATTTTCTTTTCAGTGGTAGGGACTGGGAGACCAGTCAGGATCAAAGCAAAGATGAGCGGAGCAATGTACAGAGAGATCCTTGATGAAAACCTGCTCAGGACCTCAGACTGGGGTGAAGTTCACCTTCCAACAGGACAACGACCCTAAGCACACAGCCCAAAAAATGTAGGAGTGGCTTTGGGACAAGTCTCTGAATGTTCTTGAGTGACCCAGCCACAGTCCGGACTTGAATCTGATCAAACAACTCTGGAGAGACCTGAAAATAGCTGTGCAGCAATGCTCCACATCCAATCTGACAGAGCTTGAGAGGATCTGCAAAGAAGAATGGAAGAAACTCCCCAAATATAGGTGTGCCAAGCTTGTAGCAACATACCCAACAAGACTCTGCCGTAATCACTGCCAAAGGTGCTTGAACAAACTGAGTAAAGGTTCTGAATATTTATGTAAATATGATATTTCAGTTTTATATTTTGAATAAATTAGCAAAAATGTCAAAATAATGTTTTTGCTTTGTCCTTATGTGGTATTGTGTGTAGATTGGGGGGGGGGGGGAAACAATTTAATCAATTTTAGACTAAGGCTGTGACATAAGAAAATGTGGAAAAGTCAAGGGGTCTGAGTACTTTCCGAAGGCACTGTAGCCTACACTTTCTTGCTCTGACCTTCTAACTCGAGTTGGGCAGGTATGGCTTACCGACAACGATGCAAGAGCAACGGCTCACCGATGTGACGGCTCCAACACAGTTCCACCTCTAACACCGCCAAAACATCCGCTGTGCTGCTATCGCCAGCTAATGATTGATCTGATTGAATCAAGGCCCGAGTTTCTGCTCCAGAGACACAAATCAGACAGACTCACACACAGGGGCCCTGATCAACGAATGAATATTAAATATCCAGGAGGCTATTTATAGAAACGGGGAGTTTTTCCTAGCCAATGTGCTTCTACATCTGCATTGCCTGCTCTTTGGAGCTATAGGCAAGGTTTCTGTATAAGCACGTTGTGACATCTGCTGATGTGAAAAGGGATTTATAAATACATGTGATTAAATTGGATTGAGGGAGAGTCCTCAAGTGAGCGTTACTATCCATATGAGACTGTGTCATGTGTCTTTGAAAGGGTAAGGAGTTAAGTTAACTCTCTGTATATGGCAGAATTTTCCTTCCCTGAGAACCAGTGCTGAAAATAATTTGTTGCAATAGTATGAATGTGAGTTAGAGCCTGTGTGTGTGTGCGTCTGTCTGTTCCATATCTAGCTGGTCAGTGCTCTCTTTATCTTCCAATTGTCTGCATGTCCAAAACCCACCACACGCACATTCTCACATGGGGCTTATTGTACGGCTTAGTTTAATTAAATTCAAATCTGTGCTCGAGGGTGCTATCTATCGCTGGGTCTCTCTTTCTCTCTCTCTCTCCCTTTATCTCTTTCCCTCTCGCTCGCTCTCTCGCACCCTGTGTATGTTTATCTGCGTGTGTGTTCTTGTGTGTGTGTGGTCTCTACGGTGCTATCTCTCGCTACATGGGTCTCATCTGGGAGTAAAACCAGCTGCCTCCGGCCTGGCCTCTGCCCTCCTGGCCCAGTGTGCTTGAGCCTAGGTTAATGTTCTGTAGACTGCCTGGGACCTAAGAGTGGAGGCGGGGTACTGGAGGGACTGTGGAGGGTGGGGACTCTGGGGTTTGCAGAGACCTTATGGGGACTGAGGAGTAGCCCACTGGCGGCACACTAGTTGAATAAACGTTGTTTCAATGTAATTTGTCAACATATTGTGACATGGAATCTATGTGGAAAACTGTTGTTAAAGGGTGAAATTTCAACCACAGGCTTGTCATCATGGTAACCAATTTTCAAACATAGACAAACATTGTATAAAATATGTTGAATTTGTACCTTTGAAACAACATCAGATCTTCAACGTTATATCCACTACCAGAAAAAACATATCAATAGGCTGGGCAGCACCTTCTACCAGAGAGTTAATCTGTCTACAGCTATCCATTTGGTCTCCCAACCAGTGTTTTGACAAACACCAGCCCTGCTTAAGCATTGATCTTTGTCAATAACTACTACCTATGTGCTATCGTGAGAATAATTATTGAGAGATCTCTTAATAACTAAATAGATTCACTGTTGCTATCAGTCGTTCCAAAGGATTGGTTTAACAGAGCAAATGGAATGTAACCATACTTGAAAGTAATATATCATCAATGGTACTATTTAGGCCTATATAGCATTTGTGAAGTCATCATGCTATTGTTTAAAATTCAACCCAAGGTTCAACTAAAATTAACCAATACATTTAGGTCTAGGGTTTCAAGCTGTTTTTATTTCAAATGTAATCTTCAAGTTAATATTGAATATGGTGGATTCACGTTTCCATCTCAACCAACAATCTAAGTTAAAATGCACTTTATTAAATCAAGGTTGACATGATTTAGTCCTATTCTTTAACTTAGATTGTTGGTTGAGATGGAAATGTGAATCCACCATATTAATTATTAACTTGAAGATTACATTTGAAATAATGTTATTTGTAGACAAATTCGAATGAAAGTCTGACTAAATCAGTGGCACAAAAGATGCATCTCCTTCTATTTAGGAGCGTTGACAACCAAACAAAATTCAATATCACTTTTGCAATACAGTAAATAGCCTATTAACAACAAGTTAAATGTTGGATTCACGTCTTCAACTAAACCAAAAATAAAAAGTAAAGAATAGGCTCAGATGCAACTCTCCATTAGATCTGTATAAAATGTTGATGTTTGGTTGCGTTGTCAACCAAACACAATTCAATATTACTTTTTTAATACAATAAATAGCCAAAAGTTAAGGCTATCTCATTAACTAATTTAACAGTAGTTTTTCATATATTTATATAAAAAACACTACCTGACCAAAAGTATGTGGACAGCTGCATGTCGCACATCTCATTCTAAAATCATGGACATTAATATGGAGTTAGTCCCCCCATTTGCTAATATAACAGACTCCACTCTTCTGGGAAGACTTTCCACTAGATGATGGAACATTGCTGCGGAGACTTGCTTCCATTAAGACACAAGAGCATTAGCGATGTCGGGCACTGATGTTGGGCGATTAGGCCTGGCTCGCAGTCATACACCTTAGCCAAATACATTTTTCACAATTCCTGACATTTAATCCTAGTAAAACGTCCCTGTCTTAGGTCAGTTAGGATCACCACTTTATTTTAAAAATGTGAAATGTCAGAATAATAGTAGAGAATGATATATTTTAGCTTTTATTTATTTCATCACATTCCCAGGGGGTCAGAAGTTTACATACACTCAATTAGTATTTGGCAGCATTGCCTTTAAATTGTTTAATTTGGGTCAAATGTTTTGTGTAGCCTTCCACAAGCTTCCCACAATAAGTTGGGTGAATTTTGGCCCATTCCTCCTGACAGAGCTGGTGTAACTGAGTCAGGTTTGTAGGACTCCTTGCTTGCACACACTTTTTTAGTTCTGTCCACAAATGTTCTATAGGATTGAGGTCAGGGCTTTGTGATGGCCACTCCAATACCTTGACTTTGTTGTCCTTAAGCCATTTTGCCACAACTTTGGAAGTATGCTTGGGGTCATTGTCCATTTGGAAGACCCATTTGCGACCAAGCTTCAACTTCCTGACTAATGTCTTGAGATGTTGCTTCAATATATCCACATAATTTTCCACCCTCATGATGCCATCTATTTTGTAAAGTGCACCATTCCCTCCTGTAGCAAAGCACCCCCAAAACATGATGCTACCACCACCGTGCTTCATGGTTGGGATGGTGTTCTTCGGCTCGCAAGCCTCCCCCTTTTTCCTCCAAACATAACAATGGTCATTATGGTCAAACAGTTCTATTATTGTTTCATCAGACCAGAGGACATTTCTCCAAAAAGTACCATCTTTGTCCCCAGGTGCATTTGCAAACCGTAGTCTGGCTTTTTTATGGCGATTCTGGAGCAGTGGCTTCTTCCTTGCTGAGCAGCCTTTCAGGTTATGTTGATACAAGACTCGTTTTACTATGGAAACCTTTGATACTTTTGTACCTGTTTCCTCCAGCATCTTCACAAGGTCAGGTCCTTTGCTGTTGTTCTGGGATTGATTTGCAATTTTCGCACCAAAGTACGTTCATCTCCAGAAGACAGAATGGGTCTCCTTCCTGAGTGGTATGACGGTTGCGTGATCCCATGGTGTTTATATTTGCATACTATTTTTTGTACAGATGAACCTGTTACCTTCAGGCGTTTGGAAATTGCTCCCAAGGATGAACCGGAGGTCTACAATTTTTTTCTGAGGTCTTGGCTGATTTCTTTTGATTTCCCCATGATGTCAAGTGAAAAGGCACTACATTTTAAGGTAGGCCTTGAAATACATCATCAGGTACACCTCTGACTGACCCAAATGATGTCAATTAGTCTATCAGAAGTTTCTAAAGCCATGACATAATTTTCTGGAATTTTCCAAGCTGTTCAAAGGCACAGTCAACTTCTGACCCACTGGAATTGTGATACAGTGAAATATAAGTGAAATAATCTGTCTGTAAACAATTGTTGGAAAATGACTTGTGTCATGCACAAAGTAAATGTCCTAACCGATTTGCCAAAACTATAGTTTGCTAACAAGACATTTGTGGAGTGGTTGAAAAACAAGTTTTAATAACTCCAACCTAAGTGTATGTAAACTTCTGACTTCAACTATACATATCCATTTCAGGGTTGTTCTTTATTTTGGCTATTTTCTACATGTAGAATAATAGTGAAGACATCAACTCTATGAAATAACACATATGGAATCATGTAGTAATCATGTAGTAAGTAAAATCATGTAAAAAAAGCATGTAGTATGCAAAATATGTTTTACATTTTAGATTCCTCAAAGTAGCCACCCTTTGCCTTGATGACAGCTTTGCATTCTCTAAACCAGCTTCATGAGGTAGTCACCTGGAATGCTCATCACTAATGATCTCAATTGGGTTGTGGTCGGGTGATTGTGGAGGCCAGGTCATCTTATGTTGCACTCCATCACTCTCCTTCTTGGTCAAATATCCCTTACACAGCCTAGAGGTGTTTTTTGGAGCAACAAAAATGAAGGCGTATTGCTGCAGATTGCTGTGGTAGCCATGCTGCTTAAGTGTGCCTTGAATTCTAAAGAAATCACAGACAGCGTCACCAACAAAGCATCCCCACACCATCACACCTCCTCCATGTTTCACAATGGGAACCACACATGCAGAGATCATCTGCTCACCTACTCTGCGTCTCACAAAGATAGGGGGGAAGGACCAAAAATCTCAAATTTGGACTCATCAGACCAAAGGGCAGATTTCCACCAGTCTAATGTCCATTGCTTGTGTTTCTTGGCCCAAACACGTCTCTTCTTCTTATTGGTGTCCTGTAGTAGTGGTTTCTTTGCAGCAATTCGACCATGAAGGCCTGATTCACGCAGTCTGCTCTGAACAGTTGATGTTGAGATGTGTCTGTTACTTGAACTCTGTGTGGTGCAATCTGAGGTGCAGTTAATTGCCGATATCTGAGGCTGATAACTCTAACGAACATCCTCTGCAGCAGAGGTAACTCTGGGTCTCCTTTTTCTGTGTCAGTCCTCATGAGAGCCATTTTCAAAGTTCTTGACATTTTCGGGATTGACTGACCTTCATGTCATAAAATAAAGATGGACTGTCATTTCTCTTTGCTTTATTTGAGCTGTTCTTGCCATAATATGGACTTGATCTTTTACCAAATAGGGATATCTTCTGTATTTGTTTAATTTAACCTTTATTTAAATAGGCAAGTCAGTTAATAAGAACAAATTCTTATTTACAATGATGGCCTACACCGGCCAGACCCTAACCCAGATGACACTGTGCCAATTGTGCGCAGCCCTATGGGACTCCCAATCACAGCCGGTTGTGATACAGCCTGGAATCAAACTAGGGTCTGTAGTGACGCCTCTAGCACTGAGATGCAGTGCCTTAGACCGCTGTGCCACTCGGGAGCCCAATACCACCCCTATCTTGTTACAGCACAACTGATTGGCTCAACACACACATACATTACACTTCCATGTACACACACACACAAACTCTCTCACACACAAACACTTTCTCACACACACATTTGGCTGGAAGGAGCAGGATGATCAGTTATACTTGATGTCTTAAGTTACTATGCAAGCAGGAGTTGTGCCCTTGATTGATCAACATGATCATGACCACTGGTGTAATGGACACCCCTCCAAAAAAGTAATTCATAAACCTTTATAATTTCCAAATGTACTAGCAAGCTAAGTGTTTGTATCTTGGGCTTTGAGAATGTGACTGAAAAAGTGCCTCAGGTTTAGAAAAAGAAAACATTCAACTGATTTAAAGTAAGAGGATATCTGTGAACAAAGCCACGACAGCCAGTGGTGTAAAGTACTTAAGTCAAAGTACTTTAAGTACTAGGTTTTTGGGGTATCTGTACTTTACTATTAATATTTTTCCAACTTTTACTTTGCTACATTCATAAAGAAAAGAATGTACTTTTTATTTTCTCTGACACCCAAAAGTACTCGTTACATTTTGACAGGAAATTGGTCCAATTCATACACGTATTAAGAGAACATCCCTGGTCATACCTACTGCTTCTGATCTGGCGGACTCACTAAACACAAATGCTTCGTTTATAAATTATGTTTGCGCTCCAAATACTTAAAAGACACATCCTATCCCCTCAGCCCTCAAATTAAGCGGACACTTCTGATGACGGATCATGACGTCTGACGAGTATACACTTGCAGGGCAAGGGGCGAGGGAGGAAGGAATGAGTTTTAAATGGATCACCTTTGGCTGGAAATTCGTCACTCTTTCATGCCGTAATGATTGTGTTTTCAGCCACCGGTAGCTTGTGGGTGTTTTATATGTGCTACATTCATACTACTCCGGCAAAGGCACAGTCCCAAAATACATGGCGCACAGTCTCCTCCCTGCCACAAGAGGATCTTGGACAGGTGGGGGATTGCACTAAACTATACCGGTACAAGATGGAACGTACCGGCAGACACTTATGAAGGCTCAACCAATTCAGGTCCTTGAGCCTGTTGTCCAGACCCCGCACCTGCACTCCCTCCCAGACCACTTCCGAGAAGCCTACTACAGGCGCCGGACTCTCTGCCTTTCTGACCTCCTCGTACAGGTGCCTATGATCTAAACCTACTCGGGCAACTTCAACCTCAGGGTGCGCACGCAGCCACTTGGCCGCATGACCAAAGTGCCACGGCAGCTGTTCCGCCCGAGGACCCGTGTTAGACCACACCATTATGCTTCTCGCCTGATACGAGAAAAATACCCGCAGGAGGTAACCGGACGGGTGTATCACTGGCTGAGCAAGCTCCGTTAACAAGAAAAACAAAAATTGTGTCCAGCTTGAGGGGGAAATGTGGTACCCCCCTACCTCCCTCCCCAATGGGACAGATCATGCATGCCCTGGCGACCCACTCATACCTGCCACTCCACATAAACTGAAAAACAAGCCTCACTAGAGGCCTCCTCAGACAAGCCGGCAATGGGTAGATGTATGCCAAATACAAAAGCGACGGCAAGACATCCACCTTTTAGGACCAGGACTTTGCCCATAAAAGACAAATATCTAGCTTTCCACATTGCTAGCTTCCTCTGTACCACTGCGATACGCATGTTCCAGTTTAGGTCTCAAAATGGACCCCGAGAATCCTCAGGGCCCCCTCACAGAGAGAACCCCCCAGGCATATCCGTTCTACCGCGCCATATTCCGAAAAACTTGACGGAAGACTTTGCATGGTTCAGAACTGCTCCCGACGCTCGAGTGAAATCCCCAAAGATGGCAAGGGACCTTGTCAGGCACGAGTCCTTGCACAACAGCAAGGAAGTGTCGTCGGCGTACTGCGTCATCTTAACACGCAGTCCACCACTTCCAGGGATCAGCAAACCTTCTACCCCTGTGTCTGCCCTAATGGCAGCTCCCAGAGGCTCCATGTACAGAACGATGAGGAGAGCCGAGAGTGGGCACCCCTGCCTGACCCCAGACGAGAGGTCAAAAACGTCACCCAAGTGACTATTTACACTAACTCGGCACCCCGCTCCGACATATAATGTACGAATCCATCCTATAAACTTCTCCCCAAATCCTAATCGACCTAACACTCTGAATAAAAAGGATCTATTCACGCGATCGAAGGCTTTCGCCTGATCTAGCGCTGCTACCATAAAAGGCAGTCCTCTATCTTCAACCCAAGCGATGGAGTCCCTGATTAACTGTAGGTTCCATCTAATAGAGCGGCCCTCTACCCCGCACGTCTGATCCTCATGAACGACGTAGGGAAGGGCTGTGCGCAACCGGTCTGCTAAAACCTTTGCAAGTAGCTTGTAATCTACACACAGCATGGGCAATGGCCGCCAGTTGCCAAGGTCTGTTACTTCCCCCTTCTTATATAAAAGTGACAGCACACCAACAGCCATTGATCCCCCCGGGACCCCTGTCTCAAGGATGGCCTTCAAGACTTCGAGGACCACTGGTCCAAGTATACCCCAAAACTTGAGATAAAACTCAGCCGGCAGCCCATCCATCCCAGGCACCTTCCCTTTTCCCATCCTCCTAAGAGCGCTCTCAACCTCTTCTAGTGAGATCTGGGCCTCCATCACTTCTCTAATGTCCTCCGGCAACCCCTGGACAAGTGTTCTAAAAACACATTTCCCTGCTCTACATCTATTTCCCTTTCCTTAAATAAACCTTGGAAATGATCAGTTGTCACCCTGACCATATCCTCTGGTTCTCTAACTATACTACCATTTTCTTCCCTAACACCATGCATTACCTTCCTACTCTGTCTTGCCCTAACCAACTTAAAGAACATAGCAGAACAAGTCTCATTATGTTCTAGAAAGCCACTATGCGCACGCTCCAGGAAAGCTCGAGCCTTCCGCTCCTGCAACTCCCTGAGCTGCGCCTTTAGGGTTGCGGATCTCTCCCAGTCAAACGACCCGCCGAGGTTGCCTGCCTCGTATTCGAGTTCAATTGACCTTTGGATACGATCCACCTACCTCCTCTCCTCCCTTTTTTTCCTCTTGCAATACCCTATTATAAAAGCCCTAATCCTCACCTTAACTAATTCCCACCACTCTAACACCCCCTCGCACATGGACCGGAGGCCCTCAAGCCTCCTAAAGAAACCATAAAACCTGTCAACAAAAGCCTGCTCCTCCAGCACATCCCGATCTAGCTTCCAGTACCCCTTACCAAAGAGACAGACTGGCGACCCCACCTGCAGGAGCACCCCGTCGTGATCCGAAAAGAAAACAGGCAACAGCCGCCCAGACAACTTACCCAAAGACCTGGGTACAAAAATATAATCGAGCCTCCGCTCAACCCCCCTGGAGTTACGCCATGTAGGACCGTCCATTTTCGGAGTAGTGTGCATACCACCATCTACCAGACCATAGCAAGCCATTAGCCTAGCAATGGCGCCTGCACTGTTATCCCCCCCTCTTCCTAAATCTGTATTAAAATCCCCCCCTATCACTAATTTCCTATTTGTGACACACAGGGGCGTCAGACAGTCCACCATCTCCTTCCTGTCTGCCACCACCTGTGGCCCATACACCACCACTAATCTAAATTTACAATCCCTTATCGTGACATCCACCCCTATAACCCTCCCCTGCATTACCACAAAAGAATCCTCCACTTTTACCACCCTGTGCCCACACAAAATCCCTACCCCGATGAGTGCACCCCCCCTACACCCCAAACCGACTCCCGCTTGTCCCACTCCCTCTTAAATCTACTAACATCCCCTCCATCCCTCAGGTGAACCTCCTGTAAAAAACAAAAATCAAACCCCCACACCCTCCAAATAACTAAAAACCACCCTCCTCTTAACAATATCTCTTAAACCCCTTACATTTAAACTAACAAAAGTAAAATTAGACTCCATGAAAAAATAAAACATGTAATACACTCAAATTGTAAACTCAGACAGAAAAAAAAACAAAAAACAGGAGACTCACCCGATGCTCCCCTGCTCCATATCTACCGGTGAGAACACCATCTGTAATCCCGACATCCCCCCCTCTTCCTCCATCACACCATCCCAGGATGCAGGAATAGTGTTTGGCTCCGGGGTACCCTGCACCCTGGGTCTACCCCCACAATCCTCCCCCTCCCCAGTGTTGCAGCTGGTTTGGAAACAAATTGGGGAGGCTGAGTCCCCAAACAAAAAACTCCCCACCTCCTCCTGTACCCAGTCCTGAGTCTTGTTTGGTGTGTCCCCACCCAAATGAAGTTGAGAGCCTTGGGAAACCAGCAGCAACCCAGAGGTTTCTCCCACCCCATCACTCTCTTGGCCATCCCCTCCCCCTCACTGTCGGCCAATCGCACCCTCCTCTTCATTCTCTTCTTTGGTGATGGCGGCAGTGGAGAGATACCACCCCCCCCCACCCCCGCCAGCTCCTCCATCATACCCCTCATCTCTTCCACCATGTCACTTTCCCCCCAGTCCACTTGCTCTTCCACCGTCTTCTTCTCCACCACTCCTCCCTCGCTTTCTTCTCTCTCATGCTCCTCCACCCGGTTGCCTTCTTCCGCCGCTTTTCCTGGTTCTCCTACTCTCGTGCCTTCCTTTTCCTTCTCTCTTCCATCCGCCGCTTCTTGCTCCTCTTCCTTCCTTGTGGCCTTCCCCTCTGGACTTGTACTCTTGTCATGAGGCGTGCTTCCTTCCCCTCCTCTTCCCCCGCTCCTGCCCCCCCCCCCCAGCCGCAGACGCATATGACCTCTGATGGGCCGGGCACCCCCGCCACAGGTGTGCTGACGAGCCACACCCATGGCATGTCTTAGGCTTGTCACAATCCCTCGCCTCGTGATCCTCAGATCCACAAAATCTGCATTTTCTCATGCTGCACGAGGCGAAAATGTGTCCGTAGGCCATACAGCGCCTGCAAAATGGGGGCTGACGTGCATAAAACAATGTCCCCCTGTCAGCCCCAAGGGAGAACATAGCAGGAGGATGAAGGTAGCCACCATGTCCCTTTGGGTCCTCCCTGAGGAGGGCCTGGAAGCCTCTCCTCCCATTCCAAAACCCAAGGGAGTCTTTGAGGTGCCTAAGCTGAGGAAACGTTATCCATGTATCTCCCCAGAAAAGCCCTCACCTCTTCGTCCTTAACGTAAGGGTTGTAAATGTTGACAGTTACAACCCTAAAGTTATTCTTCGCCAGGCTTGATATTTCGTAGTGGCACATCGGCCTCTCACCTCCCACTGCTCTTGCCCTTCTCAGGATATCATCGTGTTTTTCTTCCGTATATAGCGCGACGTCGTATGCTCCCTCCAACGAGTTGCCTTGGAAACAAAACATGTCCTTCACCGTCAGCTTTAGAATCCCCATCAATATTATCCTTCCAAAAGATTCTCGTCCTAAAGGCTCCAACTCCTTTTCCTTCCAAGAAAAACGAATCGTGTTGGCCAGCCCAATCCCAGGGACCGACCGTGATGATGTATTTAGCACCATCTCCGCAAGGTGAATGGCGCTCGTTCTTTTCTCTTCCAATACAAGAAAAAAAGAAAATCCAAAGTGACCGAGTATGTCTGGTGAACACTAACACAGAGACAGAAACAATCACCCACAAAATACAAAGTGAAACCCAGGCTACCTAAATATGGTTCCCAATCAGAGACAACGAGAATCGCCTGACTCTGATTGAGAACCGCCTCAGGCAGCCAAACCTATGCAACACACACCCCTAATCAGCCACAATCCTAATAACTAAAAAACCCCACTAAGAATTACAACAAACAATAAACCCATGTCACACCCTGGCCTGACCAACTAATAAACTAAAACACAAAATACTAAGACCAAGGCGTGACATGTATGTTGACTTCTCCATTGATGTTGTTTTTCAGTTTTCGAGGGCTTTTCTTAGCGGATGTACAATCGTCGCAAATTTAATTATGGGGAGTTTCAGGCTCCTGAGTGAACATAATTGTACACTTGCAAAGCCGACTGAAAACTAAGCCTGAAAATTAAGGGCTTACGTTGCAAACTTCCCTTGCTTTGCTAATCATTTGGACCACCCGCCAAGATGGTAACAAGGATTCCCCCAAGGGCATAAGGACGAGGGTGTGTCTTTTAAGTGTTTGGACTGCAACCCATGTCTGAGTGTTGGAGAGTGCCCCTGGCTATCGCCAATAAATAAAAATACATAAAATTGTGAATATGAAATGGTTTACACTTGTACTTTTACTTTTGATACTTAAGTACATTTTAGCAATTTCATTTACTTTTGATACTTCAGTATGTTTAAAACCAAATACTTTTAGACTTTTAGGCAGATAGTATTTTACTGGGTGACTTTCACTTTTATTTGAGTCATTTATTTTATTTGAACTGAACACTGAAATAACAAAAATAACAAACGAAACAGTTCTGTCTGGTGCAGTCACAAAAACAGAAAACAACTACCCACAAAACACAAGTGGGAAAAGGCTACCTAAGTATGGTTCTCAATCAGACACAACGATAGACAGCTGCCTCTGATTGAGAACCACACCTGGCCAAACACACAGAAATAGAAAACATACCCTCGCAGCAGGCCCCTCGGGAACCTTGCCTCCGACCCCGGACTGGGGACCCTGGACAGGAGGGCGACTCTGGCAGCTCCGGACAGGAGGGCGACTCTGGCAGCTCCGGACAGGAGGGCGACTCTGGCAGCTCCGGACAGGAGGGCGACTCTGGCAGCTCCGGACAGGAGGGCGACTCTGGCAGCTCCGGACAGGAGGGCGACTCTGGCAGCTCCGGACAGGAGGGCGACTCTGGCAGCTCCGGACAGGAGGGCGACTCTGGCAGCTCCGGACAGGAGGGCGACTCTGGCAGCTCCGGACAGGAGGGCGACTCTGGCAGCTCCGGACAGGAGGGCGACTCTGGCAGCTCCGGACAGAGTGCAGGCACAGGACTCACCAGGCTGGGGAGACCTACTGAAGGTCTGGTCCGTGGAGGAGGCACAGGATAGACTGGGCTGTGATGGAGCACTGGAGATCTGGTTCGTAGCCTTGGCAACACTATCCCAGGCTGAATGCCCAGTCTAGCCCGGCACGCGCGGGGAGCCGGAACAGGCCGCACTGGGTTCTCCTGGTGAACTGGGGAAACCGTGCTTAGAGCCGGCGCATGATATCCTGGCCCGAGGAGACACACTGGAGGTCTGGAGAGCAGGGCTGGCACAATCCGTCCTGGCTGGATCCTCACCCTAGCCCGGAAAATGCGGGGATCTGGGATGTAGCTCACCGGGCTAAGAACGCGTACTGGAGACACCATGCGCTCCACCACATAACATGGTGCCTGACTAGTACGACACCCGCCACGGTAAGCACGGGGAGTTGGCTCAGGTCTCCAACCTGACTCTGCCACACTCCCCGTGTGCCTCCCCCCCAAAATTTGGTTTGGGGCTGCCTCTCGGGCTTCCTTGTCAGCCTTGTTCCCTCGTAATGTTGCCGCTCAGGCTTAGCTGCCTCCAGTTCCTTTGGTGGTGGGTAGTTCTATAACGGCATTGGAAGGAGAGGACCAAGGTGCAGCGTGGTATGTGTTCATACTTCATATTCATATTATGAACTGAACACTGAAATAACAAAAATAACAAAGAGAACGAGCGAAACCGAAACAGTTCTGTCTGGTGCAGACACAAAAACAGAAAACAACTACCCACAACAACAACACAGAGTTACTCAACAACGTACAGTCAATAATACAAAAGAAAAGAAAAACAGAAAAATCTATGTACGGTGTGTGCAAATGTAGAAGAGGAGGGAGTTAGGCAATAAATAGGCCCTAGAGGCAAAAATAATTACATTTTAGCATTAATACTGGAGTGATAGATGTTCAGATGATGATGTGCAAGTTGAGATACTGGGGTGCAAAAGAGCAAGAGGGTAAGTAATAATATGGGAATGATTGGCTGTGTTCAGGTACAGTGATCGGTAAGCTGCTCTGACAGCTGATGCTTAAAGTTATAGAGGGAGATATAAGACTTCAGAGTTATAAGTTATAGAGGGAGATACAGCTTCAGAGATTTTTGCAATTCGTTCCAGTCATTGGCAGCAGAGAACTGGAAGGAAAGGCGTCCAAAGGAAGTGTTGGCTTTGGGGATGACCAGTGAAATATACCAAAATTTGCACAGGTTCAAAATAAAATAAATAATCAAATATTAATAAATACCTTTTTATTTGTTGAATATAATTCAAAATGTAATAAGAAATAGGCCTTTACATGTGGTCATTTTATATAAACTATTTATTAATTGAATTTACAGAAAATGTGCAATATCGGGATATGTATCGTTATCGGGATATGAAATGAACTATATCGGGATATGAGATTTCCGTCATATCGCCCAGCCCTACTGTGCAGTAATGTGGACAAAAATAGCACCTGGCATCTGAAATAAATGACAGCACTGTGCATTCCTCTGAATACTAAGAGCACAGAAGTAATTACAATATGTGGCTTATTCAATTTGCGCTGTATAAGTGTCAATACAATTAACTGCTTTCCATATACCAGAGCCATTCTTCAATTCACATCTGTGCATATTCATATCTCCCTTTTACAAAAGCAAGTTTATTCAAAAACATGAGTCCTGCTGTGTGTACTTAGAAGCACACAGACATCACACAATAAAATACATATTCTACCCAAGATTATTTCTCGTTATGGTAATTATACATTCCTTGCACAGTGGATGGGAAATAATGCATTCATTAATTAAATCATTATTGTAATAATTTGATTTGTTCAACAATGACGTGGAAAGGTCAAGATGGGGATTTAATTTTTTTAATAGATTTATCAAATCAACATTTCTGCTCTTTGGATGCCCATGTCTTTGTCTGGAATGGCAACCTATTTCCCAGGGCCCTACTGAGGTAATAGGGTGCTATTTCAGACATATGTAAATCTGGGTTGCCATAACCTTCTCATGTCATTGATTCTTGTCAGACCTGGTAGCATATCAGAAGGTTATGGCTAGGGTTAGGGATAGGGTCGAGCCAGGTGTGGATTTATGGGTTAGGGCTGTGGTTGAGGGTTAAGGTGTAACCGGGATGTGGACATGAACGAGTATTAGGGTTGTGGCTAAGATCAGGGTTGGACATATATCCAAGATGGCGTAGCGGTCGGACGTAGGTCTTGTCCCATATTAATAGTCTGTTTTTGTTTTTTTCTGATATATTTTAATCTCACTTTCCATCTACAAACGAAATATACTTTCCTGCAACCCGCCTCACCCAATGTGGTATAGATCTGCTTTTTTTATACTTTATAACTGGAACCTCCATCAGGAGCTAGCTAGATAACTAGCTACTAGCTAGTAGTCATTGTTAGCCACTGCTAGCAGTCTTCACCTTTAGCTCGGACACCAGCCAGCTTTAGCTTGGTCAATACCTGCCAGGCTGCACAGTGCGATATCAACCCGGAGCATATCAGACTGCTTTTCTCTACCACATCACCAGATTCCTGCTGCAAGCTCTGGACCATTACACCGGATCATCGCAGCTAGTTAGCTGCAACCGAGTGGCTATTGTTGGCTAACACCTCTGTCCCAAACAAGCACCAGTTAGCCTTGAGCTAGCCTCGAGCTAGGCCCATCTCCCGGCTAGCCGACAAAGTATATCAGCTAATTTTTGGGCTACAATACCTCTTTTCCAATTGGCCTGGACCCATTATTGTGGACACGGAGCTCCGCCAATCCATCACGACTGGTCTGCCGACGTAATCGTCCGATGTGGTTTCAACAGGATTTTCTATTGCGAATTCGCCGAAGTCCCATCTGCTAGCCCCAACCCGCTACATTTCTGAATGCCGTGTCTCCCGCTCGCCTAGGTTACAGAAGCGTAGTAGCGACTACCGAGCGGCTCCCTGACTCACCTATTGCTGCTCAATGGACACGATAATCACTTGGCTACACAGCTGATGCCTGCTGGACTTGTTCACTAATACGGTACCTCATTTTTGTTTACCTGTCGGTCCCAGCCTCGAACTCAGGTCCTGTGCTTACCTAACTGACCCTCTCTGCCCATTGATCGCCATTTACCCGTTGTTGTCTTAGCTCTCCCGATCAGCACCTATGATTGCTAGAAAGCTCTTTTGTCCCACCCCCCACGCATGTGGAGACCTCACCTGGCTTAACTGGTGCCTCCAGAGATGCAACCTCTCTCATCGTCACTCAATGCCTACATTTACCTCCACTGTGCTCACATCCTCACATCCCTTGTCTGTACATTATGCCCTGAATCTATTCTACCACGCCCAGAAATCTGCTCCTTTTATTCTTTGTTCCCAATGCACTAGAGGACCAGTTCTTCTAGCCTTTAGCTGTACCCTTATCCTACTCCTCCTCTGTTCCTCTGCTGATGTAGAGGTTAACCCAGGCCCTGTAGCCCCCAGTACTACACCTATTCCCCAGGCGCTCTCATTTGTTGACTTCTGTAACCGTAAAAGCCTTGGTTTTATGAATGTTAACATCAGAAGCTTCCTCCCTAAGTTTGTTTTATTCACTGCTTTAGCACGCTTTGCCAACCCTGATGTCCTAGCCATGTCTGAATCCTGACTTAGGAAGGCCACCAAAAATTCTGAAATGTCCATCCCAAACTACAACATTTTCCATCAAGATAGAACTGCCAAAGGGGGCGGATTTGCAACAAGCGGCTCTCACTGTCGCCGCTTGTTATAGACCCCCCTCAGCCCCCAGCTGTGCCCTGGACATCATATGTGAATTGATTGCCTCCCATCTATCTTCAGAGTTTGTATTGTTAGGTGACCTAAACTGGGATATGCTTAACACCCAGGCCTTCCCACAATCTAAGCTAGATGCCCCCAATCTCACACAAATTATCAAGGAACCCACCAGCTAGAACCCTAAATCCGTAAACATGGGCACCCTCATAGATATCATCCTGACCAACTTGCCCTCTAAATACACCTCTGCTGTCTTCAACCAGAATCTCAGCGATCACTGCCTCATTGCCTGCGTCCGTAATGGGTCCTCTGTCAAACAACCACCCCTCATCACTGTCAAACGCTCCCTAAAACACTTCAGCAAGCAGGTCTTTCTAATCGACCTGGCCCGGGTATCCTGGAAGAATATTGACGTCATCCTGTCAGTAGAGGGTGCCTGGTTGTTCTTTAGAAGTGCTTTCCTCACCGTCTTAAATAAGCATGTCCCATTCTTAAAAATTAGAAATAAGGACAGATATAGCCCTTGGGTCACTCCAGACCTGACTGCCCTTGACCAGCAGAAAAACATCCTGTGGCGTACTGCATTAGCATCAAATAGCCCCCATGATATGCAACTTTTCAGGGAAGTCAGGAACCAATATAAACAGGCAGTTACGAAAGCAAAGGCTAGCTTTTCCAAACAGAAATTTGCATTTTGTAGCACTAATTCCAAAAGGTTTTGGGACACTGTATAGTCCATGGAGAATAAGAGCACCTCCTCCCAGCTGCCCACTGCACTGAGGCTAGGAAACACTGTCACCACCCATAAATCTACTATAATCGAGAATTTTTAAGCATTTTTCTACGGCTGGCCATGCTTTCCACCTGGCTACCCCTACCCCGGCCAACCTCTACCCCGCGCAGAAACTTGACCAAGCCCCCAGCTTTTCCTTCACCCAAATCCAGATAGCTGATGTTCTGAAGAACTGCAAAATCTGGACCCCTACAAATCAGCTGGGCTAAACAATCTGGATCCTCTCTTTCTAAAATTATCAGCTGAAAATGTTGCAACCCCTATTACTAGCCTGTTCAACCTCTTTTTCATATCGTCTGAGATCCCTAAAGATTGGAAAGCTGCCCCGGTCATCCTCCTCTTCAAAGGGGGAGACACTCCAGGCCCAAACTGTTACAGACCTATATCCATCCTGCCCTTCTTTTCTAAAGTCTTCAAAAGCCAAGTTAACAAACAGATCCCCGACCATTTTGAATCCTACCTTCTCCACTATGCAATCTGGTTTCAGAGCTGATCAAGGGTGCACCTCAGCCACGCTCAAGGTCCTCAATGATATCATAACCGCCATCGATAAAAGACAGTACTGTGCAGCCGTTTTCATCGACCTGGCCAAGGCTTTCGACTCGGTCAATCACCGCATTCTTATTGGCAGACTCAACAGCCTTGGTTTCTCAAATGACTGCCTCGCCTGATTCACCAACTACTTCTCAGATAGAGTTCAGTGTGTCAAATCGGAGTGCCTGTTGTCCGGACCTCTGGCAGTCTCTATTCTCAGGCCAACTCTTTTCTCTGTATATCAATGATGTCATTCTTGCTGCTGGTGATTCTCTGATCCACCACTACGCAGATGATTCCATTCTGTACACATCTGGCCCTTCTTTGGACACTGTGTTAACTAACCTCCAAACGACCTTCAATGCCATACAACACTCCTTCCGTGGCCTCCAACTGCTCTTAAATGCTGGTAAAACTAAATGCTTGCTTTTCAACCAATTGCTGCCCACACCAGCCCGCCCGACTAGCATCACTACTCTGGATGGTTCTGACTTATAATATGTGGACAACTACAAATACCTAGGTGTCTGGTTAGACTGTAAACTCTCCTTTCAGACTCACATTAAGGTTCTCCAATCCAAAATTAAATCTAGAATCAGCTTCGTATTTCGCAACAAAGCCTCCTTCACTCATGCTGCCAAACATACCCTCGTAAAACTGACTATCCTACCGATCCTTGACTTCGGTCGATGTCATTTACAAACTAGCCTCCAAAACTCTACTCAGCAAACTGGATGTAGTCTATCACAGTGCCATGGCTCTGCTGCCAATGACTGGAACGAATTGCAAAAATCTCTGAAGCTGGAGACTTCTGTCTCCCTCACTAACATTAAGCATCAGCTGTCAGAGCAGCTTACCGATCACTGCACCTGTACACAGCCCATCTGTAAATAGCCCACCCAACTACCTCATCCCCATATTCTTATTTTTTGTTGTTGCTCTTTTGCACCCCAGTATCTCTACTTGCACATCATCATCTGCACATCTATCACTCCAGTGCCACTTTGGCCTATTTATTGCCTTACCTCCCTAATTTTACTACATTTGCACACACTGTACATAGATTTTTCTATTGTGTTATTGACTGTACGTTTGTTTATCCCATGTGTAACTCTGTGTTGTTGGTTTTGTCCCATTGCTTTGCTTCTTTATCTTGGCCAGGTTGCACTTGTAAATGATAACTTGTTCTCAACTGGCCTCCCTGGTTAAATGAAGGTGAAATAAAAAAATAAAAAGTGTTGAATCGGGATGTGGACATAAAGCTACACTGTAAAAAAACAAGTTTAGTGATTCAACGTACAATTGTATGGCCACCAGCTGCAATAGGATTGTGGGTTTGATCGCTAAAATAGCATTGAAATTGATTCAAAGTACAATTATAAGGCAACCAGCTGCAATAGGATTGTGTTGTTGCTCAACATTTGGGCATATAAATGAACCAACATACATTCTCAAGTTGAGTTGTATGTTCACTCAACTTAGATTTTTAGGTTGAGTGAACATACAATTGAACTTGAGAATTTATTTTACCTTATTTGCATATTTCCCAGTGTGCCATTTGAGTGAATTGTAGTTACCACCCATGACTGTATTTGTTAGTGACAGAGACATGGTTGTTGTATTCATTGTCTTTCAGCCCTGTAGCCATCACCAAGTGAGTGTCTTAGTGACTGATTCAGACTTAGGAAAGCTATTTGTTTTTTACACATTTTGATTTAGGCACTTCTCAGCAGTTGGTATCCAGACTTACTGTATGCAAGTGTATAATGGACAGGTGTGGCTCCCTAAATGTAAATGTAATTCAGTTGCTGAAAACCCTCCCGCTTGCTAGGTTTTCATTCAATATGGTTTACAATACATTTATCTAAACCCATTCCTTTAAATAGTGTACCTTTAAAGCTGCAATATGTAGCTTGTTGGGAAACCTGACCAAATTCACATAGAAATTTGAGTTCGCATTGAGAGCAAGTCTAAGAACTGGTATATCTGTTCTATGTGCACTATTTCTATGCTTCCCATTCTCAAGTTTTATTTTTGCTTCTTTTACTTTCAAGTTTTGTACACAAGCTTCAAACAGCTGAAAATACAATATTTTTGGTTATCAAAAATATATTTAACAGCTGTTTAGATGATGCAATGATTCTCTAGACTATACTTGCTTGTTTTGTCACATATACTGAAATTAAGCAAACTATTAGAATTTGAGCAACCAGGAAATGCCCAAGTGATTTTGGCATGATGCATTTTTAATTAGATGTATTTTGACAAATTTACTAGAATATCGAGAAAATGTGTTCAGAGTAGGGAACATTGAAAAAAAACCAATTTGATTAATCATGAACGTTGTTCAATCCATTAAATATTGTAAGGTGATAGAAGTGTATGTTAGGGGTTGAACAATAGTCCTGTAAATCTACCCTAATCCTCACAGCAGAGAGACGGCCAAATTATGTTACATCCCCTGGACCAGGAGTGAGTATTCCATCTAGTGCCCTTCTTCCCGTTAGACTCTTTTTAGTACCCATCACTCTGGCTGACTGTCCCTCATGCTCTGTGTCTAAAGCTTTAGTGGACTCCGGCGCCGGAAGGAACTTTATGGATCAGACCCTTGTCTCCTCTCTCAATATTACTACCTGCTCTCCTCTCCTTTTCAAGGTCTCGACTGTCGGCCTCTAGGATCCGGAACCATCACACACATCACGCAACCACTCACCCTCACGTGGAGCCCAATCACCAGGAAAACATCCCCTTCTTAATCACCAGTGCACCAGTTCACAAGATCGTCCTTGGCCTACCTTGGCTTCAGCGCCATAACCCTACCATCTCATGATCGAGGATGAGAATCACCGAATGGTCACCTGAATGCCAGAAGACCTGCTTTCCTCTTCATAAGCCCAGACCTGACATCCATTCCCTGCCGGATCATTAGCCATGAACAGTATGTCGTGCCATAGTATCAGCCTCAAGTTGGATAGAATTTGTTTTGTTGTTTTTTTACGTATTGCTTGCCTTAAACTTACCTCCGTTTGTTCTGTCTTCAGTTACTCACCCGGATCATTTACCCCATTCCCGCCTGGTCATCGGAGAATTCCGCTACCCCATTGGATCCACCTATTTACTCCCATCAACTCACCACCGCTACCCGCTACGCCACCTGGATATATCTACCCATTCACATTCACTTGTAAATAAATACTCACCTTCTTCCTACTCTCCTTGTCCTGGTCTGCTTCTGGGTCCAATTCTGGTAAACCCTGACAGTTTGTGATCCAATAAGTAATATAGTACATTTATCATAATTTGGTTTTAATCCAGAGAGAATAGCAAAAGTATCTAGATCTTCTATGAGGCCGTGGAGAGACTCTAATTGTGGTTTTAAAAGAAAGCATGAATCATCAGCGTACAATGACACCTTAGTTTTTAAGCCACGGATTTCTAATGCCTTAATATTATTGTTTGATCTAATCTTAACAGCTAACATTTCGATGGCAATAATAAATAGATATGCCGATAGAGGACAACCTTGTTTTACTCCTCTACATCGTTCGACATGTTTCTACGGACTGTAACGGAACTTATTGACATTTCGTCTGCTCCTAGTGAACGCGCTTCGTGACTTTGGATTTGTTTACAAAACGCGCTAACAAAAGTAGCTATTTGGACATAAATGAGGGACATTTATTGTGGAACAGGAATTCCTGGGAGTGCATTCTGATGAAGATCATCAAAGGTAAGTGAATATTTATAATGCTATTTATGACTAATGTTAACTATACAACATGGCGGATATTTCTTTGGCTGGTTTGGGCTCTGAGCACCGTACTCATATTATTGCATGGTGTGCTTTTTCCGTAAAGTCAAAAAAGAATCTGACACAGCAATTGTATTAAGGAGAAGTGTATCTATAATTCCGTGCATAATAGTTGTATCCTTTATCAATGTCTATTATGAGTATTTCTGTGAATTGATGTGGCTCTCTGCAAAATCACCGCATGTTTTGGAACTACTGAACATCACACGCCAATGTAAAATTAGATTTTTGGATATAAATATGTACTTTTTCGAACAAAACAGACATGTATTGTGTAACTTGAAGTCCTATGAGTGTCATCTGATGAAGATCATCAAAGGTTAGTGATTAATTTGATCTATATTTCTGCTTTTTGTGACTCCTCTCTTTGGCTGAAAAAATGGCTGTGTTTTTCTGTGACTTGGTGGTGACCTAACATAATCGTTTGTGGTTCTGTCACTGTAAAGCCTTTTTGAAATGGCTGGATTAACGAGAATTCTATCTTTAAAATGGTGCGAAATACTTGAATGCTTGAGGAATTTTAATTATGATATTTTTGTTGTTCTGAATTTGGCACCCTGCACTTTCACTGGCTGTTGGCGGGGTGGGACGCTACTGTCACGAATATCCAAGAGAGGTTAAAAGCCCATTGCAGTCAACATTGTTTTGTATCACATTATACAACAGTGGAAGAAACTAACACTTTAAAAGTGTGAAAAAATGTCATAATATGAAGTGTTAGTTGCGGCTTGAAAATACAATCTACTCAGTCAGAATCTTCTAATCAGTAAGTTTTGCATGGGTGGAGTTTTAGCTTGCCAGGTGACATCACCAGGTGGTTTATGTTAATAGACCAATAACAAAAATAGTTTGAAACCTCTGTGCCTATAACAGCTACTTTTAGGTTATACTGTATATCCCTCCCATTAGGCCCCTTTGCTCTGGTTGATTGATCTACATTGTGGTTAATGCACTGCTTTGGAGTCCTTCCCCTCCCCACTCAGACCACTCCCAGACAGTCCTAGTATTATTTATTTATTTAGACCATTTTTAATGGAAAACTATTACAGTAAGGTACTTAATTGTTACCCAGAAATAATTTGATATTGAGATTTGTTTTTTAAAACAGCTGCATTGGGCCTTTTTAAAATGCAGGAAATGCAGAGCCACTTTAGCTCTGCATTAAAGTTTCAGATAGTTAGCATAGGAAAGGAATTTGTGATACATAATTAAAACATGCTTTTCTCTGCCTACCCACCAAACACCTACTGTATAATTATAAATAGTGCATATTCTCATGTACTGTAATTGTTTTTATAGTAGAGTTGCTAAGCAGAGCAGAAGTGAGGCCACAGTAAATGCCCGGCCTGTTAGTCTGGGTTGTCATCCTGGTAGGTTGTGTACTATAAATACATTAGCAACACATCTTTTTAAATTATTTATATAGAAAGGTTCAACAGCTTGCAATGACTCATGTTGCCAATAAAAATACATGACAATACCAGGAAATTTTAGGTGTTTCTAAGGCAATGCGTGTTGTCGCTCTCTCTCTCACACACACACACTCTCCCTCTCTCTCTGTCTCTCTTTCTCTTGCTCTCTCTCTCACACAGACACCAGCGTGATGCTGCTCTCCTCACAGGCTTCAGAAACATGCTGCCTCTGCACTCTGCAGACCGTGCCACAGTAGTGAGTTACTCACACACACAAGTATAGACACACACACACATGCTCACATATTTCATGCAATCAATTACAAAGAAAAAGAAGACAAGAGGAAATACATTTACAGATGAGGTTAGAAATGGAATTTATGGGACTGGAACTCTCCTGTATCCAGTCTGCTGTATAAAACATGATTGGAGAAGTAACAGTTCTCTACAGACATGCCTGTCTGTCCTCTGTGATGATTTCACCCTATTTAATCCTAAGAAGGCCAATGTATTATTCAGGGATTCAGTAAGCAGATGTACTGTACGTAGCGCCCAGAGCAGAGCTAGATCTACAGGGAATGGAAAAATGGGGAACTGAGTAAGTAGTAGTGTGCACGTGTGCTCCTTTCTGTGTGTGTGTTTTTGTGTGAGTGTGTGTGTTTCGGGGTGTGCACGTGCAGATGTGAAATATGTGTGTGTATTTGAGTGTGTGTGTGTGTCTGTTTTCAGGGCTGATTGATTAACAGTGACAGCGTCTTGAGGAGAGTGGGCAGGGAGACCATAGGATCCTCTCTCCCAGTCTCTAACACGATGACATCACTGATACTCACTGGCAAACTGCCCTTTATTACCACTGCACTGTAGCTCTGCATCCCACCTGAGACACAGAATCCCCTGTGTGTGTGCCCATGTTCATGCATGGGCATGTGTGCTTACATGTGGGTGCATAAAGTGCATTCAGAAAGTATTCAGATGGGGGTTTCTGGTGACGCAACTTAGGAAATGGCTGCCTTGTTTTTCGTACTGCACATCGGTTGGGTATTTTCCCCGCTAAATTCAAGTATTTACTCTGAGCATTATAATAACTTACGCAAAATGGAAATGGGGAAAATAGGAAAAGGTCGCGGAGCTACAATAACAGCCCGTAACAAGATAGCAGAAGATATAATTGTTGATGAACCCGAAAAGGCTAATGCTAGCGCAAATAAGATAGCAGCAGCAAAAGAACCCTCATTTCGTGAGGTGATGAAGGAGGAATTGCGCGAGGCGCTCACAGGCTTACGAGAAGAACTTTGAGAAAATGTAAGAAAATAACTAAATGAGTTCAAGAAGGACATTAACCAGAAACTGGAAGACAACAAATTAAAACTTCACAGCATATCTACAAGAATGGGGGACTGGGGAAACGGACAGATGGAACTCCGCAGTCAAGGTAATACTTGAACAGTCACTGAAAAGCCATCACGCACTACAGGCAAAAGTGACAGAACTCGAATGTTTCTCACGTCGAAACATTAGACTTTATAACAGAGTAGAGGGCGCAGAAAAATACTCTATGCCCAACTTCGTGGAGGGTCTATTCAAGGGCATACTTGAAGACGACACTGACCTGGGAATCGAGAGAGCACACCGAGCTCTGGCCTCAAAACCCCCCAGCGGCGCCCCACCAAGATCCATAGTAGTACGGTTCCTAAAAGTCTCAGTCAAAGAGAAAGTCTTACATGCAACCTGGAAAAAGCCTGTTAACTTCCAAGGCCAACGAGTGTTCTTTGATCATGTCTACGCGGGAGTGATACTGTAAAGAAGGAAAGAATACACCACCATTAAGTAAGCACTTAAAGAGAAGGGTATTCGCTTCCAAACACCATACCCGGCAAAAATGTGGGTATTTCTGGAAAATGGCCCGGTTACATACGAGCATGCAGACGAGGTGGCTGAGGACCTGAAGTCAAGGGGCTTCCCAGTGGAGTATACCGCCAGGAGAAAGGCGACATCACCAGCGGAAAGACTCAAGCATGCTCTCCCATGGATCATTGTTGACAAGCAGGGTCATGGAGAAGGAGGGAAACCATCTCGGCGAGAGGACGTTTGCATCCGAGAGAGACTCGGGCATTTCCAACGGGAAGATGTAAGACACGGACTTAAAAGAATTAATAGTTACCGCGAGCTGTTAAGACTTTGGGTTGTTACGGTTGACATTGCAATAGGTCAAATATATCCCCTATTTTCCCCCAATGCTGAACAAGGGTGAGTAGCCAAAAGCACGTGTTCTTTACGAACACACTAAGTGGCATCACGTTAATAACATATATATTAGCTAAGGAGTAATGACACATTGGCAACGGGGCGACAGAAGGGCACATCAAGGGGAGGAGTCATGATATGCAAGCATGACCGATATACTTTTCACTTGTAATTAACCAATGTGTATAAGCGACAAAATAGGTGCCCTTATTATTTTCGGTTCCACCAGGTCTTGTTTGTGTCTACGTCACGCATTTTCATATCTGAGCGAGGGGCCCATCCTGCTGACAGGATCATCCCCTCATACCCCAGAGGCAAGAGACAGTCCTCTGATATGGGAGTCCAAATACCAAAGTATTTTCCCACTTTGGTTTACTTTATTATTGTTCTTGATTTTTCGTTCATTTTTAGGTTCATGATAAGCAGGCAGTTATGGTGCCCAGGGTTTTTTATTTATATCGATGCATCATGGGAAATTTAAGGTCATAAGTCTCAATGTAAACGGACTGGGGAGTGACAACAAGATAAGTAAGGTAATAGCAAAGATGAAACGGGAGAGAGTTGACATACTATTCTGTCAGGAAACTCACTTATCCACACCTGAACACGAGAAACTCAAGAAAATGGGATATAGGAACTATTTCTTTTTCTTCTTACAAAATGGGTAGAAGGGGAGTTGCAATCTTGATCCCAAATTCAGTTAATTTTGAGTTTATGTCAGAGATAAAAGACAACGAGGGTAGATGTATACTTGTTAAATGTAAACTGGACAACAAGGAAGTTACATTATTTACGCACCCCCAGGGAGTGACATGGTCTTCTACGGGAAGGTGTTTGATTTAATTGCCACAGAAACCACTGGCACTCTGATCTGTGGAGGGGACTTTAACACAATTCTAAACTCAAAATTGGACAGCACAAACCAAAATAGGAAAATGAGCCTAGTTGCCAAAAAGGTCAATAGGATACTGCAGGATCTAGGACTGCTCGATGTATGGCGTGACACCCACAAGACCGATAAGGAATATACTTTTTACTCAGCCCGCCACACTGAATACTCCAGGTTAGACTACTTTTTTTATGTACAGTGCAGATAGACACAGGCTTAAGGATTGTAGGATCGGGCAGAGCGACTTATGAGATCAGATCATAATGGAGTTTACCTAAGTCTACACCTTGATAGCAAACCAAGAATTACTATATGGAGACTTAATACAAGCATGCTGAATGATCCAGCATTCAAGGAATCAATAAAGACAGAATTTAACATCTATCTGGAGAATAATGATAATGGGGAAGTATATCCTGCTATATTGTGGGATGCAGCTAAGGCGGTTATTAGAGTGAAGATCATAGCCTCATCATCTCTCAAGAAAAAGATTAGCACAGAAACTGCTGAAATTACAGGAAACCCTAAGAAACTTAGAACGATCTCATAGTCAATACATAGTCAATACAAAGACCCTTTTATATTATGAGAGATTCAAAAGGTAAAACAGGAAATTGACCAGATTTATAGAGAAGAAGTAGAGAAAAAGCTTAGGTTCCTGAAACAACGATATTATGAAGCAGGCTCAAAAGCAACCAAATTACTAGCATGGAGACTCAGGAAATAACAAGCACAGAATACCATTTTCAAAATAAAAGACCCCAAAACAAAAAAGATCACATGCAAATTAGATGAAATACAGAATGCATTTGAATCATATTACACAAATCTGTACAAGCAACCAGAGAAGGCAGATGCACAGACAATAGAGCATTTTTTGAACTCACTTGATCTCCCCTCAATTGGGACAGAGCAAAATTATAGACTAACTTTAGAAATATCCACAGAAGAAATTAATAAAGCAATATCTCAACAACAAGTCAACAAGTCTCCGGGCACTGATGGCTTCCCTTCAGAATGGTTCAAGACCTTCAGAGAGCAATTAGCACCTCTACTTAAGGCCTGTTTTAACTGGACTCTGAGGGGGGGGGTCTCCCACTGTCATGGAGAGAGGCCATCATATCAGTTATCCCAAAAGAGGGTAAAGATAAGAAAGAATGCAGTTGTCACGTCCTGACCTTAGTTCCTTTTTTTATGTCTCTATTTTAGGTTGGTCAGGGCGTGAGTTGGGGTGGGCATTCTGTGTTTTGTTCTATGTTTGTATTTCTATGTGTTTGGCCTGGTATGGTTCCCAATCAGAGGCAGCTGTCAATCGTTGTCTCTGATTGAGAACCAAACTTAGGCAGCCGGTTTTCGCCCTTGAGTTGTGGGTAGTTGTTTTCTGTTTCGTATCTGTACCAGACAGAACTGTTTCGGTTTCGTTTGTTCACGTTGTTGTTTTTGTATTTTTCAGTGTTCTATTAAAATAATTATGAACACGTACCATGCTGCACCTTGGTCCTCACCTTCCACCTACGACAACCGTTACAGCAGTTTATATAGACCTATCGCAATTCTTAACACAGATTATAAACTATATGCATCAATAATAGCCAAAAGAATAGAGAACATAATCCCAGAATTGATTGACGGAGATCAAACTGGTTTCATTCAAAATTGGCAGACACAGGACAATATAAGGAGAACACTACATGTCATGGACCACATTACTCAGAATAAGACAAGTGCAATATTAATCAGCCTAGATGCAGAAAAAAGCATTTGATTCAGTGGGATGGGATTACCTATTCCAAGTTATGGAACGATTTGGTTTCAACAAAAAAGTGATACAGTGCATCAAAACACTATATTCATGTCCGACTGCTAGAATAAAGATAAATGGACATTTGACACGAACGATACAATTAGAGTGAGGGGCAAGACAAAGATGTAATCTTTCACCCGCTCTCTTCTCCTTGTACCTCGAACCATTAGCGCAGGCAATAAGACAGGACCCAACCTTAGAGGGAATAACAATAAGAGGCAGGGAACATAAGATATGCATGTATGCTGATGACGTTCTGTTATTCCTTAAAGACCCAGGCTCAAGTGTACCTAGATTGATGGATGTTTTACAAACATTTGGAACATATTCAGGGTATGTGCTTAACGTACACAAGACCCACGCCCTAGTATATAATTATACCCCACATGAAGAGCTGAAGAGTAGGTATATCTTCACCTGGACCTCTTCATCCATTAAATATCTGGGAGTAAATTTACCAAAAGATACACCCAAACATTATTGCATGAATTACGATCACATTAACAAGATAATATATGATGACCTAGACAGGTGGAATTCTCTTCCCTTAGATCTTAGTAGTAGAATTGAAACAATCAAAATGAACATCCTGCCAAGGTTACTGTATTTGTTCCAATCACTGGCCATAGAAATCCTGCCTAAACAGTTTAGGGAGTGGGATAAATGGATATCAAGGTTTATCAGGAATAAGGGGCAGCAGGGTAGCCTAGTGGTTAGAGCATTGGACTAGTAACTGGAAGGTTGCAAGTTCAAATCCCCGACCTGACAAGGTACAAATCTGCCGTTCTGCCTCTGAACAGGCAGTTAACCCACCCTAGGCCGTCATTGAAAATAAGAATTTGTTTTTAACTGACTTGCCTAGTTAAAAAAAGGAACAGTAAGAGACCAAGAACTAGATATACAACATTACAGTTACCAAAAAACTGTGGGGTTATTATAACAACCTAAAAGATTATTATGTTTTGGTGCAATTCAGAATACGAATCAAAATGGAAAGACATCAAGACTACTTTGACAGAGATAACCATACATTCAGTTTTGGGAAATAAGGACATGGTAAAATAAATATACAATAGACAAAATCAGTGGATTAACTTCTCTCTGAAGACATGGTTTAGGGTAGTAAGCAAAATAATTTAGACAGAGAGATCAACCTGCTGAGTTGAGCTGCAACTCAGGACAGCAGGATTAAACAATGGACGCAGAAAGGCATCACATCATTCAGTACAGTTATAAGGAATGGGAACCTAGATAACTTCCAGGACCTAAGTTAAAAAAAACATGGCTTGGATAGACAAGATTTTTTACAGATACCTACAAGTTCAACACTATTTCTTAAGGGAGATAAAAGTGACTGACCCTCGAGCACCTCCAAAATTAATTCATGTATTCACTAACGCATGCAACTTGGGGAGTAACAAGAAATACTATTTAAAATCTCTACTTGGGTATTCAATCCTCAAAGAAACATTCTAGAAACTAAATTAAAAAGAAATGGGAGGAGGAACTTAACATTGAAATAACTGATGAAACATGGTTGAACATATTAGAGACTCAACAAAGCTCCACCAACTAAAGGTCATGGAGAGAATTCTGTTGGAAGAATGTTATATGTTTCTTCATAACACCTAAACTGAAATCAAAACAGACTAGCTCACTACACCCTTGTTGGAGAGAATGCGGTCTATTGAGGGCAGACCACTCTCATATCTTTTGGACTTGCCCTGCAATTGAAACTTACTGGGGAGAAATAAGATCTAACATTGGAATAATAATGGGATTTGACATAGAACAAACATTAATTTTTTTGTACATGGGTGAAATACCTGATAACTTACACAATAGAGAAAAGTACCTCTTGAAGGTCCTACTGGCAGCCAGTAAAAAGGCTATCACTTGGAAATGGCTACAAAAAGACCCTCTCACAGTGACACAATGGATAGACATTGTAGAAGAAATACACCGCATGGCGCGTATGACCTTTGCTTTAAGAACTCAACAGGAGAGAGGTCAAGAATACTGGGAAAATGGGTTTCGTACTTGGAAAAGGTTTAATTCAAAGATGTCAATGTAACTAATATGATGATGAATGTATGAAGTGCACTGTAACTGCCAGATCTTTTTAAAAATCTTTTATTTGACTTTATTTTTCTTTCTTTGTGTTCCTACAATAAAAACAAAGTATAAAAAGAAAAAAAGAATGTATTCAGACCCCTTCCCTTTTTCCACATTTTGTTACGTTACAGCCTTAATCTAAAATGGATTAAGTATTTCGTTTTTCTAAAATGGATTTTTTTTTTTTAAAATGTTTGCATATAAATTACAAATAAAAAAACAGAAATACCTTTTTACATACAGTACCAGTCAAAGGTTTGGACACACCTACTCATTCACATTTTTATATTTTCCAAAATAATAGTGAAGACCTCGAAGTGGTCTAAGGTAGCGCAGTGCTACTGGAGATTCTGGATTCAAGTCCAAGCCGCGACCAGGAGATTTTTTTAGGGAGGGTTTGGCCTGCAGGGATGTCCTTGTCCCATTGCACACTATTGACTCCTGTGGCGGGCTGGGCACAACCATGTTGGGTATTGTGTCAAGAAGCAGAGTGAAATCGCAAAAACTATGCAACATATGGAATTGTGTAGTAACCAAAAAATTGTTCAACAAATCTAAATATATTTTAGGTGGCGCTACAAAGTATTAACTTAAGGGGGCTGAATCATTTTGCACGCCCAATTTTTCAGTTGTTGATTTGTTAAAAAGTTTGAAATATCCAATAAATGTCGTTCCACTTCATGATTGTGTCCCACTTGTTGATTGATTCTTCACAAAAAAAGATAGTTTTATATCTTTATGTTTGAAGCCTGAAATGTGGCAAAAGGTGTACACAAAGTTCAAGGGGGCTTCAAACATAAAGATATATAACTGTATTTTTTTGTGAAGAATCAACAACAAGTGGGACACAATCATGAAGTGGAACACATTTATTGGATATTTCAAACTTTTTTAACAAATAAAAAACTGAAAAATTGGCCAAAATTATTCAGCCCCCTTAAGTTAATACTTTGTTTGTTAATACCTTTGCTGCGATTACAGCTGTAAGTCCTCTCTATCAGTTTTGCACATGACCCATTCAAAACAGCTGGGAAAATCATTTGTGAACAGCAGTTTTCAGAAGATTCTCGATTGACAACTTTGACTTGGCCATTCTAACACCTGGATATGTTTATTTTTGAACCATTCCATTGTAGATTTTGCTTTATGTTTTGGATCATTGTCTTGTTGGAAGACAAATCAGTCTCAGGTCTTTTGCAGACTCCATCAGGTTTTCTTCCAGAATGGTCCTGGATTTGGCTCCATCCATCTTCCCATCAATTTTAACCATCTTCCCTGTCCCTGCTGATGAAAAGCAAAACCATTTCCAAACCATGTTTGACAGTGGGTATGGTGTGTTCAGGTGATGAGCTGTGTTGCACGTTTTGCATTGTTGCTTTCAATTTTTGTTTGATCAAACACCTTCTTCCACATGTTTGGTGTGTCTCCCAGGTGACTTGTGGCAAACTTTAAACAACACTTTTTATGGATATCTTTAAGAAATGGCTTTCTTCTTGCCACTCTTCCAAAGGCCACCATGATTGGGACAGAGTCTCCCACCTCAGCTGTAGATCTCTGCAGTTCATCCAGAGTCATGGGCCTCTTGGCTGCATCTCTGATCAGTCTTCTCCTTGTATGGAAAGTTTAGAGGGACGGCCAGGTCTTGGTAGATTTGCTGGTCTGATACTCCTTCCATTTCAATATTATCGCTTGCACAGTGCTCCTTGGGATGTTTAAAGCTTGGGAAATCTTTTTGTATCCAAATCCGGCTTTAAACTTCTTCACAACAGTATCTCGGACCTGCCTGGTGTGTTCCTTGTTCTTCATGATGCTCTCTGAAACGGACCTCTGAGACTATCACAGTGCAGGTGCATTTATATCATCATTAGTCATTTAGGTCAACATTGGATCATTTGGAGATCCTCACTGAACTTCTGGAGAGAGTTTGCTGCACTGAAAGTATTTTTGCACGGTTGTTCCACTTCATGATTGTGTCCCACTTGTTGTTGATTCTTCATCAAAAAAATACAGTTTTCTATCTTTGTTTGAAGCCTGAAATGTGGCAAAAGGTCGCTGCTGTCATACCGCTCAGGAAGGAGACGTGTTCTGTCGCCTAGAAATTAACGTACTTTGGGGAGAAAAGTGCAAATCATTCCCAGAACAACAGCAAAGGACCTTGTGAAGATGCTGGAGGAAACAAGTACAAAATTATCTATATTCACAGTAAAACGAGTCCCATATGATAACCTGTAGGCCGCTCAGCAAGGAAGAAGCCACTTCTCCAAAACTGCCATAAAAAAGCCAGACTACAGTTTGCAACTGCACATGGGGACAAATATCATACTTTTAAACTAAAATATAACTGTTTGGCCATAATGACCATCGTTATGTTTGGAGGAAAAAGGGGGAGGCTTGCCAGCAGAATAATTACTATCCCATCCGTGAAGCACGGGGGTGGCAGCATCATGTTGTGGGGGTGCTTTGCTGCAGGAGGGACTGGTGCACTTCACAAAATAGGAAGGAAAATTATGTGGATATATTGAAGTAACATCTCAAGACATCAGTCAGAAAGTTAAAGCTTGGTCGCAAATGGGTCTTCCAAATGGACAATGACACCAAGCATACTTCCAAAGTTGTGGCAAAATGGCTTAAGGACAACAAAGTCAAGGTATTGGAGTGGACATCACAAAGCCCTGACCTCAATCCCATAGAAAATGTGTGGGCAGAACTGAAAAAGTATGTGCGAGCAAGGAGGCCGACAAACCTGACTCAATTACACCAGCTCTGTCAGGAGGAATGGGCCGAAATTCACTCAACTTATTGTGGGAAGCTTGTGGAAGGCTACCCAAAACGTTTGACCCAAGTTAAACAATTTAAAGGCAATGCTACCAAATACTAATTGAGTGTATGTAAACTTCTGACCCACTAGGAATGTGATGAAAGAAATAAAAGCTGAAATAAATAATTCTCTCTACTAATATTCTGACATTTCACATTCTTAAAATAAAGTGGTGATCCTAACTGACCTAAGACAGGGAATTTTTACTAGGATTAAATGTCAGGAATTGTGAAGAACTGAGTTTAAATATATTTGGCGCAAGGTGTATGTAAACTTCTGACTTCAACTGTATGTAAATGTGATCTTCCAGTTTAATATTTTTAATACATTTGCCAAAAACCTTTTTTTGCTTTGTCATTAAGCGGTATTGTGTGTAGATTGATGAGGATTTAAAAAAATCCATTTTAGAATAAGGCTGTAACGTAACAAAATGTGGAAAAAGTCAGGAGGTCTGAAAACTCTCCGAATGCATTGTATATGTGTGGGTAACCTCCATACCAAAAATCTGAAACAAAAGAACCAAGCAGAATGAGTTATTCACCCCAGCTTTGCTCTTTAAGATGACTCCCACACATCTGAACTGCTGCCAATTTTATATGAGCCCACTTGAAGATCCCAACAATATCCCCTAACACAGAGACAGTATTGTTCCCTGCACCATCTACACTCACAAAGCAAGAAGCGACTCAGATCCAATATCACAACGACGTTCGGTACATCAATAGCGTAGGAGGAAACTGGAACGGCCTCTTTTCGTAAATACACTGGAGGGTGGTAATAATAATAATCAAAAATTACATTGGTTTAGCCAGCAAGCCTTTCACATAGTGTTATTGGCTGGTACAGATATAGCTTTGCATCATGGGGCCCGCCGGTCTCCTTACATTAACAGAATTTACCCACTATTATTGCCTGTGAGAGATTACACCAGATATTTCAATAATCTATCCACCTTGTTCCATTCTAGACCCCTTTTCAGTCTCCACTCTATCCCACTCCAAGTCTCAGATAGAGAGATATGATTTGATCTCTGGCATGCAGGATTCTTTATGTCAGCACAGGTAATTGTCTTGTTCATTAGTGGCATCTGTGTGCAGTCTTTATTAGAGGTTGACTGATTATGATTTTTCAATGCTGATACCGATACCGATTATTGGAGGATAAAAAAAGCCGATACCGATTAATCGGCCGATTTTTAAAATGTATTTGTAATAATGACAATTAAAACAATACTGAATGAACACTTATTTTAATATAATACATCAATAAAATCAATTTAGCCTCAAATAAACAATGAAACATGTTCAATTTGGTTTAAATAATGCAAAAACAAAGTGTTGGAGAAGAAAGTAAAAGTGCAATATGTACCTTATAAGAAAGCTAACGTTTAAGTTCCTTGCTCAGAACATGAGAACATATGAAAGCTGGTGGTTCCTTTTAACATGAGTCTTCAATATTCCCAGGTAAGAAGTTTTAGGTTGTAGTTATTATATGAATTATAGGACTATTTCTCTCTATACCATTTGTTTTCATATACCTTTGACTATTGGATGTTCTTATAGGCACTTTAGTATTGCCAGTGTAATAGTATAGCTTCCGTACCTCTCCTCGCTCCTTCCTGGGCTCGAACCAGGAACACAACGACAACAGCCACCCTCGAAGCAGCGTTACCCATGCAGAGCAAGGGGAAAAACTACTCCAAGTCTCAGAGCGAGTGACGTTTGAAAAGCTATTAGCGCGCACCCCGCTAACTAGCGAGGCATTTCACATCACATCGTTACACCAGCCTAATCTCGGGAGTTGATAGGCTTGAAGTCATAAACAGCAGAGCTGCTGGCAAAACGCACGGAAGTGCTGTTTGAATGAATGCTTATGAGCCTGCTGGTGCCTACCATCGCTCAGTCAGACTGCTCTATCAAATCATAGACTTAATTATAACATAATAACACACAGAAATGCGAGCCTTGGGTCATTAATATGGTCGAATCCGGAAACTATCATCTTGAAAACAAGACGTTCATTCTTTCAGTGAAATGGGTGGCATCCATCAGTCTAAATATTCCTGTTACATTGCACAACCTTCAATGTTATCTCATAATTACGTAAAATTCTGGCAAATTAGTTCGCAATGAGCCAGGCGGCCCAAACTGTTGCATATACCCTGACTCTGAATGCAATGAACGCAAGAGAAGTGACACAATTTCACCTGGTTAATATTGCCTGCTAACCTGGATTTATTTTAGCTAAATATGCAGGTTTAAAAATATATTCTTCTGTGTATTGATTTTAAGAAAAGCATTGGTGTTTATGGTTAGGTACACGTTGGAGCAACGACAGTCCTTTTTCGCGAATGCGCACTGCTTCGATTATATGCAACGCAGGACACGCTAGATAAACTAGTAATATGATCAACCATGTGTAGTTATAACTAGTGATTATGATTGATTAAGTTTAATGCTAGCTAGCAACTTACCTTGGCTTCTTACTGCATTCGCGTAACAGGCAGGCACCTCGTGAGCAGGTGGTTAGAGCGTTGGACTCGTTAACTGTAAGGTTGCATGATTGAATCCCTGAGCTGACAAGGTAAAAATCTGTCGTTTTGCCCCATAACAAGGCAGTTAACCCACCGTTCCTAGGCCATCATTGAAACTAAGAATGTGTTCTTAACTGACTTGCCTAGTTAAATCAAGATTAAATAAAGGTGTAAAAAATATATAAATAAAATTAGACAAAAATCGGATTCCAAAATGACCGATTTCCGATTGTTATGAAAACTTGAAATCGGCCCTAATTAATCAGCCATTCCGATTAATCGGTCGACCTCTAGTCTTTATGAGCTTCCTATTCAATGATGTACTGTGAAGAGATAGACATTTGGTCCTCCTGTCTCTTCTCAGCAGGGCTTGGGATATAGCCTCAGGCACCTAGGTTTCTAGGAGTGTACTGTTTAGTACACAGTACACTCCTAGAAAAAAAGGTTTCTATCGCTTGATTCATATATGGAACCCCTAAAAATAAAACGTAACATGCAACAATTTCAATGATTTTATTGAGTTACAGTTCATATAAGGAAATCAGTCAATTGAAATAAAATCATTTGGCTATGGATTTCACATGACTGGGCAGCGATGCAGCCATGGATGGGCCTGGGAGGGCATAGGTCCATCCACTTTGGAGCCAGGCCCACCCACTAGGAGCCAGGCCCAGCCAATCAGAATAAGTTTTCCCCACAAAAGTTATTTATGACAGACAGAAATACTCCTCAAGATTAATCAGCTGTCCAGGTGACGGGTCTCAGATGATCCTGCAGGTGATCTGCGGTTGTGAGGCCAGTTGGACATACTGCCAAATTCTCTAAAATGACGTTGAAGGTGGCTTAGGGTAGAGAAATTAACATAAAATTATCTGGCAACATCTCTGGTGGACATTGCTGCAGTCAGCATGTCAATTACACATCCTCTCAAAATTTGAGACATCTGTGGTATTTTGTTGTGTGACAAAATTGCACATTTTAGAGTGGCCTTTTATTGTCCCGAGCACAAGGTACACCTTTATAAGGATCATTTTGTTTAATCAACTTCTTGATATGCCACTCCTGTCAGGTGGATAGATTATCTTGGCAAAGGAGAAATGCTCACGAACAGGGCTGTAAACAAATTTGTGCACACCATTTTTGAAAAATTAGCATTTTGTGAGTATAGAACATTTCTGGGATCTTTTATTTAGCTCATGAAACATGGGGCCAACACTTTACATGTTGCGTTTATATTTTTGTTCAGTATAGTCATATTTTTTTGCTAAGAATATACTGTAATTTTATAAACAATTAAATATTGGACTAAAGAATACCAGCACAGCATAGGCATCTCTTTGTTTGAATGATGGCCCATGTCAACTCTGGCTGACCTCTTTACAATACAATAGAACTTTATCCATTAGTCACAGCGAACAAAGAAAATGTGACTTCTGCTCAGTTCCCAATCCCCCCAAACAGCAGACCTCACACATACAGTTGCAGCGCCCCTGGATGGAGAGCATGTTGTGGGGTTAAGGGCCTTGCTCAAGTGCCCAACGGTTGGGTAATGTTAAGAGAATGTGAACCCAGCAGCCCTCCAATTATCAGATCAATTCTGCCCGCTTTTCCAGCGTCCGAACCAGTATTCAAACCACCCACCTTTCAGCCACAGGTCCAACTCCTTAGCCGCTGGGCTACCTACCGTAAGTACAGTATATGTTGCTGGTTCTAGAGAAAAAATAAACAATGAGTAAAAACACAAGTTAATCTTTAGAAATAAGCATGAGTTCATCTGCCAAAATGAAATCAAGATGCTATGCAAATATACACGTATAATTACTATAATGTTGAAGAACATCTTACTGATATGCAGTTGTCAGCAGCAGCCGAAAGACAAATGATAGTTCTGGGGTTACTGCCAGATTGAGCAAAACATAGAGTTACGTAATCATTAACTAGGCTATTCTCAGTCAGCAACAGTCTTCTACTGGCTTCATGAAACATAGTCCCCTCAATTGACTCCACACTGAAATAAAAGTAACCATTAGCTAATTTCCAATGTCAAGCTGGGTCTCTAGCTCTATTTGGCATATCCTATAATAAAAAGTATGTTTATTTGAAAGAGTTGGCTGGCTGGCTTGTAAAGAGGCAAAATAAAGTAGCCTAGCTTTCTGTTTACTTAGCTAACGTTAGCTAGCTAACAAACAAACAAACAAGCTCAAATTTGAATAAAACGTACTTTCTTTTTCTAGCCTGTAGTTTATTATATGACTTTGGCTTCATATATTTCAATTAAATTATCAACGTTGCTTTCCTTAATATGTTGAGCAATAATCCAGCCAATTTGCCACACCTGTGGGAAGCATTGGAGTTAACATGGGCCAGCATCCCTGTGGAATGCTTTTAACACCTTGTAGAGTTCATGCCCCAACAAATTGAGGCTGTTCTGATGGCAAAGGGGGTGCAACTCAATATTTTGTTCCTAATATTTTGTACACTCAGTGGTAGAACCCCTTTTTTTAATCTATGATTTTATTAAACACATTATTTCCTCTTGCTTTTAGCTAGCACTTTGTTTTAAACAGCACAGGTTTGTATCAGTGGAGTACCATGCTAAGTGAATTTTATAAAAATAGTGAAACATTTAAAAAGCTATCCTTCATAGCTAAAACTATACTAAATATATTCACGTCACCAAATAATTTATTAAAACACACTGTTTTTCAATGAAGGTCTACAATAGCCTGAACAGCACTCTGTAGGGTAGCACCATGGTGTAGCTAGAGGAAGCTAGCTTCCATTGACTTCAATACAAAACCTAGGAGGCTCATCGTTTTCACCCACTTCCATAGACTTACAGTAATTATGACAACTCCTGGAGGACATCCTCCAACCTATCAGAGCTCTTGCAGCATGAACTGATATGTTGTCCACCCAATCAAATTATCAAATAATAAATATAGTACTGAAATAATAAGCTACAGCTAGCCCTGTGGTAAGTAGTTGACTCAAAAAGAAAGACAATAGTTGAACAGTTTTGAACAAATGTATTTCTTCAAATATGAAGGAGCGAGCAGGAGCTACATTTACATTCCACTTTCACTTTAATTTACTTAGGTAGCTAATGCAGTTAGCTAGATTAGCCAACTCAAACAGAAAGGGATGCTATCTTAGTTAGCTGGCTATGGCTATCCAACACTGGAACTTCCAAGTCAAGGTAAGCTTTTGGTTTGACTAATTTATTGCAAACGGGGCCCACTGGTGTGACTGCTAATTGCTTACTGACTGTACTGCATGATTGTAGCGGGTTTACTATGATTGTAGCGGGTTTACTATGTTAGCTATGTTGACAATGCTTGGAAGGGGTTTTATTTGACTGTTCACAGACGGCTGATGTGTTGTTCATTGAAGTCCATAAGCGAAGGGAACAGGTGAGAGGAGGAGAGCGTGTAGCTGCGAGTTGGAATACAACGAGCTGTTTGTACCTGGCTATGAGAGTGAGCTGTTTACGTGAAATCAGGGATGTATTCATTCTGTCGATTCTGTTGAAAAACGTATAGCGAAAATGTAAGTATCATGTACTTGCCTGAATCTATCGATGTTGCATTGAACTGCGTGAATGGAATAGGAATGACAGTCATCCAATATGCTGTAATAGAAATAAACCCATGCTCATAAAAGAAAATGGCACCGACCGCCAATAGTTTGTATGAACCTTGCTGTTTGTCACTCAGACCTGGCAAAATGTTGCAAAATATGACATGATCTTCTCCCTGCCTTAGAGAGATAAATGGCTAGTTTGACAGTTTTATGACCAGGTGAAATATGGATATAAATGTCAATGTAAAACAGCTGAAACAAATTAAAAGGTTTCATAGAGTTTTATGTGTCTGGGTTAGCTTTAGCTGTTTTCTTAAATCCCCATTACACTCTGGGGTTGGGATTAGGGCTGTGGCAGTCGTGACATTTTGTCAGCCGTGACTGTCATTCAAATAACTGCTGGTCTCACATTAATTGACTTAATTAACATAAACACATTTAGCATCTCTGGCTTCCAAACACAGCTTACAAGCCACATTTTAAAAGTTTAATAAAGCCATTTAATATATCACAATAAATCCATTAGTTTAGGCAGGTTTGAAGAAACATTATGATATGATGAAATGGAGCCTATTTCATGGAGTCCTTATGTTAGGCCCTGATCTAGCCATGCCATATGGCTGTGGCATACAATAGTTCATTCAGCAGACAAGATTTGCTTCCAATTCCCATGGCATTATTTTATAGACTATTGTTTTACAGTAAGAAGAATACAACTGAACATAGCTGAATAAAATAGACAGGATATTTCTCCCCAAACGATTTTCAAAGGAGAGCATGTGTTTCGAGGGAGAGTGCTCATGCGGCTATTGTGTTGAGGGTTTAACAAACAGGTCCTCCTATATGCCTAATTTAGAGTTATTTATGCAACTTTAGTTGTGATACAAAAATTAGGCTATATGTTTTGATTTTTAATACATTCTAAGGCTGCATGATGCAACGAATGGTGATTGGAAAAAAGTCGCATGAAAGTGAAGTGCTCTTTATTTCTTGCACAGGCTGCAGACACTTCATCAATCTCTCGTTCACAATTTGACAAGCACTTAATAATATTCTCACGCAGTATTCGCAATTTAATATTGTCTTTACATAGGCTATATTAGTATGCTCTAGGCCTATGTGTGGAATTATTTTTGATTTAGAATGCACCACAAAAAAAAAGGAATCCATAGCCTGCACTCCAATAGCGAATGGAGGTTATGTGCAGTTACGTTTTTAATAAGACACTTACTTTTACTTTTGATACTTAAGTATATTTCAAACCAAATACTTTTACTCAAGTAGAATTTGACTGGGTGACTTTTACTTGAGTCATTTTCTATAAAGGTATCATTACTTTTACTCAAGTATGACAAATGGGTACTTTTTCCACCATTGGTCAAATCTCTGTTTTCACATGTGATTGCGCAATGACTGTGCTTATAAGAACACATTTCACTAGGCTCTAGTCTATGGGCTCTCCAACCATGTTCCAGCGGTATTGGGCCTACATGCTACATTTGGAGTTATTTGGCCACTTGAGTTGTGATTAGTGATGTACCGATATGACATTTTTGGCCGACATCAGGACTTCATAGTCAAATTGTTGCAAAGAAACTTCTACTAAAGGACACAGATAAGAAGAGACATGCTTGGGTCAAGAAACAAGAGCAATGGACATTAGACCGGTGGATATCTGTCCATTGATCTGATGAGTCCAAATTTGAGATTTTTGGTTCCAACCACCGTGTCTTTGTGAGACGCAGAGTAGGTGAACTGATGAACATCGCATGTATGGTTCCCAACGTGAAACATGGAGGTGGTGTGGGGGTGATTTGCTGGTGACACTGTCAGTGATTTATTTAGAATTCAAGGGACACTTAACCAGCATTGCTACCACAGCTTTCTTCAGTGATACGCCATCCTGTTTGCTTTAGTGGGACTTTCATTTGTTTTTCAACAGGACAGTGACCCAAAACACACCTCCAGAGAGGTGTGTTTTCATGAGATGTTTTAGGATGAGTTGGACTGCAGAGTGAAGGAAAAGCAGCCAATAAGTGCTCAGTATATGTGGGAACTCCTTCAAGACTGTTGGAAAAGCATTCCTCATGAAGCTGGTTGAGAGAATGCCAAGAGTGTGCCAAGCTGTCAAGGCTACTTTGAAGTTTCTAAAATATTTTTTTTGATTTAAGACTTTTACATGTTAAATGATTCCATATGTGCTATTTCATAGTTTTGATGTCTTCACTGTTTGTCTACAAAGTAGAAAATATATAAAGTAAATACACATCCTTGAATGAGTAGGTGGTCAAACTTTTGACTGGTACTAATTCCATATATATATATATATATATATATAAAGTAAATACACATCCTAATATATATATATATATATATATATATATATATATATCTCCCTTTTTCAGGATCCTGTCTTTCAAAGATAATTCGGAAAAATCACAATAACTTCACAGATCTTCGTTGTAAAGGGTTTAAACACTGTTTCCCATGCTTGTTCAATGAAGCATAAACAATTAATGAACATGCACCTATGGAACGGTCGTTAAGACACTAACAGCTTACAGACAGTAGTCAATTAAGGTCACAGTTATGAAAATTTAGGACACTGAAGGAGCCCTTCTACTGACTCTGAAAAACACCAAAAGAAAGATGCACAGGGTCCCTGCTCATCTTTGTGCACGTTTCTTAGGCATGCTGCAAGGATGTGTGATGGCTGCAAGGAGGCATGAGGACTGCAGATGTGGCCAGGGCAATAAATTGCAATGTCCGTACTGTAAGATGCCTAAGACAGCACTACAGGGAGACAAGACGGATAGCTGATCATCCTCGCAGCGGCAGACCACGTGTAACAACACCTGCACAGGATCGGTACATCTGAACATCACACCTCCGGACAGGTACAGGATGGCAACAACAACTGCCTGAGTTACACCAGGAATGCAAAATCCCACCATCCAGACTGTCCACAACAGGCTGAGAGAGACTGGACTGAGGGCTTGTAGGCCTGTTGTAAGGCAGGTCCTCACCAGACATCACCGGCAACAACGTCACCTATGGGCACAAACCCATCATCGCTGGACCAGACAGGACTGGAAAAAAGTGCTCTTCAATGACGAGTCGCAGATTTGTGATGGTCGGATTCGTGTTTGTCGTCGAAGGAATGAGCGTTACACCAAGGCCTGTACTCTGGAGCGGGATCGATTTGGAGGTGGAGGGGCCGTCATGGTCTGGGGTGGTATGTCACAGCATCATCGAACTGAGCTTGTTGTCATTGCAGGAAATCTCAACACTGTGCATTACAGGGAAGACATCCTCCTCCCTCATGTGGTATCCTTCCTGCAGGCTCATCCTGACATGACCCTCCAGCATGACAATGCTATCAGCCATACTGCTCGTTCTGTGCGTGATTTCCTGCATACACGAATGTTAGTGTTCTGCCATGGCCAGCGAAGAGCCCGGATCTCAATCCCATTGAGCATGTCTGGGACCTGTTGGATCGGAGGGTGAGGACTAGGGCTATTCCCCCCAGAAATGCCTGGGTACTTGTAGGTGCCTTGGTGGAAGAGTGGGGTAACATCTCGCAGCAAGAACTGGCAAATCTGGTGCAGTCCATGAGGAGGAGATGCACTGCAGTACTTAATGCAGCTGGTGGCCACACCAGATACTGACTTTGTTCATGGACACATTAATCCATTTCTGTTAGTCACATGTCTGTGGAACTTGTTCAGTTTGTTATGTTCGTGCAAATATTTACACGTTTTTCAAGTTTGCTGAAAATGAACGCAGTTGACAGTGAGATGATGTTTAATTTTTTTCTGAGTTTTTATACAGTTGAAGTCAGAAGTTTTACATACCCTTATGTTGGAGTCATTAACTCGTGTTTCAATGCCTCCACAAATTTCTTGTTAACAAACTGTAGTTTTGGCAAGTCGGTTAGGACATCTACTTTGCGCATGACACAAGTAATTTTTCCAACAATTGTTTACAGACCAATTATTTCACTTATTATTCACTGTATCACAATTCCAGTGGGTCAGAAGTTTACATACACTAAGTTTGACTGTGCTTTTAAACCGCTTGGACAATTCCAGAAAACTATGTCATGTCTTTAGAAGCTTCTGATAGGGTAATTGACATAATTTGAGTCAATTGGATGTGTACCTGTGGATGTATTTCAAGGCCTACCTTCAAACTCAGTGCCTCTTTGCTTGACATCATGGAAAAATCTAAAGAAATCAGCCAAGACCTCAGAAAAGCAATTTGATACCAAACGCCTGAAGGTACCACATTCATCTTAACAAACAATAGTACGCAAGTATAAATACCATGGGACCACACAGCCGTCATACCGCTCAGGAAGGAGATGGGTTCTGTCTCCTAGAGATGAACGTACATTGGTGCGAAAAGTGCAAATCAATCCCAGAACACCTGCAAAGGACCTTGTGAAGATGCTGGAGGAAACTGGTACAAAAGTATCTATATCCACAGTAAAACAAGTCCTATATCGACATAACCTGAAAGGCCGCTCAGCAAGGAAGAAGCCACTGTACCAAAACCGCCATAAAAAATGCCAGACTACGGTTTGCAACTGTACATGGGGACAAAGATTGTACTTTTTGGAGATATGTCCTCTTGTCTGATGAAACAAAAATATAACTTTTTGGCCATAATGACCATTGTTATGTTTGGAGGAACAAGTGGGAGGCTTGCAAGCCGAAGAACACATGTTGTGGGGGTGCTTTGCTGCAGGAGGTACTGGTGCACTTCACAAAATAGACGACATCATGAGGGAGGAAAATTATGTGGATATTTTGAAGCAACATCTCAAGACATCAGTCAGGAAGTTGAAGCCTGGTCGCAAATGGGTCTTCCAAATGGACAATGACCCCAAGCAAAATGGCTTAGTATTGTCAAGGTATTGGAGTGGCCATGACAAAGCCCTGACCTCAATCCTATAGAAAATGTGTTGGCAGAACTGAAAAAGTGTGTGCGAGCAAGGAGGCCTACAAACCTAACTCAGTTATACCAGCTCTGTCAGGAAGAATGGGCCAAAGTTCACCCAATTTATTGTGGGAATCTTGTGGAAGACTACCCAAAACAATTTAAAGGCAATGCTTCCAAATACTAATTGAGTGTATGTAAACTTCTGACCCACTGGGAATGTGATGAAAGAAATAAAATTTGAAATAAATCATTCTCTCTGCTATTATTCTGACATTTTTAAATGTATTTTGGCTAAGGTGTATGTAAACTTTCGACTTCAACTGTATGTATGTATGTATGCATGTATGCATGTATGTATGTATGTATGTATGTATGTATGTATGTATGTATGTATGTATGTATGTATGTATTTAATAATGACAATTACAACAATTCTCAATGAACACTTTAATTAAACCTAATATAATACATAAATAAAATCTACTTAGTCTCAAATAAATAAGGAAACATGCTCAATTTGGTTTAAATAATACAACAACGCAGTGTTAGAGGAGAAAGTAAAAGTGCAGTATGTGCCATTTAAAAAAGCTAACGTTTAAGTTCCTTGCTCAGAACATGAGAACATATGAAAGCTGGTGGTTCAATATTCCCAGTTCTTCTATATTCCCAGTTAAGAAGGTTTTGGTTGTAGTTATTATGGGAATTATGACGCATCAACTATTTCTCTCTATACCATTTGTATTTCATATACCTTTACCTATTGGATGTTATAACAGGCAGTTTAGTATTGCCAGCCTAATCTCAGGAGTTGAGTTGATAGGCATGAAGTCATAAACAGCTCTGTGAAGCAAGCATTGATAAGAGCTGCTGTCAAACGTAAAGTTTGAATGAATGCTTACGAGCCTGCTGCCGCCTACCACCACTCAGTCAGACTGCTGTATCAAATATCAAATCATAGACTTAATTATAATATAATATACACAGAACAAATGAGCGTTTGGTCATTAATATGGTCAAATCCAGAAACTATCATTTCGAAAACAAAATGTTTATTTAGTTGTTTAGTTTCTTTCAGTGAAATACGGAACCGTTCTGCATTTTATTGAACGGGCAGCAAAGGCTAAATGTTGCTGTTTCATTGCACAACCTTTAATGTTATGTCATAATTATGTAAAATGCTGGCAAATTAGTTCGCAACAAGCCAGCCGGCCCAAACTGTTGCATATACCCTGACTCTGCGTGCAATGAACGCAAGAGAAGTGATACAATTTCCCTGGTTAATATTGCCTGCTAACATGAATTTCTTTGAACTAAATATGTAGGTTTAAAAAAATATATTTCCGTGTATTGATTTTAAGAAAGGCATTGACGTTTATGGTTAGGTACATTCGTGCAACGATTGTGCTTTTTCGCGAATGCGCTTCTTAAATCATCACCCATTTGGCGAAGTAGGCTGTGATTCAATAATAAATTAACAGGGACAGCATTGATTATATGCAACGCAGGACATGCTAGTTAACCTAGTAATGTCATCAACCATGTGTAGTTATACAATTTTATTTGTCACATACACATGGTTAGCAGATTTTAATGCAAGTGTAGCGAAATGCTTGTGCTTCTCGTTCCGACAATGCAGTAATAACCAACGAGTAATCTTACCTATATATATATATATATTTTACCTTTATTTAACTAGGCAAGTCAGTTAAGAACAAATTCTTATTTTCAATGACGTCCTAGGAACAGTGGGTTAACTGCCTGTTCAGGGGCAGAACTACTACCTTATACACAAGTGTAAAGGGATAATGTCAGGATTTGGCCAGGGTTGTTCCGGGTTTTGGTCACTAGATGCCCCCATTGTGCTTTTTGACCTTATGTTTTTTCCCTGGTTCCCCATTATTATTTGCACCTGTGCCTCGTTTCCCCTGATTGTATTTAAACCCTTAGTTTCCCTCAGTTCTGTGCTCTGTGTTTGTATGTTAGCACCCAGCCCTAGTGTTCTGTGTATTCTTGGCGATTCCGGTGGATGCTCTTGTGGAATTCTGTTTTTGTTTTTGAGTATCTCTTGAGGCTTTTTTGTGCTATTCCTACCACCTTTGGATTTGCCATTTTTGTATTTAAGGACTTCTCCTTTTTACTTTATTAAATACACCGTCTTAAGTACTGCTGTGTCTGCCTCATCTTCTGGGTTCTGCTGACTATTCGTGGCTCAGTTGGTTAAGTGACTGTTTCTCACTCCGGAGACCCAGGTTCGTAACCGGGTCCTGACAGATAAAGAATATGTGTGGGTGATGAATGGGTGATGGTACAGAACGGCATAGGCAAGATGCAGTAGATGGTATCGAGTACAGTATATACATATGAGATGAGTAATGTAGGGTATGTAAACATAAAAGTGGCATAGTTTAAAGTGGCTAGTGATACATGTATTACATAAAGATGGCAAGATGCAGTAGATGGTATAGAGTACAGTATATACATATACATATGAGATGAGTAATGTAGGGTATGTAAACACTATATTAAGTGGCAGTTAACTAGTGATTATGTGAAGATTGATTGTTTTTTATAAGATAAGTTTAATGCTAGCTAGCAACTTAACTTGGCTCCTTGCTGCACTCGCATAACAGGTGGTCAGCCTGCCATGCAGTTTCCTCATGGAATGCAATGTAATCGGCATCCAAAAATGCAGATTTCCAATTGTTATGACAACTTGAAATCGCCCCTAATTAATCGGCCATGCCCATTAACGGTCAACCTCTAGTGTGTGTATATGTGTACCAAAAATATAAACAAAACATGCAACAATTGTAAGTTTAAGTCAGATTCTTGATGTGCCACACCTGTCAGGTAGATTGATTATTTTGGCAAAGGAGAAATGCTCACGAACAGGGATTTAAACTATTTTTTTGAGAAATAAGCTTTTTGTGTGTATGGAACATTTCTGGTATCTTTTATTTCAGTTCATGAAACTTGAGACCAACACTTTACGTGTTGCGTTTCTATTTTTGTTCAGTGTTTTATATAACCTTTTTTAGTAAAGGGTTCTTTAATCTCATCCAAAGAACCAAAAGGTCCTGTATAAAACCCCTAAATGTTTGTTTTTCCTTCAGGTTGGCTGTAGTGACAACTACTCTCCCAAGGCAGGTGTCAATCTAGAGACAGTATCTGGGGCAGAGATAAAGTTGATAATGATGTGAAAATGGTCTTCTAACTTTTTTCTGCTTTTACAGCAAAATCTTACAGCTTCAGTGAACAATTAAAGTGCAGAGGCGGATTACATTATGAAGTTAATTAACATCCCAAAATCAGTACCAATGTTTGTCCGCTTGTCCTTGAGGCAATTTATGCCTATTTTTTTCTTTCTGCTCAAAGTTAATTAATTTCACAGATCCAGTAACACAAGTGTTTTAGTGCCTGGAAGAAATGATAAGACATCCTAATCATCTTCATGTGCAGTACATGATTGCCAAGTGTCCAGAATAATGAGAGTTGAGAAATATCTGCTAGGGTTCTTTATAAAAGAAACCACCAGAACTTTTCATTCGCTGACTTTTTATCCATCAGTGTTATTCCATTTGCATTACAATAAATAATAATAAGATTTCATTTGTAGTGTGCATTTCCTACTCTCAATGCGCACAACCTTTGAAAACCAACTGAGCAAGCAGTCTAATGCCCAACACAGGAGATGAGAAGCAGGTACAGGGAGTGAACCATTTTAATATAGACAGACATGCAACGGGAAACGACAAATAATGCTACTCCAGGCAACAACACAGAGGAGCAGACATATATTCAGGGGCAATCAACAAAGTGATGGAGTCCAGGTGAGTTCAATGAGTGCAGATGCGCGTAATGATGGGTAGCCTGGCGCCCTTTGGCGCCAGGGAGGGGGAGGGGGAGCGGGAGCAGGCGTGACAGTACCTGAGGCATAGGAAACTCGATGAGCCGGCTGAAGCATGACGTGGGATGGGAACCTGCCGAGCCACCTGGGGCAAAGAAACCTATCGAGCCAGCTAGGGCATGACAGCCCGACGAGCCAGCTTAGGTACCCCCGGTTCCATTGGTGGCAGCCCCCTGGTCTGACATCACACAAAAAAAACACAACTCCCTGATGCTTCTTTTAATGGTAGTAGCATTCTGTAAGGCCCAACACAGGGTTTATGTCGTGTTTATGTCCAGACGCTGTTCTTGTTCCGTCATATCGGTCTATATTAAATTATCATTCGCTGACTTTTTATCCATCAGTGTCATTCCATTTCCATAACAGTGAATAATAAATAATAATATTTGTAGAGTGCATTTCCCACGCTCACTGCGCACAACTTTTGAAACCCAACTGAGCAAGCAGTGTAACGCCCAATGCAGGAGATGAGAAGCAGGTACAGGGAGTGAACCATTTTAATATAGACAGACATGCAACAGAACAAGAACAGTGTCTGGACATAAACCAGACACAACAAACAATGCTACTACAGGTAACAACACATTGGGGCAGACATACAGTTGAAGTCGGAAGTTTCCATACACATTAGCCAATTACATTTAAACTCAGTTTTTCACAATTCCTGACATTTAATCCCAGTAAAAAGTCCCTGTCTTAGGTCAGTTAGGATCACCACTTTATTTTAAGAATGTGAAATGTCAGAATAATAGTAGAGAGAATTATTTATTTCAGCTTTTATTTCTTTCATCACATTCCCAGTTGGTCAGAAGTTTACATACACTCAATTAGTATTTGGGAGCATTGCCTTTAAATTGTTTAACTTGGGTCAAACATTTTGGGTAGCCTTCCACAAGCTTCCCACAATAAGTTAGGTGAATTTCGGCCCATTCCTCCTGACAGAGCTGGTGTAACTGAGTCAGGTTTGTAGGCCTCCTTGCTCGCACATGCTTTTTCAGTTCTGCCCACACATTTTCTATAAGATTGAGGTCAAGGCTTTGTGATGGCCACTCCAATAGCGCCCCTACAACATGATGCTGCCACCCCCAAGCTTCACGGTTGGGATGGTGTTCTTCGCTTGCAAGCCTCCCCCTTTTTCCTCCAAACATAACGATGGTCATTATGGTAAAACAGTTATATTTATGTTTAATCAGACCAGAGGACATTTCTCCAAAAAGTACGATCTTTGTCCCCATGTGCAGTTGCAAACTGTAGTCTGGCTTTATTATGGCGGTTTTGGAGCAGTGGCTTCTTCCTTTCTGAGTGGCATTTCAGGTTATGTTGATTTAGGGCTCGTTTTACTGTGGATATAGATACTTTTGTATCCGTTTCCTCCAGCATCTTCACTTTGCTGTTCTGGGATTAATTTTCACCTTTCGCACCAAAGTACATTCATCTCGAGGAGACAACGCGTCTCCTTCCTGAGCGGTATGACGGATGCGTGGTCCCATGGTGTTTTTACTTGTGTACTATTGGTTGTACAGATGAAATTTGTACATTTAGGCGTTTGGAAATGCTCCCAAGGATGAACCAGACTTGTGGAAGTCTACAATTTGTTTGAGGTTTCGGCTGATTTCTATAGATTTTCCCATGATGTCAAGCAAATAGGCATGAGTTTGAAGGTAGGCCTTGAAATGCATCCACAGGTACACCTCCTATTGACTCAAATGATATCTATGTGTCAGGGGAGAAACTCCAGGTGGTATCTGATTTTAAGTACCTTGGCATCATACTTGATTCCAACCTCTCTCTTAAAAAGCATGAGGAAAAGGTAATTCAGATAACCAAATTCAACCTAGTGTAGCGGTTTTCTTGACTTGAAGGAGAGGCGGACCAAAATGCAGCGTGGTTTCTATTCATGTTTAATTTATAAAGACTCTACACATGAACAAACTAATAAAACAAGAAATGTGAACACCCAAAACAGCCCTTTCTGGTGCAAACACAGAGACAGGAACAATCACCCACAAACACACAGTGAAACCCAGGCTACCTAAGTATGATTCTCAATCAGAGACAACTAATGACACCTGCCTCTGATTGAGAACCATACTAGGCCGAAACATAGAAATACCCAAATCATAGAAAAACAAACAGACTGCCCACCCCAACTCACGCCCTGACCATACTAAATAATGACAAAACAAAGGAAATAAAGGTCAGAACGTGACAGTACCCCGACCCCCAAAGGTGCGGACTCCGGCCGCAAAACCTTAACCTATAGGGGTGGGTCTGGGTAGGCGTCTGTCCGCGGTGGCGGCTCTGGCGCGGGACGCGGACCCCACTTCACCATCGTCTTAGTTCGCCTTATTGTCCGCCTCCGTGGCTTTCTAACCATGGCAACCCTTCTCAATGTCCCCACTGGACAGAGGCGCAGCTCGGGACATAGGGGCGGAAGCTCTGGGCAGAGGGACGGAAGCTCTGGGCAGAGGGGCGGAAGCTCTGGGCAGAGGGGCGGAAGCTCTGGGCAGAGGGGCGGAAGCTCTGGGCAGAGGGGCAGGGGCTGTGGGCAGAGGGGCAGGGGCTGTGGGGCAGGGGCTCTGGGTTGAGGGGCAGTGGCAGAGGGGCATGGTTTCTGGGCTGAGGGGCAGGGGCTCTGGGCTGAGGGGCAGGGGCTCTGGGCTGACTGGCGGCCCCTGGCTGACTGGCGGCACTGGCGGCCCCTGGCTGACTGGTGGCACCTGGCTGACTGGCGGCACTGGCGGCCCCTGGCAGACTGGCGGCCACTGGCAGACTGGCGGCACTGGCGGCCACTGGCAGACTGGCGGCCCCTGGCTGACTGGTGGCACTGGCGGCCCATGGCAGACTGGCGTCACTGGCGGCACTGGCGGCCCCTGGCAGACTGGCGGCACTGGCGGCCCCTGGCAGACTGGCGGCACTGGGCAGACTGGCGGCGCTGGGCAGACGGGTAGCTCAGATGGCGCTGGGCAGACGGGAAGCTCCGGCAACGCTGGAGAGGAAGGCTCTGGCAGCACTGGTCTGAGTAGCTCTGGCGCCTCCGGAATGAGGGGCTCTAGCGCCTCTGGACTGAGGGGTGGGAGATCTCGGAAGCGCCGAACAGGGAGGAGACTCCGGCAGCGCTGGAGAGGAGGAAGGCTCTGGCAGCGCTGAACAGGCGGGAGACTCCGGCAGCGCTGGAGAGGAGGAAGGCTCTGGCAGCGCTGGACAGGCGGGAGATTCCGGCAGCGCTGGAGAGGAGGAAGGCTCTAGCAGAGCCGGAGAGGCGGGAGACTCCGGCAGCGCTGGAGAGGAGGAAGGCTCCGGCAGCGCTGGACAGGCGGGAGCACCTGCAAGGATGAGACGGAGAGACAGCCTGGTACGGGGGGCTGCCACTGGAGGGTTGGTGCGTGGAGGTGGTACCGGATAGACCGGACCGTGCAGGCGCACTGGAGCTCTTGAGCACCGAGCCTGCCCAACCTTACTCGGTTGAATGGTCCCGGTCGCCCTGCCAGTGCGGCGAGGTGGAATAGCCCGCACTGGGCTATGAAGGTGAACCGGGGACACCGTGCGCAAGGCTGGTGCCATGTAAGCCGGCCCAAGGAGACGCACTGGAGACCAGATGCGTAGAGCCAGCTTCATGGCACTTGGCTCGATGCTCACTCGCATAACACGGTGCCTGCTCGGTCTCTCTCGCCCCCCGGTAAGCACAGGAAGTTGGCGCAGGTCTCCTACCTGGCTTCGCCACACTTCCTGTGTGCCCCCCCAATACATTTTTGGGGCTGACTCTCGGGCTTCCATCCACGCCACCGTGCTGCCTCCTCATACCAGCGGCTCTCTGCCTTCCCCGCCTCCAGCTCTTCTTTGGGGCGGCGATATTGTTAATGCTGTGCCCAGGGTCCTTTTCCGTCCAATTCGTCCTCCCATGTCCATTCCTCCTCGCGCTGCTCCTGCTGCCACTTCTCCTGCTGCACCTTGGGGCGGCAACACTCCCCTGGTTTAGCCTTCCCCGCCTCCAGCTCTTCTTTGGGGCGGCGATATTGTTAATGCTGTGCCCAGGGTCCTTTTCCGTCCAATTCGTCCTCCCATGTCCATTCCTCCTCGCGCTGCTCCTGCTGCCACTTCTCCTGCTGCACCTTGGGGCGGCTCCCCTGGTTTTGCCCAGGGTCCTCTCCACGTCGAGGATTTCTTCCCAAGACCAGAAATCTTTATTTCACTGCTCCTGCTGCTGCCCGTTACCCCGCCGCTTGGTCCTGTTGTGGTGGGTGATTCTGTAACGGTTTTCTTGACTTAAAGGAGAGGTGGACCAAAATGCAGCATGGTTTCTATTCATGTTTAATTTATAAAGACTCTACACATGAACAAACTAATAAAACAAGAACCGTGAACACCCAAAACAGCCCTATCTGGTGCAAACACAGAGACAGGAACAATCACCCACAAACACACAGTGAAACCCAGGCTACCTAAGTATGATTCTCAATCAGAGACAACTAATGTCACCTGCCTCTGATTGAGAACCATACTAGGCCGAAACATAGAAATACCCAAATCATAGAAAAACAAACATAGACTGCCCATCCCAACTCACGCCCTGACCATACTAAATAATGACAAAACAAAGGAAATAAAGGTCAGAACGTGACACCTAGCTAATTTCTGATTTATACCAAATTGTTTGACTACAGAGGTAGCAAAACTGTACTTCAAATCTATGATACTCCCCCACTTAAAATACTGCCTGACTCGTTGGGCCCAAGCTTGCTGTACAACATTAAGACCTATTCAGTCTGTCTATAAACAGGATCTCAAAGTGCTTGTTAGGAAGCCCAATAGCCATCATCACTGTTACATCCTCAGAAAGCATGAGCTCCTGAGTTGGAAAAATCTTGTGCAATATACCGACGCATGTCTTGTATTCAAGATCCTCAATGGCCTGGCTCCCCCTCCACTCAGTATTTTTGTTAAACAGAAAACCCAAACATATGGCAACAGATCCACAAGGTCTGCCATGAGAGTTGACTGTATAGTTCCCTTAAGGAAAAACACCTTTAGTAAATCTGCTTTCTCTGTGAGAGATTCCCATGTCTGGAATACACTGCCATCAGACACACATAACTGCACCACATATCACACTTTCACAAAATGCATGAAATCATGACTAAAGGTCAATCAGATTTGTGAACTTGGTCCCTAGCTGTGTAATGCCGCTTTCCATGTCTGTTGTCTGTAGCTTGTGAGGTGTGGAAATACTTTGTTGCTTTTATGAATTTTGTCTTGCTGCTTTTTGTTCTATGTTGCTCTGTCTGTATGCTACGTCTTGCTTGTCCTATGTTGCTCTGTCTGTATGCTATGTATTGCTTGTCCTATGTTGCACTGCGTGTGCTCACTGCTCAATGATTGTCTTGTTATTGTTTTTAATAACCTGCCCAGGGACTGCGGTTGAAAATTAGCCGGCTGGCTAAAACCGGCACTTTTACTGAAACATTGATTAATGTGCATTGTCCCTGTAAAAATAAAATAAACTCAAATTAGACTCAGAAGCTACTAAAGCCATGTCATAATTTTGGGGAATTTTCCAAGTGGTTTAAAGGCACAGTCATCTTAGTGTATGTAAACTTCTGACCCACTGGAATTGTGATACAGAGAATTATAAGTGAAATAATCTGTCTGTAAACAATTGTTGGAAAAAATTACTTGTGTCATGCACAAAGTAGATGTCCTAACAGACTTGCCAAAACTATAGTTTGTTAATAACAAGACATTTATGGAGTCTTTGAAAAACAAGTTTTAATGACTCCAACCTAAGTGTATGTAAACTTCCGACTTCAAATGTATATGCAAGTGCAATCAACAAAGTGAGGGAGTCCAGGTGAGTCCAATGAGAGCAGCTGCGCATATTGATGGTAACCGGTGCGTATAATGATGGGAAGCCTGGCGCCCTCGAGCGCCGGGGAGCGGGAGCAGGAGTGACAAGCAGAGCACATATGGTCCAGCTGATATGTAAAATAATTGTTCCATTTTATGACACAGGTATCAAACTTGGTACACTAATACTAGATAACTTAAGTAACATTTTAAGATTGCCTGCAGTCTGGGAACCCTGTCAGTCAACCGTTCTGATTTCCTGATAGAAGAAAATATGTGGAAAATAGGAAACACACTTACTCTTGGCTTGACATGATTTAAATACCAACTAAAGGCGTAAATGAGGCAATCAGGCCAGTCCTGATAATTAGTGATGAGTGTGTGTGTGTGTGTGTGTGTGTGTGTGTGTGTGTGTGTGTGTGTGTGTGTGTGTGTGTGTGTGTGTGTGTGTGTGTGTGTGTGTGTGTGTGTGTGTGTGTGTGTGTGTGTGTGTGTGTGTGTGTGTGTGTGTTTCATGGAGAGAGAGAGTCAACAGATGACATCAACTTGGTTAGCAGCATACTACTTCATCTCAGTAGTATGCTGCTCCTCTGAGAGCTTTTGTACAGCTGCCAACCAGCTGTAGGTGGCCGTATTGGTCACAATTCACATGGACATATCTCCATACATATTTGCTACATACAGCCCAATGATGGCTTAAAATGTTTGAGGATGTCTGGAAAACACAATAAAATGGCACAAAGATGCCATATACAGTGCCTTTGGAAAGTTTTCAGACCCCTTGACTTTTTCCACAGGTGACAGTGCATGTCAGAGCAAAAACCAAGCCATGAGGTCGAAGGAATTGTCCGTAGAGCTTTGAGACAGGATTGTGCCGAGGCACAGATCTGGGGAATGGTAGCAGCATTGAAGGTCCCCAAGAACACAATGGCCTCCATCATTCTTAAATAGAAGAAGTTTGGAACTACCACAACTCTAACTAGAGCTGGCCACCCGGCCATTGGGGGAGAAGGGCCCTGGTCAGGATGGTGGCCAAGAACCTGATGGTCACTCCAACAGAGTTCTAGAGTTCTTCTTTGATCTCTGCAGCACTCCACCAGGCCTTTATGGTAGAGTGGCCAGACGAAAGCCACTTCTCAGTAAAAGGCTCATGACAGCCCGCTTGGAGTTTGCCAAAAGGCACCTAATGACTCTGACGATGAGAAACAAGATTCTCTGGTCTGATGAAACCAAGTTAGTACACTTTGGCCAGAATGCCAAGTGTTGAGTCCGGAGAAAATCTAAAGCATAGTGGTGGCAGGAATACCTATGTAAAAATGCTGTTCATTGACTATAACTAAGCATTCAAATCAAATCAAATTGTATTTGTTACATACTCCGAATACAACAGGTGTAGCCCTTACAGTGAAATCCTTACTTATAAGCCCTTAACCAACAATGCAGTTTTAAGAAAAATGACTGTTAAATTAAAATGAGATAAAAAGTAACAATTAATTAAAGAGCAGCAGAAAAATAACAATAGTGAGGCTATATACAGGGGGTACCGGTACAGAGTCAATGTGCGGGGGCACTGGTTAGTCGAGGTAATTGAGGTAATATGTACATGTAGGTAGAGTTATTAAAATGACTGTGCATAGATAATAAGAGAGAGTAGCATCAATGTAGAAGGGGGGCAATGCTTGGGAGTAGAAGCTGTTAAAAAGCCTTTTGAACCTAGATTTGCGCCCCCCCCTCCCCCCCCCGGGAATCGCTTGCCGTGCGGTAGCAGAGACAACAGTGTATGACTCACGTGGCTGAAGTCTTTGACAATTTTTAGGGCCTTCCTCTGACACAGTGTGGTGTAGATGTCCTGGATGGCTGGAAGCTTGGCCCCAGTGATGTACTGGACTGTATGGACTACCCTCTGTAGTGCCTTGGGGTTGGAGGCCGAGCAGTTGCCATACCAGCCAGTGATGCAACCAGTCAGGATGCTCTCGATGGTGCAACTGTAGAAGTTTTGGGGGATCTGAGGACCCATACCAACTCTTTTCAGTCTCTTGAGGGGGAATAGGCTTTGTCGTGCCCTGTTCACGACTGTCTTGGTGTGTTTGGACCATGATAGTTTGTTGGTGATGTGGACACCAAGGAAACATTTTTTCAGTCATTTCATTCTCAACCAGGATTTCTATGGAACGCCGTTTGGGTCTTTGCGTGTCAAAAAAGTGTCAAATTACACATCTGTTTCAGTAGATGTGGTTAGCTAGCTAACTCTATTGGTAGGTGTAATCTTAAACAACCCTAATTTATAAGACAGTTCTTATTTGATTAATGGGGGTCGGACCCATCTATGTGAAGCTCGCCACAATAAGGATTAGCCGCAATAGTGGACTTTGCGGTTAGCCTTCAAAATAAAAGTATGACATAATTCTACTATTTGTAGTCCTTTGCATCACTGTCAATGGCATACTTTGATTTTGAAGACAAACCGCAAATTCCACTATTGTGCCTAATCCTTACTGTGGCTAGCTTCACAACACAACCCAGTCCAGTCGAGCGTCAATTTCCAGATGAAGCTAAACTCAGCAAAAAATAAACATCCTCTCACTGTCAAATGCGTTCATTTTCAGCTAACTTAACATTGGTAAATATTTGTATGAACATAACAACAACTGAGACATAAACATAAACTGTGCAAGTTCCACGGACATGTGACTAACGGAAATGGAATAATGTGTCCCTGAACAAAGGGAGGGTCAAAATCAAAAGTAACAGTCAGTATCTGGTGTGGCCACCCACTGCATTAAGTACTGCAGTGCATCTACTCCTCATGGACTGCACCAGATTTGCCAGTTCTTGCTGTGAGATGTTACCCCACTCATCCACCAAGGCACCTGCAAGTTCCCAGACATTTCTGCGGGGGAATGGCCTTAGCCCTCACCCTCTGATCCAACAGGTCCCAGACATGCACAATGGGATTGAGATCCGGGCTCTTTGTTGGCCATGGCAGAACACTAACTTTCCTGTCTTTCAGGGTATCACACACAGAACGAGCAGTATGGCTGGTGGCATTGTCATGCTGGAGGGTCATGTCAGGATGAGCCTGCAGGAAGGGTACCACATGAGGGAGGAGAATGTCTTCGCTGTAATGCACGGTGTTGAGATTGGCTGCCATGACAACAAGCTCAGTCCGATGATGGTGTGACACACCGCCCCAGACCATGACGGACCCTCTACCTCCAAATCGATCCAGCTCCAGAGTACAGGCCTCGGTGTAACGCTCATTCCTTCGACGATAAACACTAATCGTCACCACTGGTGATGCAAAACCGCGACTCGTCAGAAAAGTGCACATTTTGCCAGTCCTGTCTGGTCAAGTGACGATGGACTTGTGCCCATAGGCGACTTTGTTGCCGGTGATGTCTGGTTAGGACCTGCCTTACAACAGGCCTACAAGCCCTCAGTCCAGCCTCTCTCAGCCTATTGCAGACAGTCTGATTGTGCTTTCCTGGTGTAACTCGGGCAGTTGTTGTTGCCATCCTGTACCTGTCCCGCAGGTGTGATATTTGAATGTACCGATCCTGTGCAGGTGTTGTTACACGTGGTTTGCCACTGCGAGGATGATCATCTATCCGTCTTGTCTCCCTGTAGCGCCGTCTTAGGCGTCTCACAGTACAGACATTGCAATTTATTTCCCTGGCCACATCTGCAGTCATCATGCCTCTTTGCAGCATGCCAAGGCACATTCACGCAGATGAGCAGGGACCCTGGTGTTTTTCAGAGTCAGCAGAAATTCCTCTTTAGTGTCCTAAGTTTTCATAACTGTGAACTTAATTGCCTACTGTCTGTAAGCTGTTAGTGTCTTAATGGCTGCTCCACAGGTGCATGTTCATTAATTGTATATGGTTCATTAATTGTATATGGTTCATTGAACAAGCATGGGAAACAGTGTTTAAACCCTTTACAATGAAGCTGTTTGAAGTTATTTAGATTATTGCGAATTATGTTTGAAAGACGATTCTGAAAAAGGGATGTTTCTTTTTTTGCTGAGTTTAGCTGGCTGCTTTATAACATTCAATTTCAATAGGAGAACAACAAGTGGCAACCTAGCTAATACTTACTCACAAGGATTTCTAAATCATTGCTAAGAATAATGAAAATGACTGCAGGTTCTACTGGTCATTGTTTTCAGGCTAGTTTTATTGGTGCTAGCTACTTACCAAGCTAAAGCTATCTACCCCGGAAGTGTCGGTCGAACAAATTATGCTTTATTACCAACTCGGTATTGTAAACATATCGTTTGTGGCTGTTGTTTGCTTGTTTGCAGACTTTTTTGTACAGCCTTGACAGTACCACTGTATCTTTTTTGACATCCAAAGACGGCGTTCCATAGTATGTATGTTGTGAAGATCATAGCAGTGATGCTATTACTGGTTAACTCCGGTAAGGCAGCATTGGAAAAATAGCGCACTTGGTAGTGCTAACCGGTGCTCGACCAGTCGGTGAACGCCAACATCACCCACGACCGAGAACGGTTTATTGTCAAGGGCAATGAATTACATTATCTTGGCTTTAATGGATTTTGCCTTTGAGTTGTCTTGTTGAAATTTTTACTTGTTGACTGCTCGATCCACACAGAAGACATTGTGGGCTAGTGTAGGAATGCTGTGTGGCACGTATAGCGCAACATTTTACGTGGCGTCATTTCGTCATGTACCTTTGTTATATAGGTATACACGTCAGCTTTGACATCGGTTTTGCACATCGGGCGTAAATTAAACTAGACATCGGCTGTTACCGATGTTGGCATTTTTAGCTAATATTGGCCGATTCCGATATGTTCACCGATATATCGTGCATCCCTAGAAACATCTCCACTTCGCTGATCCTCAACACTGGGGCCCCACAACGGTGCGTGCTCAGTCCCCTCCCATGACTGTGTGGCCATGCAAATCTCCAACTCAATCATCAAGTTTGCAGATGACACAACAGTGGTAGGCCTGATTACCAACAATGACAAGAAATCCTATAGGGACGAGGTGAGGGCCCTGGTTGACCTGATCGTGGACTTCAGGAGACAGCAGAGGGAGCACATCCCCATCCACATTGACAGTGCCGCAGTGGAAAAGGTGAAAAGCTTCAAGATCCTCGACGTACGCATCACTGACCATCTGAAATGGTCCACACACAGACAGTGTGGTGAAGAAGGCGCAGCCAGAAGAGGACTGGACTGGTTCCTCTCTAGGTTTCTTTCTAGTTTCTGGCCTTTCTTGGGAGTTTTTCCCAGCCACCATGCTTCTACACCTGCATTGCTTGCTGTTTGCGGTTTTGGGTTTCTGTATAGCACTTTGAGATATCAGCTGATGTAAGAAGGCTTTATAAATACATTCGATTTGATTTGAACAGCGCCTCTTCAGTGTCAGGAGGCTGAAGAAATTTAGCTGGGCCACTAAGACCCTCACAAACGTTTAGAAATGCACCATTGAGAGCATCCTGTCAGGCTGTATCACTGCCTGGTACGGCAACTGCACCTTCCGCAACCACAGGGCTCTCCAGAGGGTGGTGCAGTCTGCCCAACACATCACCGAGGGCACATTGCCTGCCTTGCAGGACATCTACAGCACCCGGTGTCACAAGGAGGCCAAGAAGATCATCAAGAACCTCAGCCACCAGAGCCACGGCCTGATTACCCCATTACCATCCAGAAAGCGAGGTCAGTACAGGTGCATCAAAGCTGGGGCTGAGAGACTGAAAAAAGCTTCTATCTCAAGGCCATCAGACTGTTAAATAGTCACCTCTAACCGGCCTCCGCCCAGTTACTCTACCATGCACCTTCGAGGCTGCTGCCCTATGTACATAGTCATTGAACACTGGTCACATTAATAATGTTTACATACTGTTTAACCTACTTCATGTGTATATACTGTATTCTAAGTCCTATCCTATTTAACCATTGCTGTACATACAGTATACTATTCTTCAGATATACTACATATTCTATAAATATACTGTCAGTACATCCCATCGCATATTTATACTCCTGACTCCTAATATTTCTATATTTTTTTCTATATTCCATTCTTTTACTTTTTAGATGTATGTTTATTGTTGTGCATTGTTATATATTACTGCATGTTTTGAGCTAGGAATACAAGCATTTTGCTACACCTGCAATAACATCTGCTAAATCTGTATACACATCCAATAAAATTTGATAATGATTTTTATATTATGTTTTGTGCCAACTTAAGGAAACATGCCCTGTAAAATCCCATGTGAATGCATTATGTCCAGCAGAGAGACAGGTAACCCAATATAATGAGACCTTTCAATCTTTACACAAAGTGAGTAAAGTACTACATAAAGATATCTAGCTATAGTACCACTGCATATTTTAAAAGACCAGTTTTCCGAAATGACTGCCAACTAGCCAAATTGGTTCTAATTGGACTGGATTCACATGGCCATATTTCCATAAATAATTGGTACATACAGCCCAGTGATGGCATACAATGTTTGAGATGGTGTGGAGAACTGCTTCTTCAAAGTAGCCACCCTTTGCCTTGAGAGAATGCCAAGAGTGTGCAAAGCTGGCATCAAGGCAAAGGATGCCTACTTTGAAGAATCTAAAACATAAAATATATTTTGATTTGTTTAACACTTTTTTTTCGTTACTCCATGATTCCCTGTGTTATTTCATAGTTTTGATATCTTCATTATTATTCTACATTGTAGAAATAGTAAAAATAAAGAATCCATGAATTTGTGGGTGTGACCAAACTTTTGACTGGTACTCTAGGTAGGTGCGAACGAAGGTCATTTTTGGTGTCTTTGGTCATTTATAAGTGAATGTGAATGAGAGATATTGTGCAAATGAACAAAGGTTTTTTGCATGCTTGTCTGAAGGAAGAACAGTACTGGCTCTAGAGCAGCATGTGTACACACTGTGTCTGAAGGCGCTAGGGCAGTGGTTCTTAACCTTGTTGGAGGTACTGAACCCCACCAGTTTCATATGCGCATTCACCAAACCCTTCTTAATTGGAAAAATACAATTATTTTTTTCAAATTCAAAACATAGGTATATATTTGACTGGTGCACAAAATGAACCGTGCATCAACATCATTGTGTTCAAAGAACAAAATCATCAAAACATGATTTTCACACAAAAACAAAAACATAATAATGAATATTTACTGCCAATCAGTGTGACTTCTGCTGTTGCCCTTCAGAGACCAGTTCAGAAATGCGAGGCTTCACCTTGGCAAGTGCCACTCTCATGTCATTTTCGCAACAAAGTCTGTTCCTTGTCTTCGTTTTTATGTCCAGCATCCTCGAAAAGGATTGCTCGCAAAGATATGTTGTAACAAACGGTATGAAAATCTCCAGAGCTTTCTTAGCAATAACAGGGTACGTTACCATTTGTTGACACCAAAACGTTGAAAGCGTTGTTGTTCTGAAGAGTTGCTGTTGAACCTGGCTCTGCTGAATTTCAATGATTTCATCAAGGTATTCATCATTGACATCTGTTGTCTCAGCACTAAACGTGAACGGCTGTCTCACCCATGCTGGATATGACTCTCTTGTAGGGAAGTATCCGTCGAGAGACTTTGCAAGCTCATCTAAGTGCGTGGCAATTGCTTGCTTCAGTTCCGCGGGTACAGAAATGTCTCAGATTCCAGATACATCTTCGATCTTACTTACACAGTTGTCCAGCAGGGTAAAGTTTGTGAAGTTATTGTTCTCTGTTCGTCGTTTCCATACCGGTAGTTTTTTTTGAAAAGCCTTCAGGTTTTCCTGCGCTTCGATGATGTGGACTCCACCGCCCTGCATCTTTTGATTGAGATGATTGAGAGCTGCGAAGATATTGGCCATGTACGCTAAAATGAGAATGAACTCAGAATTTTTGAAGCAATCTGCATGACAATGTTGGTGCTCTTGCAAAAACAGGGCTAATTCCACACGCACGGCAAAAACACGATTCAGCACCTGTCCCCGGGACACCACCAAACGTTAGAATGGTACAGAAGTACCTCGAATTCAGAGCCCATTTCTTTACACAGCTCACTGAAGATGTGATGCCGCAGAGCACTAGTTTGCACATAGTTCACGCATTCCACTACAATTTTTAATACTTCTGCGGGTTTTAGAGGTAAGGTTTTTGTTGTCAACGCATGCCTGTGCAGAATACAATGCGTAACAATGATGTGTGGTGCATCGGCTTTCACTAGCGCACCAAAACTAGACTTTCTTCCCAGCATGACTGGAGCTCCGTCCGAACAAACTGCAGAAACCATATCCCACGAAAGATTGTTGTCTTTGAAGAAGTCATCCACAAGTTTCTTCACATCGGCTGCCTTAGTTGTTGTTGTAAGAGGCTTACAAAATAAAAAATCTTCCATTATCATGTCGTCTTTCACATAGCGCACAAATACAGCAAGCTGGCTTAGATTGGAAACGTCTGTGGTCTCGTCGAGTTGAAGGCTGAATTTTGCCGGGCTTGAAATCAGATCTGCAACTACTTGAGCCAAGATGTCTTTGCTCATGTCCTCTATTCTGTCGCTGATGGTGTCATTTGAAAGAGGAATTTGGGATAACTTAACTTCAGCCTCTTTTCCCAGCATGATATTCGCCATCTTCAACACAGCTGATTTTATGAGTGTTTCACCAATGGTGTGTGGTTTTCCCTGATTTGCGATCAGGTAAGCAACTTCGTACGATGCTGTGAGGATCGGCTTGTTGATGAGTACAAAGCCGAGAACAGGCAGAGTAGCCTTTTCATCGAATCTGGCTCTCTTCACCTTGAATTCAGCGAGTGTTGTGTTCTTGTATTTTCCATCTCCATACAGCTTAAGGAAGTGTTCTCTTAGTTTTGTCGGTGCTAGACTAGAATTGCTCAACTTGGCATTGCAAATCATGCAGTTAGGACACTGACTCCCATCACGTTCCGTTATACATGTGAATCCATATTGTACATATTTGTCCGACCACTTTCTTTTTTTGCTCGACATAGTAAGTATGAAGGGATTAAAATATTAAGAAAGAAATCACAAGACGTACCATCACGACAGTCACAAGTCGACTACTGAGCGCACCAAATTCCCTGCAGCACAGATAGGCCAAGCGATGTAGCGTGATCACCTGCAGCCAATGATGGCCAAGCGGAGCATGTCATCACGAATCATATGAATCGGATGTGTGTCTTGACCTCCGCCGAACCCCTGAGACTGACTCACCGAACCCCTGGGGTTCGATCGAACCCAGATTAAGAACCACTGCGCTAGGGCAACGGACCTGTCTGCTCTGCTCAGAGGAAAGGGGGGAGGAGAAGACAGACCAAGAAGGGAGAGAATATCAAGATAGTGGTAGCTGTACAAATAACTAATCCAAATTACTTCTCAAACCGAGAAGAAAGCTAAAACAATATGATGCCCTGTCACTTTATTAATTCTGCCACTTACTTAGATAACTAGAAAGTTAAACTTAGGGGTTGTGTGACCACAGAATTCTGAATTTTTCACGAAGGGGATAAAATATAAAACGCATTAGATATATCTTGCTGCATTTTGTAAATGCTGATCTAAAATGCTTCTTATTGTAATTTTGTCACACCCTGATCTGTTTCACCTGTCTTGTCTCCACCCCCCACCAGGTGTCTCATATTCTTCCCCATTATCCCCTGTGTATTTATACCTGCGTTTTATGTTTGTCTGTTGCCAGTTTGTCTTGTTTTGTCAGGTCTTACCAGCGTGTTTCCAGTTTCTCCAGTTCTCTAGTTCTTGTTTTCTAGTCTTCCCGGTTTCGACCTTGCTCCCTGCGGTTCTGTCCCTGATTTGACTCGGCCTTGGATGACGAACCTCTGCCTGCCCTCGACCTGCCCTTTGCTTGCCCCTTTTGTTATAATAAATATTATGAGAACCAAACTATTCGCCTCCTGTGTCTGCATCTGAGTCGTGATACATTTCTGCTCGGCATCAGACAAATGTTGTGCTTCAGTTGCACTTCACCATTCAGATGGGAATTCATGAACGGGCATTCTATAAGCAGACATGGCTCTGACTGATGGTAGCTACTTTTCTCTGATACATTTCTTGGTGTAGCCAGCCCACTTTTCTCTGATAAGATGCAAGATAAGAGAAAGTTTAAGCAAAACATAAGGAAATGTAGCTGGCTACATTCTTTCTATGATAAACATCAGAAATGTGATGGCAATGCATTATTTTTGCAAAAAAAGACCTTGCTTTACCGTTGTAAGCTCATTTACTTGTGTGGCTGCCAGCCAAATAGCCTGGCACTTCTGTTGTCATCTGATGTAAATGAATCGATTTTCTGTCAAATGTGTTGCACTAATGTATTTTATGTGAAGGAAAACTATAGTTGCACGTCCCTGATAACTCTATTGAAGCAAAAACAAAAATTGACGTTCAATGTACAGAAAACATTTCTTGTCACATTTCTTGAAATTGACAAAATACAGAATATCATATTTTATGTCTTTAGAGAACAGCCATTTGACAGTTTTAAGTATTTAAATGTAAAATACTGAAAATGAGGCTGAAAGTATGTTCAAGTTCAGTAATTTTGGTAGATTCTTGTGCACTTTTTCACCACTTCTTCAAAATACTTAAAGATGCATATACAGTATATGGCAGACAAATCAATGTCTCCAGACAAATCAATGTCTCGCAAGATCACTGAATGAATGATTCATTATTATTATGCATTTGTGTGGTATTAAAGATTCTCTATTATGTTGAATTGTATGACATTTTTTATACAAGGGCATTTTTTTTCTCAGACCTGCAAAAATGATGATCGATTCATTCAATGCTTCTACTAAAAAGGAGATCTTTCCACCCCTACTCTTGTCAATGGTGGTCAGGTAACCCACAACCTTCTGGCCAGCAGCCCAGTTTCTAAAACTGCATATGTAAGGCTCTGGTCTGTCCAAGGACTAAGAGTAAACGGTCGACATGTTTTCTGCTATCCACTTTTGTTTTATAGGGAAGGGGCCATCCATTTTCATTTCAGAGAAGTCCAATCCCTCCCTAACAGAATATCCTCAGTGAGAGTGCGATCAAAAGGTTATTGTTGGCATTCAGATGCAGCTTGGACATTTCACCCATAAAACAAGACTAATTATCTTTCACGATTGGCCAAATGCTCTCATCATAATAGTATTTTGTTAAAATGGGTTACATGTCTCTCTGCTGGACATAATCCATTCCTAGGGGATTTTACCTAAAGTGACGTGTACAGGACAGATTTCCTGTACGCTTTCTTAAAATTGACACACAACAGAATATCATACCATTGCAATCAGTAGACTTCAGGAAATACCATATACATTTTTTGAGTATTTACGTGGAAACTATTGGAACAAACCATGAAAACATTAACAAAAAACATACATTTGGCACGCTTTTTCATCACTTTTCTACTAAAAGTTTAAACGAAACGTATTTGTGGCCCTATTTACTGTGTTTTCCAAACACCTTGAAACATTTTAAGCCATCATTGAGCTGTATGTACCAATTACTTATGGAGAAATGGCCAAGTGAATATCGTCCAATATGGCCACATGTAGCTGGTTGGTAGACGTGGAAATGGTCGCCAGGGGGTTAATGGACAAAACCTGTGATGGCATAGTAGCCAAAAATCCTTCTTTAGACATGCCCCAGCTGTGTGACATTTGGTGGCTCTATCGCAAAGTCCACAATTCTCTACTGTAGCCACTGGACTATGGTCAAAATGACCTCAATTTGACCCCCATGAAGGTCTTCAGAGTATTTTGAGTCAGAATTGTTGTCTATATTATCTGTGGGGTTTATTTAATGGGTAGATAACATTACAAAGTCATTTTGATATTATTTGTAATGATGTTACCATATTTTATTCTAACAGGAAACCCAAATTGCTGCCATTTTATTAAAATGACTGCCTTGGTTGACTGACATGCTTACCAGACTGCCTCCAATCTTTAAAATGTTCCTGAAGGTGGTATTTAGTATTTGTGTACCAAGTTTGATACTTGTATCATAAAGTGGAACAATCTCTGGTATATTTGGTTCTTATCCGCTGGACTAATAAAAAAATACTGTGTGTATTCTGTGGGCACAAAGGGAATGCTCAAAATTGGGAGCAATTTGTGTGTGTGTGAGTAAAGATAAAACCTCTACAGACGCCTCTACCAGCCACACACCTAAAATGTTATACTTGCAACAATAACAAACCTTAACTGGTTTTCCTTATTAAAAATAGCTGCTATAGGTTCATAATACATTGTTATTACACAGAGCTTTCTCTGCAATTCCAAGCCATAATATTAAAACAGCATATAACATTGTGCGTTCATATGAGGAGCTGACCATTGCAATAACAACAAGATGCTAATTAGTCGTTAACCAAGCAATTTTTGGCTCAATAGTGTAATCAACACTGGAAGATAATTCCAGTTACATCCTGTCTGTCTCATTATGAAACACTTATGTAAACAGCAGAGAACTCATGTTAAGAACAGTGTGATTATACTCTAGTAGGGCCATCGGTTGCGTAGGTAGAGAGTAGGGATGTGCATTGTTCCCTTTTAAGACGATTTGATACGTATCTAGATACATGGGCTCTGATACATACAGGACGTGATTCGGTCCACGCGCGCGTGCGTGCGGTGTGTGTGAATTATGTATGTTTATGGCAGGGTTTCACAACTGGCGGCCTGTGGGACAAATTTGGTTTATATGGCCCGCCAAGTTTTCTGAGAAAAAAAAATAATAATCGTGTTTTTTTCTCTCCCCTTGCTGGACATTATAGACTGTAAAAACACCAGCAAATAAGTTCCAAATTCAAGAAATCTGTTCCAAAGTATAATAGAGAGACACGTGATCGTATACAAATATAAGCACAGCTTGAAATTAAATCTGTCTGGAGTTTTTCTTTTACCTAGGCAAGTCAGTTAAGAACAAATTCTTATTTTCAATGACGGCCTAGGGACAGTGGGTTAACTGTCTGTTCAGGGGTAGAACAGTTTTGTACCTTGTCAGCTCGGTGATTTGATCTTGCGGTTAACAGTCCAACGCTCTAACCACTAGGCTACTCTGCCGCCCCAAGTTGAGCAATAAAGGAGGCTCAACAGGGCACAAATAACAATAACCTAGAAAACGACATAGGTTCACTCAACTAATATCACGAAGGCCATTTTAGCATTTGAATGCTGAAGGTGCCGCGCAGATGTGTAAGATTGGGAAAAGGCCAGTTTGTAAGATTGGGAAAAGGCCAGTTATTGCCTGGGGTTGTGTGGAATGCAAAATTACTTGTAAATCAATGACTGTGAACACAGTAACATGCAATTCGAAACTGAAGGAGAGGACGCATCTATTGACTTAAAAGATGAGGTATTTGGTTGAAAGAATGTAATATGAGCAAAACATTTTAGTGAACCGGCGATTCATAATGTTTTAATCGATCTTCTGACGGATGCGTGCTACCTACATTTGTTTCGGTTTGTGGTCTGCCGATCGATGCACTTAAACATTTTGAATCGGGGACCGGGGAATCATTACATCCCTAGTAGAGAGCATACTTGATTACTCTATTGACAGTGTGGGTAGGAAGAGCACTTCACAACACTATAGCTACAAGGCAATCAATACCTAATTTACAGTAAGCATGTTCATTATTGTTTCTTTGTCTACCCTTTGTTTCTTTACAACGAGTCACAAATTCTGATATACATTTCCATTTACACACTTAAAAAGGTTTGACAATTATATTATGTTCTATCAAATCAATGTTTCCCAATCAAGCTAATCGTGCACAATTCAAGATTGAGTTCACATGTATATTTACAAAATATTAGAGCACCACCTTGTGGTAAAATGGGTGTATTGAAGCATCAGGCAGTGGCTCATATTCACTCAACAATATTAGTATTACATGAATAATTTTATTGCATCACTTCATTTGATCATTTCAGCCCAGGGACAGCCATACAGGGACAAGAAAGATCAGTAGCAGACAGATAAAGATGCAGGTAGGAAATACAGGTAAAAGTAACCGAATGTTGACCAAAGAAACATTTCTGAAGCTAATGTACACACTACATTTGAAGAATCTACATACAATACCAGTCAAAAGTTGACACACCTACTCATTCCAGAGTTTTTCTTTATTTGTACTATTTTCTACATTGTAGAATATAGTGAGAAGATCAAAACTATTAAATAACACAATCATGTCGTAACCCCAAAAAAGTGTTAAAGAAATCAAAATATGTTTTATATTTGAGATTCTTCAAAGTAGCCACCTTGTACTCTCTTGGCATTTTCTCAACAAACTTCATGAGGTTCATGAAATGCATTTCAATTAACAGGTGTGCCTTGTTAAAAGTTCATTTGTGGAATTTCTTTCCTTCAGTTGTGTTGTGACAAGTCCATATAATGGCAAAAACAGTTTAAATAAGCAAAGAGAAATGACAGTCCATCATGACTTTAAGACATGAAGGTCAGTCAATCCGGAAAATGTCAAGAACTTTAAACGTTTCTTTATCTGCAGTTGCAAAAATCATCCAGCGCTATGATGAAACTGGCTCTTGTGGTGGAATATTCTAATCAGGTGAGAGACTTTGTCATTTCTTCAAACAATCATCTTTATTCAATATTGATTCATTAGTAGTGCCACTGTAAAGGAAGACCCAGAGTTACTCTGATGCTGAGGATAAGTTCATTAGAGTTACCAGCCTCAGAAATTGCAGCCCAAATAAATTCTTCACAGAGTTCAAGTTACTGACACATCTCAACATCAACTGTTCGGAGGAGACTGCATGAATCAGGCCTTCATGCTATAAAGAAACCACTAGTAAAGGACACCAATAAGAAGAAGAGACTTGCTTGGGTCAAGAAACATGACAAATGGACATTAGACCGGTGGATATCTGTCCTTTGATCTTATGAGTCCAAATTTGAGATTTTTGGTTGCAACAACAGTGTCATTGTGAGACACAGAGCAGGTGAACGGATGAGCTCCGCATGTGTGGTTCCCACCGTGAAGCATGGAGGAGGTGGTGTGATGGTGCATTACTGGTGATACTGTCAGTGATTTACTTGAACAAGAAGGAGAGTGATGGAGTGCTGCATCAGATGACTTGGCCTCTACAATAACCCAACCTCAACCCAATTGAGATGGTTTGGGATGAGTTGGACTGCAGAATGAAGGAAAAGCAAGACTGTTGGAAAAGCATTCCAGTTGAAGCTGGTTGAGAGAATGCCAAGAGTGTGCAAAGCTGTCAAGGCAGGGTGGCTACTTTGAAGAATCTCAAATATAAAATATATTTTGATTTAACACTTTTGGTTTCTACATGATTCCATGTGTTATTTCATAGTTGATGTTTTCACTATTATTCTTCAAAAATAAAACTTGAATGAGTAGGTGTGTCCAAACTTTTACTGTACGTTAAAGACTATTTAAGCTACTGGATGATATCTTAGGCCTAAAGAACAGAGAATGGTTCTGGTATTTTAGGGCAACAAAACACACAAGAAAAACAAAGAAGTTCAGGAACATTATTCAAGGGAATGCATTTGAAGGCAGGATTTAGATAATCTAAAATACAGCACAGAGAAAGATAGATGATTATAACCCATTGTATATCACAACTTTACTCTTCAGAATATTGCAGCAGAATGTAAACACAGATGTTTGTTTACATGGTTTATTGATTCTATTCCCGATATAGAATAGGGAATAACAGTCTAATTTCTTTGAATACAGTCAAGGATGTTGTATGTTTACAAAGAGAGCCACATCATTTAGTCTCTATCAACCTTTAACCATCTGTTTGAATTAAATCTAGAAATAAAGACAAATAACACGTAACTCTACCACAGAGTTAAATTAAGATAAGTCATGAATGTTCTTCAAAACAAATAACATTTCTTTAAACCATACAGTATAAAACACAGATTCTTGCTTTACAATATGGCTTTCACATTTCTCAGTCTCTTCCTCCATCCAAATTACATCATTCAATGTACAATTCACAATTCAAATGTACATAATAAAACAACTTGTGCTCTTCAAAGCTTTCTTCACATGAAATACATTTTCTCACATTTAGGGCCAGGGATGTTTCCTGAGCATGATCTCATCACAACAGGAAAAACTCCTGGCCTTACTCATTTTAAATAGAAAAAGTATAACCAATAGTTTTTTGCAAATAACTGGATTCCTCCTGTTCAGTTCAGGCTACCACATAAACCTCTGTACAGCCGGACTATTTGGCCATTGAAAAGTCTTGTTGATGAAGATGTACAGCGTGGCTGCGTTGACGGCTGTATAGAACAGGAACTCCAGCACCAGTCTGGTGAGGGAGGGCAGGGGCATGTGGAGGCGGTAGAGCAGGTACGGAACAATAAAGTACCTGAACTCTAGCAGCTTCTGAGGCACTGTGGCCGCCAGCAGACACACCAGGAACGCCAGGCTCCAGAACAACGACCGGGACTTCAGAGTGTCCATGAAGTTCCACGCTGCAAACACGTATGCCGGGATGAGGGCAAAACGCACCACCTCATGCTTCTGGAAGATCCTCTTCCACACGTAGAAGGGGAAGTGTCTGTTGTCAGCCAGGAGGTACTTGTGTACGAAGGTGAACTTCCACACTAGGAGAAGGCAGAATCCCGTGATCAGTAAGTAGAGCAGTGGCTGCTTCTTGAGGTTCTGGATGAAGCGGAGAGCTCGGTGGTAGCACAGCGATGTGGGGCTGGAGAAGAAGAGGGCAAAGGAGAAGAAGTAGAAGAGCTGAGGGAAGTTGAGACAGGCCTCGTGACTGGATCTGTCTCCGACTACGATCCCATCATTCAACACAATGAATGCAATAAAACCCACAGCAACAAGAATGTACGGCCACGCCACTAACATCACAGCCTTCACATGATTGGCTGTGGTCAGGAATTCCAACAGGAAACGCATCACTCTCTTCACCCCACATACGGAGAAAGGTATCTGATAGGGCAACTTATCGTCCTTTTTCTTCGACTGTTCTGTCCTCCAAGTTTCGTCCATCTTGTTGGCCACAACCGTGCTGGCGCAGAACGCCACCCAGATGATGTTGGTCTGGCGGAAGAATATGGCGAAGACGCTGATGAGTGCCGAGGCTTTGTGACAGCCGTACAGGGTCATGAGGTACGTGAAGAGAATGAAGAAAGTAGATCCGGCATCTGTGTAGTAGAGGAAGTTGAAGAAGTAGAGCACGGGGAAGGTGGACAGGGACAGGGCTGAGAGAACTCTGCGGGAGGCAGTCTTCGTCTGAAAGAGAAACCATGGTTGTTATGACTAACAAAAGGAATGCAATTGAAGCTTTAAGGACATTCAATAATTTTTTCAAGGTATTTTAATTTATACCAAACTTGTTTGAGTAAGGTGAGTAAAAGTTGGACTGGAGCAAAAGCCTGCACAGTGCACACACTGCAGCTTGCCACACGAGCTGGCCACCCTTGGGGATGTTATAAATGTAATAACATGTAAAGACATTATTACCTTCTCTTTAAGGTGGATCTTGCAGATGATGAGATACAGCAGGTAGAGGATACCACAGTTGAAGAGGAGGTTGATGAAGCGCAGCATCGCCGTAGAACACACTACCTTCCCTGTAAGGTCCACTAGCCACACCACTGGCTTGATCACACCCACTGACGCCAGGTACAGGCCAGGAAGCGTGGTGATCATTGGGTCCCACTGGAACAACAAAGAGAAAGGAAAAAGATCCCGTTAAAGAGCCTCTACTACATCATTAAACATAAAAGGGTTCATGTTTTTCAAGTTAGAGAGATGCCAAATGGTTTAGTTACATATAGGGATATATACCACTGCAGAATTACAATACTTTTCAGAATTCAGGCATATTATCCACAATAATGACCAGCGATAGTCTGATCTGTCTATGTTCATCGTCACAGATGGTTTAGTTAAGGATTAAAAAGTCAATCTAGCAATCTGTCACAATATTCCAATGACAAGCGTTAATCCGACAAGCAACAATGTAACACAATCAAGGAAATGACATTGACATAGCAAAACAATACCTCGTTAAACTTCCCGTAGCAGTATTTCTGAGCTTGACGGACGTGAAATATTTCGTCCATGTAGGGCTCCCTTTGCTCCCGAGTTATTTTGGAGAACAGGAGACATGAAACCAAAAAGTTGGTGCTGCAGAGAGCAGTGAAAATGTACCTTTCGAATTTCTCCATCTTCACCTACAAATTCTGAACTAACGCAGAAATAATTCTAAAATTAGCTAGATACGTATATATGGTGTACACTACATACGTTTAATTTCAAGTTAAGTAAGCATGAAATTGAAATAAGATTACAAAAAATATACAGATCTTTCCATCTAGCTAAAACGGAAAAGTTTCGATTTTTTGACAGCTTGGTAGTCCGTCAGTGAAAGGTAGTCCGTACGGAAGCTGTTTTAGAATTCTGATGTCCCTATCAGTATAATTTCACAAGTAATGTATTTGTTGTACACACGTTTAAAAAATGCGAGCATATATGTATTATATTTTATTTCATAATATGTATTAACAATTTACAAATTCAGTTTACAGATTTTTTTGTCGAGTAAAACCGGAACCTTTTAGATTAATTGTGCTACTTTGTTTTTGTTCTCTCTATTTATTTTTTTAACCACGTGAGATGGTCTAACAAATGTTCGGCTCTTGTTTCATCCACAAATTCGTTTTTCTTCCGTTATGGATTCAACTCAAGAATTGGAACTCTTTCCTGATCGTACTGTAACTCAGTTGCTATTCAAAGATGTCAGAAACGCCGCAGAATTTAGGAAAAATGCCATGGAAGGAAAGATTAATGGTGCCTTGATAAACCCGTCTATGGTGAGACAATGTAACTAGCTGGCTAGACATTTTGGTTTGATGTAATGTATGAATTGCTTGACTGAAGTTGATGCAATGATCCACACATTTATTTTTGCAGATAGTGAACCCCTTCCAAGTTGCTAGTGGCAGCAAACAAGGAATCCATTTACATAGCACTGGAAAAATTAAGACAAGCAGTTTATATTCCGAAATCATCTACAACCTTTCACCCACTAATAATGTAAGGAGCCTCTAAAATTATCACACACACATTGACACACCTTTCTAAGTAATATCCCATCCTAATGTCTTTGACACATTTTCCTTTAGATTTCAGAGGCTTTCAAGAGGTTTGGGATATCAGACAGTGATAGTGCCATGAGGTCAAAGGAATTATCCGTAGCACTCCGAGACAGGATTGTGTCGAGGTACAGATCTGGGGAAGTTTACCAACAATGTCTGCAGCATTGAAGGTCCCCAAGAACACAGGGGACCCATCATTCTTAAATTGAAGAAGTTTGGAACCACCAAGACTCTTCCTAGAGCTGGGCACCCAGCCAAACTGAACGATAGGGGGAGAAGGGCCTTGGTCAGGGAGGGGAGGGGACCAATAACCTGATGGTCTCTGACAGAGCCACAGAGTTCCTTTGTGGAGATGGAAGAACCTTCCAGAAGGACAACCATCTCTGCAGCACTCCATCAATCAGGCCTTTATGGTAGAGCTGCCAGACTGAAGCCACTCCTCAGTAAAAGGCACGTGACAGCCCGCTTGGAGTTTGTCAAATGGCACCTAAATGACACGATTCTCTGGTCTGATGAAACCAAGAGTGAACTCTTTGTCCTCAATGCCAAGCATCACGTCTGGTGGAAACCTGGCACCATGGTGGTGGCAGCATCATGCTGTGGGGGTGTTTTTCAGCGGCAGGGGCTGGGAGACTAATGTCCTTGCTTCAACAAAGTACTGAGTAAAGGGTCTGAATACTTAGGTAAATGTGCTTTTTATATATAAATATAATATATTACATTAATACATTTGCAAAAATTTCTGAATACCTGTTTCTGCTTTGTTATTATTGGCTATTGTTTGTAGATTGATGAGGGTGGAAAAAAATTAATCAATTTTAGAATAAGGCTGTTATGTAACAAAATGTGGAAAAAGTCAATGGGTCTGAATACTTTCCAAATGCACTTACATTTGGCAGTGATTTTGCAGCATGCAAAATGTACGTCTATGTAAACATGTTGTGTTATTGGCTTTTGATGTTGCAATGGCGAATACATTTTTTAAATACCATTTTTAACTCCATATGACTCATCTCGGCTGGTAGGGCGGCAGGTAGCCTAGTGCGTTGGACTTGTAACCGAAAGGTTGCAAGATCGAATCCCCGAGCTGACAAGGTAAAAATCTGTCGTTCTGCCCCTGAACAAGGCAGTTAACCCACTTCCTAGGCCGTCATTGAAAATAAGAATTTGTTCTGAACTGACTTGCCTAGTTAAATAAAGTTCAAATAAAAAAATCTCACTAATACTGACAGTGTATTCTAGAAAGGACAGAAATATTTTAGAATTAGCACTTTTGGAGAGTGAAGAACTAAACTGTCACCAACTGGTTTTTAAATGCACCTTTGGGACAGAATCTTGCTTAAGTACAGTCTTATCTAAGCAATACTGAAACTCTTTTGCAAAATTTAGTTGTGGAATGGCCCCTCTTGGTATTGAGACTCGTTGATACACAAACACTCCCTTAGATAAATGTCTGTTCTTTTTGTAACGATGGATCCATCAAAACAAAGCGACATTAGGAATGATCTTTTATGTCAACTGTCAAGCTATAATAAACATTTTAATGTTCTCAATGAAAATAATAAATTGTGTGATTTTCTCAGGTAACAATATTGTAAATGTCTGCTCCAAAGCCTCACACCTTATCCTCCAACGGAGACGTTTATTTTTAAAGACCTAAATGTCCTTTTTTTCTGTTGTCTGCAGGATGGCAACCAAAGATGTCATGTAACTCAACAAGAAGACATGGCAGCAAATGTAATGTTCCATCATTTTTTTTGCTGCACAATGTCATAAAACAAATGTTTTCCTCCTTGAATATGTTATTAAACATGTGTATTTTTATTTTTTATATGACTGTTAATTTACACATCAGCAATGTTGATTCTGGTTAGAAAATGACAGATGTGTAAAAACATCAGAGGACCAAACAGGGTTACCTAGTTACCATCCAATTGGGTACAGATTTTCATGCAAATACTCAAAAATCACATTTCCCCATCAGAGCTGTTTAATCTAATCAAATTGACTTGTGGATTAAAAGCTGAGCGTGAGGATGTAGTGCACATTTTTTGTGTTTTAATTCCCCATGTATCGAATTTTAAAAAGTGCGTGGGTTGTCAAGGCATTTTCAACTCAACTGATGGTTTTGTCACAAAACATTGCGTTATATCGAGAATGTGCCCACCATTGTGCCCACTCGCCTTGGCATGTGTGCTCTTGCCTACAGCTCACATATACAGTGTGGGTATTGCCTACATGAAGAACTTTTTATGGACAAATGAGCAAAATTATTTGTATTTGTTAAATGGCAGCCAAGCATCGATCATGTCACCAGATTAAGACCATTGATATTGGAAAGCAGCTTCAATCTCATCAACATGCACTTTCACCACCCTGTGAAGTTCATCATTTATTTAATCTGTAGCTTAATGCCTCAATCACACTACCAGTGTCATTGCATTTTGGTACACCAGAAGTACATTCATTTCCAATGGAAACGCTGAGTTTGTCTTGCTGCATTGTGTTGATGAGGCCGTTGCAGTGCGTTCTGTGTGGTGCATGCCTTGAATTTATCGAACATATACAGTGGGGCAAAAATGTATTTAGTCAGCCACCAGTTGTGCAAGTTCTCCAACTTAAAAAGATGAGAGGCCTGTAATTTTCATCATAGGTACACTTCAACTATGACAGACAAAATTAGAAGAAAAAAAATCCAGAAAATCACATTGTAGGATTTTTAATGAATTTATTTGCAATTATGGTGGAAATAAGTATTTGGTCACCTACAAACGAGCCAGACACCTGTCCACAACCTCAAACAGTCACTCCAAACTCCACTATGGCCAAGACCAAAGAGCTGTCAAAGGACACCAGAAACTAAATTGTAGACCTGCACCAGGCTGGGTAGTTAGAAGTTTTGCATTTCGTCCCCTTTTTCCTAGTGCGCAATGACTACATCACGTTAGTGACTACAAACTTGTTGGATGCATTTGCAGTTTGCTTTGGTGGTGTTATGTTTTATTTTCATATATCATTCCTTTGTAGACAAATAATACAAATTCGCTATCTGTTAGCCAATGCGAGAAAAGCAACAAATTTGCCTCATCAACAGATCGTGGCAGTAGGCTACAGATAGAGGAGGTAGCCAGCAGCGCGTCAAGACGCTATCTTTTTTTGACCTAAGTGTCTGAACACGAGACGGAAAATCACCATAGAGGGATTCTGTAATTCTGTCATGATAGAATGAGCACAATGTGAAGGAGATCGTGATGCATTTGTACAATTCCTTGAGGCTGTGCAAGTGCTCCAGGGGAGATGTGGCATTTTATATAAATGTGAGGATGGCTCTTCTAGCTTATGAACTTGGTTATGCAGCTCTTAAAATAAGAAAATAAGCACAGTTCTAGGGATTCCTTCCTTACATCTCTGCTCATATCAGAGACATGACAGGAGAGTGAAAGTAAATAAAAAGGGAGAGTAGCCCATTATTGTCAAGTAACTTGCTGTCTATAAATAATCATATGTATTTGCTCCAGTAACTAGAAAGTGTTATTCAAAGGGATAGCTATTTAAACGTGGGAAAAATATAACTAGGCTATACAATAAGACTGTCACATATACAGTTGAAGTCAGAAGTTTACATACACCTTAGCCAAATACATTTAAACTCAGTTTTTCACAATTCCTGACATTTAATCCTAGTAAAAATTCCCGGTTTTAGATCAGTTAGGATCAACACTTTATTTTAAGAATGTGAAATGTCCGAAAAATAGTAGAGAGAATGTTTTATTTCAGCTACTCTACGCTATGCATTCTATGGAAAATAAGGAGCGACATGGAAGCAGTGTTCTACGATGCTGTAGCAGAGTGGAACTAACCTTCCACTGATTTGCATTATTTTCCAGAGAATGCATGGAACCCAGAGTTGTTTATCCCTTTTATACCATGGCTATAATGTAATACATTTGCTGCTAGAAATGTGTTCATTTGCTGCTAGAAATGTGTTTGACATCCACTGAAGTAGTTAGCAAGTTAACTAGATAGCTACAGTAGTTGCCATGGTAACCACCGACTTGCTAGTTTAGCTAACCAGGCCATCAGTCCTAGCTTGCCATTATGAAAATCTAGTTCAACAATGCCAATAACGTTTTCAATTTGACTTTTGCTTTCAAAAGCAGCTCAAACATAGAAGAAGAAGAATGAACTGTAGCCATTGAATTCTACCTGGCATTACAGGGAAATAGTGCATGCTCTAGAATGCCAATCCCATGAAAAGGGAAAGTGGGGTTACTGAGGAGGGTTTTAGGGAATTGGAAGGAGTCACACAGATGACTATGCCCAAAACTTCTCAGGCTCTAGCAAAGCAATGAAGCAGGAAGCAGCAAAACGTATGTGGGCCAGATCAGTCAGTCGATGAGATGCTCTCAGATGGTGACAGTACTGCATACAAGGCAGTTGTCACATTAGCTCCTTAACCAGGCATTAAGATATGAAAACTGGAATGCATCAATCATGCCCACAAGAGGATGGGAACAGCGCTACGGAAACTTAGTGCCTTGGGGGAGAGATGTAATCAAATGTAAGAATCTAAACTTCTATTACAGGGGTGCAGTTCTTGATAACCAGGGTGATGTAGAGGGCATAAAGACTGCTGTCTGGTTTCTCCATTCTATGTCAACAGACAACCCATGCTCACTGTAGATGCTCGTCATCTTGGTTCTGGCACAAAAACTATGCAGGCAAAATATGATTTTGATTTAGAGGTTGCACAGAAAATGGTGCCTGTATAACATAGGATGTCAAATGACAACCTCCTCAAAAGAATGAAGCACGGAGGAAAGCAGAATGGAAATGAATCTCAAAATTCCGTAATATGGTGCCCCAAAACAGTCGTTGTGGGCAAAAGCTGCATTGCTGCAGGCGAGGCAGCCAGTATGGCAGTAGCCACATTTGACAAGGGTGCCACTGCTGTATCAAATGTGATGGACAGATTGTGGCTTGACAACATTTCTGATGACACTGGATGCAATCAGAGAGGAGGGTGAGAGGCATGTTGTGAGAGCTGATGCTGTTTCAACAGTGTGTGCCAAGCATAGTCGCAGTCCCCGAAGACACAGTCCAAAAAGTTAACATGCTCCAGCAACAACTCAAGTAGTGCCTTACATTATGGGGCTGGCTGGCATAGCTAATTCGTCCATGAACTTCTGCATACTTCATCAGCCTTTTATGTGAAAAATAATACCGCAATTAACCTATCTTTATCAGCCATTTTCTCAAAATGACCTGTTTCCCATGCACCAAGTAGTTTTCTCAGCCTTCAAAAGAGGTACATTTACATTATTCCACACACTGGTTCTTAGGACTAATAGACAAACTTGTCCAGAGGCTTTTTTTTTATATCTCGTGGAATTTTTATTTCAAGTGGCATTTTAACTGTAAATGTGTGCAAAATATTGCCTCGATCACACCGACAGCGTCATTGCAATTTGGTACACCGGAAGTACATTCATTTCCAATGGAACGCTGTGTTTGCCTTGCAGCATTGCGTTGCAGTGTGTTCTGTGTAGTGCATATGTTGGGAACTATCGTATGCGTAGACGGCTTGACAGAAATGGTAGCAGAAGGTGAATGTTGACATTCACCTTCTGCACACATATCCAGATGATGCTGCATAACATTTTGCGCAATGACACTGTTGGTATGATCAAGGCGTATACATCCGTCATACGTGTGAAGTGTTTTTAAAATATTTTTATAAATAAAAAAACTATATTCTGATAAACTGTTCTGGGTAAGTCTGAGCATTGGATGTATTATCACCCCCCCCTTCAAAAAGAATCTAAATAAATCTGACTTGAATCTTATATTGAAAAATGTATTATTGTGATATGCAAATTCGTGCTGATGATCACCCCCCCCCCCAAAAAAATGCTAACCTTCCCTTCCCTGTTTTCCTCTGGTGAAGGAGAGGCGGACCAAAATGCAGCGTGGTGGTTATTCATGTTCTTTAATAAAGGAACTCGACATGAAATAACTAACAAAAACGTGTGCGAAAACCTAAACAGTCCTATCTGGTGAAAACACAGAGACAGGAACAATCACCCACCAACACACAGTGAAACCCAGGCTACCTAAATATGGTTCCCAATCAGAGACAATGACTAACACCTGCCTTTGATTGAGAACCATATCAGGCCAGACATAGAAATAGACAAACAAGACATCCAACATAGAATGCCCACTCAGATCACACCCTGACCAACCAAAACATAGAAACATACAAAGCAAACTATGGTCAGGGTGTGACAGTTATTGATACACTATAAGTGAATTTGTCCAAATACTTATGACTTCTTCAAATGGGGGTGGGGTAAAGTGCTTTCATTTCTCAACGGTAAAACAGATATGTATGAAAATACCCTCAAATAAATGGTGCCATTCTGTACTTTCACCTCATGAAACATTTGGTCTCAAATCCAAAATGCTGGAGTATAGAGCCAACTTTAAAATGTTATCTTCGCTGTCCAAATACATACAGATGGGAGTATAGATAAAGTATTGATCTCCTCTCTGAGCTGCCTACAGATAAACTTTGTTAAACATAATTTCACTGCATTGTGTTGTTGTTTGGCCTACACCTTAATTACACTGTATTGACAGATTTCTATATCTTACAAAGTCAATTGTATATTTTCCGTGGACTGTGTGGCAACACTGAAAATCTTTATCTGTTTCCAGAGTATGGGCATTGGAAAGAGGACATTTTAGGATTTCATTCTAGAGGTATGTACTGTATCAAGTTAATTATTGAGATACATTAGCCATAGTAATGAATAAACACGTTTGTCTGTAATAAGAATATCTGCCTTGCTGTTTTTTTGTCAGTATTTAGAGCCGAAACCGGCGAACATTGTCTCCATTGAGGATGGGAAAATCATGTCTGAACGTAAAGGTAACGCTGTGTGATATCCTCAGTGGTATCTTGTGTGTTACTGCTTGTCCCACTATCCTTATAAGAGTACGGCTCTTCCAATGGTAAACCTTTACATTAACAACTGGTTCTCTTCCTCCTCTCAGGTTGGTTCACCCTGACACTTGGCCAAAGGGCTAGGGTTGGTTGGCTAGGATTGGTGGGCAGAGGGACGCATGGTTTGTTGTAGACAAAGACATCACTACTGGAGAAGTGTTTGTGGTAAGGTATGGTTTCTACCTCTTCAATACTGTTATAGCTAATTGAGTCCTAAACAACCGGCCTAGCTGCAGTACAAGATATGAGGCAGATCTCCCGCCTCCTTGCTGTTATTTGCTGTTGATTCTCAATGGGATTCTGATTCTAAACTCCCTAACATCAGGGTCCGACCACCAATCACCTGGCTCTATTCAGAGACGAGGTACGAACAGATCGTTTCCATTGGAAAACAGAGGACCCTCCCACTGAGCTGATCCAGACTAAGATGGAGTGTCTCTTCCGCTTCATCCACCAGATGCCTCTCAGTGAGTCACATGACACGTTAGGGCCAGACACAGTTTGTAAGGAAGTGTCATTTAATAATACCTTTACCTCCCATACGACTTAAACAGATTTACACTTCGAAAGTGTTAATGACATGTTAATAAAGTGTTGGTAACTTGTTAATAACACAGCTCCTTGCACTGTGACCTTGAACATGAATGGCTCTGTGTGGATCATGCTGTCTCAGTCAATCAGAGCACTCACACCAGGACAGGTAAGTACTCTGTTGTTTCCCACACATAGACATGTAAGCCGTCTGGCTCACCCTTTTTCAGAGTTTTGGCAGTTGGTTTTGTTACTTCCTAGGGATGTATTTTTTTTTTTTTTGTAAAACTATGATTAAAATGTCTATAGGCCATTTTCAAATTGATTTATTGTCATTAGGTCAGCTTTTAGAAGTAAAGCTAACCCATGTACTGTTACAGTCGTTTTCGTTCATCTGTGTGAGCTGGTGCGTTAGTGTTAGTCCCAGTGTGTTATTCCTTAAGATCCTGATTAGCCAGCGAACAAAGGCCTATCATAGGCCCAACAAACGTAGGCAGCTGCTCCAGTGTGTCTCTGATTTCCCTGACAGGGATTACTCCAGACTCTAGTCAGGGCACAAAGAGCCTTGTCCACGCTTGGATTACCCCCTTTCTTCATGTGCTATCCCATAACCCACTGCTCTGAGAAAACAATATGGCCGAGACGCGTTTGTCTTGGAGCTCTGGGCTTGAGGCCAGAGTGCGGATAGATGAATAGAGAAGCGATAGAGAATAGTGGTGTGTGTGCTCAAATGTGGAGGTTAGTTCAGAGGAACTAGTAGTCAATATTCAGCATCAATGTCTCCCACTAACATCAATTTTCTGTTCCTGTCTTATCTACCTTGATATTGAATGAGTAGCCTTGCTTCAAAAATTCTGTCAGTGTCTGCTCCCTTCTAACTTCTTATTCACTTCCCTCATCTCCCCCCAGTTTGCAGTGCTGTACAAGGGGGACTGAGTGTCTGAGCAGTGGGAAGATTTTCCGTCTGGGCCTCACAGAGCACACACTCCAACAGGGACGAGACCTCATGAAGGAAGCCCCTGTGGCCAAGGAGAGGACACCGGAACCAGCCAGCTGAGCCTGAGAAGACTTCCTAGGCCCACTATCAATATGAACCTAACCATACCTTCCAGACTTCAGTCACACTGCTGCTGGACAAGACTACTGTACTCTCACAGGCCTTATCCCATTCTCTGAACCACTACTGTAGAACAGAAGAGAACACTGATCATGCTTTTGGGCCTGTCCACTCATCAAAAAAACACACTCAAAAACTTCCTCTGTACTGTTGCACTCAGTTGATACTTCTTCCTATTATGGTACTTGTGATGTACAGTATTATTTGATAGTGTGGACTGTGTAAAATCATACACATGGTAATTCATTGTCTTATTTATTTATTTGGACAGATTATTAGAAAATGTGAAATGCATATTTAAAAAATGATGGCTTTTGTTAAAATCCAAACAAACAAGTGCCTTTTCCTTTTGGTGTCATTTCACCTAAACACATTTAGCATGGAACTGCATTCTTTTGAACTACTGTGTAAAATATCCAATATGTAAATAGAGAATAACTTGATTAAGTGATTAAACTTACGATTGTTTTAAATAAGTGATTTCTGTGGCCAGCAGAAAACCTCACTGAAGAAATCCAGTTAATGTATGTGAGTCACTTTACATCTGTTTCCCGTCCTCTTCCACTCTCTCCAAAAGGGGGCGAACACGCATAAGTTATACTGAGTCTTCTAAACTTTTTCCTATGCACTGTTTCTGGTGTTTAAAATAACAGTATTGATGTTATACCAGGTGGAATGTATAGGTAACTGCCTAAATAATGGAAACACTGGAGTAAATGATGGATACAAAGTATATTGAAAGCAGGTTCTTCCGCACAGGTGTGGTTCCCGAGTTCATTAAGCAATTAACATCACATTATGCTTAGGGTGTATAAAATGCTGGGCAGTCCATTATTTTGACTGCCATGGCTATGCCCCCATAGGATGGCAATGCCCCAGTCCACAGGGCACGAGTAATCACAATGGTTTGATGAGCATGAAAATGATGTAAACTATAAGCCATGGCTGTCACCAGATCTGAACCCTTATGGGAGATTCTGGAGTGGTCCCTGAGACAGCGTTTTCCACCACCATCAACAAAACACCAATTTATGGAATTTCTTGTGGAAGAATGGTGTCACATCCCTCCAATAGAGTTCCAGACACTTGTAGAATCCATGCCAAGGTGCATTGACGCAGTTCTGACTCATGGTGACCCAACGCCCTATTAAGACACTTTATGTTGGGGTTCTATTTATTTTGGTAGTTGCATGTACCTGTTCAATGATTTTGCAGAGTATGCATTATTTCATTTAGTTCCATGCATACCTTCATTTTCAATGGTGATGTGATTTCCATGGGAATAAAACCTACAATTCGCCAAAAGTTGAATGAAAGCGCCATACATTATAAACAGGTGCAAGGGCCACTTTTTCATTAAATCAGGCTACATTAAGATGGATACCAACATAGATGGTAGGATGGAGGAAGCAATGGATTATAATCTAATTTCAAATGGATGATCTGGAGAGTTATGTATATTCTGAAAATAAATTCATAAACTGACCATAATAAGTGATAATCCAACTCCACAATACAAGTCCAAGCACATGGGCCAATTCTAAATCAATAAATTATTGAAAACTATTTATTCAGAATGGATATGCAAATGATGAGCTCTAAACTACTAACCATAACAATAGCAAATCGTTGACCAAATAGCTTAACTTTTTCCAAAAGATAATTGTGTGCTAATTTTCTTGGAACCGTGGCCAGACACTTCTCTAACAATGTACCATTTTCCCAGGTGACAAACTCAATACCAAAAATCAGAGAAAGTTTCAATGATACCAAACTTGTTTTATAACAAAGTTCTAGTGGCCCTCAAACACACAATGCGCGTGTTAACAAGCTCTCTGTATTGTTATAACAATGGTCCGAATGCGCAATCGTCAACAGCTCAGGACACTTCCGAATGTCAATGAGAAAGCCCCCTGCGAAAGTGTCCCGCTGAGCCGAACACAGCAGGTTTATGCTAATCAACTCTCAGAGGAGGGGAGCCGCGGAGCCATTTTGTAGTCATTTAAACTTGTCCGTGGAATAATGTGACTGCGCTCTGTGGATACTATGGATATAAGTGTGTTTTCCACTTTAAAACTTCACCATGAAGGATAAAAGAAAGAGGGAGAGGGATAGTTAATGTTTTTGTGGAGGTGTTTCGATGAGGTTGAATGGGATTTGTTGGAGTTTTAAACCATGGAATTACCGATGAATTGGATCTGGGTTTGTGTTCTATTCAATGTGCCCTTGCTGGGATGTTTCGAGCTACACCTTTCGGAGACGTTACAAACTGGGACCGTTTTGGCAAATTTGTCCCTGGGGCCCGGTTGGACTTACAGAATCGACAGGACTTTAACTCCTAAATACATTCAGAACTTTTTACAAGTGGAATGTCAAGAAGGAGCTCTCCGTATGTACCGAAAAGTGGATTGTGTGCGCTTATTGAGGAACCCAGTGCCTGTCTATATCAGGATAGGGTCGTTGACGTCTGAGAATTTTGTTTTGATACATTTCAATACATTTGTACACGGACAGGACTGTTTTATCAAATACAAGAGAAAGAGCACAATAGGTAAGCCCGACATTCACATCAATTACTTTTCCAAACTGGAAGCAACTTCCTGCTTATCCGCGGGTAATTTGCTTGTGAATGTAACAGAACTTTTGCCTGCCTTTTCGCGAAATACCACATTTTCTGCCTCCTGTACTACTGTAAAAGATTTGAGGGCAGTTTTTAAACATGGCAATATATTGCTGGACGACAACTACTGTTTGGGTGAAGGAGAGCTGAGCGAGGTACATTGTACACTGCGTGCTCTGAGTGACCGGCGCGTCCGCATCTCTGTGCGCGTGAGGTTGCGGTTGGTGACAGTGGTTGAGGGAGAGACCCATGAGCAGCACACACCATCACACACCATCCAGATTGTGCCTGGCAAATGGAACCACCGAAAACGGAGAAATGTGAACACACCTCCCCAGTTTCAGCTCCCCAACTACCAGGTGTCTGTTCCCGAGAATGAACCATCAGGGACCCGTGTCATCACACTGAAGGCCACTGATCCGGATGATGGAGAGGCCGGTAGAATAGAGTATGGAATGGAGGCCCTCTTTGACAGCAGATCCAACGACTTTTTTGTAATAAACCAACAGACAGGTGCAATTACAACAGTGCAGCCTTTAGACAGGGAGGTCAAAGACACACACGTCTTCAAAGTAATGGTAACAGACAACGGCTCCCCTCGGCGCTCAGCCACGTCTTACCTCACCGTGACGGTCAGCGACACCAACGACCACGGCCCGGTGTTTGAGCAGACTGAATACCGGGTAACCATACGGGAGAATGTAGAGGTGGGCTTTGAGGTCATGACCATAAGAGCCACAGACGGGGACGCACCCTCCAATGCCAATATGGTCTATAAAATAGTCAACGGCGGCGGAGTGAACGCTGGTTTTGAGATCGACCCACGCCACGGGCTAGTGAGGATCAGAGAGCGGCCCGACAGAGAGACCATGTCCCAGTACCAGCTGATCGTGGAAGCCAACGACCAGGGGAAAGACCCTGAACCCCGGAGCGCCACGGCCACCGTCAACATCTCTGTAGAGGACGAGAACGACAACTACCCCCAGTTCAGTGAGAAACGTTACGTGGTCCAAATCCCTGAGAACGTGGCCGTCAACTCTAAAGTCACTCAAGTCGAGGCCACGGACAAAGACGAGGGAAACAATGCTAAGGTCCACTACAGCATCATCAGTGGCAACGTGAAGGGACAGTTCTACATCCACTCTCCCACTGGGGTCATCGATGTCATTAATCCCCTGGATTACGAGATGATTAGGGAGTATAATTTACGGATTAAAGCTCAGGATGGTGGCAGGCCTCCGTTGATCAACGGGACTGGGATGGTGGTGGTCCAGGTGGTTGACGTAAATGATAACGCTCCTATGTTCGTCAGCACGCCGTTCCAAGCCACTGTGCTTGAGAATGTGGCCATTGGCTATTCGGTAATCCACATCCAGGCTATAGACGCTGATTCTGGGGATAATGCACGTCTAGAGTATCGTCTCACCGACACCTCCCCTGGTTTCCCCTTCACCATCAACAATAGCACTGGGTGGATCACAGTCGCCGCGGAGCTCGACAGGGAAACCACCGAGTTCTATACCTTCGGCATGGAAGCGAGGGATTGTGGGATACCTGCAATGTCATCCTCGGCCAGCGTGAGCATCACGGTCCTAGATGTGAACGACAACATCCCGACCTTCACAGAGAAGGTGTATTCTCTGAAGATTAATGAGGATGCTGTGGTGGGGACCAGTGTGTTGACAGTGACAGCCATCGACAGGGATGTAAATAGCGTCGTAACCTATCAGATCTCTAGCGGCAACACCAGGAACCGTTTCGCCATCACCAGTCAGAGTGGAGGCGGGCTCATCACCTTGGCGTTACCCTTAGACTACAAACAGGAGCGCCAGTATGTCTTGACGGTGACTGCGTCAGACGGCACGCGTTATGACATGGCACAGGTGTTCATCAATGTCACAGATGCCAACACGCATCGTCCTGTTTTCCAGAGCGCCAACTACCAGGTGATGATTAGCGAGGACCGGCCCATTGGGTCCACCGTGGTCGTCATCAGTGCCACCGACGAAGACACGGGTGAAAACGCTCGCATCACGTACATCATGGAGGACAACGTCCCCCAGTTTAAGATCGACCCCGACACGGGCGCCATCACCACCCAGATGGAGATAGACTACGAGGACCAGGCATCGTACACATTAGCCATCATCGCCAGGGACAACGGCATTCCTCAGAAGTCCGATACGACGTATGTGGAGATAATAATCCTGGATGCCAACGACAACACACCTCAGTTCCTACGGGACATGTATCAGGGGACTGTATTCGAGGACGCACCCGTTTACACCAGCGTGCTCCAGATATCTGCCTCCGACAGGGACTCCGGGTCCAACGGAAGGCTGAGCTACACCTTCCAGGGTGGAGATGATGGGGAGGGGGACTTCTTCATCGAGCCCTACTCTGGCATCATCAGAACAGCCAGGAAGCTAGACAGAGAGAACGTGCCTGTGTATACCCTGAAGGCCTTCGCTGTGGATAAGGGGATTCCTCCTCTCAAAGCAGCGGTGGACATCCAGGTGTCTGTGCTGGATATCAACGACAATGCGCCCGTGTTCGAGAAGGACGAACTGTTTATCTACGTAGAGGAGAACAGTCCCGTCGGTTCCGTCTTGGCTCGGATCAGCGCCACCGACCCAGATGAGGGAACCAACGCTCAGATCATGTACCAGATCGTGGAGGGGAACATCCCTGAGGTGTTCAAATTGGACATCTTCAAAGGCGACCTCACCGCCCTCATGGACCTTGACTACGAGTCTAGAACCGAGTTTGTCATTGTGGTACAGGCCACGTCCGCTCCGCTCGTCAGCCGTGCCACTGTCCACATCCGTTTAGTCGACATCAATGACAACGACCCGGTTCTGCAAAACTTTGAGATTATCTTCAACAACTATGTGACCAACAAGTCCAATAGTTTCCCCTCAGGGATCATAGGGAAGGTGCCTGCCCATGACCCGGACGTGTCGGATAAACTCCACTACAGCTTTGAGTCAGGGAATGAGCTGAACCTACTGGTGCTGAATGCAGACACGGGGGAACTAAAGCTCAGCAGAGACCTGGATAACAACAGACCTCTAGAGGCCCCCATGACAGTCTCTGTCTCAGGTGAGAGCACCTCAAATGTATAAATGCAAATGGTAGATCCGCTTATTACCATGTCTTATTATTATGAGCTATAATTACCTGTCTTATTACCTAAAGAAAACGCCTTGTTCATAAATCATATTCTTCTGGCCTTCTAAAATTAGGCCTAGTTTCCCGCTGGCAGAGTTGAATGAGTAAGCAAAGGAATTTATTCAAGATGGATATCTCAGTGCTTATTTGTATGGTAGAATGACTGAGAGTGGAATTAAATGAAGTGAAGAAGCATTTGAAAGTAAGCTATTTTGGTTTTCCGCTCTTTCCAGTCACCTGAAATCGTTTGCTGCTTGCGGAGTGGAATAAAGTGTAAGACGAATATGTGAGATAGGTAACAGATGTCACAGTTGTAATAACACATTTGTCGTCTGGAACTGTGTGTAATTGACTGCGTGTTCTATTGGAGCTTAGGCCCTAGCAGAAGTGCTGTCTTTGTTTAGTGAGAGGTAGTTGGAAGGTGTAAAAGGATCTGGTTTTACCACTTTATACTGTTTGTGTGCTACTCTATTGTGGGGGTTGATGGTTGCCTGGGTTCATAAAACATGCTATTATACCAGGTGCCCCTATTTTCTTAACCAATGTTGGGTTTTTTTCACTGCAGAACAGCAGTTTGCACATATCAACATCATGGCACGCGAGACACCTTCCTCAAAAGAACTCACCTTAGAAGTGAACAGCTTACGTTGCCCCTTTTTCACTTAGGTTAGCAGAAGTGTGATGATCAAAACTGCTGCAATGTCTGCCGCACGCATTCACTAACTTAAATAGTTCTCCGTGCTTTACATAGCCTTAGTCAGCAGGTCGTGCTGGGTGATTTTGCTGCAATTTCGGTTAAAGCGAGGAGTGCCTTGTTGCTGATTGTTTTGTACAGCCCATAGAGTAATAAATGTAAGATGGGTTATCTGCATTCGTCGGTACGTCACGCAGAAATAATTTGTGTGAAAGATGTCCTCTTATACAGCAGTATACTTCGTTCGGTTAAGTTAAAGATTACACTAATGCAAACACCCATAGCTCACACCCTCACAGAGACACTGTAGTATGGTTATTTCAACTGTAATATAGAGCATTGGTGTTCCACAGGCCTTCGTATTGACTTGTTTCAGGCAGTAAGTGGGAGAGAGACATCCTATCCCAATGAGAGAATGCTGTCATAGTGACAGCTGTTTGTCTCTCTGTGAAGGCTTTTCTTTCAAATCGCGTCATGTTTCCCGATATGGCAAACTGCCTAGCACCTTAAGTGTCTCTCTCTCTCTCTCTCTCTCTCTCTCTCTCTCTCTCTCTCTCTCTCATTCCCTCCCTTTCTATTTACCAAGAATGAAACCTCTAAGCCGTTCCATCTCAACTTCTCTCATAATTAGTTATCTCAATTACTTGTCTTTTTCTGTGTAACAAAAGACAGTCTGGCCAATGAGTCACTAGTGGACCTTCTAAAGGAGCATCTAGTCCCTTGTGTCCTGCATTCATAGGCCCTGCTTTCGCATTCGCCTTTAACAATTGGGACTCTTCGGGTCTCCTTGACAATGCTGACCCCCGGCTGTCCCTCGAGGGGCACCCCTGCCCTCTTCCATCAGACCATCAGAATAATGCGTTTTACACACACACACACACACACACACACACACACACACACACACACACACACACACACACACACACACACACACACACACACACACACACACACACACACACACACACACACACACACACACACACACACACACTCTGCCCCCCCTCCACACACACATTCTAACCCCCAACCTACCTCCTCACAACTCTAGACATACCCCGATGTCAAATGTTAGGTAACCATTAAACACTGGTGCTCTGACCTCTCAACCCCAGGCCCAGGGGAGAGGAAGGGCCCTCGAGGGACAACAGGAGACCAGCCTGAGATGGACCTCAACAGCCTGCTACTGTTTCCCTTTACTAATGAAACACTAGCCCTTCTCTCTCTTTCTCTGTGAGGTAATGACTTGGCTGAAATTACTTCAGAGCTTTTTGGAAGATTAGGCCCAATATTAGGGCTTATGAGAAAGGAAACAAATGTTTGTTCCAAAAAACAGTTCTATTATTAGTTAAGTCTGACCTCCTTACCTCTTCCATTGCCATAGTAGTGGTGACTACGGATGTGTGAAATTGAACATTGTTTTAATTAGACAGATAGATGTCTCTTTCCATTCAAATGAAGCTCTCGAAACCTGTTTAAATTCACCAAAAGCGGTAGGAACAGGTGTTTTATTCTACCCACAGAAAGGGATTGAAATTGTTTATCTATCCCTCCTGAAAGGCCAGAGGTACTGTCAGATATCCCCCAGATAACATAGTTTAACATTCTAGTCACAACACCACTCTGTCTCTCCCCTTAGAACAACACCGATGAGGCATGGTAGGGGCTGAGTGTTCCCACTGTAATACAATATCTCTTATCTGGCTAGCTCAACACTCAACAAGCTTTTCCCTCCGAAATGTTGCTCTCTCATTTATTCACCACAGTCTTGTTAAAAGAAGAGCCATTGACTTGACTATCTAATGTATCTATCTCCTCGGGCTTCTGTCTGTGTGATATAAGCTGTCTGTCTGTGTGGCCCTCCTGGCGTAATTGAGACGAGGGATGGATAGTGTTACATTTTGTGAGATGACTTTGTGAGATGTACCTTAATGATTTGGAGTGATTGGTGTTAAATCATCATTTCCACTTGGTCTCTCTCTCTCTCTCTTTCTTCTTTTGGAGGGAAGGAGGGATGAAGGGATGGGGAGCTTGCAGTGTTCCGATACACTCACACACTCCTTCGTTCCCCCCTTGGGGCCTTTAGCTAGCGTCTCCTATAGGACTGGTTTGGCCCTCGACCCCACTCTGTTGGGGCCACATAGTTGGGCTTTTGAACATTTCTCTTCCCTCCATGTCACTCTTTCTCCCTTCCAGTCTCATTTTCTCTCCCTCTCACGCGCTCCTTCTCTCCCTATCTCTCTTTCTCTCTCCAGTCTCATTTCCTCTCCCTCTCACGTGCTCCTTCTCTCCCTATCTCTCTTTCTCTCTCCAGTCTCATTTTCTCTTCCTCTGGCACTCTCTTTCTCTCTCTTTCTCTTCCTCCGTGTCTCTCTTTCTCTGAAGTGTATCTCCATAGCACCCAGAGGAGGTTTACCATTTCTTGTAAGTCCTATAATCAGATTTTCTGCAGGAATCTAAGAGGGTTAATAAGATTTACATGAGGTCTCTACTGCAGCAGCATGAATAAGATGATAGATATTGATGTTTTAGTACATTGGGTGCTGAATATATCTTACAAGAGGTTTGCTAAAGGAAAGGACTAAAGTAAGGAAATGTGTGTGTGTTTGTGTGGGGAAAGAGGAGAGTGTGCCCCCTGTCCAGTTGTGCCAGTGTGTATCCCAGCCCTGCCTGTTACAATACTACCACTGCTGCCACTGACTGCACTCAACCAGCTGCTACAGAGAGGGAGAGCGAGAGGGGGTTATTGGTGTGGTGGGGCTCCTTCCTGTGTCTGACCCCTAACTTTGATGAATGTCCTAACAATGTCCAGAGAGGCTTGTAGAGATGAGTCACTACCTATACAGGGCCTGCCCAGAGGAACATTGGCCTGGTTCCAGATCTGTTTGTGCTGTATTGCCAACTCCTATGGATATTGTGACCATAAGTTTTGGCTTTAGAGCACAAACCGATCTTGGACCAGGCTCGAGGATCATGCCTTTAGTTTGCATGATAGATTGGCACTAGGGGTTCGGAGATTGATGGTTTTGTTGACATTTCGTGTGATGTAAGTCGTCCTCTATTCATAGACCAGATTTTGTTTACATGTTTATGTGCGTGATGTGGTGGTATATTAGTCTTGACACTGAAAGTAACTGATATTAGCAAGTAACTCCATGGTCATTCCTAAGACATTACAACCACCTCTCTCCCCTCTCTCGTCCTTCCTTCTCTCTTATCACTTTCAATAATATATCTCTGCCTGTCTCTCGCTCTCTCTGCCTCCATTTCTCTTTTTCTCTCTCTCCTCTCTCTCGCTCTCTCACTTCCCTCCCCTCCCTCTCTCTAAGGATTGTCCTCATTGCGAGTCATCAGTCTGTTGGTTACCAGGCTCCTGGTTTGGAGGCTATATCTGTCCTTGGTGTCTATAGAAACTGTTATTAGATTACAGAAACAGTCTGGGTCTCACATACACAGCACACACACACATTGCTCTGAAACTCGCAGCCTTTGAACAAAACACCAGGCTATGCCCTGAATGCCACAGCAGGCAAGGGAAGAAATAAAGCTCCCCATAACTCACTGGGGAGGTTTTGAAGTCGGAATCAAGCTTTGGGTATTTCAATCCTTGTATTTCATTGTTAAAATATTACATTTGATTAACTCTTAACGTAACCAAACTAGTATAATGCATTCGGAAAGTATTCAGACCCCTTTTTCCAAATTTTGTTACATTGCAACCTTGTTCTAAAATTGATTAAATTGTTTTTTCCCCTCATCAATCTACAGACAATACCCCATAATGACAAATCAAAAACAAGTTTTTAGAATTTTTTGCAAAATATCACATTTAACATAAGTATTCAGACCCTTTACTCAGTACTTTGTTGAAGCACCTTTGGCAGCGATTACGGCCTCGAGTCTTCTTGGGTATGAAGCTACAAGCTTGGTATACTGTATTTGGGGAGTTTCTCCCATTCTTCTCTGCTGATCCTTTCAAGCTCTGTAAGGTTGGATGGGGAGCGTCGCTACACAGATATTTTCAGGTCTCTCCAGAGATGTTCGATCAGGTTCAAATCTGAAGGCACAGACTCTGGCTCGGTCACTCAAGGACAATCAGAGACTTGCCCCGAAGCCACTCCTATGTTGTCTTGGCTGTGTGCTCGTTGTCCTGTTGGAAGGTGAACCTTCGCCCCAGTCTGAGGTCCTGAGCTCTCTGGGGCAGGTTTTCATCAAGGATCTCTCTGTACTTTGCTCTGTTCATCTTTCCCTCAATCCTGACTTGTCTCCCAGTCACTGCCGCTGAAAAACATCCCCACAACATGATGCTGCCACCACCATGCTTCACCATAGGGATGGTGTCTAGGTTTCCTCCAAACATGACACTTGGCATTCAGGCCAAAGAGTTCAATCTTGGTTTCATCAGACCAGAGAATCTTGATTCTCATGGTCTGAGAGTCCTTTAGATGCTTTTTGGCAAACTTCAAGCGGGCTGTCATGAGCCTTTTTAGTCTGGCCACTCAACCATAAAGGCCTGATTGGTGGAGTGCTGCAGAGATGGTTGTCCTTCTGGAAGGTTCTCCCATCGCCAAAGAGTAACGCTGGAGCTCTGTTAGAGTGACCATCAGGTTCTTGGTTACCTCCTTGACCAAGGCCCTTCTCCCCCGATTGCTCAGTTTTGCTGGGCAGCCAGGTCTAGGAAGAGTCTTGGTGGTTCCAAACGTATTCCATTTAAGAATGATGGAGGCCACTGTGTTCTTGGGAACCTTCAATGCTGCAGAAATGTATTGGTACCCTTCCCCAGATCTATGCCTCAACGCAATCCTGTCTCGGAGCTCTAGGACAATTCCTTCGACCTCATGGCTTGGTTTTTACTCTGACATGCACTGTCAACATTGGAACCGTATATAGACAAGTGTGTACCTTTCCAAATCATGTCCAGTCAATTGAATTTACCACTGGTGGACTCCAATCACGTTGTAGAAACATCTCAAGGATGATCAATGGAAACAGGATGCACTGGAGCTCAATTTCGAGTCTGAATACTTATGTAAATAAGGCATTTCTGTTTTTATATGTAGTAAATTAGCAGAAATGTCTAAAAACTTGTTTTCACTTTGTCATTATGGGGTATTGTGTGTAGATTGATGAGATTTCTATATATTTAATACATTTTAGAATAAGGCTGTAACATAACAAAATACTTCTTGTTCATAACTTGCCACTTGTTGTTCTCCTATTGAAATAACTAGCTAGCCAGCTATTTAACCATGTTGCCAAAACCTAAAGTTATAAGCTAGCTTCTTCTGGCTAGTACAGTATGGCTTGACCGGACCGGGTTATGTGTTGTGAAGCTAGCCACAATAAGGATTCGCCACAATAGTTGAATTTGTGTTTCGTCTTCAAAATAAAAGTCCATCTTTGAAAGTGATGCAGAAGGTTACAATTGGTGGAATCATGCCATATTTAGACTAGATAATGTTAAACAAGGTTGGAGTGTTGGAATGTGGAGGAATGAAATTGGGTATCAGTCTACTTGGTGACACCCACAGAACACAACTGTGAAGAGTTTGCCTAAATATTAGCATTGTAGCTTTTATTGCGGGACTTTTGACTGTGGGAAATCATCTCCCCAGTCAGCCTATTGTGCGTATTGACATTCATATTGCACTATACAGTCTTACCTAAGGATTGGGGATGAATGAAATGGTGTATCCGTCTACTCAGTACCCAAGGGCTTTTTTCCCAGTCCTCAGAGTTATCAGGTTCCAAAACATCCACGTTGTATTGTTTTTCCTCTGGAATAGTGTTCAATACAAATAGTAGGTTTATTGGTACAATTAATGTGTCCCAATTCACAGTGGTTTCAAAGTCCCGTAATAAGAGCTATGACGATAATGCTCTGTGGGTGTCACTGAGGAGACTGATACCCCATGTAATTGATCCACAATCCATAGGTAAGGCTGTACAATGAGATAAGTATGCCCCAAAAGCAATTCTAAGGTCTAATACATCAAATTACATTTTATTGGTCACATACCCATAGTTAATCAGATGTTATTGCGGGTGGAGCAAAATGCTTGCACTAAAAAAAAAATATATCTTTTCGGTTCTATGTAATGACACAAAACAATGTCTGGGCTAATAATGTAAGAAATAACACATAAAAAAACAATATACTGCAAAGTTGCCTAGGAGCTAGAAGCACTGCTGCCCAAATGTCGGCACCATTTTTCCTCCAGTGTGATTCCAACAGATTTTTGTCAAATTAACAAATGGTTGTCTTCTGTTGAATTGATATAAGAACACTCCAACCTCGTTTAGCGTGATCTATTCCATTATTCCATGATTCCGCTAGTTTTATTAATTTGCATCACTTTTATTGAGATACTTTTATTCTGAAGGCCAACCGCAAACGTCACTATTTTGACTAATCCTTATTGTGGCTAGCTTCACATAATCAAATAAGAACTGTCTTATAAAGTAGGGGTATTTTAGATGATGACACCTAGCTACTGAAACTGATTGTCATTTTGTTATGTTTTTGTGAAGAACATTGTTTGCATAGTGTGATTTGACGTGTATCTTTTTTGACACGCAAAGACCCAAACGGCGTTTCATAGTAGCCTAGCTAAGTTTGTTCAATACACTTCAACACTCTAGAAAGCAAGGGCAGAAACTGTCATGGCCCAGGATAGCTAGCCTCTGATTTTCCTGTAGCAATTCCATGACTTTAGGTTTGAGCCCACCCCAGCCTTCTCTGTTCTCCTAGAACAGAAGAGACAGAGGGAGAGAGAGAAGAGAGGATTGGGAATCGTGAACATCAATTAAGCTGAAATAACTGTCTGAACTGGGTAAGCCGGCCTCTCTCCCTGTTCAATGAGCGGGAAAGGAATCTGATTCATGTTTAATCTTGCACACTCACTTGGGTGGGTGGGGTGTGTGTGTGTGTGTGTGTGTGTGTGTGTGTGTGTGTGTGTGTGTGTGTGTGTGTGTGTGTGTGTGTGTGTGTGTGTGTGTGTGTGTGTCAGGGGCTGGTATGTGTGCGTGTTTCTGTCATTCTGTCATACACATTTTCCAAAAAGTAGTAGGATTAGTCACGTAAACACAGAAATAAACAAATGGCACATTGGATTCCTAATTTTAAAAATAAGTGGTGCTTTTCTTGCTTTTCTGACTGAGATTGATGGAGGCTAGACTCAGGAACGTGTGGATGTGGTATAAGCCTGGTTCTGAAGGAGGACAGGAAAGGGGGAAGGATAGGAAAAGAGAGGAGTGTCTGAGAAAGGGCTATCCAGGGACACTATAGAAACACAGATGACCTCAATCACCTCATACAGCTAGTTTTGATTAATCGATTACATTAATTTATATCCTAATCCCCTTTGATTGGTGTACAGGCTATTAGTTATAAAAATAGAAAAGGGGATTTTCTCGGCATCTTATCGTCTCTGGTATTTCAGCAATGCTCATTGGTTTCTCTGTGCGTGTCTGGCCTTTAGATGTAGCCAGCCAGAGCTAGCCGCAAGGCTGTAACAGCATTTACCAACCCTTAGGGCCCATTGGACCAGCAGAGAGGTATGCCCACTGTTTTTGTGTGTGTGTGTGTGTGTGTGTGTGTGTGTGTGTGTGTGTGTGTGTGTGTGTGTGTGTGTGTGTGTGTGTGTGTGTGTGTGTGTGTGTGTGTGTGTGTGTGTGTGTGTGTGTGTGTCTGTGTGTGTGTCTGTGTGTGTGTGTGTCTGTGTGGGCTTGGAGTTTGAAATGGAACTAGTACTACCTGGGGATCAGGCTCGACCACATCTCTCCTCTGTTTCCATCGCCGCAATCTGACATCTGGGTGCCTGTTTAATGGTCTTTTAAATTTTTGTGACCGGGCTGCCATTGTGCTGAGAAAAGAATCCCAGAGTGTAGTTTTAAAGGGTCTCGACAGACGGTAAATTACAGGTCTAGGAGTATAGAGGATCTATAGTCTGGTCCTGTCTGGTTAGGACATCACTACCCTCAGGGCAGGCAATGCTGGTATGGATTCCATGCAGTCTAGCTATGGATGGAGTGGTAAACAGAATATGCAGGCTGGGGATGTTTTATTACAACTACTTTTACAACTTTGACAGTGAAGTTTGAATTTGTAATCAATTAAATTAGATCTATTTATGTTCTATAGCGGATTTTGGTTGGAATTAAGTCCAGAGGTATGTTTGATTTCAAATCAGTTCTGAGTGGATTTGAAGGGATTGATAATCCATATGGTTATGTATTACCTGTTGTCTTAGAAACTGGACCACTACATGGAGATTTATTCTGCCCACTTTTAATATATACTGTGCCTTCAGAAGTATTCACACCCTTTGACTTTTTTTCACATTTTGTTGTGATACAGGCTGAATTTAAAATGGATTAAATTGAGATTTTGTGTCACTGACCTACACACAACACCCCATAATGTCAAAGTAGAGTTACGTTTTTAGAATTGTTTACAAATTAATAAAATGTATTTTAAAAAAAGTGGCTTTCTCAGTGAACTAATCCATTGCGGAGTCCTAGACTAAAAGCCAATTTATGCTTGATCGAAAATGTGGTCGGAGGCTCCATATGGAGGGTGTGACGCAATCGTAGAGCCTCCAAAGGCACGCAGGGGCCAAATCAAGATCTTGAACCTCCCAAATTTTGTAACAATGCGGAGTGCTTTGTATAGCTCCGCATTGACATGATTGGTTGACGGTAGGTGGGGGCGGTACATCCTGTAGAAAACAGAAACTCACTTCCTTGACTAAAGCTCTGCACTGCTCCGCCAAGCAAAAGAAGTGTGAAGGCCCTGACAACTGCTGAAGCCATATCACCGTAATGGCTGCATGTCCAATGCAGACGTCGGATTGACCATGCGCCCATTTGCACAATGCACTTCTCTCTCCAGAATGCGCTCTCTCCTGCTAATTTGTGCACATTCATTGATTCATAACTTCATTGGGTGAATTGCTTGCGTTTGATTGTTAGTGTTTATAAATAAAATGGCGCTGGAAGAAATGGCAGCAGTTTTACAGGCGCCTAACCAATTGTGCTATTGTGTGGGTTTTTTCCGAGTTATTTGTAACTTATTTTTTACATAATGTTTCTGCCACTGTATCTTATGGCAAAAAAAGAGCTTCTGGATATCAGGACAGCAATCACTCACCTCGGAATAGACAACGATTTTTTTTCTTCAACAAGCAGGGCGCACAGGATATACTGCGAACACCCGATAAGGCCAACATCCCCGTTATTGGCAAGAGAAAGAGACGCAGGTAAAGAGGACACAGGGCGGGGTGCCTCGTAAGGACCCACAGAAGCCGAGTGGGAAAGCTGCCGTTACGTCAATATTACTCGCCAACTTACAATCATTGGACAATAAATTATACGAGGTATGATCACAAATATCCTACCAACAGGACATCAAAAACTGGAACATCTTATGCTTCACGGAATCGTGGCTGAATGATGACATGGATATTCAGCTAGCAGGATATACACTGCACCGACTAGATAAATATTTGCATACAACAGCTGGTGCACAAAATCTAAGGAAGTCTCTAGATTTTGCTCGCCTGAAGTAGAGTATCTTATGATGAACTGTAGACCACACTATTTGCCGAAAGAGTTTTCATCTGTACTTTTCGTGGCTGTTTATTTACCACCACAGACGGATGCTGGTACTAAGACCGCACTCAGTCAGCTGTATAAAGAAATAAGCAAACAGGAAACCGCTCACCCAGAGGTGGCGCTCCTAGTGGCCAGAGACTTTAATACAGGGAAACTTAAATCTATCAACATGTTAAATGCGCAACCAGCTGGGAAGTGCTGCTTCTTATCCCTTGCGCAGATAGCCTAGAGCTGTGTCTGTCCCGAGCTCACTAGTGCAGGAAACGGTGTGGGCCTAGACTATTTTGTACCATGTACCAAGTTAATAGTTGATACAATGTTTGAAGTTAGTTGCAGACAGGCCATGTGTAGCCAATGTGATTCATAGGACATTTATTTTTATCAGGATATTTTCTACCTGCAGGCTGCAATGTTTTTATTTGTTGGCTTTATGTAAGCTATTTTTACATAGTTTGCAATGGCAATATAAGTTACTTTTTAGGTTTGTATCATTTTCATTTAGATTTGAATAGAATTTTGATTAACCACATGACAATGATTTTGAGATTGACGTTTGAGATGGACTGTTTCATGAAAATCTGCATATGAAAACCATAACTGGCACGCAGATCAGTAGAAATGGTAAGATAAATCGGCATTCCACATTTGAAAGTTGCAGACTCCTCGGGTAGCCTATTACCGGAAACTTCTGGAGAGTAAATGGCAGAATCTGCAATTGCCAGCAAGAGCGGGAGGAGAATGGTTGGGTCAGGTTTTTTTATTCTGGTTATTTAGATCTTTGCTGCCCTCTTGAGGCATTTGTCTTATTTTATCAAACCATAAGCTTAAAGCATCAGACAATCTCAATGCATATATTTGATTTTTTAAATTTGATTGACTAATCGATTGGTCGAAAGAACAGACGACTTTCAATCGACAGCCCTATACCCCACACATATAATTATCTGTAAGGCCCCTCAGTCGAGCATTGAATTTCAAATAGGTTAAACTACAAACACCAGGGAGGCTTTCCAATGCCTTGTAAGGAAGAGTACCTATTGGTAGATAAAACATGTAAAATAAAAAGAAGACATTGAATATCCCTTTGAGCATGTTGAAGTTATTAATTACACTTTGGGAGGTGTATCAATACACCCAGTGTTAGCATGTTACTCTTCAATAACACAGACCCAAATCAGGAGGAGAAAAATAGGTTTATTCAAACAGGACCAATCATAGATGTTATGCTGAGAGGTAAATGTTCATTCTCCCCTTTCCTCGGTGATTCTCTTCTCAGTGATTCTGTCCTCAGTGATTCTCTCCACAGAACAAAGGGACAGGATGTAGTTGGAGGACCAAAAAAGCCTATACCGATCAATCAGCCATTTAATTTATTTTAATTTTAACAATGACAATCAATTTAGCCTCAAGTAAATAATGAAACATGTTCAATTTGGTTTAAATAATGCAAAAACAAAGTGTTGGAGGAGAAAGTAAAAGTTCAATATGTGCTATGTAAGAAAGCTAACGTTTCAGTTCCTTGCTCAGAACATGAGAACATATGAAAGCTGGTGGTTCCTTTTAACATGAGTCTTCAATATTCCCAGGTAAGAAGTTTTAGGTTGTAGTTATTATAGGAATTATAGGACTATTTAGGACTATTAGGACTATAGGACTATTAGGACTATTTCCCTCTATACCATTTGTATTTCATTAACCTTTGACTATTGATGTTCTTATAGGCACTTTAGTATTGCCAGTGTAACAGTATAGCTTCTGTCCCTCTCCTCGCTCCTCCCTGGGCTCCAACCAGCAACACAACGACAACAGCCACCCTCAAAGCAGCGTTACCCATGCAGAGCAAGGGGAACAACTACTCGAAGGCTCAGAGCGAGTGACGTTTGAAACGCTATTAGTGCGCACTAACTAGCTAGCCATTTCACTTCGGTTACACCAGCCTCATCTCGGGAGTTGATAGGCTTGAAGTCATAAACAGCGCAATGCTTGACGCACAACGAAGAGCTGCTGGCAAAACACACAAAAGTGCTGTTTGAATGAATGTTTACACGCCTGCTTCTGCCTACCACCGCTCAGTCAGATGGGAGGCTGGACTGGGTACTGTTGCCGGACACTCTGGACTGGGTACTGTTGCCGGACACTCTGGACTGGGTACTGTTGCCGGACACTCTGGACTGGGTACTGTTGCCGGACGCTCTGGACTGGGTACTGTTGCCGGACGCTCTGGACTGGGTACTGTTGCCGGACGCACTGGACTGGGTACTGTTGCCGGACGTTCTGGACTGGTGAGGCGAACTGTAGATCTGGTGCGTGGTGCCGGTACTGGTGGTACTGGGCCAAGGACACGCACCTCAGGGCGAGTGTGGGGAGGAGGAACAGTGCGTACTGGACTGCCGAGGCGCACTATAGGCCTAGTGCGTGGTGTCGGCACTGGTGGTACCGGGCTGGGGACACGCACCTCAGGGCGAGTGCGAGGAGCAGGAGTACTGGACCCTGGAGGCATACTGGAGGTCTGGTGCGTGGTGTTGGCACTGGTGGTACTGGATAGACTGGACTGTGAAGACGTACTGGAAGTCTTGAGCGAATGGCCTGCACAACCCGTCTTGGCTGGATGGTGACTCTAGCCCGGCATGTGTGGGGTGCAGACACAGGACGCACTGGGCTGTGCAGACATAAGGGAGACACAGTGCACAACGCCGGCGCAGGATGTCCTGGCCCGACGAGACCCACTAGCTGTCTGGAGAGCAGGGCTGGCACCATCTTCCCTGGCTGGATCCTCACCCTAGCCCGGCAGATGCGGGGATCTGTGATGTAGCGCACCGGGCTAAGCATGCGAACTGGAGACACCTTGCGTTCTACCGCATAACACGGTGCCTGACCAGTACGACGCCCTCTCTCTCCACAGTAAGCACGGGGAGTTGGCGCAGGTCTCCTACCTGGCTTCGCCACACTCCCCATGTCCCCCCCCAAGACATTTTTGGGGCTGCCTCTCGGGCTTCCAGCCGCGCTGCCGTGCTGCCTCTTCATACCGCCGCCTCTCCACTTTGGCTGCCTCCAGCTCTGCCTTGGGGCAGCGATATTCCCCCGGCTGCGTCCAGGGTCCTTCTCCATCCAGTATCTCCTCCCAAGTCCAATAGTCCTGATTGCGCTGCTCCTCCTGCGGCTGCCTGGTGGTGGGTGATTCTGTAACGATTGTCTTCGGGTGAAAGAGAGGAGGATGATAATCCATATTTAATGGGAATACTTAATCGTACAAAAGGACCAATTGTGATGTTTATGGGACATATTGGAGTGCCAACAAAAGAAGCTCATCAAAGGTAATGCATATTTTATATTTTATTTTAGCGTTTTGTGTAGCGCCTGCTACGCTAGCCCCTTTGTTTGCTGCAGGTGAGGATGGCTGCAGGCTATCAGATAATAGCTTCAAATGCTTTCGCCGAAAAGCATTTTTAAAATCTGACATGTTGGCTGGATTCACAACGAGCGTAGCTTTAATTGAGTATCTTACATTTGTGATTTAATGAAAGTTTGAATTTTATAGCATTTTATTTGAATCTGGCGCTCTGCATTTCCCCTGGAAATTGACCAGTTGAGACGCTAGCGTCTCCCCTATCTTCAAGAGGTTTTAAACCCCGAACAAAAACAACAAACCGACAAAATGAACGAAGACAAAACAGTCCCGTAACGTGAACACTAAACACTGGAACAGGAACAATCACCCACAAAATACCCAAAGAATATGGCTGCCTGAATATGGTTCCCAATCAGAGACAACGATAGACAGCTGCCTCTATTTAAGAACCAATCTAGGCAACCATAGACTTACAAAAACACCTAGAATAGAAAACAGACAAGACAAAAACACATACGTCACCCATGTCACACCCTGACCTAACCAAAATAACAAAGAAACCAAGAATACTAAGGTCAGGGTGTGATAGCAGTCTCATTGTGGAGTGCAACGAGAGAGAGGCAGGTCGTTATTGCGTTGGACTAGTTAACTGTAAGGTTGCAAGATTGGATCCCCCGAGCTGACAAGGTGAAAATCTGTCGTTCTGCCCCTGAACATGGCAGTTAACCCACCGTTCCTAGGCCGTAATTGAAAATAAGAATGTGTTCCTAACTGACTTGCCTAGTTAAATAAAGGTATAAAAAAATAGGCAAATCGGCGCCCAAAAATACAGATTTACGATTGTTATGAAAACTTGAAATCGGCCCTAATTAATTGGCCATTCCGATTAATCTGTTGACCTCTAGTCCCTACCACATCCTGTATTAGGAGGAAACTCACAAAAAAAATATTGCCTGCAAGACAATAATATTCAGTCGTCCTATTGGCAAGGTAATTATTCAACAAGTTTTTAAAAAAGTGACCAGCTCTTCCACACTGGTATCAGTCCCACAGATAATTATTAGAAATTATGTTCTGACAGTCTGCCGGTAGTGAGGAATTCTTCTTTTTATGTTCCACTGGTTGATAAGGACTTCTCTAATGAACACTTCACCGGTGATCTTGTAAGGCAAAGATTCTCATGTGATGTCCTGGTTTCAAGAGAAATTGATATTTCGCATAGATTTCCCTAAGTAAGCATGTCCCGATTTTTAGGAAAAAGTTTACATTTAACCTGCCCTAATAAGATGACTGCGGTGTACAACATAGAAGCTTATCAGGTTCTGATCATCTTACCATGCTTCTTCACCCGAGATTGGCCCCCGATTGCTAATCAATCAGTTCTTTATTCTACAGGCTCCGCTTTGTTGTCAAAATGGACAACCTTGCAATTGTTTGCTAGCAAACACTCATGCTCGGAGCACAGTGGTAGGCGGAGGTAGATAAAGGGGTGAGGAGGGTGAGGGTACCTGTCCTATTGATGCATAGCTTTCTGACAGGTGTCCTTCCTCCTCTCTCACCTAGGGTGAGGAGGGATAAGGTGGAAGCCTGGAACCTCCTGCTCTCTCTATCACCTGAGCACTTCCACTCTCAGACACGACGGACACACATGCGGAAGTATACACAGACAAAACACACACGCACGTACGCACGCAAGCACACACACCACACGCACGCACGCAAGCACACACACACACACACACACACACACACACACACACACACACACACACACACACACACACACACACACACACACACACACACAGTCACATCCCTCTGACAGGGTCAACATGCTGCAGGACACTTTTCATCACTCAACTCTAGCCGGACTGGAGGGGATATATTTGAGTGTAACACGACACACCTGCCACTCTCTCTTCTCTCCCCACTCTCTCTCTCTAACCAAACAATAGAGGTCTTTGTCCTTCACACTGAGGGGCTGGAAAAGCATCTTGTTCAGCTAACGGCACTACAGTGTGACATTACATGGGTCGGCTCTACAGTGACCAACAACTGGAATGTTAAGAGAGGGGGATGGAACTTTAAAGCTGCTGTGCTCCGTCTTAACAGGGCAATGAGTGACAGGGTCCGGAGGGGTTGTGTGTATGTGTGTGTGTGTGTGTGTGCATGCGTGTGAGTGTGTGTTTGTGCGTGTGGTGTGTGTGCCACATGTGTGCATTCTTGTGTGTGTGTTTGCGTTAGGGCTGTCCCCGACCAGACCGAGAGTCGTCCTGTTCTTTCAACCAATCGATTGGTCAAAATGTTTAAACTTATTTTTCCATATATAGACATATATTTTTCCATATATAGACAGACACACTCTGTTTGAGTAAAACCAACTACATGTGCACTGAGCTTGTCTGATGCTTTGATTAAGCACTCTGTTCTATTAAGCGACTGCAGTTGAAAATTAGCCGGCTGGCTAAAACCGGCACATTCACTGAAACGTTGATTAATGTGCATTGTCCCTATAAAAAATAAAATAAACTCAAACTCAAATAATGAAGACACACAAATGACTCAAGAAAGAGCTTGATGATCACAATGTATTAAAAAAAATGACAGCAAGTGCCTGTGTGACTGCCGCACGTTGTCTCGCTCTCTCCCCTACTTCATCGAAAAGGCACCACAGCACAGCAAGGGTTTATTGTGCTGTCCGTGCTGAAGCTTTAACATCATGTCCGCCATTTAGTTTATTATTTGTTTCTGATTGAAAAGTTATCTTACCGAAATCCCCAACTGGTTGAGTAAAAACATTCTCTATTCCCTCAATCCTTGCTCTCTTTACATGAAACATAAAAGCATCGCATGCACGTGCATAGTCTTTAGGTCAGGCCCTATCATAATCACATCTATACATTTGTTATAACAAACTCCGAAGACTGTAACACGTGACAGCAAACGGGATGCGGAGGACGTGAAAACGAAACTTGAAACGCTGAATGTTTACTGGTTGCTCAGGAAGGAAAGGGGAGAGAAAGGGAAGTCAGATGTGGAAGACATTTGACTGTAGTTGTGGAAACTGCTGGAGATGAAGAAAAAGGAGGGTATAGGAACAAGCATGATTATTATGTGTGCCAAACAGTTGCTGTTAGATTAAAATATTTAAAGCAATTCTTACCATTTGGAACCGTATAAACAACACTAAATAAATAAGTGTACCAGAGAGTGTTCTAACGAAGGAAATAAATAAATAAATAAAATCTTTATTACAGCAGAATGAAAACAATTGAGTTTTATTTATTGTTTGGGTTAATTATTCAAAGCTCCCTTTTTAAAAATTTTAATTGTAAAATTAAAATGCTTGATTGCATTTCAATGCATGAATGTCTCGTATGCTGTGTGATGGCATGAACGAATGAATGAATGGATTGATACAGTAGCCTATATATTCAAATATAGGCCTACAGTAAATGACAGTATTAAGACCAAGCAGGACGCACTCTTAGGCCTACAGCTCTATGGTGGTTATACAAGGCTACTATACCATGCCTACTAATGATAACAATATGACTTAATATTATGATGATGATCATAATGATAATTGTAATAATAACAATAAGAAGGAGATCAAGGAAAAGGAAGGTATAGGAGTAAGAGCCGAGAGCTGCGTGCATGTCATGTGTGCTGTTACATTACAATTGTAATGGTTCTCGTTCTCAAGAATATGGCTGCCTAAATATGGTTCCCAATCAGAGACAACGATAATCACCTGACTCTGATTGAGAACCGCCTCAGGCAGCCATAGACTATGCTATACACCCCCAAGACAAAACACACCACAAAAACCCATGTCACATCCTGGCCTGACCAAATAAATGCAGACAAACACAATATACTTCGACCAGGGCGTGACAGAACCACCCCCCTAAGGTACGGACTCCCGGACGCACATCAAAACAATAGGGAAGGGTCCGGGTGGGCATCTGTCCATGGTGGCGGCTCCGGCGCGGGACGTGGACCCCACTCTATCAATGTCTTAGTCCCTCCTCCTCGTGTCCTAAGATAGTCCACCCTCGCCGCCGACCATGGCCTAGTAGTCCTCACCCAGAACCCCACTGGACTGAGGGGCAGCTCGGGACTGAGGGGCAGCTCGGGACTGAGGGGTAGCTCGGGACTGAGGCAGCTCGGGACTGAGGGGTAGCTCGGGACTGAGGGGTAGCTCGAGACTGAGGGGTAGCTCGGGACTGAGGGTAGCTCGGGAGTAAGGGGAAGCTCGGGACTGAGGGGAGGCTCAGCTGGCTGATTGGCGGATCTGGAAGAGTCTGGCTGACTGGCAGATCTGGAAGAGTCTGGCTGACTGGCAGATCTGGAAGAGTCTGGCTGACTGGCAGATCTGGAAGAGTCTGGCTGACTGGCGGATCTGGAAGAGTCTGGCTGACTGGCGGATCCTGGCAGACTGACGGATCTGGCAGCTCCATGCTGACTGGCGGCTCTGGCTGCTCCATGCAGACTGGCAGCTCCTTGCAGACTGGCAGCTCCTTGCAGACTGACAGTTCTGGCTGCTCCATGCAGACCGGCAGCTCTGGCTGTTCCATGAAGACTGACAGCTCTAGCTGCTCTATGCAGACTGACAGCTCTGGCTGCTCCATGCAGGCTGGCAGCTCTGGCTGCGCTAAACAGGCAGGAGACTCCGGCAGCGCTGTAGAGGAGGAAGGCTCTGGCTGCGCTGAACAGGCGGGAGACTCCGGCAGCGCAGGAGAGGAGAAAGGCTCCGGCAGCGCTGAACCGGCTGCCTAAATATGGTTCCCAATCAGAGACAACGATAATCACCTGACTCTGATTGAGAACCGCCTCAGGCAGCCATAGACTATGCTATACACCCCCAAGACACAACTCACCACAAAAAACCCATGTCACACCCTGGCCTGACCAAATAAATGCAGACAAACACAATATACTTCGACCAGGGCGTGACAACAATATACATTTCCTGCCTATTTAGAATAGTGTAAACAACACTAAATAAATTCTAAGTATTACCAGTCTGTTCTAACGTTGAAAAAAACAACAACTTTATGACAGAATAGCCAAGATTAAAAACAGACTAATCTGTGAAATATTCGAGATTTTGCCATTGCACAAGGCTTGGTGCTCACCCAATCCGTAGGCTATTAAACAAACACTCAAACAGGCAACAGAAGCCATATCTGTCTTATTTCTGTAGATATACATTATATAAATGATTTTTAAAGCCAGGCACATTTAACAGCTAGGCTATTGATTATAGACCTAATTAAGTTAGGGTTTCTTCTCTCCTCAATTTTCTTATAAATTAGCATAAGGCAAGGGCTGTTTTGTCATCTCTGCTGCTGCTGCCTCTGCCGCATTGTCCTTTATCCCAATATTCTGGTTTACTTTTTTATTATGCTCATAACGACATAGGGAAAGACGCCAATTCTACGGCGCTCTAAAGATTGTTTCAGAACCGCGGACAATGACAGTATCTAACGCAGGAGAAAGCGCATTTGTTATAATATTATATTTATTAGCGTTGCACCAATATTATTTTTTACATAGGATAACCATATACAATTTCAGTATCACATGCATGTGCGCTTGTGTTCATTCCTGCGTGCTTGTGTGTGCCCTCTGCGGGGAAAAATCTCTTTCCAGATTTAGACTTTCATGTTTGCCTGCCTGTTGATCCTATGCAACGCAACTGAGGATGGAATGCCCAGCCCTAGTTGTAATTCTATAGCACTGTTATTATCAGCACACAATCCTCCGTGTACAATCTTTCTGTGATGTATAATGGACGAAAATTGAATTGCGTGCGTGATGCATCTGGATGGTAGCATGACAGGTATGAAGAGGACCCTTGGATAACGCCCATCTGTCTGTCTAGCTAATCCTTTAAGGTAATGGTTAGTGTTTATATAAACTTGTTGGTACATGGCCTTCGCTCAGAGAGAGAAATGAAACCCCGAAACCAGTCACTCACATCTCTAATGGTGATAATAATGGGATTATACAGTTTATAAAACACTTCCAAATGCTCCATACCTTTTTGCTATGGAATTAACTGGTCCATGACCCATAGAATAAATCATGTCCCTGTCACTGATCTCTGTAGCCCCCCCGCCCCACCCCCCATGACAACAAGTCCCCGATCCCCTTAACACACAATCATCTGGGTGTTATTTTACAACCAATCTGATAGATCTTCCAAATGTCAGAACAGAGCAACAACAATGTGTTACCTGGCAGAACACACACACACACACGTCACACCTATAGCTCCCAGCTACACCAGCTTTATCCCTTCTCTAAGCATATCAAAGGCCCTGTATAAGACATGTATTGAATGGATAGAAGTCTTATGTTTTATTAAACCCTTCTGGGCTAATGTCTAATACTGAGAGCTGAGCGGACAGGAGAACACTGATGGATTGAATTTGCCTTCTCTATTGTAAAGGTGTCAGGCTACCTCCATGTTACCTTACACAACATGATGGAGGTATTCAGTTCATGACCCCTCCCACCCTACTCTGTGTGTGTGTGTGTGTGTGTGTGTTTGTGTGTGTGTGTGTTGTCAAGTTTCACAGTTTGCCCCAAAGATCCTTCCCACCTTAACACTGCATAGTTAAAACATTCCCCTCACCTCCCTAACTTAAATTCAATTTAGTTTAAAGTAGTGCACATGGGTGGGTGGAACCTGCTCCATGTTGGGATTAGATCTACAATGGGATCCTCTGTTGGTTTCAGATCCATGTGGTAAGTAGGGATGGGAATTGCCAGGGACCTCACAATACTAAATTATCCCGATACTTAGGTCCCGATATGATATGTGTTGCAATTCTCACAATTTTATAGGTATTACGATTCGATACTGCAATTTTATGTTCCAAACATATTGTTCACTGTATGTCTGCTACAGAGAGACACGAGAGCATGTGAAAATAAGTTTTGATCAGTGATGGAACTAAAAGTGCTGAAAGCATGTTGGCTCACTGTTTAAAAAGAAGATGGAGAATTCCCCTCAAGATGGGGCGGCAGGGTAGCCTAGTGGTTAGAGTGTTGGACTAGTAACCGGAAGGTTAAGAATTTGTTCTTAACTGACTTGCCTAGTTAAATAAAGGTTATGTGTGTGTGTGTGTGTGTGTGTGTGTGTGTGTGTGTGTGTGTGTGTGTGTGTGTGTGTGTGTGTGTGTGTGGTATGAGAAATACAGAAGAAGGCTTTGGTATATCTGCCTCTCTTGTTGGGAGGATAGGTACAAGAGCGATAGTGAGGGAGAGTCACGGAGGAAGGGAGAGCGTTTATCAGGGTTAGTTGGAAGGACCGGGCTAGCTAACGGCTGAGTGCCAGCCAGAGGACTGCCCTCAACTCTCAGTGCAACTGTGCAGGCTGCTGGCCAACTGTACTCACTCACAGAGTGATTCGCTGATAACAGGCAGACATCTAGCCTACTCCACCGATACAGGCCTCTCACTGTCTCACCATAGACACTCACACTCACACCACTCATAGATTGGCTGCTGAATGACACACATCTACACTACTGAATGACAAACGTCCACTGAGATCAATTGAATGGACTCCAGTCTATTGTCACTGTTACCCTTGAAGCCTATTCATTTTCAAAGACAAACTTTTCTGTCATTATGGTGAAACGAGACAGTTGGTTGAGAAAGTGTGTATCCATCCTCGTCTTTTTGTGTCCCATATCTTTTTAGATATTTTTCTTTGCATATATTTTTATATATTTTTTCTAAAACTCAACTTCAAAACACTGTCCTGCAACCCGCCTCGCCCAATGTGGTGCGGATCTGTTTTTTTTCTAAAGTATTTTTATTCACCTCGAATCCGGAATCCTCAACAGAAGCTAGCCAGCTCACTAGCTACTAGCTAGTAGTCAGCTAATCACTGCTAGCGGTCATCAGCTAACCTTTATCTCGGGAAAGCTCTCGCCAGTTTGTACAACGCGACTCAAACCAGAGCATACCGAACCTATTTTCTCTCCATATCCCTGGTTTCCTACCTGGAGCTAGCCCCTTTCTCCCGGCTAGCTAAAGAGGCCCATCAGCCACTCCTGGGCTATAATACCCGGACCCATTCTACTGTCGGTACGGGGCAAGGAACCCTGCCGATCCTTCACGACTGGACTACAACGTAATCTGCTCGAGGGGGTACTCAACTGGCTCTACATTGCGACATCCCCTGAATGCCCATCCGCTAGCCGCGGCCCGCTACCTGCCAGCCATCTCCTCCGTCGAGATGTCCCTCTAGCTTGCTAGCCCCGGTCTGCTAGCTTGCTAGCCTCGGCCTGCACTGGACCCCTATTGATCACCTGGTTACGCATGCCTCTCCCTAATATCAATATGCCTTGTCCATTACTGTCCTGGTTAGTGATTATTGTCTTATTTCAATGTAGAGCCTCTAGCCCTGCTCAATATGCCTTAACCTACCATTTAGTTCCACCTCCCACCTGGTTTAAACGTCTCTAGAGGCATTAGTGGAGAGGGTAATAAGTTTTAAGTTTCTTGGCGTACACATCACAGACAAACTAAATTGGTCCACCCACACAGACAGCATCGTGAAGAAAACCTCAGGAGGCTGAAAAAATTTGGCTTGTCACCAAAAACACTCACAAACGTCTACAGATGCACAATCGAGAGCATCCTGTCGGGCTGTATCACCGCCTGGTACGGCAACTGCTCCGCCCACAACCGTAAGGCTCTCCAGAGGGTAGTGAGGTCTGAGCAACGCATCACCGGAGGCAAACTACCTGCCCTCCAGGACACCTACACCACCCGATGTCACAGGAAGGCCTTAAAGATCATCAAGGACAACAACCACCCGAGCCACTGCCTGTTCACCCAGCTATCATCCAGAAGGTGAGATCAGTACAGGTGCATCAAAGCAAGGACCGAGAGACTGAAAAACAGCTTCTATCTCAAGGCCAAACATACCCTCGTAAAACTGACCATCCTACTGATCCTCAACTTCGGCGATGTAATTTACAAAATAGCCTCCAACTCTCTACTCAACAAATGGGATGCAGTCTATCACAGTGACATCTGTTTTGTCACCAAAGCCCCATATACTACCCACCACTGCGACCTGTACACTCTTGTTGGCTGGCCCTCGCTTCATACTCGTCGCCAAACCCATTGGCTCCAGGTCATCTACAAGTCTCTACTAGGTAAAGGCCCGCCTTATCTCAGCTCACTGGTCACCATAGCAGCACCCATCCGTAGCACACGCTCCGGCAGGTATATCTCACTGGTCACCCCCAAAGCCTCTCTCTGCTGCCAATGACTGTAACGAACTGCAAAAATCACTACAGCTGGAGACTTACCTCCCTCACTAGCTTTAAGCACCAGCTGTCAGAGCAGATCACAGATCACTGCACCCGTACATAGCTCATCTGTAAATAGCCCATCCAATTTACTTCATCCCCATACTGTATTTAATTATTTATCTTGCTCCTTTGCACCCCAGTATCTCTACTTGCACATTAATCTTCTGCACACTCTACCATTCCAGTGTTTAATTGCTATGTTGTAATTACTTCGCCACCATGGCCTATTTATTGCCTTACCTCTCTAATCCTACCTCATTTGCACATGCTGTATATGGATTTTTTCTACTGTATTATTGACTGTATGTTTGTTTATTCCATGCGTAGGTCTGTGTTGTTCTATGTGTCGAACTGCTTTGCTTTATCTTGGCCAGGTCTCAGTTGCAAATGAGAACTTGTTCTCAACTGGCCTACCTGGTTAAATAAAGGTGAAATAAAATAAAAAAAATATCATTCTTATTGATTTCGTATGGATATATGATCCCTGTCCGCTGAGATTGTCACAGATCCCAGGGTCATGATGGTGATTGTACCTTTGACCCTAGAAGTCAACTAGACCAGAGCCTGGCCTGCTGGACAGTGGCAGCAGAGTCTTATCAGCATGGGCACCAGGGCACACCCGGGTCAGCTGCTGTAACACACACTACTTGTCTATCATCGTTGTTTAACTATTAGAATGCAAATGAGTGAATGTCCAAGTCTGTTTTTTCAGAGCAGTTCCAATCACTCAGGGTTTGATCCTGTCCTGTTTGCTGTGTGTATTATCTCTCTGTGTTCTAGCTGTATCTTTGTCAGGTCTAATATTTTCCCATGCGAACACAACAGTGTTACCGATTCACTGTGTGGCCCTGAGATTCCACAGACAGGAAAGGAGGGCCCTCCTTTCACTGTAATAATTATCTTAATGAACTAGGCCTATGTCCTGGCAGTCATAACAGGGATTCCTCCGCAATCACAATCGTCTCCTCTCTTCTTGCAGTCACATAGAGGGATTTTGAAACTGACCCTCTGGTAATGTAGAGCAAACGTAAATACATGGACAATGGAGATAGGGGAAGGGGTTGTTTTGGCAATGCTCCAGTATTCCCAGCTAGCTGACTACTGTAACCCCAGCCCTTATTAGCCTACACTGTTATAAGGTGTTATGATTCACACACATTGAAATGACCTGCAGGACAATGCAAGTGAATGGAGCCTAATTACCCTCTGTAATGAAAAGTCACGTTTTCGCTTCTGGGTCCTAAATAGATGTGGTCTTGCTAGGCCCCAGTTAAGTCAAATCAAATCAAATTCTATTGGTCAAATACACATGGTTAGCAGATGTTATTGCGAGTGTAGCGAAATGCCTGTGCTTCTAGTTCCCGACAGTGCAGCAGTATCTAACAAGAAATATCTAACAATTCCACAACAACTACCTAATACACACAAATCTAAGTAAAGGAATGGAATAAGAATATATACATAAACATAAGGGTCTACACAAGGGTCTTAGACCCCCCCCCACGGCTGTGCCCCTCTCTGGGCTCTGGGTATGAGGCAGGGCATGAGTCATGGGCTGGTCTACAGGCGGCAGGTAGCCTAGCGGTTAAGAGCATTTGGCCCGTAGCCCAAAAGATTGATGGTTCAAATCCCCGAAACCGACTAGGGGAAGTCGCTCTGGGTAGGAGCATCTGCTACGATGGCTAAACTGTCACGTCTAGAGAGTAAGGCTGTTTCCACTAGGCTGTGCCCCTCTCTGGGCTCTAGGTATGGAGCTGCCCAAGCTTGGTCCTGGGTCTCTGGGCTGGGTCCCACTCCCAAGTGGGAGGGGGGGTGTGAAGCCCCAGTCATGTGGGTGATGTGAGGAATGAGATCCGTCCACTCGGGCGATGACAGTTTCCATACTGGGATGTCTCACATACTCACTGACCCCCTTATCCTCATTTATCACCACACAGGCGTGCGCAGGATGGCTCGCACGCACATAAACACACATACATTTCAAGGCCTGCAGTGCACACAGACACGCAAGGACACACACACGCTCACACTGCTTGTGTGTCACTATCCCAGCCCTCATATCACCACAATATTTCCAGCCTATTGATTTTCACTCAATGAAATATTGTGGCATTAATAAGCTAGTAAGCTGTCATAGACACTGTAGTAGTGTGTAATGATGTTAGGAAAACAAGTCTGCGATAAAGTTCACTGTGCTGAGCAGAGACTGAGCTGGAGTTGAATGGAGCTAGCTTTTCGTGTGGAGCCATAAGTTCTGACTAGTCACTGTTTAGCAAACAGATCTGGGAGTCTGTCCTCTCTCAATGTACATAAAGTTCAATCATGTAGCAGTAGAGACGAGACTACCACAGTATATCTCTCTATCCCCCAAGCTTTTCTCCTGAAGTAATTACACAGCCCTGTTGAGGGAATGTTTGCTCAGTAAGGTGTGTTGTAGCTGTTGGGAGTGCATGGCTCTATCTTTGGCTTTTTAACTGAGAAACATACTAAACACACTAAACACAGGATGGACTTCATCACTTCCTTTAACTGGCTTGTTGCCACACAGCCTAGAAACTGTAGAAACAACATTTGTGTGTGTGTGTGTGTGTGTGTGTGTGTGTGTGTGTGTGTGTGTGTGTGTGTGTGTGTGTGTGTGTGTGTGTGTGTGTGTGTGCGAGCCGGCGTGCGTGTGTGAGGGTTAGGACCCTATGTACCTGCTGTGATCTGATGTGAGTAAGAGCAGCATGATATGCTTATTTAACGAGTGCTATCCGTGTGTACTGTAATCAGACATAGTTTCCATTGAGTTGCAGGTTTAATTGGGTGTTGTGGTTATGTCTTCAGTGGGAACAGAGGCTGGTATAAACATACCTCAGGGTACTGAAGCAGGCAAGCACGGCTGGGACTGGAAGTGTAAATGCTCTAGTATTGTAGTGATGACAGTACCACGTGGGCATGCATTACATTGGCATAGGCCTACATGTATACCACTGAGAAGTGAAGCTATGGGCTAGATTCCACTCTCTCTGCATTGCTCACTCTCTCTCTCAATTTCAATTCAATTCCATTTGCTTTATTGGCATGACGTAGCAATGTACATATTACCAAACGCTTACTTTTGATATTTACAATATGAAAATAATAAGAATCAAAATTGTCAACGGGACAACAGTAACAAAAATAACCAAGGGTCAAAATAACCATCTCTCTCTCGCTGCTCTCTTCCCCTCCTTTCATTTCATCCTCTCCTTTCTCTCTCACTTATCCCAAAAGCCTTTGCAGGATTGTTGGTGCCCACTGGGCTATCTCTATAGCAACCAGAAGCCCCTCTTAGGGTCATTTTGGGGTGGAGTGGGGCTCCTGCCCAGGGTCTATTGTGGCTGTGGCCAGAGTCAGAATGCCCAGTGAAAGAGAGCCTCGCTCTGGGTGTATCACAGTGTGCAAGTGTCCCCCTGCTGATCTGTGTGACTGGAGGACAGTAAGGGGGCTGGCTCTGTCTCACTAGCACTGTGTCACAGCCACTAGATGGGCCAGAGATACTCAGCTCCTCTGAAGTCTGGACTCTTGGAGGACAATGTTGAATGGAAAATGTTTAGAAATATATTGAAAAGCAATGGGCATATCAGCATGCATCACAAGAGTCCGGAAGCAGCACTGGGTTATTCTCTCTCTCACACACAGTAGGGCCCTCCCCTTCCACAGGGCCAGACAGAAGAGCCAGCTGGACATAGGGAATAGAGGTAGAATAGGGTGAGCATGGGTACATTGCCAGCGGAGGATGAACAGAACAGAGGCTGGTTATTAGATCTGTACAGAGGAGATCACGGGGGGGGGGGGCATTAGTCAAATGTCCCTATTCAACAACTAGGAGAGAGAACCAGTGAGCTGTGACCACACCCTCACACGGGCCAGCCATGCACCAACAGTCACCCAGTCACGGGCCCCTGCCCCTTAAACACCAACCCCTTGCTCCACCCCCACCCCCCAACGACCCTTACCCCGCTGGCTGTGAAGTCCTTTGCTAGTCTGTATTGGTCTACCAGATACATCTACCAAACAGTCTGTGTATGTAGTCTTCCAAGCCTATCTCTCTAGAAGATACAGTACCATTACCAAATACTCCCCTATCACACCCAGTTTAGTTTCTGTTTTACTGATCTCATTTAATAACGAAACCAGTTAACTTAACCCTTAACAAATAGCCAGGCTAAAGTTGACTATTGTCTGAAAGGATCAAATGCCTTCTTACAGTACCACCCTTCCTTGGCTTTGCTGTTTAAGACCCACCCACCCGTGCATGTCCTAATAAGACTGGTCTGGAGTATCAGTTCCACTGTCATTAGATCTTCCTCTAGCTAGCTGGCTCTCTCTTGCTCTTTTTCTTTAGTTCTCCTGTCGTCTCTTTCTTTTGTCATTCCCACTCACTCTCCCTTGATTTCTTGACTTGCTCCACTGTCTTTTGCCATCGCCTCTCCTCTTTTCTCCTACTCTCTTTCTTTCTCTTTCCCTCGCTTTCCCCCTTTCCCTCCCTCCCTCCCTCCCTCCCTCCCTCCCTCCCTCCCTCCCTCCCTCCCTCCCTCCCTCCCTCCCTCCCTCCCTCCCTCCCTCCCTCCCTCCCTCCCTCCCTCTCCGTTGGACCAGAGTCAAGTTACAGGCATTGTCCGTCCTAGTTACTGATAAACAGGAGGCTTAGTTACGTGCCCGCGGATTATTTGGCTCTTTTCAACAAAGCCAAGAAAGGGTTGCCCGGGCGACACAGAGACTTGTGTAAATTTGAAAAAGTAGAGCCGGGGCATGCAGGCGTATTCTGAGGTGGAGTGGCGGCATTTTCACAGCTATTACCAACACACAGCTAGAGATGGCATGACCCCCAATACCCTCTGGCGTCTGTCTACCCCCTGCACTGTCGCTAAGCAAGCTGTAACCCCACAGACATTCCCAGAGTAGAACTTAACAAAGTGCAAAGTGAAGGCATAGTAATAAAAGTATTGGTGTCTGTTTTAGTCAAGTCTTTAATTAGTCACTCAGGAGTTGAATTTAATGGGGAAGAGCCATCGGTAGTAAATCATTGATAAACAAACCATTACTATATTATGTCTATAATCCAACCTACTACTCTCTGTAAGGTCAGGCTAGTCTAGCCAGCTGAGGAAAGACAGAGATGTCCACTTACGGCTTGCTGCTCTCCACAAGTGATTTATTAAGCCCTTGATAGTAACAACATTACGACCATATAGACCACATAGCTATCTGAAAGCATTTGCCGTAGGATGTATAGAGACTAGAGACATACCTCTCATTCCTCTCTTTATGTGTCCTGTCCCATTTCTGAGGAAACCAAATAACACGCGAACAAATGACTGCTGTTCAACGTTTTCATACCTAATTAGTTATGGGTGAAACACCCCCACTACTTCCCCCTACTCTATGCTAGACGTCTTTAGCTGCATGCCGCCGCGAGGCTAGCCCCCAGACGCACTGTCATCTCTAAGAAAGGGTTCCAATTATAAATCATTGATCATTTTCCGGATGTTTAAACTGTCAAGGGGGACTTAAAACCTAATAATTATCAGACTACAGTAGATTTACGGACAGAACTTCACACAGGGATTTTTTATTTCTTACAACCATTTTTCCGCTCACCATGGATGCCTATCCAATTTAAAACCAATGCCATATCTAATATATTTGACTTCTCTGCACGAATATAGCATGTTCTTGTACAAACTAGAACAAATATTTAAAGACAAATGAAAACAAATACAGAAGCATGCACCCTTTGCATCCTCTTCAAAACTACCGGTCTGTGATCAGCCTGTGAGTTGACTTGTGCCATTGAGCCATTGACCCCGAGCCAGATGAGTGAATGGGCAGTAGGCTAAGGCCCACCTGGTGCTGCTCTTGGCTGAGTTATTGATATTTATTGGCTGGGTGCCTGCCCTGCCCACACTCTCTCTCTCCCTGCTGCCCAGGACCAGGGCTGTAAAACCTTGAATACCCGAGTAGCAGGAAGGCAGCCAACATCTCCTCCTCCAACGTGTCTTTTTCTGTTCTGGTTCCCCTCGGTTTTACTACCCCCTCTGGTCCAAGGAACAAAGCTGTACCGGCCCAGCCCACCACACTGGGGTTTCAGAGGAGAGAGAGAGATTAGGCAGGGAGAGAGGCAGATCAGGGGAAATCTACAGAGGAGGCAGGCAGACTAGGCCAGGTGCTCTCTATTACCCACTCTGGTCTCTGAGCTGGATGAAAAGGCGCTCTCTTAGCTCCACTCCACAACACTTCAGAGGCGCAAATCGACAAAGGTCAAATACTGGATGCTTATATTTGTCCTGTTTCACTGCATGTGTAAGTGTGAAATGTGAAATGTGCAAAGGCACAGTAAAGGCTTGGGCCCAGACTAACATATCTGTAGTCCCATGAATGAGACGGATGGAGGAATGTGTGTAAGACAAACTACATACGTGTGTGGAGAGAGATGGGGCGTGCGTGCGAATGAGAAAGGGCGATAGAGAAATGCAGGGCTCCTCATGGTTGAAGAGGTAGGCTCTAGACTGAAACATCAGGCAACTAATACTAAATGCTTCTGAAACATGTACTTCTAAGTGTTTTCACAGAAGAATAGAGTGGTTAACTGAATATTACGAGGGCTGCTGTTTTGTAGCAGTGGAATGGGATGTAACTGTGGTCTTTTTCAGAGTGAAATGAAGCATTCTGCTTGACTGAAGGTGAATAATCCCTGGCTCACCAGGAGATTCTTTTGAAATGAGAGAGAGAATGTGATTGTGAAAGTAAAGGAATAGAGCGGAATCCACCATCCCCCTCTTCCTCTCTCCCTCTCTCCCCTCCTCCCCCCATCCTCTCCTCAGGGGGGCTGTTAAGCCACAGTGCATTGTGGATGGTGGTGAGGGATGACAGGGAGAGCAGGAATGGAGGGATGAGATACCACCTCCTAAGTACAGTCAGTGGAGAGGCCTTCATCCTTCTCCAGCCCTCCTCCTTCTCCTTTCCTTCGTCTCCTTTCCTCCTTTCCTCTGGGAGGGATAAGAGGCTGTCTAGGGACAAGAGGATTTCCGCTGACTTGTGTTTTGCTTTTCTTGTATTGTTGTGCATAATAACATGTATTTAATGTGTATATGTGGGGTGTATTTGAATTTGTATATTGTATTTTGATATGTATTGTGCTAAACAGGGCACATGTGTTAAATAGCACTCAACTTTACATCCCACCCTCCCTACACAGTGGTTGGGTTAAGAGGAAATAGTAAATGACTGTATGACTTCAGTAACGCGCTTGGAGTGACAACCCTCACTTTGCTTCGCATCATCACATCACACAACTATCCTATCTCTCCCCAGAGATAGAGGCATTTCATTCTGCTGGCTTTGAGTTATGGTTCTGGCCCCACACTCCACTCAGTGAGAGAGATTTGAAATACCTTCAGTGTTTATTAAAAGACGCACATCCACACACAGACACAGACACAGACACAGACACACACACACACACACACACACACACACACACACACACACACACACACACACACACACACACACACACACACACACACACACACACACACACACACACACACACACAGTCATACACACTGCTATTAAAGTTCTAGGAGCCATGTTGCAGCATGTTGACTGTGTCTTCCTCTGTGGTGTTACTGTAGACGACCAAACGCTTTATCGTAGACGGAGATTAATTGTTGACAAAATGGAGAGAGGAGGGCGTTGTGACAAGAGCGAGAGAAGACACACAGAGTTCGGACCGCCTGTGGCTGTGGAACCAATTAACTCACATTGCCACACCCCCTCATGATTAAGAAATATACTTCTGAGAAGGGGGGGAGATAGCTCTTATATTACATATTTAGCAGTGGTGGAAAAGTACTCAAGTAGTCATACTTGAGTAAAAGTAAAGATAATAGAAAAGTACTCAAGTAAAGGTGAAAGTCATCCAGTAAAATACTACTTGAGTAAAAGTCTAAAAGTATCTGGTTAAATAAGTACTTAAGTACGGTTGTGAAAAAGGTAATCAATTGTCATACTTGAGTAAAAGTACAAAGTAAAAGTGCTATGCTTCAAATTCCTTATATTAAAGCAAACCAGATGTTCCTTAAATTTCCGGACAGACAAGGGTACACTCCAACACTCAATTTACAAACACAGTATTTGTGTTTAGTCAGTCCGCCAGATCAGAGGCAGTAGGGATGTCAACGCATTATATTGATAGGTGTAAATTGGACCACATTGCTGTCCAGCCTGAGCATTTGAAATGTAACGAGTACTTTTGGGTGCCAGGAAAAATGTAATGGAGTAAAAAGTACGAGGAATGTGGTGGAGTAAAAGTAAAAGTTGCAAAAATATACAGTACAAGTCAAAAGTTTGGACACACCTACTCATTCCAGGGTTTTTCTTCATTTTTTTCTATTTTCTACATTATAGAATACTAGTGTAGACATCAAAATGGTGAAATAACACATGGAATCATGTAGTTACCAAAAAAGTGTTAAACAAATCTAAATATATTTTATATTTGAGATTCTTCAAAGTAGCCACACTTTGCCTTGATAACAGCTTTGCACACTCTTGGCATTCTCTCAGCCAGCTTCATGAGCAAGTCACCGGTAATGCATTTCAATTAACAGGTGTGCCTTGTTAAAAGTTAATTTGTGGAACTTCTTTCCTTCTTAATGCGTTTGAGCCAATCAGTTGTGTTGTGATAAGGTAGGAGTGGTATACAGAAGATAGTCCTATTTGGTAAAGACCAAGTCCTTATTATGGCAAGAACAGCTCAAATAAGCAAAGAGAAATGACAGCACATCATTACTTTAAAACATGAAGGTCAGTAAATCTGGAACATTTCAAGAACGTTTAAAGTTTCTTCAAGTGCAGTCGCAAAACCCATCAAGCGCTAGGATGAAACTTGCTCTGCAGCAGAGGTAACTCTGCTGCAGAGGATAAGTTAATGAGAGTTACCAGCCTCAGAAATTGCAGCCCAAATAAATGCTTTACAGAGTTCAAGTAACAGATACATCTCAACATCAACTGTTCAGAGGAGACTGCGCGAATCAGGCCTTCATGGTGGAATTGCTGCAAAGAATCAACTACTAAAGGACACCAATAAAAAGAAGAGACTTGCTTGGGCCAAGAAACACGAGCAATGGACATTAGACCAGTGGAAATTTGAGATTTTTGGTTCCAACCGCCATGTCTTTGTGAGGTGAACAGATTATCTCTGCATGTGTGGTTCCCACCGTGAAGCATGGAGGAGGAGGTGTGATGGTTTGGGGGTGTTTTGCTGGTGACGCTGTGAGGGATGCTGTGAGGGATGTATTTAGAATTTAAGGCACACTTAACCAGCATGGCTACCGCAGCATTCTGCAGCAATATGACATCCCATCTGGTTTGCGACTATCATTTGCATTTCAACAGGACAATAACCCAACACACCTCCAGGCTGTGTAAGGGCTATTTGACCAAGAAGGAAAGTGATGGAGTTCTCCTAATTTTGCACGCCCAATTTTTCAGTTTTTGATTTGTTAAAAAAGTTGAAATATCCAATAAATGTCGTTCCACTTCATGATTGTGTCCCACTTGTTGTTGATTCTTCACAAAAAAATACAGTTTTATATCTTTATGTTTGAAGCCTGAAATGTGGCAAAAGGTCGCAAAGTTCAAGGGGGCCGAATACTTTCGCAAGGCACTGTACTGGGGTGCAAAGGAGCAAAACAATAAATAACAATATGATGTAGTTGAGGTAGTTGGGTGTGCTATTTACAGATGTGCTATTTACAGGTGCAATGATTGGTAAGCTCCTCTGACAGCTGGTGCTTAAATTGAGGGAGATATAAGTCTCCAGCTTCAATGATTTTTGCAATTTGTTCCAGTCATTGGCAGCAGAGAACTGGAAGGAAAGGCGGCCAAAGGAGGATATGGCTTTCGGGACAACCAGTGAAATATACCTGCTGGAGCGCTTCCTACGGGTGGGTGCTGCTATGGTGACCAGTGAGCTGAGATAAGGCGGGGCTTTACCTAGCAAAGACTTATAGATGACCTGGTGCCAGTGGGTTTGGCGACAAATATGAAGCGAGGGCCAGCCAACGAGAGCATACAGGTCGCAGTGGTGGGTAGTATATGGGGCTTTGGTGACTAAACAGATGGCACTGTGATAGACTACATCCAATTTGCTGAATAGAGTGTTGGAGGTTATTTTGTAAATTACATCACCAAAGTCAAGGATCGGTAGGATAGTCAGTTTTACAAGGGTATTTTTGGCAGCATGAGTGAAGGATGCTTTGTTGCAAAATAGGAAGCTGATTCTAGATTTAACGATGGATTGGAGATGTTTAATGTGAGTCTGGTAGGAGAGTTTACAGTCTAACCAGACACCTAGGTATTTGTAGTTGTCCACATATTCTAAGTCAGAACCGTCCAGAGTACTGATGCTGGACGGGCGGGCGGGTGCAGGCAGAGATCGGTTGAAGAGCATGCATTTAGTTTTGCTTGCATTTAAGAGCAGTTGGAGGCCACGGAAGCAGAATTGTATGGCATTGAAGCTCGCCTGGAGGTTTGTTAACAGTGTCCAAAGAAGTGCCAGAGGTATACAGAATGGTGTTGTCTGCGTAGAGGTGGATCAGAGAATCACCAGCAGCAAGAGCGACATCATTGATGTATACAGAGAAAAGAGTCGGCCCAAGAATTGAACCCTGTGGCATCCCCATAGAGCCTGGCAGAGGTCCAGACAACAGGCCCTCCGATTTGACACACTGAACTCTATCAGAGAAGTAGTTGTTGACCCAGGCGAGGCAGTCATTTGAGAAACCAAGGCGGTTGAGTCTGCCGATAAGAATGCGATGATTAACAGAGTCAAAGCCTTGGCCAGGTCGATGAATACTGCTGCACAGTATTGTCTTTTATCGATGGCGGCTATGATATCATTTAGGACCTTGAGCGTGGCTGAGGTGCACCCATGACCAGCTCTGAAACCAGATTGCATAGCGGAGAAGGTACGGTGGGATTCGAAATGGTCGGTGATCTGTTTGTTAACTTGGCTTTCGAAGACTTTAGAAAGGCAGGGTAGGTTAGATACAGGTCTGTAACAGTTTGGGTCTAGAGTGTCACCTCCTTTGAAGAGGGGGATGACCGCTGCAGCTTTCCAATCTTTAGGGATCTCAGACGATACGAAAGAGAGGTTGAACAGGCTCGTAATATGGGTTGCAACAATTGTGGCGGAATATTTTATAAAGAGAGGATCCAGATTGTCTCGCCCAGCTGGGGTCCAGATTTTTCAGCTCTTTCAGATTATCCGCTGTTTGCTATTTTTGTGAAGACTATTTGGTTCTGAGTTCTGACATATACGTTTTGTTTGTAAAAAAACATTTCTAAGATGAATACTTTTAGTTTTTCCCCAAGTCACTTCATTTTTCCGAAGTTACTTCACTGCTCGTGCAAGCACATGCAAATAAACTTGAAAGATTGCTCAGATATGCTTACATCGATTTTGACCTAACGACGAATAAGATAAGCAGAGTAAGGTGTTTACATGACTATTGCCATAATCAGTTTATTATTGAATTATTAGTGTGCATGTATACATACTCTGAGAGATCTAATGGTCAGGGACATGAACGCATGCACACACACACACACACACACACACACACACACACACACACACACACACACACACACACACACACACACACACACACACACACACACACACACACACACACACACACACACACACACACACACACAATCCCCTCCTCTGCACACATGCACACGCTTGCCAAGACAGACCTGCACATATAAAAGAGCATTCCTTAATCTCTCTTCCAGATAAATGCATTCCTGTGGAATATATCTGAGTGCCTGTGGAGGTGATTAATAAGAGACTATGTCTGAGAAAGACATCTAGTGAGTTACACTGAGTTACACTGAGATGTCAGTCTGTGGGTGCTGCAGCCATACCAGCCTAAGGGAGGGGGAGGGAGTGGGAGAGAGAGGGAGAGAGAGAGAGGGAGAAGGAGGGAGAGGTTTGGCTGCTGATGCAGAAAGCAGATGTGCTTCAGGTGGGAGGTCTATAGCTCTCTGGAGCTATAGAGGAGGGAGAGGGGGAATACTGTCTTTGACCATACGGTGTGTGTGTGTGTGTGTGTGTGTGTGTGTGTGTGTGTGTGTGTGTGTGTGTGTGTGTGTGTGTGTGTGTGTGTGTGTGTGTGTGTGTGTGTGTGTGTGTGTGTGTGTGTGTGTGTGTGTGTGTGTGTGTGTGTGTCTGTCTGCGTATGTGTGTGCCTGAGGCAGCTGTGTGATATTAGTCCAATACTGTTCCTACCATGATCATGAAAGTCATGAGAGCTGTTAGAAAGTTCATAGCCTTCATCTACTCTACCATTCTAAGGCTGGAAATTGCCAGGGACCTCACGATTTTATCACAAGACTTATGTGCCGATATGTATTGCGATTCAAAATCAAATCAAATCAAAAACAATTGTCACATACACATGGTTAGCAGATGTTAATGCGAGTGTAGCGAAATGCTTGTGCTTCTAGTTCCGACAATGCAGTAATAACCAACAAGTAATCTAACCTAACAATTCCAAAACTACTACCTTATACACACAAGTGTAAAGGGATAAAGAATATGTACATAAAGATCTATGAATGAGTGATGGTACAGAACGGCATATGCAAGATGCAGTAGATGGTATAGAGTACAGTATATACATATGAGAAGAGTAATGTAGGGTATGTAAACAAAGTGGCATAGTTTACATGTATTGATACATGTATTACATAAAGATGCAGTTGATGATATAGAGTACAGTATATATACATATACATATGAGATGAGTAATGTAGGGTATGTAAACATTATATTAAGTAGCATTGTTTAAAGTGGCTAGTGATATATTTTCCATCAATTCCTATTATTAAAGTGGCTGGAGTTGAGTCAGTGTGTTGACAGCAGCCACGCAATGTTAGTGGTGGCTTTTTAACAGTCTGATGGCCTTGAGATAGAAGCTGTTTTTCAGTCTCTCGGTCCTTGCTTTGATGCACCTGTACTGACCTCGCCTTCTGGATGATAGCGGGGTGAACAGGCAGTGGCTCGGGTGGTTGTTGTCCTTGATGATCTTTATGGCCTTCCTGTGACATCGGGTGGTGTAGGTGTACTGGAGGGCAGGTAGTTTGCCCCCGGTGATGCGTTGTGCAGACCTCACTACCCTCTGGAGAGCCTTATGGTTGTGGGCGGAGCAGTTGCCGTACCAGGTGGTGATACAGCCCGACAGGATGCTCTCGATTGTGCATCTGTAGAAGTTTGTGAGTGCTTTTGGTGACAAGCCGAATTTCTTCAGCCTTCACGACGCTGTCTGTGTGGGTGGACCAATTCAGTTTGTCCGTGATGTGTACGCCGAGGAACTTAAAACTTACTACCCTCTCCACTACTGTCCCATCGATGTGGATAGGGGGGTGCTCCCTCACAATTCTATATGCGTTCCTATTCAGTACTGTGATTTTATTGCAATTCGATGTTCCAAACGTATTTCTCACCATATGTTTGCTGGGGGAAAGGAGAGAGTCATGAGAAAACGAGTTTTGATCATTCATGGACTTAAAAGTGCTGAAAACAAATTGGCTCCCTATTTAAAAAGGTGGATAACAAGCTGGGAAGGAAAAATACTGACGTTTTTGTGCAGGTACAGCCGACTAGCACAAAAATAATATTGCAATATTGTCAAAACTATATGATATATTGTCAAAAATAATATCCCGAAATATAACTGCATCAATTTGTTTCCCCCATCACTACTTTGTATGTCCCTTAAATTCCTTAATCTGATTGAGTGATCAGAGGACATTCTTTGATTTTACAACCCAGGTGATTTCAGGTTTAGGTTAAGTTTAGGTTAAGTTTAGGGGAATTTAAAAGCTGTAAGTTTTAGGTCAAACTTATAACCCATAAGTAGTAGTGGTTCTTTCTCAGGTGCTTTCTTTTTGTGTGCTTCTGTGTCTCTTCAGTCGTGTGAAATGTAAGCTAAAATGTTAAGGAAATCAGATACTTTATCCTGGCCTGGTGGAATGAGTAGTTTTGACAGGCCTGATTGACTATGCTTCATTGTTGACATGTTTTGTGTGTTGTTTTGATTTGGTAGGGTGGTTTCGTCATTGTGTTGTGTTGCTGAGTGAGTTTATCACCCAGACAGACAGAGCTATCTCTTCATCTCATACGCTCTCCCCTCTCACAGTGCCACACGAGGCCTATTCCACATCTTAGATAGCACAGACACTGTTTATTTTGCTTTTTAAACACCGTTATTGGAGATCTCCCTCTTCTCTCTCTCTCTTCATTTATTTCTCTCTCCATCACTCTTTCCCATATCCCCTCCCCACTCCTCCTCTCTATCGCTCTTTTCTCTCGCTCTAGCTCTAGTGTGACGCAGGGTTTGTGTATGCTGTACACAAATTCAGCTAAAAGGAGAAAGCAAAGCTGTCTGAGCAGGGAAATATGATAATGAGTCAATCTTGTCACTGATTGACTACAGCAGAGAAGACAGATAAAGTAATGGGTAGTGGGGTTTTATCTCGTCAGGAACATGTGATCATAAAATCACAGAACCTGGTTCAAACCCTGGTGCATCCTCTATCTCCCTTTCCATCTCTCTTCCAGTACATATTGTATTTCTCTCTTCATACTCTCCCCTCTTCCACTCTCTCGCTCCCTCCTCTCTCGCTCTCACCTCCCTCTCTCCACCATCTCTTTCTCTCTCTCTCTCTCTCTCTCTCTCTCTCTCTCTCTCTCTCTCTGTCTGGCCATGCTCCAAGGCCCCAGCTACAGAGGAGGATTTAGGTCAGCCCTTGGTGACTGTGTAGTTGCTGTGGCCACTATTCTTACAGAGTAAGTGTGCGTCTCCGTACGGGACAGGCACTCAGGAAGAAATCTGCATGAAAACGAGTTGTCTCCCATTGAATGACTTTATTGAAGAATCCCTACTGTTGACCAATCACTGACGAAGAGGCGTAGACTTCGGCTATCGACTTCGGCTTTTCTTGAGAAAAAAATGTTTGGTGCCTGAACAGCCGAAAAAAAACTTTCTGAGGTCCAAAACGGAAAAAAAAATTCACAAAATACTCCAAACTGTTTCGTCTGGAAGCATTAGGACGCCTTGACCCCTTCTCGCTCCTCCCCCATCTCTTCCCTCCATTCCTTCCTTCTAATCAACCTCTCCTCCCCTGTTTGAAATACCCCTCCCTTTTCCCCTCCCCCTTTCCTCCACCATAAAACAGTCTGGAGAGGAGTAGGTGGAAGTTGACCCTAGAAACTGATCTAAGGTCAGTTTTGCACTTTCCCTAACAAATCGCTGAGCTTAATATCGGGTAGGGTACAACTGGTCCTAGATCAGTGCCTGTGGGCCACGTCTACCATTCCTTCTGGTGATGAGTAGTAGACACCTGGATATGATGACCTCTGACCTTTATAATAAGGGGAAATAGAGAACCGGATCTCGATTAGAGGAGAGAGAACAGAGAGGTAGGGAGGGATGGAGAGAGGGGGGGGGGGCTGAGTTGCAGAGTTAACCGCTAAGTAGATCTAAGTGGTGAAAATCAACTAATCGCTTCCAACGAGACCAGTTTGATTGCTGCTGAATTTTGGGACGTTAATGAACCCTGTTAAAGCAACAGGAGCCTGTGGCCACCAGTGACCTCGTCCCCAGGATAATTGCTAGCAAATATAACAGAGAGCGAAAGAGCCGGGCTGGTGGACGAGACCATCCAGTGATCCATCGTGTGACTGTATTCCTGTAGTGTAGAGATACCCCCCCCCCCAACCACCAGCCATCAGGCTCTATTCTCGGTCTCTGTCCTCACAGCAGATGAACGTCGCATGACAACTGGCGACTTATTGCCAGCTAATGTAATAGACAACGAACATGACACTCTGTCCACTCTCTCCCCCCTCTCTCGTTCTTCTCCCTCCCTTCTTAATCTAATATGCCTTGTAATGCAATTCCAGCTTCCAACCACCACCATCTGAAGTCTTAGGCCTGTAGCGACAACAGGGGCAACTGGCAGCAAATCAATCCGTTCTGTGTTCAAATCTCAGGTCCAGTGTAACAGCTGGTTGAGCAGCCCCTAGCTACGAGATAGAGGACAATGGCCTCGGCCACCCTATTGTGAATAAGACAGAGTAACAACAGCTAAATAGCAAATCAAGCTGTTAGTCCTTCATTTGGACTCATTTTAGAGGTTGTCTTTCTGTAACCGTGGCTGTTTTCTTCTCCCTGGGTCTGGCCTTAACTGGGGACAACCACAGGTTAAAATGCAAGCAGCACACAGCCTGAGATAGGGGTATTGGCTTGGTAACGGGGGGGGTCTATAACGTTATTCCTACAGTGTCTTCAGAAAGTGTTCACGCCCCCTTGACCTTTTCCACATTTTGTTGGGTGACAGCCTGAATTTAGCAAGGATTCAATTGAGATGTTGTGTCACTGGTCTACACACGGTACCCCATAATGTCACAGGGGAATGTTGTTTTTTAAATATTTTACAAATGAATAATAAATGAAAACCTGAAATGTCTTGAGTCAATAAGAATTCAACCCCTTTGTTATGGCAAGCCTAAATAAGTTCAGGAATAAAAAATAAAAAAAGCTTAACAAGTCACTGTTCCTAGGACGTCATTGTAAATAAGAATTTGTTCAATAGTTAAAGGTTAAAGGTTAAATCAAAAAAATGAAAATAATAAGTTGCATGGATTCACTCTGTGTTCAGTAATAGTGGTTAAAGTGATTTTTGATTGATGACTCCATCTCTGTACCCCACACATACAGTTATCTGTAAGGTCCCTCAGTTGAGTAGTGAATTTCAAGCACATATTCTACCACAAAAAAACAGGTAGGTTTTCCAATGACTCGCAAAGAAGATGGGGGGGGGGGATTATTGATAGATGGGGGGGGATAAGTTACCAATTACACTTTGGATGGTGTATCAATACACCCAGTCACTACAAAGATACAGGCGTCCTTCCTAACTCAGTTGACTGAGAGGAAGATTTTCACCATGAGGCCAATGAGGAATTTAAAACAGTTACAGAGTTTTAAAGGCTGTGATAGGACAAAAATTAGGATGGATCAACAACATTGTAGTTACTCCACAATACTAAAGCTGCATGACAGAGGGAAATAAGGAAGCCTGTACAAAAGGAAAGTATTCCAAAACATGTAACCTTTTTGCAATAAGGCACAAAAGTAATACTGCATTGAATATAGAGCTTTTTGTTTGGTGCAAATCCGACACAACACAACACTGAGTACCACTCTTCATATTTTCAAGCATGGTGGTGGCTGCATCATGTTATGGGTATGCTTGTCGTCGGCAAAGACTAGGAAGACTTTTAGGATAAAAATAAACATAATAGGTAAAATCTGTTTTTTTTCTGCTTTCCAACAGACATTAGGAAATAAATTCACCTTTCAGCAAGACAATAACCTAAAACACGAGGCCAAATATACACTGGAGTTGCTTACCAAGACGACATTGAATGTTCCTAAGCGGCCTGGTTACAGTTTTGACTTAAATCAGTTTTAATATCTATGGAAATACTTTAAAATTGGCTTTCTAGCTATAAGGCGAGACCCAGATGCAGACACGGGAGGCAGATGGTTTGAGTCTTTTGATATTTATTAAACAATCCAAAAGGGGTAGGCAAGAGAATGGTCGTGGACAGGCAAAAGGTCAAAACCAGTTCAGAGTCCAGGAGGTACAGAGTGGCAGGCAGGCTCGAGGCCAGGGCAGGCAGAATAGTTAGGCAGGCGGGTTGATTTCTTTTGACTTTCCCATGATGTCATGCAAAGAGGCACTGAGTTTGAAGGTAGGCCTTGAAATACATCTCCTGGTACACCTCCAATTGACTCAAATGATGTAAATTAGCCTAACAGAAGCTTCTAAAGCCATGACATAATTTTCAGGAATTTTCCAAGCTGTTTAAAGGCACAGTCAACTTAGTGTATGTAAACTTCTGACCCACTGGAGTTGTGATACATAAGTGAAATAATCTGTCTGTAAACAATTGTTGGAAAAATTACTTGTGTCATGCGCAAAGTAGAATTCCTAACCGATTTGCCAAAACTATAGTTTGTTAACAGGAATTTTCTGGAGTGGTTGAAAAACGTGTTTTAATGACTCCAACCTAAGTGTATGTAAACTTCTGACTTCAACTGTATACACCATGGAGAATAAGCGACACCCGGAGGAGGTGGAGACAATCACAAGGACATATCAGGGTGTGACACTAGCAATGATCAACAACCAACATGACAGAGCTTGAATAATTTTTAAAAGAATAATGGGCAAATATTGTACAATCCAGGTTTGCAAAACTCTTAGAGACGTACCCAAAAAGACTCACAGCTGTAATCACTGCCTTTTTTGCATTTTTCTTTACTTTGTCATTACAGATTATTGTGTGTAGATTGTTGACAAAAAAAATGACAATTTACTCCATTTTAATCCCACCTTGTAACACAACAAAATGTGGATAATGTCAACCGGTGTGAATCGATGTGAATACTCAATTACCTTGTACCCCTGCACATCGACTCAGTACTGGTACCCCGTGTATATAGCCAAGTTATCGTTTCTTATTGTCTAATTCTTTTTTCTTTTATTGCTATGTGTTTTACTTTTCTATTATTTCTCTTTCTCTCTGCATTCTTGGGAAGGGCCCGTAAGTAAGCAGTACACTGTTAGTCTACACTTGTTGTTTACAAAGCATGTGACGAATAACATTTCCTTGGATTTGATAGGAATAGGGAGTCGTGATTGCATTTCATGATCACTCTGGAAGAATGTAATGATTCCCTATTCCTGTTGTAAGGATAAATAGATCGTCTGTTCCTGTGTTGTAATCCCACCTGTTCCAGTGCTGTCAAATGGATTCCCTGCTAGCCCCCCTCCTCTCATCCTGGGGTGAAAGGAGTCTTTTGTGTCCCTACCTGCTTGCCGCTCTGCTATCCTCTCCTCACAACTACGGCTGAGTGACTGACTGGCTAAGTGAGAGAGCAATAATCCCTGTTAGCTCACACTTGAGTTTGGGGTTGTACCGTTGGAGAGGAGGAGGAGGAAGAGGGGGGGGGGGAAGGGGACCCCCTAGAAAGTGCGGGTGTTGAGTGGGACAGCTGTGTGTGTTTTTAGTGTATTTGTGTCTTGAGTTATGACATGAAGTGAATGTTGCTAGTCTAGTGGGATAGGACCTCTGTAACATCATCAGCAGTGCTTCCAAAGAAGCCAGAGCCGAAGAGTTTACAGATAGACACAGAATATGTCAGGGTGCACTTTCGGACACTACCCCTGGCAGCCTCAGAAGAGGATTTGTGGCCAGAAGCTCTCCTCATCTCCTCTCTATTCCTCTCCTCTATTACTGTCAGTGTGTCTGGAAGCAGTCAGTGAAAGCCCCTCTCATCTCCACAGACATGTTTATTTTCAGGTATGTCCATGGCTTCGTTCCAAGTGGCACACTTTTCCCTTATAGTGCACTACCTTTGACTAGATCCCTATGGGCCCCGGTCAAAAGTATTGCACTATAAAGGGTACAGGCTGCCATTTGAGATGCGGTCCGTGTGTCTGTCTCCAGGCCAGAGCAGATCAAAGCTGCAGCCAGACGTACATAAACAGTAATCCTGTGAGATAAAGGCTTCTGGGTGTAGAGTCCACCGGGCCTGCTGGACAGACAGGGATGAGACACAGATACAGACGGACAGAGACCGTTAAGGAGAGTGAGCGATAGGGATGGGTGAAGAGCGGGAGAGAGATATGGTGAGAGAAAGAGAACAAGTGGTAAGGAGGAAGGGATGAGCTAAAATATGTAGCAGATCTCCTCCTTCGCTAGAATGGACTGCCAGGTGGAGGAATTACAGTTGACACCGACAACGCTCTGCTGACCTTGCACAATTCATTCCTGGTGAAGGGGAATATGAGTGAGAGCGGCAGTGTGGATGGGAAACATATAGCCAGCGTCCCAAATGGCGCCCTATTCCCTATGTCGTGCAATATATATATATGGGCAAGGGTGCCATTTGGGATGCAGGCGTAGTTCAAAACAACTTTATAAAGAGTGAACTGATAGATGAGCTCCAGCTTTTTCTAGTTGTCTCACTATAGGTCTGAGGCCTGTAAACCTGCCAGGGTTTCTCAGTGAACCCAGTCACTCTGCGCATTCCTGTAGGGTTAACCATTGATCCTGGAACACGGTTTCATTTAAAGGGCCACTGGTCAGACTCACGGCCAAAGCTCCTACTCCCTGTCCCTGACACGCGGCCCATATTTAAACACTTGTCATGCTATCATGGCAAAGTCACATCACAGTTGTATGTCAACAGAGATGTTAAAGTTGTATTAGTGATAGTGGATTTTATTTTAATTGAACCTTTATTTAACTTGGCACGTCAGTTAAGAACAAATTCTTATTTACAATGATGGCCTACCCCGGCCAAAACCTAACCCGGACGACGCTGGGCCAATTGTGCGCCGCCCTATGGGACTCCCAATCACGGCCGGTTGTGATACAGCCTGGAATCGAATCAGGGTCTGTAGTGGCGCCTCTAGCACTGAGAAGCAGTGCCTTAGACCACCGTGCCACTCGGGAGCCCACTAATAATGTTATTACAATGATTTGCCATGGTGGCAGTATCTCCTGTCCTCCCTTGAATAATGCCTATGGCAGTTGTGTGGGTTTGTGTGTGGAGACGTGATTGATGTGTGTGCCAGTTGTGTGGGTTTGTGTGTGAAGACGTGATTGAAGTGTGTGCCAGTTGTGTGGGTTGGTGTGTGGAGACGTGATTGATGTGTGTGCCAGTTGTGTGTAGGGAGAGACAGATGCCCCAGTCATCCCCAATCATTGGCAGTGATTACCTCTGTCAGCTACAGTTTCATTGTTTCCTGCTCTCCTTTTCTCTCCTCCCCACGCTCGCATAATAAACATCCACTTGGCAACTGCTAAGAACCTTCGCCTCCTCATTGAATCTATTACTTTCCCTAACCAATCATCTCATGTCATGCATGTTGAATTCCAGAGTAATCGATAGATAGATTGATTCTAGTATGATTGTCTTTCCGTTCTGTCAGTCTGAAGGATATAATGGTCACTGTGGTAGAGGAGGTGAATTCCCCTGTTCTTCTTATCACACAGACAGCAGGATGTCTGTAGGCCGCTGATATGTGATCCTGACATCCCAGTCTGTCTGGTCACACTGTGAGAGAAACCCTTCTCCTGGACCCAGTTAGTTACCAAGTTCTTATAGGGAAAAGTTTCACTGTGTGTGTGTTTGTCTGAGAGAGAGAGAGACAGAGACAGAGAGAGAGAGAGACAGAGACAGAGAGAGAGAGAGAGAGAGAGAGAGAGAGAGAGAGAGATTAATTACACTTTCTCGAGCAGATTGATGAGAAAGCCAAACTGTTAGTGAGAGTGTGGGATTGACTCTACAGTCAAATAACCTGTTTGTTTGCTCTGTACCTGATAGGCCAGGGGCGGTTAGGTGTGTCACAGGGAAGGGGGTGCTGATATCACTCTAGACACCGATTGGTCGAAGTACAGTCAGTTTGGAATCATTGTTGGGATTCAAATATTTGAATGTTCGGAGAGCGAGAAAGGGGTCAGTTGGTCGCTTTGTGACTGCTAAATAGGGCTCAGTTTTTACTGGTTTTCATTGGTCGCTGTACCTTTTAAAATGTTATTGCACATTAAAACGTGGTTGCCAGTAAAATAAAATAAAAGTCTGTATGTCTAGTATGCCTGTTGTAATAATTGTTGGCTTTCTTCAAGGATTCAACACTTTTCCTCGTATTACCATCCTATTTGACTGTGGTAAATGTCAAAATGATTTAAACAATCACATTTCCACTGCAAACAAACCAATGCAGGGAAGGATTGGTCTTTGTGTGGAATGCAGAGGTTGTCCTTTCCTTCCGCTGTCATAGTGATTTAGGAGCGGAACATACCACTCTCTTCCTGCTGTAGGGGGGAGGTTTGAATCCCCCCTCTGTCTCACACAGGTGAGGTTGACAGGTTTGCGAGGGGAACCTGTCGACTGTCGTACAGATGAGACGTCTGTCGTTTGTTTTACCACCCGCTCTGCTTCTTCCGTTATCTGTGAAAACACTGCTGTCGTTGTTGGATGGAGTAGGTGGCCACCAGGGTTGTGCTCCGCTTCATTTTTACATTTACATTTACATTTAAGTCATTTAGGAGACGCTCTTATCCAGAGCGACTTACAAATTGGTGAATTCACCTTCTGACATCTTCTGACATTTTTAATTCGGTCAATTGACTTGAAAATCACCTGTTGTTTCTATGAGAATGTTTCAATTCATTACTAACATTTTAACATGCTTCCTGAATTGTGAGTTGAAAAACAATTTATCGACACCATGATGACCACACTCTGTGACTGTCAGTCACAGACCACAGACAGATAGTGACAGCAGTGTCATCGATCTCCAGAATGGGTGGGTGGGTGGGTGGATGGGTGGGGGCAGTCAGTGATATAGACAAGGGTGTTGTCACTCACTGTGACAGCTGGGGACCTTGGTAGAATGTCCCAGTGTCCCAGTGTCCAACTCCATCATAGTTAAGTTGGCTTATAAACTACAGGGACTGGCTGGTGTCTCCCAGTCTGTTAACAGCCTTAGCACCTCCTGCCTCGTAAACAAGACGCTCCTAGACACTGACCTATGGCGAGTTTGGAGTTTGTCCCACTTTTGGTTAGGATTGGGGGAGTTATTGCTGACTAGATCTGTGTCTATGGAAAACAGACTGCGGGTTTATTGCATTTTAGTAACCCAATAAACACATATGCAATCATCGCGTCTATGATTCATTCGCTGCTACAGCACGGCAGTTCACCGTCTGGATTCTTTAGCCTGAGATGACTAATAAAACATTGAGTGATACGCTGTGACGCTAATGAGTTTTACTGTTTGGATAATGTATTAATTTATTGACTTTAGCACTAGTCTCGTATCTTAATGGTTATTGCTAGTTCATGAATGCTCGGCATATCGTAGTTGCAACACACGGAATATTCAAGAAAACTGTACCAACTGCTTCCAACAAATGTCATGGATCTTATTTCACCAATGTTTCAGACTCTATAGACCTTCGTCACGGCATTTCATTGTGACACACTCAGATATACTTGTAAGCGGCATCTTTGTAATGTAGTGTGTGGTGCTTCATTGTTTCATATCACTATGGGACGGGTCCTGTCTTCTCCCATGTCACTCCCATGTAGTCCTGTTTACCCTCAGAGAACTCCACTTTCCATGGCGTCTGAATGTGACACACCCAGAGATGACTGGTTGCTATCTGCCCAGGGACACCCTGTGTGTGTGTGTGTGTGTGTGTGTGTGTGTGTGTGTGTGTGTGTGTGTGTGTGTGTGTGTGTGTGTGTGTGTGTGTGTGTGTGTGTGTGTGTGTGGTGTGTGTGTGCTTGTGCGTGTGCGTGTGCGTGTGCGTGCTTGTGCGTGTGTGTGTGTGTGTGTGTGTGTGTGTGTGTGTGTGTGTGTGTGTGTGTGTGTGTGTGTGTGTGTGTGTGTGTGTGTGTGTGTGTGTGTGTGTGTGTGTGTGTGTGTGTGTGTGTGTGTGTGTGTGTGTGTGTGTGTGTGTGTGTGTTGCCCTCTCATTGATCCCGAATAGAACAGCTGCAGGGATATAAATAGCATCTCTCTCTCTCTCTTGGGATGCCACGGGAAAGAGAGGAAAAAGATGGCAGTAAAACTCTTCCTGTATTTAAACTTGTTCTCCGGCGGTCTAAGGCACTGCATCTCAGTGCTTGAGGCGTCACTACAGAGTACAGACACCATGGTTTGAACCCAGGCTGTATCACAACCGGCCGTGATTAGGAGGCTCGTAGGGCAGCGCACAATTGGCCCAGCGTCGTCCAGGTTTGACCGGTCTAGGTGTAAGGTGTGCGTGTTGGTGGCAGGGAAGTCAGATGCAGGAGAACGAACTTGGTATAAACGGAGTCATTTAATAAGAACTACAAACAAACTCCAAAACCAAAATATACAAAAAATTATAAAATGGGTACAAAACCCGTCGCGCACCAACACATAATAGCACTAACATACAAACAAACAATCTCCAACAAGGACATGAGGGGAAACAGAGAGTTAAATACACAACATGTAATTGATGGGATTGAATCCAGGTGTGATGGAAGACAAGACAAAACCAATGGAAAATGAAAAATGGATCAGAGATGGCTCGAAGATCGGTGACGTCGACCGCCGAACACCGCCCGAGGTACCGACTTCGGCAGAAGTCGTGACAGTAGGCCGTCATTGTAAATAAGAATTTGTTCTTAACTGACATGCCTAGTTAAAATAAGGTTACATTTTTAAATACAAATAAATAATTAACAACAAATTGTATTAGCCTGTTGTCAACCCTCATTCCCCCAGCATTGTGTGTGGGGAAGAGTATGAGGGTTCAGTGGATCTATATAGTAACTTACCTAGAGAGTCAGGACTGTGTGCATGTACTTCATGGCCTATACAGTAGGCCTTTTCCCGCTTAGTTTACTCAGTGAGTGAATAGCTTAGATTGCCTTTTGAGTACACTGAGAATCGGTGCTGAAACATTTGTCAAACACATCATTTATTCCACAAACAAGACGGCTTGAGCTGTACTCTCAACAGCAACGGGTTTAGAGATGTACTGTTGTCTTAAGCTGAGTGCCAACAGCTAGTGTCAGGGCTTACTTCATCGCGGCTTAATGACAACACTCAACAGGTGACTGGAACCTCTAACACCTGCCTCCTGTATTGCGACTTTCTGTGGTGTGTGTGTGTGTGTGCGTGTGTGTGTGTGTGTGTGTGTGTGTGTGTGTGTGTGTGTGTGTGTGTGTGTGTGTGTGTGTGTGTGTGTGTGTGTGTGTGTGTGTGTGTGTGTGTGTGTGTGTGTGTGTGTGTGTGTGTGTGTGTGTGTGTGTGTGTGTGTGTGTGTGTGTGTGTGTCTGACCACATGGGGAGGGGGTGCTTTTGTGTGTACTTCTCTCAAAGTATATGTGGTGACTGTGGGTGTAACAGAGTGGAAAACATGGGTCGCCTTGCTCTTCTCTGTCTGATAGTGATGGCACACTGGGCAACACTTTAGAGAAGAGGGAGAGAAGGAGGAGGCTGTGAGGAGACAACAGTATCAACACCCAGTCTGATAAACAGTGTGAGGCAGTCTGATGAACAGAGGCACTGACAGGGGAGGGAGCAGAGAGCGGATATAGGAAGGGGGAGGCAGGGGTAGAGAGGGGTGTAGGGGTCCTGAGAAATGACCTAATTTGGGGGAGAGTAACTGACAAGGCACCTGCCCCTCAGCCGTCTCTCTCACACATGCATTCACATTGACTCAACAAGACTCCTGTAACCCGATCTCCCACTCAGAGACGTTTCAAAAGTATTTCAACTGCTGCAGCCACCTGTTGGCCATTCTCCTCCTACATCACAGCCCTATAGGCTCTCTCTGTATGCTTGGTGTTGAACATATAGACTAGCCCTATAGACTTTGTATGGATCAGTTAGAGTTAACAGTTTTGAGTTGCCAGCTCTCTCCCTATTATCCAGCATTATATCGAACGGGCCCATGCCAAAAAGGCTCTACACGGAGTATACCAAACAGGAACAGCTTCCTAATATTGAGTTGCACCCCCTCTTTGCCCTCAGAACAGCCTCAGTTCGTCGGGGCATGGACTCTACAAGTTGTCGAAAGCGTTCCGCAGGGATGCCGGTCCACAGTTGTGTCAAGTTGGCTGGATGTCCTTTGGGTGGTGGACCGTTCTTGATACACACACACAGGAAACTATTGAGCATGAAAAACCCAGCAGCATTGCAGTTCTTGACACAAACTGGTGTGCCTGGCACCTACTACCATAAACCCCGTTCAAAGGCACTTAATCTTTTGTCTTGCCCATTCACCCTCTGAATGGCACACATACACAATCCATGTCTCAATGTCTCAAGATTCAAAAATGTATTCTTTAACCTTTTTCCTCCCCTTCATCTACACTGATTGAAGTGGATTTAACAAGTGACATCAGTAAGGGATCATAGGTTTCACCTGGATTCACCTGGTCAGTCTGTCATGGAAAGAGCGGGTGTTCATAATGTTATGTACACTCAGTGTGTATGATATTTAGGTTAGTAAGACTTAGCAGTTTTCAGTTGTTCCACAAGTTGAAATGACACATCAGATTTGTTTAATTATTTAGGAGTGGCTTTGAATCAGGTGGAATCAACAACGAGACCTACTGACACCTACTTAACTCTGAACGCTGGCAGAGACTCAGGACAATATAAGCCAGTCCTTCCCATGCCATTTGGGATGCACCCTAGATCTCCTCTGAGAATGATCCGTTAGGATTGAGATATTTACTGTTTGTAAGTAAAGTGTGTTTGTGGACGAGAGGGGTAAAAATGCCTACACTTTCTTGTCATTGACAGGACAGGTTTGGCAAAATGCTTATGTATTCGAATGATATATCCCTACCAGTGACTGTCTACTTGATTTAATGTCTGATCGGGTCAATTAACTATTCAACGGCAGCAGGTAGCCTAGTGGGGCGGCAGGTAGGCTAGTGGTTAGAGTGTTGGGGCAGTAACCAAAATGTTGCAAGATCAAATCCCTGTAAAAATCTGTTGTTCTGCCCCTAAAAAAGGTAGTTAACCCACTGTTCCCCGGTAGGCTGTCATTGTAAATAAGAATTTGTTCTTAACTGACTTGCCTAGTTAAATAAAGGTAAAAAATGAACTATTCAACAAAGTTCAACACCAGTTGTCATGTGGCTGAACTGTGGTTGACTCTACTTCTGCTCTACAATAAATCCACTTAGATCAGCGTTTCCCAAAACTGGGTCCTGGCGTCCCCCCTGGGTGCACGTTTTGTTTTTTGCCCTGGCACTACACAGGTGCTTCAAATAACCAAGTCATCATCAAGCTGTGATTATTTCATTCAGCTGTGTAGTGCTAGGGCTAAAAACCAAAACGGGGCCCGGGACCCAGTTTGGGAAACGCTGACTTAGACAATGATCACTTCTACATGCTAAACAAATCTTTGCACATCTTCATGGCTTCAATTATGTACAGTAGTTCTGGTCCGCCTTTTAACTGTTGCTCTGCTCTGTAGTTCATCCATTTAACCCCCCCCCCCCCCCCTCTCTCCTCAGATGGAATCCATCAGGTCACAGCTCTGTGCACCCTGCGTGTCACCATAATCACAGACGACATGTTGACCAACAGCATCACGGTGCGCCTGGAGAACATGTCTCAGGAGCGCTTCCTGTCCCCTCTACTGTCCCTCTTCCTGGAGGGTGTGGCAGCCGTGCTCTCCACCAGGTAATGTGTCTGCTCCTACTGAGGGTTCCAGGAAACCTGGTTGGAAGATTCTCGGTATCAGGACGGAATAATAATCCTCCAACCGAGATTTCTGTCGAACCTGGGATTTCTGGGGGGGAAAGATATTGAAATGTTATAATCCTACATGGTTAGTCCGTGTAGCATTCTGTTGCTGCTACGGTATTTCTGCTCTGTGTGATCACAAGGCTCTCTACTCGCTATTCTCTACTCTCCACCAGCCGCCAGGCCGTCTTTGTGTTCAATATCCAGAACGACACAGACGTGCGGGGTGCCATCCTCAATGTGACCTTCTCGGCGCTGCAGCCAGGGGGTCCCCCAGGGAGGTACTTCCCCTCCGAGGAGCTGCAGGAGCAGATCTACCTGAACCGCACCCTGCTCCGGCTAATATCATCACAACAGGTTATTTGAATGAATCCCAAATCGACCCCTACCTACCCCATAGGCACTCCTGTAGAACTGGGTCATGTACAGTTGTCACGAAATTGAAGGAAATTATCAGAAACTGGAGGGTACTATCTGAACTTGTCGAATAATAAATGTTTTTGTTTTTTTTAAAGTTTAGCTACGGTGTGCCCTAATGAACACGACTCAGGTGTTCCCGATCTAAGTCAACCACTGATTCGAAGGAAGGAACGAAAACCAGCAAACTCTGTTGCCCATTTCATTTCATGGATTTGAGCAATTTCCTGATTAATTGTATCCATTCCAGGTGCTTCCCTTCGACGACAACATCTGCCTGAGGGAGCCGTGTGAGAACTATATGAAGTGTGTGTCTGTGCTGAAGTTTGACAGCTCCCCGCCCTTCATCTCTTCCGACACGGTGCTGTTCCGGCCCATCCACCCCATCAACGGTCTGCGCTGCCGCTGTCCTGCAGGCTTCACCGGGGACTACTGCGAGACGGAGATAGACCTCTGCTACTCAGGACCCTGCAGGAACAACGGGAAGTGTCGCAGCCGAGAGGGAGGCTATACCTGCGAGTGTCAGGAAGACTTCACTGGTGAGTGGCTCCACTCTAAGCTGTATTATCCTTTGCTAGCCTGTTTTTTAAGCTGTTGTGGGGTCTTGCCAAATGGTGTGGAAATTGCCATAGTAGTTGGCAAAGTAGCAGAAACAGATCTGGGACCAGGCTAATACTTTACTAGGTCTCTAAGTCACCCCATCCACTATCAGAGTGTAGCTTCCCATTTGGGTGACGCACGCATTTCATGGCAATCATTTTGGCTGCAGATCAACTCTGGTGTTTGCCAGCAGCAGGATGTGCCAACCCACTGATGATCCATCAACTACAAATGACCCCTTTACTAAATGGGAAAGCATGTGGTCTGTCTCAATGTGATTTATGTTTGAGATGAGGTTGGAATGCTGTCAAGCTGGCTGCCCCAGGTACACTCTATAGTAGGCCCTACTCCCTACTCCTATCACTCTGTCTTTGTGTCTATGAGTGATGGTCGAGGGTCGGAGATATCAGTTGCACTCGTGACGTTTTTATTATGGCGTTTGCAGGTCAACTGAACGGGAGCTTTCATCTGATAGTGATACCACATCTCTCCGTCTCTCTGTCCCTACAATGGGGCCCGGTAGAATATAATGACAACCCCACCACTCCTTTCCTCTCTTTCCCTCCACTTCCTTATCAGCTGTAATTACCTGATTATACCATCCTCCACCTCTCCGCTCCTCCAATGGGGGGCCTAGTCTTTGAAGGTCACAGTTCAACCTCAGCTAGTCAGGAGCCATTATGTGGCCGATGACAGCGGGGCATACTGTGTCTGCCTTGGGTTTCCACATCATTTCCACATTACAGGGAAACAGATCCTCCTAATTCTCCTCGGGAAAAAGGATTATACCGCAGAGAGAAGAGTCATTACCAGGGTCCAGACAGGGTCTGAGATCTGACGTTCTGGCATCCTGTGCCCCCCCCTCCATCCCACGCATACCTGGCTGTCCCCCCCCCCCGGAAAGATTTTGTCGGGATGATGGTTGACACAACACTGGAGCTGGAGTTGACGCCAATGGTTGGTGGCTGTCTTAGATAAGGAAACTGATGGACTCCGAGATGGAGTACCAGTCAGAGCCATGGGAGTCTGTCAGTGGAGGAATCAGGAATCTGCCTAGGCTGGCCCACTTTGGCATGCAAACTTGAGCCAGTCAGCCAGTTTCCTGTGGTCTCATAGACAGACAGTCTGTCAGTGGGAAACTGAGCTGTGTATCTGTGGTGGTGATGTCCAGACCAGTAGTTAGTCTCCATAACCCTAATTTCCTCCTTGGGCGCCGTATTAGTATGGCTGACCCTTTAAATGAGCATATTTCACTGCACCTATCCGGTGTATGTGACAATAAAACGTGATTATTATTATTAGAATCTCCATGAGAACCATTCAGCGGAGCAATATGGAAACAGTGACGTCTGCTCAGTGTCTTCTGTCTCTCAGAAATGGGAAATGGGAATGCAGTTTATCAATATGACTTTGTGTGTGTCTGACCGGCTGTGTATATCACTCTTAAACCTTACCGTCTCCCTCCTCCCTTCCCTCCTCCCTAGGCGAGCAGTGTGAGGTGAACGCCCGGTCGGGGCGGTGTGTCCCGGGGGTGTGTAAGAACGGGGGGAAATGTGTGGACCTGCTGGTGGGGGGGTTCATGTGCCAGTGTCCCCCGGGAGAGTACGAGAAGCCTTACTGTGAGATGACCACCAGGTCCTTCCCTGGTCGGTCCTTCATCACCTTCAGAGGACTGCGACAGAGGTTCCACTTTACTGTCTCATTCATGTGAGTACTTGGAAACCATTTACTCTCTCTCTCTCTCTCTCTCTCTCTCTCTCTCTCTCTCTCTCTCTCTCTCCCTGTCTGTCTGTCTCAGCTCCCCATCTATGTCTACCCCCTCATTCTCTAGCTGAATCAATTGTACTATTCTCCCCATTTACCGTCTCTTCTCTCATCTCCTGTCGATGTTCACCTCACACACACACACGGCTACACAGACTAGGTGTGTTAACAGAGCGACATGCAATTTGGTACAAGGAGGGTTGCACAAACAAACACACTTCACTCAGTTCAGTGTACCAGTTCAGTGGGGCATGTAGAGACATCTTTATTGTGTCGGAGCTGACACCAAAACCGCTTATATTAAACACATGAGAGGGGTGTGTGTGTGTGTGTGTGTGTGTTCACACTCGAATCTGTTGAAACTGCCGTATAGGAAAATATAACCATTTTATAATGGTTTCATAACCATTTTAGTCAAGGCAGGAACACAGAAATGGGAATGCAAGTCAAGTTCTTTGTCTCTCAAATGACTCCATATTCCCGGACCATAACCTATAGTAAACTACATTCTATGAGGCAGCCCTATGTGGCTCTGGTCAAAACTAGTGCACTTGCACAATAGTGTAAATATTGTATCAGATCTGTTGCTAGTCCCATTTGAATTTCTAGGTGGGGTGAGGATCATAAAAGTGGGTTGATGTGAAAAGCAGAGTGTGTGTCGGTGAGAAGCGGTAGAACAGGGTGAAAACAGGAAGCTCCCTGTGATGAGGTACTCTTATCACTGTTTTCTTTTATCGGCTGTGTCTTCCTGCCCCCCTGCCCCCCTCTGCACCTCCCACTGCCCTGCTGGCATCTGGTGTCTGACTCTTGTGCCCTCTGTGCCCCTCATAGCATACACAGGCAGACAAACACACACACACTATGGCAGGGGTTAACAGGGAGATGGGCCACCAGGGCAGGGCATCTACTTCCTCCTTCCTGTCTCTAGACCACTGTTCTTCAAGTCTCTCTTCCTCTTTTCTTCATCAGTAATTTCTCACCCCTTCCTTACACACTTCTCCAACCCCAAATCCCACCTTTCATATATACTACGCGACCAAAAGTATGTGGACACCTTAATGCCCATGATTTTGGAACATTTCATTCCAAAATCATGGGCATTAATATGGATTTGGTCCCCCCATTAGTTGCTATAAAAGCCTTTAATCTTCTGGGAAGGCTTTCCACTAGATGTTGGAACTTTGCTGCGGGGACTTGCTTCCATTCAGCCACAAGAGCATTAGTGAGGTTGGGCACTGATGTTGGGCGATTAGGCCTGGTTCACAGTCAACGTTCCAATTCATCCCGAAGGTGTCCTATGGGGTTGAGGTCAGGGCTTTGTGCTGGCCAGTCAAGTTCTTCCACACTGATCTCGACAAACCATTTCTGTATGGATCTTGTTTCATGGACGGGGGCATTGTCATACTGAAACAGACAAGGGCCTTCCCCAAACTGTTGCCACAAAGTTGGAAGCGCATAATTGTCTAGAATGTCATTGTATGCTGTAGCGTTAAGATTTCCCTTCACTGGAACTAAGAGGCCTAGCCCGAACCATGAAAAACAGCCCCAGACCATTATTCCTCCTCCACCAAACTTTACAGTTGGCACTATCCACCGGACTGCCAGATAGGGAAGTGTGATGCATCACTCCAGAGAACATGTTTTCAGTGCTCCAGAGTTCAATGGCTGCAAGCTTTTCACCACCCTAGCAGATGCTTGGCATGCTTGGCCATGGAAACCCATTTCATGAAGCTCCCGGCGAACGGTTCTTGTACTGACGTTGCTTCCAGAGGCAGCTTGGAACTAGGTAGTGAGTGTTGCAACCGAGGACAAATTATTTTTTACGCGCTACGTGCTTCAGGACTCGGTGGTCCCGTACTGTGAGCTTGTATGGCCTACCACTTTGTTGCTCCTAGATGTTTCCACTTCACAATAACAGCACTTACAGTTGACTGGGGCAGCTCTAGCAGGGCAGAAATTTGACAAACTGACTTGTTCGTAAAGGTGGCATCCTATGACGGTGCCACGTTGAAAGTCACTGAGCTCTTCAGTAAGGCCATTCTACTGCCTATGTTAGTCTATGGAGATGACATGGCTGTGTGCTCAATTTTGTACACCTGTCGGCAATGGATGTGGCTGAAATAGCCAAATCCACTCATTTGAAGGGGTGTCCACATACTTTTGTTTATATAGTGTATCTTATCTGGCAGTTTGGATTCGGTACACAGACTCTGTGACAGTCTAACTATGCCACATACTGTAAAAATCTAATGAATATTCGTTCACAAAAATAAATCATTTGGCTATCCATATTTGATATGTCGGATTTGAATGGGTGCCATTTCGCCACCAAATGTGACTTTTACAATAAAAGTTTGACCCTGTGTCCATCTTGTCCCCAGGTTTGCCACCAGAGAGAGGAATGCCCTGCTGCTGTACAATGGGAGATTTAACGAGAAGCACGACTTTATCGCTTTGGAGATTATCGAGGAACAGATCCAACTCACCTTCTCTGCAGGTGAGAGGGCGGCAGTGTGTGTGTCCACAGTAACAAATAATCATGCTCACACAAAGAGCTGGAAAATGACTTTCAAGTTGTTTGTATTAACACTAGCTTGATTAATCAACTCCGCTGTAATGATTTCATTAATGTGGCTTTCACAAACCTTGGTAAACACTCTTATCAGTGTGAAACAAACAGTTCCAGGATTTCGTTAGAATGTGTCCTGTCAGTTGTCTGGCTGTGCTGCTGTGCTGTTAAACCTAGAGATGCATTGACTTTGGCTGTGTGAAAGGAATGAGTGTTTTCCTGTGGTCAGATAGCAGCTGCTTCCCCCAGTAACAGAGCCTGGGCTGACTGATTCATGACAGTATAGACACTTAACAAGCCATAAAGACCTACTTACACCTTAGCCCTGCTCAGCCCCGCTCACACACGCTCATAAACAGAGGAGCAAAGACTGGGCCACTGCTTCCTCTGGCTCAAACACCAATACGCACGCAAACAAACACAGCTCTTGTTGAATCCACTACGCCGAGTGTGTCTCACTGCCATTGCCTAGGGAGCCCTGGAGTTTATACCACACAGCCAACGAGAAAAGGCAACGTCGTACTGCAGAAGTCATTGCGTTTTTCTGATAAAGACTGCTAAACACCATGACTAATGGCTCTGTGTAACACAGCTACGGTGTTGCGTTACTGCTGACTGAGTCAGTGGGTAAGTTCTTCCAGGGGAGCTCCTGCCCTTGGTAAACAATCAGTAAAAGCCCCGGGTAAATCCGGTGTGATTGTTGCTCTGCAGACGTTGTGAATGAGAACCATCGATACGGTTGGGGAAAAGCCTGGTGTTCTTACAGTGAGTGTGATTTATGATGACTGTGTGAGCTGACTGGCCTTGTGAGTCTGGCTGCGTTTTTATTTCCCCATGTTGGAGTTACATGTTTTAGCTTCATGAATGAATGGAGGAGAGAAGTAGGTTTCCTTACGTTGATTTGAACTTTGACGTACGTAGGGACTGTAAAAATGTTTTTTTTTAAAATAATGCATGTTGTAAATCATGTATTGTTTATTAGTAGTGTCGTACGATGGCACTACTATAATAGGAGACATTTATCACCCTATTAAAGTAGAGCCTATAGGCCTGGCATGCAAGGTTATGTACATTCAACAGACAATATGGTGTTGAATTAACCACAGCCTCTTTTCATCTCTCTTGTCTTTCCTATCGTTCCTCTCTCCCTCTTTCCCTCTCTCCTCATCACTTTCTTTCCCTCCTCCAGGAGAGTCAAAGACCGTGGTCCATCCCTTTGTTCCCGGTGGGGTCAGTGACGGCCAGTGGCACTCTGTCCAGCTGCACTACTACAACAAGGTAAGACACCGCTACACCGTGTTTATCTCGCTGTCTCGTCTGGCTTGTTTGTTGCTGTACATAGAAACTGTAAACATATGTTGAAGACAAATATAATGGACACCTCAGTGGAGAAGTCTGCGCACCTGTCATGTTCACCTACTCAGATAACCTGGTTGATAGTCTGTTGATGTTTTGGCCACCTTTCGATCATTTATTATGGACCATCGAAGTAAAGTGTGACTACACTTAAGTACCATATTCATATTTGGTATTTTATCAGGATCCCCATTAGCTGTTGCAAAAGCAGCTACTCTTCCTGGGGTCCACACAAAGAAACGACATAATACAGAACATCAATAGACAAGAACAGCTCGAGGACAGAACTACATACATTTGAATCATAATGATCATGATTGTATCATGAAGATTGTATGAGTCGTGTGTGTGTGTCTGAGTTAACCATAATTTTATTACATGTGAACTGTTGGAACAGGGTGAAACACGGCTGTTATTTTCCTTACCCTCTGTATGAAAGCCAATCGTAAGGAGCATTATAATGCTTATTTCATAGTGTGGATCAAATTCACCACCAAAGGTATATATTATGACAGTAAATTGCTGGGTGTTATTTTCCCACAAACTTCCATGGCCTCGGGCCCATGGAATTACAATAGCAGGCTGACAACATCTACCTCATCTAATTCAAACTTATATTATAGATTATGCTTCTCTGAGCATGAGAGTTTCTTAGCGCAGACTTTTAGACTCTTTTCCAAAGAGCATATGTTACCTGGAAGGCATGAGCCTTGTGTTGAAGCTTTAGAATAACCTCATACATTTTTGTCACAAAAGACACCGGTTTCTTTATTTCCTGCCTGTCTTTGATTCCCTCCTAGCAGGTTTTAGAGACATCCAGTGTCTGGCTGTCTGATTGTCTGACAGTGTGTGTGTGTGTGTGTGTGTGTGTGTGTGTGTGTGTGTGTGTGTGTGTGTGTGTGTGTGTGTGTGTGTGTGTGTGTGTGTGTGTGTGTGTGTGTGTGTGTGTGTGTGTGTGTGTGTGTGTGTGTACGTACGTACGTACAGTGAAGTCCAAAATGAATTACACAAATTTTGGACCCCACTGTACGTATAGTTTTGTTCAGCCCCCTCTTAAAGAGGATCTGCCTCTGTTCTGACTTTGCCAGGATTGCAGAAAACAATCTAGCATTTTGTTACACTACCTATCAACTAGCCTTATTTCTACCAGTCATGCTGGCACTGACAAGCATTTGGTCTCAGAAATGTAAATAGATAAAGATGTTCTTTAGAGCAGCATGGCTGTTGTCATTGGTGTATTTAGGACAAATCCCAACCTTTCTCAATAGGAACCAGTTCTAAAGAGAATGGTTATTGTTAACGAGCGACATATCATGTAGCACTTTGTGGTTAGAGCGTTGGGCCAGTAACCGAAAGGTTGCTGGATTGAATCCCCGAGCTGACAAGGTAAAAATCTGTCGTTCTGCCCCATGAGCAAGGCAGTTAACCCACTGTTCCCCGGGCGCCGAAGACGTGGATGTCGATTAAGGCAGCCCCCCCGAACCTCTCTGATTCAGAGGAGATTAAATGGTTAAATGCGGAAGACACATTTCAGTTGAAGGCAGTTCCCTACTTCGTTCATCTCAATACAAGCACAGTGTTATTTGCACTGTACAAACTTAAGGAATGTTGGTTTTCATTGTTCTGTTTGTTGTACTGCGAGTGTTGTGGGGGTATAGTACCATGGGAACGGGTGATTAATTTCCCTGCCATTGCCAGTCTGGGCAGATTTCTTGTTTCTGAACCAAATCCTCCTCTTTCTTGCTTGTTTAGTTTCTCCCATGACTGGACTTGTCGCCTTTAAGCTACTAGTGTTCTGTCGGCAGCGTAAAACAAACCCAAACGCATACACACACACATGCGCACGCATATGGGCGAGCTCACACGCACACTAGAGGTCTTCACGAGTCCAACAGACCTGAAATTCCGAGATCCGACCCGGTCCTAAATTCTGACTTTTGTCTCGGATCTGGGTCGGGTAGGTGTAACTAAACATGTATTATAGATTGGACCCGTCCTCTGTTAATTTAAGAGGGACTGTGTGAATGGACTGTGTGAAACTCGCTATTCAGGTTTGTTGCAATTTTCTAAGTTTTATTTATGTTGGGATCATGGATCTTTCTCTCAATCTCTCAAGGGCTTCTCTTACTTTATATATACAGTACCAGTCAAAAGTTTGGACACACCTACACATTCCAGGATTTTTCTTTATTCAACAAAACAATGAAATAACACATGGAATCATGTATTAACCAACAGTGTTAAACATATCAAAATAGCCACCGTTTGCCTTGATGACAGCTTTGCACACTGGCATTCTCCCACGATGTAGTCACCTGGAATGTGCCTTGTTAAAGGTTAATTTGTGGAATCTGTTTGAGCCAATCAGTTGTGTTGTGACAAGGTAGGGGGGTATACAGAAGATAGCCCTATTTGGTAAAAGACCAAGTTCATATTATGGCAAGAACAGCTCAAATAAGCACATTACATCATTACTTTAAGACATGAAGTTCAGACAATATGGAAAATTTCAATTACTTTTAAGGTTTCCTCAAATGCGGTCGCAAAAACCATCAAGCGCTAATGATGAGGACCGCCACAGGAAAGGAAGACCAAGGGTTACCTCTGCTGCAGAGGATAACTTCTTTAGAGTTAAGTGCACCTCAGATTGCAGCCCAAATAAATGCTTCACAGAATTCAAGTAACAGACACATCTCAACATCAACTGTTCAGAAGAGACTGCGCGAATCAGGCCTTCATGGACGAATTGCTGCAAAGAAACCACGACTAAAGGACACCAATAAGAAAAAGAGACTTGCTTGGGCTAAGAAACACGAGTAATGGACATTAGACTGGTGGAAATCTTTCCAGACGCCTCACAAGTCCTCAACTGGCAGCTTAATTAAATAGTACCCGCAAAACACCAGTCTCAACGTCAACAGTGAAGAGGCAACTCCGGGATGCTGGCCTTCTAGGCAGTTGCAAAGCCATATCTGAGACTGGCAAATAAAAAGAAAAGATTAAAATGGGCAAAATAACACAGACAGTGGACAGAGGAACTCTGCCTAGAAGGCCAGCATCGCGGAGTCGCCTCTTCACTGGTACTATTTAGCTGCCAGTTGAGGAATTGTGAGGCGTCTGTTTCTCAAACAATGCACTCTAATGTACTTGTCTTGTTCTCAATTGTGCACCAGGACCTCCCACTCCTCTTTCTATTCTGGTCAGAGCCCGTTTCTGCTGTTCTGTAAAGGGAGTAGTACACAGCGTTGTACGAGATCTTCAGTTTCTTTGCAGTTTCTCACATGGAATAGCCTTCATTTCTCAGAACAAGAATAGACTGATGAGTTTCAGAAGAATGTACTTTGTTTCTGGCCATTTTGAGCCTGTAATCGAACCCACAAATGCTGATGCTCCAGATACTCAACTAGTCTAAAGGCCAGTTTTATTGCTTCTTTAATCAGAACAACAGTTTTCAGCTGTGCTAACATAATTGTGAAAGGGTTTTCTAATGATCAATTAGCCTTTTAAAATGATAGACTTGGATTAGCTAACACAACGTGCCATTGGAACACATTAGTGATGGTTGCAGATAATGAGACTCTATATGCCTATGTAGATATTCCATAAGAAATCTGCCGTTTCCAGCTACAATAGTCATTTACAACATGTCTACACTGGATTTTTGATCAATGTGATGTTATTTTAATGGACAAGAACATTTCAAAAAACTTGTTTTCACTGGGGTATTGTGTGAAGATTGATGAGAAAAATAAATAATTTCATCCATTTTAGAATAAGATTGTAATGTAACAATGGAAAAAGGGAAGGGGTCTGAATACATTCCGAATGTATAGCATATTCATGCAATGCCCTGATGCATTTATTGCTCAAATCTTAGACAGCTTAACCGTAAGGTGGACAATTATTGTTTTAGGGAAGTAATAATCAATACAAACAATAGGCTATAACATTTTGAATATGCTACACATCAAAACACAACTAATTGTTTTTGATTTTATTTGTCATTGGCAGTTTTTAAGGACACGGATCATTTGGTCAATATCTCTCATTTATTGATGGAGCTGGCTCCTTTTTCTCTCTCTCTCTTTCTACTCTCGGTTCTGAATGGGCATGTTTGGGTCTATTTTTTCCACAGGCCTTTTCGGGAACAGGTCTGACTGTCCTCAGGTCCATTACTTGATAAAATAGCTGTATTGTTTAGGTTGCTTTGAATGTACTGATATAACTTTGAGAAGAACTCTTTTGTATCAGAGTTGTGCCTGTGGATCAAATGCGTATCTGCCCTCTCATTGGCTAGAATGTCCCCGCCTGATCCAACCTCCTTTGCCGACAATTATTCCCATTGTTAGAGTGGTCAGTCCAGTATCTGGTCAGTGTGTACACATTCTTTGATCACTATCACTAGTTATCAGTAGCTAACGGAAAGAAATGGCTAGGTAGCTAACTAGCTTCTTCTTACATGTACTACTAAAGTTAAAAAGCGCTGGATTGGTGTAAACATACGCGAGCAAAAGTTTCCTTCCGACATCTTTTTTTGCTCCAGTCTGTACGCTATTCCTTTTAATAAATCTAAGTCACGACGAGATTTGACCTAATAATCAACCAAAATCACCTTATGTATTCCTGCCCCCAGTTGCAAGAAGTGACACAAAACACAAAACATTTCACAAAAAACTAGCCTCCCACGCATGCTTTCTATCCCTAATACTAAAACCAAATATAAAAAGAAAATATACATATTTTTATACCAAATAAATAATAAATAAAACCAAATAAAAATGGGCAAATCATAATTTCAAATAAAAATCAAAAAATGAATAGATATAAAAACACTATAATAACCTTGCTGTCCACTAATTGGCTGAAATTCCTTAAATTTAGGAAGAGGCTACCACAACCAAGCACGCTGTCACCTTATGTTATACCTCACCCCAGTCAGATTTAGAACAGCCAAACCTGGCCCTGACAGTCCAGATTGCATCCAGGCCTTCATCTAAAGCCAGACTAAGCTCAGAAGACCTATCACTTTCTACATCAGAGCCTTGGAGAACTTATAAAGGGATTCTCTATGTCTGCTTTCCACGTGGCATCCTATTCCATACACAGTGCACTACTTTTATCCAGAGCTCTATAGGCCTGGGAAAACATAGTGCACTTTGTAGGGAATGCAATGCCATTTGGGGCACAGCCTATGTTATTTTTATGGCCTATTCAAGACTTCTCAAGGCACTGGTTAGATTAAGGGTCGTCCAAATCAGAGTGGAGAGGCCCAGTCACGCCAAACAGCCCCTAACAGTCTGCTCTGAGTTATGGGGTCAGGGACCGAGGGTGCAGGGGTGCCCCTGCACGCACCCATTCCTCTTTCTCACCAAAACCATAGTTCAGAGGACACAAGGGGATGGGCTATGAGGGGCATTGGGCCACAATGGTAACAGAAACACTTGCATTGTGGAAGGTGATTTACGGTGGTGTGTGTGGTGGGTAGACTCATGCAGGGCGGGGGTGCCGTCCCTATTGAAGATTTCACACAATAGGAGACATTTTTGAAATTCCCACTTTATTTTGGATGTAGAGCAGCGACTTCTCAAGGACAGCAAGAGGAGTTGGCACAAGACACACACACACACACACACACACACACACACACACACACACACACACACACACAGAGAGAGCTAAACAGGAAACACACAAAGAGAAAGAGAGGGATATTCTTGGACTGTTCAGGTTTTGATGATTATGATGTCACGTCATCTCTCAGAAGGATGATTGTCTGGGAAGGAAGTATCACTGTGGTGTAAACGTCAGCCTCGAAACGTTAATGACTTGGAGAAGATCTGCAAAGAGGAGTGGGGAAAAATCCCTCCTGAGATGTGTGCAAACCTGGGGGCCAACTACAAGAAACGTCTGACCTCTGTGATTGCCGACAAGGGTTTTGCCACCAAGTACTAAATCATGTTTTGCAGAGGGGATGAAATTCTTGTTTCCCTCATTAAAATGCAAATCAATTTATAACATTTTTGACATGCATTTTTCTGGATTTTTTGTTGTTCTTATTCTGTCTCTCACTGTTCAAATAAACCTACCATTAAAATTATAGACTGATCATTTCTTTGTCAGTGGGCAAACGTACAAAATCAGCAGGGGATCAAATACTTTTTTCCCTCATTGTATGTCCCGTGCCATTATTATATATTGTTATGTTTTTATATTAAGGAGAATATAATCAAATTTAGCTGAATAAAATAGAAAGGATATTTTTCCCATTCGGGAGCGAGTGGCAATATGAAGTGTCTATATTGAGCGTAAAAGTAATCACTTGAAACAGGTCCCATGGGCTAGTTTTAGAGATATTTGGAAACTTAAGCTGTGAATAATACAAACCTTACAATGTCTTAGCGAATGGGTTTGTTTTTTCCATTATGCCAGGTAGTCTTTGCCTGTTATTTCACTCCACCCATCAACCACTGTTTGAAGAGCATGTATCCTCTCGATAAGCGACAGGTGATATTCTGCCAGAATTCTGAATGCCATGAGCTCTCCAACCCTGTTCCTGCAGCTACCCAGTGCTTAATTTGGTAAACAAAGTGAAATCGGTTTGGGAACATCAATAGTAACATGTTTTCACAACGAAACATTTCATTAAACTGTTGACAGCCCCTCTCTCTGCACACTCTAGAAAGGAGGAGAGAGCGGAGGAGATGGAAACGCATGGTGGTAAGATATTCTGTAGCTAAAGGTAATGTGTCAGCCTATTAATTATAATAATTGTAACGGTTCTCGTCTGGTGAAGGAGAAGCGGACCAAAATGCAGCGTGGTATTTTTGATAAATGTTTAATGACAACGAAAAAACAAACGGAACGTGAAAACCTATACAGCCTATCTAGTGACAACAAACACAGAGACAGGAACAATCACCCACAAAATACTCAAAGAATATGGCTGCCTAAATATGGTTCCCAATCAGAGACAACGATAAACACCTGCCTCTGATTGAGAACCACTCCAGACAGCCAGAGACTTTGCTAGATAACCCCACTAAGCCACACACCCAACACCCCACAAAACCCCAAGACAAAACACACCACAATAAACTCATGTCACACCCTGGCCTGACCAAATAAATGAAGACAAACACAATATAATACAACCAGGGCGTGACAATAATGTAAAAAATGCCCCATTGCTAGGCTATTCAAAATCAAATAAAAATTCACTATAATTGTAGGCTAACCCTGTACAATCAATGAACCAACAGGATCGCCTAGCTCATGCATAAAATGTAAATGTGGTAGGCAATATATATATATATATATATATATATATATATATATATATATATATATATATATATATATATAGGCCTATGCATAAGATCTAATATGTATATGGGGGTTTTGAATGAATCATCACCTTTCGCTGTGTTGGGCTTTCAAACAACAAACATGTTTTCCGCTCAGTTTCCACCTGTTGTTGAACTTCATTGTTTAACTTGTTCATTCACAGTGAGGTGAGTTTTAAAAGCATGACACTGTTTTGATGATAAGGGTTTGATGTGATGTCAGAGTGGTTCGAGAGACAATAGAGCAGCGAGCACCAGACCATTAGAGACCTGATGGTCGTTAGTGAGTTGGGTAGTACCAATGCAATATCCAGAGTGCATAAGAGGAGATTACCGTGACTCAACTGTCACATGGAATTCCTTTTTTCAAGAAAAAGTATCACTTTATTTCTGCATTGATCGGAATATTTATTGGCGCATACAAACCGGCTTAAGTTTCGGCATAAATTGCCTGAAGTACCCCCTCATGTGCATTTTACCAGTAGGTCTATGGTCTCATGAGTCTTCTTCAATTACCCCCTGTGGATAAGCCAAGTACCCACATGGGTCCTTGTACCCCTGGTTGGGAACCACTGTCCTAGGACCACAGGTAGTAGCACAGGCAGTGAACGTGCGAGTTGGCTATACACAGTAGTAGCAGATCTGTGACCAGGCTCCACAAACAGGTCTAGCCTCACTGGACCCCCTGCTGGGTCATTCTCACAGGACAACACAGTGTTTGCCTGCTCTCTCTCTCCTCTCTCACCCTCCAGTTTTCTCTTATTACCTCAGCCGTGCTAGCTCTACCAAGCAGATCAGCTAGTGTTATGGCAGAGGGATTTGCTTGTGTTTCAGTAAGCACTTTTACCCAGGACAGCCAGTGTGATATACAGTGTCTCTGTTTCTCTGTGTGTCTCTGCTCTACGAATGATAATTTCTATGCAAACAGTGCAGAGAGATGATGGAGGGGTAGTGTGGTAGTGGGGATGATCTATCTACTCACAGTGAGATTTATCCCCCAACAGATAACTGGACTCTGGGGTGGGCGTTATGCGTTCCAACACCCAGGTGGAGACCCCTGTAGGGGTGTGGAGTGGGGGCATAGGTGTGTGTGTGTGTGTGTGTGTGTGGGGGGGGGGGGGGTTAAATGTCTGAGGGGTTAAATGTATGTTTTCTAGGTTAAAGCCAGTCTATGTCTCTTAGGGGAGTGTTTTAAAGGAAGCCATATTGTTATTCTTTGTGATGTCTTGATGCTCATTACTCCAGAGCTCAAAGGCAGACTTTGTCATCAGTGCTAGCACCTCAGAACAGTTAAGAAGGCTCTGTTCACTGCTCACAGCTGGACTCATGATCATAAACTCTGAGTGAGTTACAGTGCCTTTGCGAAGTATTCGGCCCCCTTGAACTTTGCGACCTTTTGCCACATTTCAGGCTTCAAACATAAAGATATAAAACTATTTCAGTCTCTCGATGTGCAAAACTGATAGAGACATACCCCAAGCGACTTACAGCTGTAATCGCAGCAAAAGGTAGTGCTACAAAGTATTAACTTAAGGGGGCTGAATAATTTTGCACGCCCAATTTTTCAGTTTTTGATTTGTTAAAAAAGTTTGAAATATCCAATAAATGTCGTTCCACTTCATGATTGTGTCCCACTTGTTGTTGATTCTTCACAAAAAAATACAGTTTTATATCTTTATGTTTGAAGCCTGAAATGTGGCAAAAGGTCGCAAAGTTCAAGGGGGCCGAATACTTTCGCAAGGCACTGTTAAATGTGTATTTTAAAATGGGAGTCATATCCACTATAGTTATTGGTTTTGTAGGGAGATAATATTTGTGGTTCACTATATTAGCTGATATACCTGTAGTTATAGCTGATCTAACTTTTTTTATTTATCCGGCTCAGCATTTTAGTGCTGAGCCGAGAACGTACAGAATAATCCAGTCACTGAGATCTAAATGAGCAGAAGCTATTTCTCTCAAACATGCATACACATGCATACTCCCTGTCATGCAGACACAGACAAACACACACACTTACACTAGACTAGTCCACACACACACACACACACACACACACACACACACACACACACACACACACACACACACACACACACACACACACACACACACACTAGTTGCAGATCTTAATGGATCTAACACACCCCTCTCTCTCCCATGGTCTACCCAGGACAGCCTGCACCTGCTGGGGTCCAGTGGGGTGCTGGGGGTCCCTCTTTATACTGCCTGGCTGGAGCTGACACACAAGGAGGTACAGTAGCATGGCCTCTAGTGTCTTAGCTCTAGCACTGGTGTTAGTTCTAGTACTGCAAGTACTGGTGGTAGGAGTAGTCTTGGGGTTAGTCTGGCTCTAGTCTGGTCTCTGGTCTTGCTCTAGTTGTGGTCTAGTCTTGCGGTGGTTCTATGGTTAGTTTGGTTCTAGTCCATAGTGTGTTATCCAACATGTTGTCGAGTGTCTCACAGGTTTGCATGTCTTTACAGCAGGGTTCCCCAACTAGATTCGGCCCGCGGGTGCTTTTATTTGGACCCCCAAGTTTTTTTTAGGCCAAAAATTATGCACAAAAATACAAAATTGGGGGGTGGGACGGGACATAAAAGACTGGATAAACACCAGTCAGCTCCAAGTGATTTTTTAAAAAGATATCTGTTCTCAAGAATTCCCACCCATAATAGAGATAATAGAGAGATGATTGATTGATTGTGTGCAAATGTAAGCAAGGTTTAAGATGATTATGTTTTAGTCAAACATTATATCTGTATGGGCTTCTTGCCGTCAATTTGCAGTCTACAAATGACTTGTAAACATGTTCCGGCACCCCAACCTTCCCCTAAAGTAAAAATCGTTCCGCGGCTGAATCTAGTTGATGATCCCTGCTTTACAGACTCCATTCTTTAACAGAGTTACTTCACTTCTTGTCGTGGGTTTCCATTTGATTTCCATTCATTTCACTGTAGCTACATTTTCCTTCACTGAAAACACAATGCTTACCGATTAAACCTGTGTGTTTGTGTTCGTCGACATCTCTCTATGCTGCAGCCTCTCAAACAGTTACAGGGAATCTTGCAGGAGCGCTGCGCACCATGAGCTACAAGCACCTACTGTAGCGCTCAGCACAGGACGGGTTCGAATGGAGGTGTTTATTGTGAAGTGAGGAGTCAGATTTCAGCCAATCACCAGTCAGAATGGCCCTGACACAGAGATGGATCTCTTTCCCCGCTGACATATTTTCTCTTATAGGGCTGGTCGTGTGACCAAGGGAGCAAATAGGAGCAGCAGGATTAAAGAGATTATCTGGTGCTTTTGTATACTTTTTAGCCAGTAGCTCTCACAAGCCAAACGTGGTCCCCGATAATTGCGTACTATGTCACATATATAGTACGCAATTATCGGGGACCACGTTTGGCTTGCACGTTCACGCAGATGGGCAGTGACCCTGGGCATCTTTCTTTTGGTGTTTTTCAGATACTGTATGCACACCTCGTCATTGCTCTCTCGCTCTGCTATGTGTGCATCTTGATAGCTGTCACTCAAATGTCGAGGGACTGAAGCTTAATGGCTAGAATTCTAATTGATGTTGGCAAGATTAGGAGTTGGGTGCTTTCTGTCAGTGTGGATGATACTCTCTCTTTAACTGTTAATCTCATCAATTTGATTTCCTCTGAGTGATAATAAGGATACTTTGGGATAGTTGACTTGCTAATAGGAGAGATTAATTGGGATTAATGTATTAAAGATGGCAACATTAAATGGATTGTGTGAAGGATTAAAACGTGGGCCTTCCAAACCTCTCCAGCTGTATTGGTTCCAGCACGGTGTATGCATAACACCAGGACATGATGAGCTAAGCGTAGTGTGTGTGTGTCTACTTGTGAGTTACAGTAGTAGAAAACCCCCAATGTTTAGACAGTGAGTCATAAATCTGCCAGTCTCCACGTGCATTCATGACTGCCTCTTCCTCCCATCCCTCTCTCCCTCCCTCTATCCCTCTTTTACTTTCCCTCTCTCCCGGTCTCTGTTTCTCAATCTCTCCCTCTGTCTGTCTCTTGATGTCTATCACACACTTCCTTGTTCTCTCCATACCTCCCTCCCTCTGTGTTCTAATCCAGGGGCGTTCAACGGGGGATCCATGGTACTGCGGGGGGGCGCGGAAGTTATTGGGACAGTTACATTTTTTATATGTTTTTATGAATATCGCAAACAACAACAGATTACATGAATGTTGAATTTCATACCTACAGTAGAAAAGAAGATAGTACCTTTCCAACTTTATTTCTGGGGGGGGGGGGATGGCCCTATCCCTCACCCTCCGATCCAACAGGTCCCAGACATGCTCAATGGGATTGAGACCCGGGCTCTTCGCTGGTCATGGCAGAACACTGACATTCCTGTCTTGCAGGAAGTCACACACAGAACGAGCAGTATAGCTGGTGGCATTTTCATGCTGGAGGGTCATGTCAGGATGAGCCTGCAGGAAGGGTACCACATGAGGGAGGAGGATGTCTTCGCTGTAATGCACAGCGTTGAGATTGCCTGCCATGACAACAAGCTCAGTCCGATGATATTGTGACACTCCGCCCCAGACCATGACGGACCCTCCACCTCCAAATCAATCCCGCTCCAGAGTACAGGCCTTGGTGTAACTCTCATTTCTTCGATGATGAACGCAAATCATTTACTTTTTGCCAGTCCTGTCTGGTCCAGCGACGGAGGGTTTGTGCCCATAGGCGATGTTGTTGCCAGTGATGTCTGATGAGGACCTGCCTTACAACAGGCCTACAAGCCCGCAGTCCAGCGTCTCTCGGCCTATTGCGGCCAGTCTGAACACTGATGGAGGGATTGTGCGTTCCTGGTGTAACTCGGGCAGTTGTTGTTGCCATCCTGTACCTGTCCCGCAGGTGTGATGTTCGGATGTACCGATCCTGTGCAGGTGTTGTTACATGTGGTCTGCCACTGTGAGGATGATCGGCTGTTCGTCCTGTCTCCCTGTAGCGCTGTCTTAGGAGTCTCACAGTACGGACATTGCAACTTATTGCCCTGGCCACATCTGCAGTCCTCATGCCTAAGGCACGTTCACGCAGATGGGCAAGGTCCTTGGGCATCTTTCTTTTGGTGTTTTTTAGAGTCAGTCAGAAAGGCCTCTTTAGTGTCCTAAGATTTCATAACTGTGACCTTAATTGCCTACCGTCTGTAAGCTGTTAGTATCTTAACGACTGTTCCACAGGTGCATGTTCATTCGTTGTTCGTGGTTCATTGAGCAAGCATGGGAAACAGTGTTTAAACCCTTTACAATGAAGATCTGTGAAGTTATTTTTACGAATTATCTTTGAAAGACAGGGTCCTGAGAAAGGGACGCTTATGTTGCCGGTTTGCCTGAGTCGGGGTCCCTGTGCAAGAAATTGTTGAAGACCCCTGTTGTAATTCCTGTGTCCTATTCCAGACCAATTGCCGTTTGCCAGAGAGCCAGAGATTCCATGCAGCTCATGTAGCATGACTCAATGATAGAGAGAGAGGAGGGAGAACGTGGTCAGGAGAAAGAGAACTTGTGAGGGTGCTGCGAAGGGATTTATTATTAGTGCTGTAAACACCTGTCTCCTGTCTCTGTCTTTTACCCCTCTCTCTCTCTCTATCTGTCCCTTTCCTCCCTTACTCACTCTGTCCATTTCTCTTACTCATAAGCCGTGTTAATGTGTAACAGCATTCACTGCCAGACATTCTTCTGGGTGTTTGATGCTTTCAATACTCCTAGGCTTGTATAAAACATGTATAACAGTAACCTTTCACACCTATCGTGGGGAGTTTCTAGTAAGATAGTAATTTCACAGATATTCCAACTAGCTTTAAATTTCAATATCCGCTCACAGGATTCCTATGATAGAGACTCCATATTTGAAGGTTTCCTATTCCTCAGCATATCATTTGTCCGGCTCAAGATATTCAGAGGACAATGCTGCTGTCCATCTGGCATCGCCCAGAGAAAGAGCAGAACACTGATATATGTGTGTGTGTTATAGAGAAGGCATCAGGGTAACATATAGGGTTGAACGTCTGCCTCATGTCCTGTGGGAGAGAGAGCAACATTGTTACACATTGTATATCCTCAGGGTGTGTGTGTGTGCGTGTGCGTGTGCGTGTGTGTGTGTGTGTGTGTGTGTGTGTGTGTGTGTGTGTGTGTGTGTGTGTGTGTGTGTGTGTGTGTGTGTGTGTGTGTGTGTGTGTGTGTGTGTGTGTGTGTGTGTGGGTGGGTGGGTGGGTGCGCATGCATGCATGACAGCTCTAGGTTTACAGTGCCAGAGGATAGGTGAGGTGACGGTCAAAGAACACATGGGGACGTACACTGACACCCAACCCCACACAAGACAGGCACACATACACACCAGACCAAACACACGCATACACACACCATGCATGCACAGACACACACACACACACACATTGAACATTTGCCTTTCCCCTCCCTCCGTAGGAGCTCACAAAGCAAAGGATGGCAGGAGATACAGCTGTTCAAAAAAATTCTGGAGGTTGGAATGCGAGAGAGACAGAGAAAGAGAGGGCAAGAGGTTGGCGATTGCATTTCCTCGGTGAAACCCACATCAAATCAGAGCCTTTGCTCCCGACTTCCTTCCTTATGAAAATACCCCCGCTCACCCTTTCCTCTCCTCCGCTAGTAACTTCCTACAGCGCGGGCCTGACTCACACATTTACTTACTTGAGGTAGTCCATCGTATGCGATGATGACTTCCACTACTGCTTGTGGGTTTGTTGATGACTGTATAATCCGATGCGGGATGCACACGATCTGCCACAGACAGAGCACACAAAGGCCTGTCCCGTTGATGCTGGTGCAGGCGTTGTGGTCGTATGCCTTCTCTGTCGATCCTCTGGTATCCGGACAGCATGACCGAGCCATCTAAGCTGGTGGTGTCTGACGGATGCCTCCATGCTCCTGCAGTTGGTTCTCGGAAGATTCTCTGCGTGTGGAACACGGTCCTGCCATGTCACTTTCAAAATGCATTGTAGGCATTTTATGTGAAAGTTATTTTACGTGTCGGCTGTAGACTGTCAATGTTTCACGTCCATAAAGGAGTGTATATACACACTGCCACTTTGGTGTGTAGGTTTAGGTTGTTGAAACCCCTCTTCCTTAGCCGTCCAAAGGAGGATGAGGCCTGTTTGACCCTATTCTGGATATCCTGGACGATGTTGGGGTCGTCGGAGAGGATGCTTCCAGGATATTTAAAGTGTGGCACAATGGCAAGTGAGGAGTCGGAGATGGAGAACACGGGTATTTCAGGCAGAGGATCAGATGACCACTAACATAGGACCTCTGTTTTTGGGATGTTAACAGACAGCCTCAACAGCTGCTGTGAGGGTGGCTTGTAAAAAAGCTTCTGGGGTATGTGCCACAGGAACGCGTTCATCGGCGTTACGTGTTCAGATTAGAGCTTCGTGGCGGAGCCTCCTAATGTTGAAGAGGTTCCCGTCCAATCTGATGTCCCCAGGGTTTCCCCGTTGTCTTTGTGCAGGAGTGTTGTGACACAGCGGAGGAAGACTGATACGCACGCGCACACACACACACTCTCGACACCACACACACTCTCCCACTCCACGGCCCTAACACTGCCTTGTGACTCAAAATGTACAGTCATGACATTAGCAGTATTACAAGTCCTCATAAAGTGGCTTTGATTTTAATTTTTCAGTGTTTTTTTCCACCTCTTTTTGTTTATAATCTGATACATCCACCACTGACCTTAACCTCCCTCCCGGGTAGTAAAGTTGTCATATGTGTGTCAGACAAGAGGTCTAAGGATGAAAATATAATGTTAGTTAGTCAGTGTTCAGTCCTAGGGGCTATTTGGGGGTAGTTACCGCAGTGTTTTCTGTGTTGTCAGCTCTGTCAGTAATCTTACACCCTACATACCGTGCTGCAGGGCACACTGAGTGGTAAAACATTTTTTGAAACTTTCGTAAACTAACACTCACACTTGACTTTTCCCCTCTACCACCACTGACTTTGCTGAAAGCTACTTTGAGGGAAATGTACTTACTATGACTGACGTATGTGGTTGTCCCAACTAGTTATCTTAAGATCAATGCACTAACTGTAAGTCGCAATGGATAAGATCGTCTGCTAATTGACGTGAGGCCATAACATGGAGTGTTATGCCTGTACTGACTTGTGTTAGAGCTGAAAACAAGTACACAGAGCGAGAGTTAGTTGGTTCACACACTCAAAGAGGCGGTGAGAAGAGAGAGGGTGTGTACGCATGCGTTTGTGCTTTTGCGCGTGCGTTTGTGCGTGCATCTGTCTGTCTGTGTGGGTTACTTGTTGCTTGTGTTCTCTGACCTTCTCCTCTTTGTCAGTCGCCGTATGGATCAAGTGTGTTGCTATGGCACCAGCTAGGCTATCGTCCCCAGAGACGAGCTAGGAGACGAACGGCAGAATTGTCAACACCCCAGAGAGAGAGAGAAAGAAAGAGGGGGAGAAAGAGAGAAAGAAATGGGGTAAACTGGAGACTCCCAGGGGGCCCTGTCTGTGAGCCAAGTCCACTTTTAGTCGGGGATCAGAAACTCTGAAGTGAAACTGTATAGGGCCTAGGCCTTCGTTTCTTCTGAAAACTCTGTTGTAACTCGATACATTTCTCCCATACATACAGATCTAACTGTCGGTATGCTGAATAACAGTCAGTGTCACTGAAAGCCCCATTCCATATAAAGGGCAATATTATTTCACACAGGACTTAGTCAAATGTCTACTGTATGTATGTCTTGGAGCTGTATTGGGGAAGTCCCTTTCCTCTGTGTGTGGGTGTGGGTGTGTGTGTGTGTGTGTGCGTGTGCGTGGGAGACACTTGTGACCATTCACCCAGCCGATAGCTGGGTAATGTTTCAAATCAAATCAAATGTTATTTGTCACGTGCGCCGAATACAACAGGTGTTGACCATACAGCGGAATGCTTACTTACAATCCCTTAATTAACCAGCAATGCAGTTTTAAGAAAAATATGTGTTAGGTTAAAAATAGATAAGTAAAAAAATAAGAAATAAATGTAACAAATAATTAAAGAGCCGCAGTAAAATAACAATAGCGAGGCTACATACAGGGGGTACCGGTACAGAGTCAATGTGCCATTTAGTCCAGGTAATTGAGGTAATATGTACATGTAGGTAGAGTTAAAGTGACTATGCATAGATAATAAACAGAGAGTAGCAGCAGCGTAAAAGGGAGGGAGGGGGTAGCCATTTGATTAGCTGTTCAGGAGACTTATGGCATGGGGGTAAAAGCTTTTGAAAGGCCCTTTTGGACCTAGACTTGGCGCTCCGGTACCGCTTGCCGTGCAGTAGCAGAGGGAACAGTCTATGACTAGAGTGGCTGGAGTCTTTGACAATTTTTATGGCCTTCCTCTGACACCGCCTGGTATAGAGGTCCTGGATGACAGGAAGCTTGGCCCCAGTGATGTCCTGTGCCGTACCCACTACCCTCTGTAGTGCGTTGCGATCGGAGGCCGAGCAGTTGCCCCTGCGCATACGTCAGTACGTCAGACACATACCGGACCCCTATCCTGGGATTTCAGTGTGTGTGAGTGTGAAGTGAGTTTCGAGCACAGACTGCTGCAGACCCTACACCGTTCGGTGTGGACCCCTATATACCACATCTGGGCCTGCATCTGTTCCTCTCCATCTTTCTTTCTTTCTCTCCTCTCTCGGGCCTATCTCTCTCTTTCTCTCTTTTTTCTCTAGATTAGAACAGACCATGCAATTACACACTCTAGTGATTAAACACCTGCATTCCCAGCCTTGCATGGCTGAGGACATAGGGGAACACAAAGGTGAGACTGACTACATATCCTCCACTCTGTGTGGTTTTACTAACTACTAGCTTCTGTTGAAGAAAGTCTGTCACCACCACTCACATTGGCTCACTCAACAACATGGTTCAGAAGTGAAGAACCATCACAGGCATTTAAAGGGGCAATCTGCTTTTGAAATAGGTTACATTTCTCCAGCCTCAACCCTCAGCTATTTACCAAATCAGTGACAGTTTGTTTTACTCACTGCTTTAGCACACTCTGCTAACCCTGATGTCCTTGCAGTGTCTGAATCCTGGCTTAAGAAGGCCACCAAAAATTCTGAGATTTCCATACCCAACTATAACATTTTCCGTCAAGATATAACTGCCACAGGGGGAAGAGTTGCAGTCTACTGCAGAGATAGCCTGCAAAGTAATGTCATACTTTCCAGGTCCATACCCAAACAGTTCGAACTACTAATTTTAAAAATTACTCTCTCCAGAAATAAGTCCCTCACTGTTGCCGCCTGCTACCGACCCCCCTCAGCTCCCAGCTGTGCCCTGGACACCATTTGTGAATCGATTGCCCCCCATCTAGCTTCAGAGTTTGTTCTGTTAGGTGACCTAAACTGGGATATGTTAACACCCTGGCAGTCCTACAATCTAAGCTAGATACCCTCAATCTCACACAAATCATCAAGGAACCTACCAGGTACAACCCTAAATCTGTAAACAAGGGCACCCTCATAAACTGGCCCTCCAAATACACCTCCGCTGTCTTCAACCAGGATATCAGCGATCACTGCCTCATTGCCTGTATCCGCTACGGAGCCGCAGTCAAACGACCACCCCTCATCACTGTCAAACGCTCCCTAAAACACTTCTGCGAGCAGGCCTTTCTAATCGACCTGGCCCGGGTATCCTGGAAGGATATTGACCTCATCCCGTCAGTTGAGGATGCCTGGTCATTCTTTAAAAGTAACTTCCTCACCATTTTAGATAAGCATGCTCCGTTCAAAAAATGCAGACCTAAGAACAGATATAGCCCTTGGTTCACTCCAGACCTGACTGCCCTCGACCAGCACAAAAACATGCTATTGCAGTCCGCCACAGGATCGAATAGTCCACGTGATATGCAACTGTTCAGGGAAGTCAGGAACCAATACACGCAGTCAGTCAGGAAAGCCAAGGCCAGCTTCTTCAGGCAGAAATTTGCATCCTGTAGCTCTAACTCCAAAAAGTTCTGGGACACTGTAAAGTCTATGGAGAACAAGAGCACCTCCTCTCAGCTGCCCACTGCACTGAGGCTAGGTAACACGGTCACCACCGATAAATCCATGATTATCGAAAACTTCAACAAGCATTTCTCAATGGCTGGCCATGCCTTCCTCCTGGCTACTCCAACCTCGGCCAACAGCTCCGCCCCCCCCGCAGCTACTCGCCCAAGCCTCTCCAGGTTCTCCTTTACCCAAATCCAGATAGCAGATGTTCTGAAAGAGCTGCAAAACCTGGACCCGTACAAATCAGCTGGGCTTGACAATCTGGACCCTCTATTTCTGAAACTATCCGCCGCCATTGTCGCAACCCCTATTACCAGCCTGTTCAACCTCTCTTTCATATCGTCTGAGATCCCCAAGGATTGGAAAGCCGCCGCAGTCATCCCTCTCTTCAAAGGGGGAGACACCCTGGACCCAAACTGTTACAGACCTATATCCATCCTGCCCTGCCTATCTAAGGTCTTCGAAAGCCAAGTCAACAAACAGGTCACTGACCATCTCGAATCCCACCGTACCTTCTCTGCTATGCAATCTGCTTTCCGAGCCGGTCACGGGTGTTCCTCAGCCACACTCAAGGTACTAAACGATATCATAACCGCCATCGATAAAAGACCGTACTGTGCAGCCGTCTTCATCAACCTGGCCAAGGCTTTCGACTCTGTCAATCACCATATTCTTATCGGCAGACTCAGTAGCCTCGGTTTTTCTAATGACTGCCTTGCCTGGTTCACCAACTACTTTGCAGACAGAGTTCAGTGTGTCAAATCGGAGGGCATGCTGTCCGGTCCTCTGGCAGTCTCTATGGGGGTGCCACAGGGTTCAATTCTCGGGCCGACTCTTTTCTCTGTATATATCAATGATGTTTCTCTTGTTGCGGGCGATTCCCTGATTCCCCACCTCTACGCAGACGACACCATTCTGTATACTTCCGGCCCTTCCTTGGACACTGTGCTATCTAACCTCCAAACGAGCTTCAACGCCATACAACACTCCTTCCGTGGCATCCAACTGCTCTTAAACACCAGTAAAACCAAATGCATGCTTTTCAACCGTTCGCTGCCTGCACCCGCATGCCCGACTAGCATCACCACCCTGGATGGTTCCGACCTAGAATATGTGGACATCTATAAGTACCTAGGTGTCTGGCTAGACTGTAAACTCTCCTTCCAGACTCATATCAAACATCTCCAATCTAAAATCAAAGCTAGAGTCGGCTTTCTATTCCGCAACAAAGCCTCCTTCACTCACGCCGCCAAACTTACCCTAGTAAAACTGACTATCCTACCGATCCTCGACTTCAGCGATGTCATCTACAAAATAGCTTTCAATACTCTACTCAGCAAACTGGATGCAGTTTATCACAGTGCCATCCGTTTTGTTACTAAAGCACCTTATACCACCCACCACTGCGACCTGTATGCTCTAGTCGGCTGGCCCTCGCTACATATTCGTCACCAGACCCACTGGCTCCAGGTCATCTACAAGTCCATGCTAGGTAAAGCTCTGCCTTATCTCAGTTCACTGGTCACGATGGCAACACCCACCCGTAGCACGCGCTCCAGCAGGTGTATCTCACTGATCATCCCTAAAGCCAACACCTCATTTGGCCGCCTTTCGTTCCAGTTCTCTGCTGCCTGTGACTGGAACGAATTGCAAAAATCGCTGAAGTTGGAGACTTTTATTACATCTCCCTCACCAACTTCAAACATCTGCTATCTGAGCAGCTAACCGATCGCTGCAGCTGTACATAGTCTATTGGTAAATAGCTCACCCAATTTACCTACCTCATCCCCACACTGTTTATATTTATTTACTTTTCTGCTCTTTTGCACACCAGTATCTCTACCTGTACATGACAATCTGATCATTTATCACTCCAAAATCTGCAAAATTGTAATTATTCGCCTACCTCCTCATGCCTTTTGCACACAATGTATATAGACTCTCTTTTTTTCTTCTTTTTTTTGTACTGTGTTATTGACTTGTTAATTGTTTACTCCATGTGTAACTCTGTGTTGTCTGTTCACACTGCTATGCTTTATCTTGGCCAGGTCGCAGTTGTAAATGAGAACTTGTTCTCAACTAGCCTACCTGTTTTAAATAAAGGTTAAATTTAAAAAATGATAATAAATAAACAGGGTGACAGCTTTGTTATTGTTTCAACAGCTGATTGCCCCTTTAAGGGTACAAGACAGGAAAGAGTAATGTCTGTGGTTACCATGAGATCTCAGAGGGCACCCAGGTACAGGTCCCGGGGGAGAATGACACTGTGCCAGAGACGGAGGTGTGTTCTCATTATAAATCGCATACCTGCATAATGTATATCACCTGCTGCAATACATATATCACCTCTGATTTCGCCATACATGTACTGTATATTATAAACCGGGTAGTTTGGGTCTTGGATGCTGATTGGCTGAAAGCCGTGGTATATTAGACATTATAAACTGGGTGGTTTGAGCCCTGAATACGGATTGGCTGAAAGCCGTGGTTTATCACGGGTATGACGTAACATAACTTTTTACTGTTCTAATTACATTGGTAACCAGTTTATAATAACAATAAGGCACCCTGGGGGTTTGTAGTATAGTATATGACCAATTTACCACGGCCAATGGCTGTATCCGCGTTGCGTCGAGCAAAGAACAGCCCTTAGTTGTGGTATATTGGCCATATACCACACCTCCTCTGTCCTTATTTCTTAACTATAAACTGTGTGGTTCGAGCCCTGAATGCTGATTGGCTGACGGTCATGGAATATCAGACCGTATACCACGGGTATGACAAAACATTTATTTTTACTGCTCTTTTCACATTGGTAACCAGAATAAAATAGCAATAAGGCACCTCAGGGTCTGTGGTATATGGCCAATATACCTCACGCCCTCATGCCTTATTGCTTAAATATACCACGGTATGCAGGGTTTGTTCTGGATTAAAAAGGGGCTTAGGTGTTGGGTGTAGCAAGGGGGTGTGGCAATGGGCGTGCTCGGCCCGTCGCCGAGGCTGAATTTTAGAAGGCTTTTATTATAAAACATTTTTTATAAAAAAACATTTTTTACACTGTTTGGACTTAGCCGACCCACCCAAGAATTTCAATGCCAGAAAAATCCCTGGTATGATGCAAAATTACTTATTTACTGCACTAATTATGTTGGTAACCAGTTTATAATAGCAATAAGGCACCTTTGGGGTTTGTGGTATATGGCTAATATACCACGGCTAAGGGCTGGATCCAGGCGCTCCGCATTGCGTTGTGCATAAGAACAACCGTTAGCTGTGTTATATTGGCCATATACCACACCTCCTTATTGCTTATTTATATAACGACCTGAGTAGGGCTGTGCTGGTCATGAAATTTTATCAGCCGGCGATTGTCAAGCAAATAACTGCTGGTTTCACAGTAAACTACCCTTTAATTAACATAAACACATTTAGCATCTCCTGGCTTCCACGCATAGCCTACAAGCCACTGATGCAGACCTTTGCAACATCTACATTTTAAAAAGTCTAATAAATCCATGTGATATAGCCTACACCTTCACAATAAATGTATGATTTATTTTAGACAGGTCTAAAGAAGCATGATATGAAGAAAATGTAGTCTATTTCAGAAGAACAGAATAGTATACTCTTGAGTTGTCCTTATGTTAGGTCCTGATCTGGCTGTGCCATATGGCTACACTAGTGCATTTAGCAGGCAAGATTTGCTTAGAATTTTGTGCCATTGTTTTATAGTATTACGATGCTATGGAACATAGCTAAATAAAATTGAAAGGACATTTCTTCCAAATTATTTCCGAGGGAGTGCTCACATGATTTCCGAGGGAGTGCTGACATGATTTCCGAGGGAGTGCTCACCTGATTTCCGAGGGAGTGCTCACGTGATTTCCGAGGGAGTGCTCACATGATTTCCGAGGGAGTGCTCACATGATTTCCGAGGGAGTGCTCACATGATTTTCGAGGGAGTGCTCACATGATTTCCGAGGGAGTGCTCACATGATTTCCGATGGAGTGCTCACATGATTTCCAAGGGAATGCTCACATGATTTCCGAGGGAGTGCTCACATGCGGCTACTCTGTGTTGAGCGGTTAACAAAGAAGCAGATTCTCCTATATGCTTAATTTAGAATGATTTATTCAACTTTAGCTGGGATTAAAACGTTGGGCAATATGTTTTGATGCGACTCTAATAATGATTTGAAAAAAGTCTCATGAAAGGCATGAGCTCTGCTTTGTTTCTTGTTTCTTTTGATAATATTCTCACCGGGCCTCGAATTTCCTGTGGCATCCGCCTTGTGTGGCCTAAATGCCCTCATACAAAAAAATCCATGCCTTTTTTTTGCACATTTTTGCACATTTATAAAAAACTGAAATATCACATTTACATAGGTATTCAGACCCTTTATTCAGTACTTTGTTGAAGAGTCTGTAATCGCTGCCAAAGGGGGCAGCGATTACAGACTCGAGTCTTCGGTATAACGCAACAAGCTTGGTACACCTGTATTTGGGGGAGTTTCTCCCATTCTTCTCTGCAGATCCTCTCAAGCTTTGTCAGGTTGGATGGGGAGCGTCGCTGCACAGGTATTTTCAGGTCTCTCCAGAGATGTTCGATCGGATTCCGGGCTCTGGCTGGGTCAATCAAGGACATTCAGAGACTTGACCCAAAGCCACTCTTACATTGTCTTGGCTGTGTGCTTAGGGTCTTTGTCCTGTTGGAAGGTGAACCTTTTCCCCAGCCTGAGGTCCTGAGCACTGTGGAGCAGGTTTTCATCAAGGCTTTCTCTGTACTGTGCTCTGTTCATCTTTCCCTTGATCTTGACTAGCCTCCCAGTCCCTGCCGCTGAAAAATATCACCACAGCATGATGCTGCCACCACCGTGCTTCACAGTAGGGATGGTATTGGCTAGGTGATGAGCAGTGCCTGGTTTCCTCCAGATGTGACACTGCATTCAGGTCAAAGAGTTCAGTCTTGGTTTCATCAGACCAGATCATCTTGTTTCACATGGTCCAAGAGTCATTCAGGCGCAAACTCCAAGCGGGGCTGTCATGTGCCTTTTACTGAGGAGAGGCTTCTGTCTGGCCACTATCATAAAGGCCTGATTGATGGAATGCTGCAGAGAGGGTTATCCTTCTGGAAGGTTCTCACATCTCCACATAGGAACTCTGGAGCTCTGTCAAAGTGACTATTGGGTTTTAGGTCACCTCCCTGACCAAGGCCCTTCTCCCTCGATTGCTCAGTTTGGCCGGGCGGCCAGGTATAGGAAGAGTCTTGGTGGTTCCAAACTTTTTTCTCTGACATGCACTGTCAACTGTGGGACCTTATATAGACAGGTGTGTGCCTTTCCAAATCATGTCCAATCAATTGAATTTACCATAGGTGAACTCCAGTGAAGTTGTAGAAACATCTCAAGGATGATCAATGGAAACCGGATGCACCTGAGCTCAATTATGTATTTGTGTTTCTGTTCTAAAGGTAACTGTAAAGAGGATATTATATTGTACCTTCCCTAACACAGCCCTCCCTGTCCCCCTGGGCATAAACACACACACACACACTCAACTATTTTCCAGTCCACTGCCGCTGAGTATGTGTTGCCGCCAATGCGTAAGGAGAGGCCTGGTGTCCCAATCCAAGTATGGAGTGGGGTTTCATTGAGTGTGCATGTGTGTGTGTGTGCATGCTGTTAATGGGCCTCTCTGCGTGCCAATGGAGTAGCTTCACCCCTCTTCTCATTAATCATACAGTGTCACTAGGCTGACACTGTTCCCTATGTAGTGCACTGCACTACCTTTGACCAGAGCCCTACATTGCTGTTAAATAGGGTGCCATTTGGAACATAACCAGAGAGTGTGAGAGTGTCTGCTTAGGAGGCCAGTACTGTATACCATTGACACTTCACCCAGAGAGCCATTGATCTGCTGGCCTGGCCTGTCAATAGGGAGCTGGCCACAACATCTACTACAACATCCACTAGACTTCTATGGTCATTCAGCAGACACTTCACCTACACACAGCTAAGAGGGTAATGTTCATTATCCACTCTGAGAACTGCCCCTCCTTTCTCTCATTCACTTACACTCATTAATTTAGCACAGATCTTCCTTGATGTTGAAGCATGGAGGATTGACAGGCATGTAACTCAGCCTCGTGTAATTTTTCCAGGCAACTGTTTCTTATCGAATATTGATCTTTTCTCATGGTTATGTGGCAAGGCGAGGAAGTAATTATTTTCTTGTGTTTGGCAGTAAGTGTGTGTGTGTGTGTGTGTGCGTGCGTGCGTATGTGTTGTGAGTGTGTGTGTGTGTGTGTGTGTGTGTGTGTGTGTGTGTGTGTGTGTGTGTGTGTGTGTGTGTGTGTGTGTGTGTGTGTGTGTGTGTGTGTGCGTGTGTGTGTGTGTGTGTGTGTGTGTGTGTGTGTGTGTGTGTGTGTGTGTGTGTGTGTGTGTGTGTGTGTGTGTGTGTGTGTGTGTGTGTGTGTGTGTGTGCGTGTTTGCATTTGTGGGTTCACGTGAATATGTGCACATTTGTCAGTAATGGTGCCACTACTTTCCCTCTCTCTGCTCTCTGATAAAGAGATTAGACAGAGAGCTGTGTGCTTAGCTCTCTATTCAAGCTCTTATAGTAAATCAAACCATTACAGAGTTCTAGTGGTGCCTTCGGAGAGTAGCCAGCCAGCTCCCAGTGCAGCTCTTAAATCAGGCCTGGCCAGCCAGAGTTATGACGCTCTACAGGTTGACCCAGTGTGAGTGCAGACCAGGGCATTTTGCGGTACTGAGCTGTACGTGGTACCAAGAGAAGTTGGCTCGACCTCAAGAAACACCGCCGCGCGCTCGGCTCGCTACCTCTACTTAAAAAGTTCAAAGCTTTTCGCGCTCTATACTTCCTACCTCCCTCTCTCATTTTCTATCTCTCGCTCTCTCTCTCTCCCTCAATGAGCCAGAGAATATCTAGGGGTTTCAATAGAGGTTACACTGCAAAGAACAGTAACCTAAAATTACTTACATCCTCAGACCAGTCCTGTGCGAATTACCTTTTTATTAAGCTTTTGTACTTTGTAAACGTCCAGACACAGTTGGTGGTGTGTTGTCTGAGAGCTATCCCACAATGGCCTGCTCCTGCTCCAGCTTCTGCTGCTGGACCACACCTGCCTGCCTTTCAACAGCCCATCCTCCCCATTGTCACACTTCCACAGGAAAGGGATCAAATACCCTCACTGCTAGACACACACCGTCCCTGATAAACCCTGTTTGTGTGTGTGTGTGTGTGTGTGTGTGTGTGTGTGTGTGTGTGTGTGTGTGTGTGTGTGTGTGTGTGTGTGTGTGAGTGTGAGTGAGAGAAAGAGAGAAACGGGGACAGATTGAGAGTGTAATGTAGGGAGAGAGTGTAACGAGGTCAGAAGCGCACTGTTTTTTAGGTAGGTCTTTATGTGGAAAATGTGAGTGTTTTGAAGGTGGAGAGTGGTGGAAAGGGGTGGGGCTAAAGGAGTGGTAGTGATAGTGCTGCTAAAGGATATTGTGTCCTGGCAACTGTGCCAGCCTGGGACTGCTCTGACCCAAAATGGAGCTCGCTCTCTGTTTCTGTCTCGCTCACAACTTTCTCTTGTTTTTCTCTTTTCTCTTCTTTTCTCTTTCCACTTCTTTCTAACTATAGTCTCCCTCTCGATTTCTGTATTTCTTTCCTCCCACAGCCTGTCTGCCCTACTATACACTGTCCTATTACTTTAATGTTATTTGTCAGTGGTAAACACTCTGCCGGCCCCTCTATCACTTTTTCTTCTTCTCGCTGTCACGGCTTTCGTCTGTAGAAGGAGGAGCGGACCAAAATGCAGCATGTTTGTTATTCATTTTATTATAATAAAGAAACTATACACAATAAACTAACAAAATAACAAACGTGCGAAAACCTAAACAGCCCTATCTGGTGCACAACACAGAGACAGGAACAATCACCCACAAACACACAGTGAAACCCAGGCTACCTAAATATGGTTCCCAGTCAGAGACAATGACTAACACCTGCCCCTGATTGAGAACCATATCAGGCCAAACACAGAAATAGACAAACAAGACATCCAACATAGAATGCCCACTCAGATCACACCCTGACCAACCAAAACATAGAAACATACAAAGTAAACTATGGCCAGGGCGTGACACTCGCGTTCTCCCTTTCTCATTCTCTTCCTCTCTTCTAACCCAATCTTGAAGCACCCAGGACTTCCTATCTTCTGTAGACTCTGTGGTCTTCTGCATTGTGATCTGTAGTTAGTTATTGTAGGGGCAAGTTCTTTACTGTTCATCTGAGGTGGGGTCTGTACGGGAGTTATTGTACGGGTAGACTATTTACCTCTTTACTGTTTTCCAGGGAGACAGAGAGACAGATAATCAACTAATCTGTGGTCTCGGGCCAGGCTGTGGAGTAAATACACTGTGAGACAATACTGGTCTTTCCACACAAGTCCACTGCTTTCCTATTGTTAGAGGAAATACATTTCTGCAAATGAATGTTCAGCCTGAGCTTTGACACTGCGTTTAAAACCTATGAGTTGGATCAGATTTTCTAAACGGATCTTAATTTCTCTCAGATTAACATTCATAGGCCAGAGCCCTTGATCAGGATAATTGCTCTCATCAGTGTCCGTTATGACCAAATTAACCTAATAGCTTTTTACTGTTTAAGTTTCATGCAATCTTTAGAATGCAAACTGTTTTCAAACAGTAAAGAATGAGTAAAAACTGATTTTCAAAGGAGAGCAACTTCTTCATTCCTCCATTATTGATGTTAGTTGTTTTTACCATTCCTGTAATAATCATCAGATCTATGACCTCTGTGTTCCAGCCCAACATTGGTCGACTGGGGATCCCCCATGGACCCTCAGGTGAGAAGGTGGCTGTGGTTGCTGTGGACGACTGTGACATTGCCATGGCAGTTCGTTTTGGCAACCAGATCGGCAATTACTCCTGTGCTGCCCAGGGAACCCAAACAGGACAGAAAAAGTGAGTGTCTCTCTCTGTTTCTCTCTCTCTGTTTTTCGTTCACTCGCTCCCTCCTCTCTCTCTCTCTCTCTTTCTCTTTCTCTCTCTTTCTTCTCTCTCCCTCTCTTCTCTCTCTCTCTGTCCCTCCCCCTCTGTCTTCAGGTTCATTCCACTACCTTCAGTGAGGCTAATATGTGTTAGGCTAATAGGAGTCAGTGTTGTAAGTGCAGGTCTGATGTTTAGTCACCTTCATTACACCACATTACCTTGCCTTTCTCTCTCTCTTAATCGCTCAGGATTGACATACTCTCAATTGTCAGACGAATATCTCAGACATGGCCTCTTACACAGCCTAACATGGCTTAACCTTTACTTAATCTTTCAGATGTTTACTACTGCAACTAATTGTTTCTGTATCTGAACCCAAGATCCTTTTCAAATTAGGGATGTTAGGCAAGGCAGCGAGCTAGAACACATTTAGGAAAAGAAGAAAAACACATCAAAGGAACGGGGTAATGAGGCTGCATTCTTTTAGAACCGGTCGCTCCACTATGGTAGGCTCAGAGCTGTTCTACACTAAATTACGTGGCTCCGTTTGACTCTGAGGCCGACACCCATGCTTTTAGGTTAAGTCTTTGACGAAAAGGAGTGAAAGTTACGACGCACCCACACACTATCTATCTGTTTACCTATTTGTCGTTTCAGACCTCACCCTCTCCTGAAGTGAGAGGCAACAATCGCCACAAAGGACCGGCCCAAAATAGCATACATTGTGTGACATTCCTTCGACGCGTACTTTGTGGCATTTTTTAGACCGTATGACATTGGCCTTTTTCCGTTTTCAAATTGACCATATGTTTTACGTTATGCATTGGCGTCGCGTCGCAATAGTTCCCGTTAAAACCCTGGGCGTTGGATGTTTTGTGAGTTTAGAGGCTTGTGTGTAAGCTAAGTGGCTGCTTTAGCCAGCGTCCTTGCTGCCTGCTAAGTCTTCTGGGCCGTTGGTGGTGTTACAGAAGGAGGAATGAATCAAGCCAGCTAGCTGGGTTACAGTGGCTTTGTCCTTTCAGTCAACAAGGCCTGTGACAAATAACCTTTTGCAGGGTAACCATACTACTCACACCATCAGTACCCTCTAATCCCCTTTAGAAAACTTAAGAAACTTTGAGGAAGACTTTGGTGTCTGTCACCAGGCACTCTGTTGTGGAACGTTGGTCCTGTCATTGCATTCATTTGAAAGAAAGAGAGTTCAATATAGTGTGTGACTTTCGTTTTCACCTAAGTCAATTACCCATCAGTTGGCACTTTGTTGCTGCATCTTTAGCTCCTAATCCATTGGGGGCTGGGGCGCCATTTTGGATCCAGAACCATTAGAGGAACTCTAAGTGCCATTTTGTCTCCATTCTGACCCCGTTTCCTGTACTCTCCCCTGCAGATCATTGGACCTGACAGGACCGCTGCTGCTGGGTGGTGTTCCCAACCTGCCCGAGGACTTCCCTGTGAGGAACAGAGACTTTGTGGGCTGCATGAGGAACCTGAGCATCGACAGCAAACCCACCGACATGGCCAGCTTCATCGCTAACAACGGAACCACTGCAGGTAACAACCTTTGTCATCAGGTAACATATTTTTGTCATCTTTACTCAGGTTAGCTGTGTTGTTTGTTTACTGCTACTGATTGACATCTATCATGGCCCATGTAGGTTGTCCTGCCAAGATCAATTTCTGTACTAAGGATTTGTGTCAGAACGGAGGAGTGTGTGTCAACAAGTGGAACACCTACAGCTGTGACTGTCCTCTGGGCTACGGGGGCAAGAACTGCGAACAAGGTGAGGGTTTGTGTGTGTGTGTGTGTGTGTGTGTAGCCGATGTGAAATGGCTAGCTAGTTAGCGGTGCACGCTAGTAGTTCAATCGGTGACGTCAGTTGCTCTGAGACCTAGAAGTAGTTGTTTCTCTTGCTGTGCCACGGTTTTTGTGGAGTGATCGGTAACATCGCTTTGTGGAGTGGCTGTTGTCAATGTGTTCAGACGGTCCCTGGTTTAAGCCCAGGTTGGGGCAAGGAGAGGGACAGAAGTAATACTGTTACGTGTGTGTGTTTCAAGATGGCATAAGGACTGCAGCCGTGCATGTTACAATGAGGGTCCCTCATATTGAATATCTGGGTCGGCATCTGTATGCGTCAGTGTGAGCAGGACTTGTTTGTGTTACAGTTGATTGCATAAGGAAGTGAGGAAGGACACTGGAGTTAATGTGGCTTAGCTTCCTGTGAAGGAAGTGTCTTTTCAGATAGCGATCAAGAAGGGTGTGTGTGAGTGCGTGTGTGTGTGTGTGTGTGAAGGAAGTGTATCTGCGGATAGAGATCCAGCAGGAACCTGAGGTGACTGGTCATTACTGACTCATACACGTGCTATGCAGTAGCTAGATGTTAGTATAATAGTGAAACTTAGAACATGGCACAAAGAGCTGTTGTCTATTTCACTAATAAGACAAAGACCAACTCTGACTCACATATCAGTGCCAGGATCAAGGGACGGACACACACACACGCGGACCGTGTGGTTGCCCCACTGTTGTTAAGCCAGAGTGTTTACATGGAACAGACCACAGCGCTCCTGTAGTGTGTATTTACAGTACCAATCATAGCAGTCTTATATACTCCCGTGCTGATGGACAGGTGTGGGAGTGTGATAGACAGATATATGATGTGTGGTTACACTGTTACAGCTTGCCCTGTTTTGATCCTGACTGTTCTGTTGCTCATATCCCCCACTAGGGATGGATGATGTGTGGGGTGTGGTGGGGTGGGGTGTGGTGTGTGTGTGTCTAACAGGCCTAATGATAGCGCTTGTATGCTTGTATGACAGTGATTTACTGGTTTTGTGGTCCAGAGTGGGGTACTGAAATGGTGTGTGTGTGTGTGTTCCTCTGAAAGGGTTAAACTAACTGACTCACACTGTGCCTGTCCTGTCTCGCACACAGAGACATCTGAAGTCATCAAGGGAAGCTGTAGTGTGTGTGTGTGTGTGGGTGTGTGTGTGTGTGCGTGTGTCAGCATTATGTCAAAAAAAATTTCTTTATTTGGGAAACTATCCCAAGGCCAGCGCAATAGAACCAGAACACTTGCCAAAAATATTGTTATTTTGAATGCTCCTACACGAATATGAGTAATATTCCTACTGAGTTATAAAACAGTAGAGGGTGGCTTTGATTTACCCTCTAGGGCCTGCTTCCAAACAATTATAAAACACACACACATTGATATTTGATCAAATATCTCCACCTAGTCTGGGTTGGATGAGGTAGCTGTGTAGTGATGCCAGGCAGCAGATCGAGTATCTGTAGTTGGACTTAGGAACAGAAGTAACACGGAGGGTTTGGCTGCTTCACTACTTGTTGACAAACTGTGTAGGAAGTAGAAACCATAGACATTATATCATGGGTACGGACAGCACGGGAATCATAGATATCATATCACTTTTAGAGGAGCAATGGACACCATAGGCATATCAGTGGTACTGTAGAGGCGCAGGAAGAGAAATATGACGAGACAGTCGATAATTCAGGATTTCCCAGACGCATTCTGTGGGTTTGGACATAAACTCAGCCCCCCAAAAAACGTCCCTTTTTCAGGACCCTGTCTTTCAGAGGTAATTCGTAAAAATCCAAATAACTTCACAGATCTTCATTGTAAAGGGTTTAAACACTGTTTCCCATGCTTGTTCAATGAACCATAAACAATTCATGAACATGCACCTGTGGAACGGTCGTTAAGACACTAACAGCTTACAGACGGTACGCAATTAAGGTCACAGTTATGAAACCGTAGGACACTAAAGAGACCTTTCTACGGACTCTGAAAAACACCAAAATAAAGATGCCCAGGTTCCCTGCTCATCTGCGTGAACGTGCCTTAGGCATGCTGCAAGGAGGCATGAGGATTGCAGATGTGGCCAGGGCAATAAATTGCAATGTCCGTATTGAGAGATGCCTAAGACAGCGCTACAGGGAGATACAACGGACAGCTGATCATCCTCACAGTGGCAGACCACGTGTAACAGCACCTGCACAGGATCGGTACATTCCAACATCACACCTGCGGGACAGGTACAGGATGGCAACAACACTACAATCCCTCCATCAGTGCTCAGACTGTCAGCAATATGCTGAGAGAAGCTGGACTGAGGGTGTAACGGTTCTCGTCTGTCGAAGGAGAAGCGGACCAAAATGCAGCGTGGTGGTTATTCATGTTCTGGTACTGGGTAGACCGGGCCGTGCAGGCGCACTGGAGCTCTTGAGCACCGAGCCTGCCCAACCTTACCCGGTTGAATACTCCTGGTCGCTCTACCAGTGCGGCGAGGTGGAATAGCCCGCACTGGGCTATGCAGGCGAACCGGGGACACCGTGCGCAAGGCTGGTGTCATGTAAGCCAGCCCAAGGAGACGCACTGGGGACCAGATGCGTAGAGCTGGCTTCATGGCATTTGGCTCGACGCTCAATCTAGCCCGGCCGATACGCGGAGCTGGAATATACCGCGCGGGCTATGCCCCCGCACTGGAGACACCGTGCGCACCACAGCATAACACGGTGCCTGCCCGGTCTCTCTAGCCCCCCGGTAACCACAGCAAGTTGGCATAGGTCTCCTACCTAGCGTCGCCATACTCCCTGTGAGTCCTCCCCCAAGAAATTTTTGGGGCTGACTCTCAGGCTTCCATCCGCGTCGCCGTGCTGCCTTCTCATACCAGCGCCTCTCAGCTTTCTCCGCCTCCAGTTCTTCTTTGGGGCGGCGATATTCTCCAGGCTGATCCCAAGGTCCTTCTCCGTACAATTCGTCCTCCCATGTCCATTCCTCTCTTTGTTGCTCCTGCTCCTGCTGTTGCCTGTTACCACGCCGCTTGGTCCCGTTGTGGTGGGTGATTCTGTAACGGTTCTCGTCTGTCGAAGGAGAAGCGGACCAAAATGCAGCGTGGTGGTTATTCATGTTCTTTAATGAAATGAACTAGACATGAAATAACGAACAAAACAAAGAACGAATGTGAAAACCTATACAGCCTATCTGGTGAACACAAACACAGAGACAGGAACAATCACCCACGAAATACTCAAAGAATATGGCTGCCTAAATATGGTTCCCAATCAGAGACTACGATAAACACCTGCCTCTGATTGAGAACCACTCCAGACAGCCATAGACTATGCTAGATACCCCCACTAAGCCACACACCCAACACCTAACAACAACCCAAGACAAAACACACCACAATAAACCCATGTCACACCCCGGCCTGACAAAATAAATAAAGACAAACACAATATACTACGACCAGGGCATGACAGAGGGCTTGTAGGCCTGTTGTAGTAAGGCAGGTCCTCACCAGACATCACTGGCAAAAACACCACCTATGGGCACAAACCCACCGTTGCTGGACCAGACAGGACTGGCAAAAAGTGCTCTTCACTGACGAGTCGCAGTTTTGTCTCACCAGGGGTGATGATCGTTACACCGAGGCCTGTACTCTGGACCAGGATCGGTTTGGAGGTGGAGGGTCCATTAAGGTCTGGGGCGGTGTGTCACAGCATCATCGGACTGAGCTTGTTGTCATTGCAGGAAATGTCAATGCTGTGCGTTACAGGGAAGACATCCTCCTCCCTCATGTGGTACCCTTCTTGCTGGCTCATCCTGACATGATCCTCCAGCATGACAATGCCACCAGCCATATTGCTCGTTCTCTGCGTGATTTCCTGCAAGACAGGAATGTTAGTGTTCTGCCATGGCCAGTGAAGAGCCCGGATCTCAATCCCATTGAGCACGTCTGGGACCTGTTGGATCGGAGGGTGAGGGCTAGGGCCATTCCCCCCAGAAATGTCCGGGAACTTGCAGGTGCCTTGGTGGAAGAGTGGGGTAACATCTCACAGCAAGAACTGGCATGCAGTCCATGAGGAGGAGATGCACTGCAGTACTTAATGCAGCTGGTGGCCACACCAGATACTGACTGTTACTTTTGATTTTGACCCCCCCCCCTTTGTTCAGGGACATTATTCCATTTCTGTTAGTCACATGTCTGGAACTTGTTTAGTTTATGTCTCAGTTGTTGAATATTGTTATGTTCAAGCAAATATTTACATATGTTAAGTTTGCTGAAAATAAACACAGTTGACAGTGAGAGGACGTTTCTTTTTTTTCTGAGTTTATGATGTGGTTTAGTTGAACATCAATCTGTGAGTGTGTTTAGGTTAGTGTGAAGGTTTCGTGTGAGCTGGTGGTTTTCCTCTGCTCTCCACTCTCTTCTGAACTGTATCTCGAAGGATTCCAACTCCAGACTAACTCTGATGTTGTTCTTTATGCCTCATGTACATCTTTTGTGTCTTTCCAGGCACTGCAAATGAGCAATGTATCGTGTGAAAAGAAAGTTGGAGAGACACAGATGGTTCAGGAGTTAGTCCCCATGCATCTTCTGAGAGTGTGTGTGTGTGTGTGTGTGTGTGTGTGTGTGTGTGTGTGTGTGTGTGTGTGTGTGTGTGTGTGTGTGTGTGTGTGTGTGTGTGTGTGTGTGTGTGTGCGTGCGTGCGTGCGTGTGTGTGTACTCTGTGCCTCAGTAGAAATATGTGCCCTGCGGAGAAGAGGGAGATCGAGAGAGCTTAGCGCTTCAGTTGTCTCATAGGGAACAGCCTAGTGCTATGCTGACAGACATACAACTGTTATACTGACTGACTGACTGACTACAGCATGTCTGTTTGGCTGCAGGGCTAGTGGGTGCTCTGGAGTGTGATGTGTTATACTGAATGACTGACTGACTGACTACTGCATGTCTGATGGGTTATACTGTGGGTATGTTTGTCAAAGAAGGATTAGTGTCCTGTATGGTACAAGGTTTTTGACAGTAATGATGTCTTATAGCTGAATTAGACATGGTGAGGTGGATTAGCTACTGTAATTATTCTCCCTGGAAGAATACAAAAATACAAGATGCAATCTGTAAGTCTGACATACTAAGCATTAATGATGGGGGGGGTGAATACAGTTACATATTGTTTTTGGACGATATTGTATCGATACTTTGACTCCAGGTAAAAATACAAATGTTTTTGTTTTGTTTGCTGGCTAGCCCTAGTGGCCAGTCGCCAAAACACGGGTATTTTTCATCCTATAGCTTATTCTCCATCTTCTTTTTAAACAGTGAGCTAAGATGCTTTCAGCACTTTTAGTTCCATGACTAATCAGAACTCCTTTTCTCATGCTCTGTTGTGTCTCTCTGTAGACAGACATACAGTGAATAATATATTTAGAACATCAAATCGCAATAAAATCGCAGTATCGAATTGCAATACATATAGATTTTGAGAATCACAATACATATTGTATCGGCATCTAAGTATCATGGTACTATCTTATCGTGAGGTCCCTGGCAATTCCCAGCCCTACTTAGCATGTGATGTGTATAACACGTGATTGGCCTTCATAGCAGTGATTATTTAATATATTATGCGATTCTGATTTTGTATTATTCTCCTCCTCTAGTGATGCCGTCCCCGCAGCACTTTGACGGCCAGGCCCTGGTGTCGTGGAGGGACCTCGACATCACCATCGCTGTGCCCTGGTACGTGGGCCTGATGTTCCGGACGAGGCAAGGCACTGGCACACTGATGCGGGCTAACGCTGGAGACTCTACTATCAATTTACTGGTAAGTTATTGTACATGCACAATAACAACAACAGCGCAAGAAGGTAAGTTGTGTTATATGGTTGATTGAAGTTCAGTAGACTACCTGTGTGTAGTAATTGTCTTTCTCTCTCTCTCATCTCTCCCCACCCTCCCCTCAGATAAGTGATCAGTACGTGAGGTTTGAGGTGTTTCTGGGATCTGAGCGGGTAGCGGTGCTGGGCTTCCCTCAAGTCCGGGTGAACGATGGGGAGTGGCACCATGTCCTTGTGGAGCTGAAGAGCGTCAAAGACGGCAAGGACATCAAATACATGGCCCTGGTGTCACTGGACTACGGGCTGTACGAGGTACTGAGACATACACATGCAGACACAGATACAAACACACACGCAGCAAATCTTACACTGTGTGTGTCTGCGTGTCTCCAGAGATCTGTGGAGATAGGTAACGAGCTGCCAGGTCTGAGGCTGAGGGCTCTGTATCTGGGAGGATTACCAGGAGAGGGGAACCATGTCCACGATGGCTTCACCGGATGCATACAGGTACGTTTTAACAGTAAACCACGTCTGGATGACATTATTCTCCACAACATCAAGTTCTGTAGCCCACTGTATGTATAGACCTACCTGTCTTAGCTAATACCTAGGGGCTGTGGGCAGAGCGTGCGATGAGAGTGTGTACCTGCGATTCTCTGGGACCTAATGGAGAGGGCATGTTTTCTTTCCCACAGGGTGCGCGCATGGGTGAGACATCCACCAACGTGGTCAATGTGAACATGCTGCAGGGCTTTAAGATTCGCGTAGAGGACGGCTGTGACCTGGCTGACCCCTGTGACTCTAACATCTGCCCTGAGAACAGCCACTGCAGCGACGACTGGAGCACACACACCTGCGTCTGTGACCCAGGTAACACACACTCATGCGCACGTAAGGGGGCACACAAACACACACACACCTGCGTCTGCGACCCAGGTTACACACATGCTGTCAGCACACACGGTGTACACACACACCTGTGTCTGCATCTCGTCACACCATTCACTTGTTCTGAAAAATGTTCACCATAGGAATGCTGTTTTGTAGTCTCCAGCTTTGACTGAGTTTTCATTCCATTATATAACTGTGTATAGTTCTGCCATGTTGTTGAAGACCTGCTGACTAGATGTCTCTCTCTTCACCTGTGTCCTTTCCCAGGGTACTTTGGGAGGGAGTGCGTTGACGCGTGTCACCTCAACCCCTGCGAGCACGTGTCCACCTGCGTCCGCAAGCCTAGCTCTTCCCATGGCTACACCTGCGAGTGTGGACAGAACTACTACGGACAGTACTGCGAAAACAAGTAAGACCTGGTCGCTTTGTGCAAGTGCCTGTGTAAGTGTGTGCACGTGTGGGTATGTGTGTGCCCTGGTTTGGTCTCCACAGTGCAGGGGAAACACACATTCACATGCCTCCAAAATCAACACAACATCTGATTGTTTTCATGTTAGCCTAATCAACCTCTGCTCCCTTACCTTCCTCTCTGTCTTTCACAAATATGCGCCTCACCGTTCATCTGACTGGCAACAGGCTCTACTTTTACTGGCCTTAACTCAAAACAGTCCTTCTCCGGCACCTGACGTAAGCCTGCTGGTAATGAACCCTAGCTGTGGCTTTTCCCAGACCTGTGATCTGAGCTCTCTGGAGGATTTTTATTCTTCCAAAACTGGTCCCAGATCTGCCTTTGATCAGAGCAGGAATCTGGCGTGAGTGTCAGAGGCAGGAGCCAGGGGGTTAGATGAAACCACTGTGTGTTGTTCTAGACATTAACTGGGTCTTGTAACAAGTGTGTATGTGTGTGGTTGTGTATGGTTTAAATGCAAACGGGGTCTGTAGTGGGCGTTTGTGTGAGTGTATGTGTGTTTTTGGCCGTATATATATAACGGTAAGCCAAGCTTTAGGCCAACTTTGGCTATATTAGGTTCTGGCCATAACTGGCTCCTGTAGGACTGTAGTTATGTAACAGTAGCGAGCAACGTACTCCTGACTATTCCTCTGGGTGGTACATTGCATGTCAATTCTTTACCCACTGACCTTTGACCCATATGTCACACATCATTTCCTGTCTGAGGCAGGCTGTGGGACCACCTCATGCTTCAGTGCTCCTCCATAGGTGTTTGGTCTCCACCTGCACTGATACTCTGCTACTGACTACCCTGCCCCTATCATAACCCACTATCTTACCCCTCCATCAGCTCAGAGACATGAAAGTGTTGGAGAAAGAGTGTTTGACTCACTCACTGTGTTGTGTCTCTCTTCCAAGGGATAGAACATTTATGCTAGATTCATGATGCAGTTGAATGCATTTTTGTTGTTAAGTGATACCGTTATATAGCAGGTATGTGATGAAAGGATAAATGCAGTCTCCTTTTTTCTCGTACTTTTTTTCCTGCCATTTTATTTCCATTCATTATGTGCTGAACGCAACTAAATGAGTTGTTATTGTGTGATGTGTCAGGGTTGAGAAGCCGTGTCCTCGGGGCTGGTGGGGGAACCCCATGTGTGGCCCTTGCAGCTGTGACATCAGCAAAGGATTCAACCCTGACTGTAACAAGACCAGTGGAGAGTGTCGGTGCAAGGTAAGAAGATAATCACAGGTACTCTTCTCACAGGCTATGCCTTTTGAATCAAACTATCTTTCCTCTTGAAGCCCCCCAATTGTAAACTATGACAAACCTAGTAGGAATTGGCCACAACTCACCAATAGGTCCCAAATCAACCAACCATTCTTAAACAATGGACTGGTAGATAATACTGCATGTTGTAGGCTTAGTAAACTAACCCTATCTTCTCTCTCCCCAGGATAACTACTACCGGCCCAAGGATGAGGACACCTGTTACCCCTGTGAGTGCTTCCCTCTAGGGGCCCACTCTCGTACTTGTGACACACACACCGGACAGTGCCCCTGTAAGGCCGGGGTCATTGGGCAACAGTGTAACCGCTGTGACAACCCCTTCGCCGAGGTCACCGCCACCGGTTGCGAAGGTACGTGGAAGGAAATGATGCACATGCAAATGTTTGTTACTCTTAAATGTGACCTTGAGAGCCTGTGAGGGCATTCTGTCTTTTTGAATACTTTGAAAATTGCATCCTTTCTTCTGGCCGTCCCTTCCGTGATGTAATCATTGATCTCACTCAATTTGGATTCATGAAAGCAAGGATTCCCTCTTATCCAGACATGTCAGATCAGTTATAACGCCAAGGACTGGAGGAAGGAAGGATTCATCTTCAGAGTATTTGAACAGAACCTCTGCCTCCCTATAGTCTGGTTACAAGGCCTTCCCTCATTTAGATCCCACTCTAGCTTCAGTAAAGAACCACAGTCCCCATACCGTATCTGTCACCCAAGTGCTTCAACCCAACCTTGTGGCTTACTCTATAAAAGGTCTTCAAAGAGTTACAATCATGGTCACTTTTTAGGATATAAGCACTTGGGTGTGTATACAGTACAGCACATGATCAGACTGCATTACTTAGAAACCCATAACAACACGCATACGCAAGTCTTAACCAGGTTTTGTTTAGGATTAGGCTACGAAATTAGAAATTAGGTGAATAATTTATTAACATTGTGTAACATTGATATAATTGCTGGCCTGTTTGGCTGTTTTGAAAGACTCGTAAGAGTCGTTAGCAGTCGTGTTTCTTGGGCGTGTTAGATATGTGAAATACAGCCCAAGGCAGCCCTTGACGCTCAAGGCAGAAGTTGTTCCTAACCTTCTAGGATCAGATTACACAAGCCTCACTACAAACCAGAACCATTAGGGGATCTCAACACATCTGACCCTGTGTCAGTGGTTAGGGATTATAGGGACCACTTCTAACCATGTGCCATCTGTCCCCTCTCATCTCTCAGTGGTGTACGAGGGCTGTCCCAAGGCCTTCGATCAAGGGATCTGGTGGCCTAAGACCAAGTTTGGTCGTCCTGCAGCCATGAACTGTCCCAAAGGATCTATCGGTGAGTTCCTCTGCACTCAACACAGCTCTTAGCATAGCAGGTACAGTCACAATAATAGAAAGCCCAATTCATACGGATATCAAATGCTTCAAAGGATTTTATTCATAATAAAGATTGTATGGGTGGAGAATGGAGGTTATGTACTGTGGAGTCCCTTAGTTCAAGGCCTTCTGCTGTCCCTAACACCTCTCTATTGTCGAGGGAACTCATTAACGCAGCACACTAACGAGGCCATCTCATTGGTCTATCAGGGCCTTTGGAGATTTGTCTTTGGCCAATGGTGTTAAAGAAACTCTGTCTCTGGAGGGCAGCAGCCGGAGACAGAGACAAACACAAGGTATTGTGTAGAAGACTTGGCAACGTCTGCTTGGAGACACATTCATAATACTGCAGAACCGTGTGTGTGTGTGTGTGTGTGTGTGTTCCGCGCGTGCGCACGCTTGGGTTAGGTCTCCTGCTCCACATAGAGCCTTAGCAGTAGAGACAATATGGGCAGGGCCAAGACGTAACATCACTGACCTGCTCCCATTAAACCACAGTAACCTCCCTAGTTACCCCCTTAGTTACTCTTGTCACCACGGAAACCCGTTGTTGCCCCCAGGACTCTCTTGGGCTGTTTTAATTGGGTGACTCGCCTTGGCTCACATCAACCAACTGTCAGTTCTAACCGTAAAGTCTTTTCTCTGTTTAATGATTGTTTGGAATTAATGGTAATGACGTTGGCATTTAGATTGTGCTTTTAACTAATTTATTATATGAAGTAACTCCCCATTTTCACCCATGTGTAGAGAGCCACCTGGTGCTAGGAAGAGACCGGTTGAGCTCTTTCACACGCCAATATTCCTTTTTGTTTTTTTCTATTCTTACTGTGACTATAGCTATCAATGAACTTGTTTCTTTTCGAACTGTAGGAACTGCTATCCGCCACTGCAATGATGAAAAGGGCTGGCTGCCTCCTGAACTCTTCAACTGTACCACAGTCTCCTTCTCCCAGCTCATGAAGATGGTGGGTGTGCTCCTCTTATCCAGTCCAAGTTCACTCATACAGAGACCTATTTTAACTACAGATCTGCATATGCAGAGCTCTTTCTTAACTTGCAAATCTCCCACTGAAAGATTATACACAATTTGGAGTCACTTATGCGAATCTGGAGTTCAGTGGTGAAAGTAAGCCGGTACGCATCACAGCCATATTGGTCAAAAGTCAGGCTATCACAAGTAACACCCTTATTTAACATTACTGAATGTCAGCCACATGGAAAATGTGCAAATTGCTCCAAATTGCATTGTGGTTCATCGAGAGCACTTGCATTTTTGCCAAAGCGGAGATGAATGGTCAAGACGTGCGAGGACAAGGCACAAATTAGTGACTGAGACCGAGCAGTGCAGATGAGTGGCTGAGATCAAAGCATGCGTTAATAACAGTGGACATCCATTCGGGCTACAAGTGTAGGCCTAATGACAATTGCAGAATGTCAGTACATTACAAGTGGGTGTTTTATAACAGATGTCTCTTTCCATTCATCAAATTGTGGGTCCACAGTGCACTGTTTGGATGCTGGAATTATTTTGTGAGTGGATGAACGTGCGTGGGTAGCCTACAGGTGTGTATTCTTTACGTGATCGTTTGACAATCAGATGAAAACATCATGACTGGTTGTGTTTAGGCCACATTAAAAGGCATAGACGGCGTGTCCATAAGGCTAGGGGAAGCTAAGCTTTCCCTAAAGTAAATTGAATTAAATTGCCAATTAAAAATCCTATTTAGCTTACTTCTGTCTATACATAAATAAATAAAATCTTTCAAAATGTGCTACTACACCAGAAAGCATGATTTGGCCACAGAGGATGATTAGCTTCTTTTTTGTTGTTGTTGCAGTGGATTGTTTTAAATCACATGGCCCACACTGGCAAGGGCCCGCAATTGGGCAGCGCACTCGGCGAATACCAAAAAGATAGAATGTTGAGTTGTGACTGTCAGTGAAAAGCAGAGAGACGCAGCCAGGCATATCGTAATATTAAAAAATACAATCGTGGAAAGCCTGTTTGGAAAGCAAATGGCTATTGCTGTACAGAGATGACAATGAAAAGACTCCAATCTGTCTTTTAGTTATCAAAATTCTCAACTTAATTGAGCGAACAGTAGCCTTATCTTATTGGCACTAGCGGAGAACATCGGCCACGTCTCCGGTGAGTGTGCATATTCACTGTATTTATCATTGCGTCAATGCCACTTTTGTTGGTTTTTGGACAATCCTTTCCTCCTCCAGGTTAGATGGACGTCATGTTGTATTTGTGTCACCCCCTTTTCATAGGCCGATTGTATGGATCCGACAACGTTGTTTTTATCGAGCTGTTTGTCAATGGCAGCAAAGTAGGCTACCCTGTCATTTTTGTCGTATTAAAAGTTTCTGTTAACATCTCCAGTCTTATGAAGTGTAGTACAATTGCATGATATGTGTTTATAAAAGGCCAACAAGAAATACATGTGATAGGCCTATAGCTTGTAGCCGAGGCCTACTCTACGCCGCTAACGTGCTGCGCTGAACAGTCTTTTTTTTTGCAACCAGTGATTGAGTTATATTATAAGCCTAAATTATGACTATCCAATCTAATCATCACATTAGGAAAAGTAGGTCGTCTTACATAAGTCTGCAAATGCGAGGATGCATGGAATATGTTATGACAAAAGTGCATGTTTATGGTGGAAATGTGCTTCCTCAAACTTGAAGCCCACGCGCTGCCTGTTAAAATGTATTGCATGTTAAAAGTGACATGACAAATCTTGACTTGGCCTAGGCTACTAGGCCCACAGAGATCATGTATGAAACGAATAGGTGCGTGTGCTTGGGTGTCGCGTATCGGTAAGAAATTCAATCTACTTTCACCCCTGGTTAGGATTCATCTATTAGTACCAACCACAGACAGTCCATATAGTTGTAACTGTCTCCAGTATCTGTCTGTATTCTTGACCTCCTTCTCTTCCCCTTCGCCCCTCCAGAATGAGGAGATGCATCGTAATGAGTCCCGGATGGATGGCGAGCGCTCCAAAGCGATCGTCCGCCTGCTCCACAACGCCACCAACCACACGGACAGTTACTACGGCAACGATGTGAAGACAGCGTTTCAGCTGCTGACCAGGGTCCTCCAGTACGAGAGTCAGCAGACAGGCTTCGATCTCACCGCCACGAGGGACGCAGAGTTCAACGAGGTCAGAGTTTGTTGTTTTTGGTATCTTTGAAAACAACATTGCAGGTATGCTGATTGCAAACAGTCTAATTGCAATGTATTTTTATTTTTTATAAAGATTAGTTTTTGTATGCACAGTATTTCTCTCAGGGACCATGCGCTAGTTGTCTGTTGTGTCAGACAGCAGGGCATTAGGTGCATTACCAGGGCATTATTCAGGAGTAGCCTACTGGGTGGGCTCAGTTACACTGGGAAGACTGGAGGAATACTGCCCTCCACTGGCTCTCTTCCAGTTCCACTGACAGGGGAAGCTGATCTGGCCAATGTGAACACAGGTTGGATTTTATTTAGATGACTCATGTCCTGGAGGCAGCTCTGCAGAGTGGTTACCAGCTGGCACAGCCACAAAGTCCTATCATTTGATTTTAAACATAACATTAACCACACTGCTGACCCTAATGCCTAACCCTAACCTTAAATTAAGCCGTTTTTTTTTAACGATATAGACAATTTTGACTTTGCAGCTGGCCCATCTAGCGGAAACGGCACAGTTCTCGTTGCAGGGAAAGATTCATGACAATAAACGTCAACCTGCAATACGAACACTAATCTACAAAAATCTGAGCTATTTTATATCTCCACATTTTATTATGGCATTTCTCTTTAGGTTGTGAATGTTTTAGGTCACCTATCTAATATAGGCCTATGTGAGCAGGTAACGTCTGCTACTCCAGGACTTAAAATTAATTAGGCAGGAGCGACAGAGTTTGAGCTGTGCCCATATTCAAAGCGACTTACAGTCAGACCGTCCTGCTATTGTTAAACCCTTCAGAACCTGGTGAGAGCGGGCAGTGCCATCCTAGACCCTGGCACCAGAGACCACTGGGAGCAGATCCAGCGCTCTGAGGGGGGAACCGCCCACCTGCTGCGCCACTTTGAGGATTACACCAACACCCTGGCACGGAACATGAGGAAGACCTACCTCATACCATTCACCATCGTCACTGACAATATGAGTGAGTGAAGACACATTTACAGACCAATGAAGAGAGGATTTCAGAGTCTAGGAGCAGATTCCTAACTCCCTAACACAGAATTTGAACAAATCGCCCATTGATAATTCGGCTCTGGGTAAACTGCAGTCAAGTTTTACTTCCATTCAGTGCAATTATAAAATGTCACCTTTATTTGATAATGAGCTGGTCTTGATGTGTAGTTCTTTCTCTCTCCTTAGTCATTGTCGTTGATTACCTGGACACGTCTGTTCCTGGGCAGGCCTCATTCCCTCGCTTCCATGAGATCCAGGAGTACTACCCCAAAGACCTCACGTCCTCTGTCCATTTCCCACAGTTCAACACTAGGCCCCATGAGGTCCCCAACAAAGGTACAGTCGTCTGCTCACACTACCGCTGGATATGGAGTACTGCACAAAGATATCATGCGTGCTGTGTCCATGTATGATATCATGTTGTGGGTGTATGATTTATCATCCTGTGCCTGTGTCATGTATGATATCATGTGTGTGTGTGTGTATGTATGTATGATATCATGTGTGTGTGTATGTATGATATCATGTGTGTGTGTATGTTTTATGTGTGTATATATCATGTTTTATGTGTGTGTATGTATGATATCATGTGTGTGTGTATGTATGATATCATGTGTGTGTGTATGTATGATATCATGTGTGTGTGTGTATGTATGATATCATGTGTGTGTGTATATATATGTTTTTATGTGTGTGTATGTATGATATCATGTGTGTGTGTATGTATGATGTTATGTGTGTGTGTATGTATGATATCATGTGTGTGTGTATGTATGATATCATGTGTGTGTGTATGTATGATATCGTGTGTGTGTATGTATGATATCATGTGTGTGTGTATGTATGATATCATGTGTGTGTGTATGTATGATACCATGTGTGTGTGTATGTATGATATGTGTGTGTGTATGTATGATATCATGTGTGTGTGTGTGTGTGTGTGTGTGTGTGTGTGTGTGTGTGTGTGTGTGTGTGTGTGTGTGTGTGTGTGTGTGTGTGTGTGTGTGTGTGTGTGTGATATCATGTGTGTGTGTATGTATGATATCATGTGTGTGTGCATGTATGATATCATGTGTGTGTGTATGTATGATATCATGTGTGTGTGTGTATGATATCATGTGTGTGTGTGTGTGTATGTATGATATCATGTGTGTGTGTATGTATGATATCGTGTGTGTGTGTATGTGTGTGTGTGTGTGATATGTGTGTGTGTGTGTGATATCATGTGTGTGTGTATGATATCATGTGTGTGTGTGATATCATGTGTGTGTATGATGATATCATGTGTGTGTGTGTATGTATGATATCATGTGTGTGTATGTATGATATCATGTGTGTGTGTATGTATGATATCATGTGTGTGTGTATGTATGATATCATGTGTGTGTGTATGATATCATGTGTGTGTGTATGTATGATATCGTGTGTGTGTGTGTGTGTGTGTGTATGATATCATGTGTGTGTATGTGTGTATGATATCATGTGTGTGTGTGTATGATATCATGTGTGTGTGTGTGTGTATGATATCATGTGTGTGTGTATGATATCATGTGTGTGTGTGTATGATATCATGTGTGTGTTTATGTATGATATCGTGTGTGTGTATGTATGATATCATGTGTGTGTGTATGATATCATGTGTGTATGTATGATATCATGTGTGTGTGTGTGTGTGTGTGTGTATGATATCATGTGTGTGTATGTGTGTATGATATCATATGTGTGTATGATTTCATGTTTGTGTGTATACGTGTATGATATCATGTGTGTGTGTATGTATGATATCATGTGTGTGTGTGTATGATATCATGTGTGTGTGTGTATGATATCATGTGTGTGTGTATGATATCATGTATGTGTGTGTATGATATCATGTGTGTGTGTGTGTGTGTGTATGATATCATGTGTGTGTGTGTATGATATCATGTGTGTGTATGTATGATATCGTGTGTGTGTATGTATGATATCATGTGTGTGTATGATATCATGTGTGTATGTATGATATCATGTGTGTGTGTGTGTGTCATGTGTGTGTATGTGTATCATATGTGTGTGTATGATATGTGTGTATGATATCATGTGTGTGTATGATATCGTGTGTGTGTGTGTGTATGATATCATGTGTGTGTATGATATCATGTGTGTGTATGTATGATATCATGTGTGTATGTATGATATAAATTTGTAAGTGTCTGGATAAGATGTGTCTGTAAATGATATCTTAAATGTAAATGTAAATATCATGTGTGTGTGTATGTATGATATCATGTGTGTGTGTATGTATGATATCATGTGTGTGTGTATGTTTGTATGATATCATGTGTGTGTATGTATGATATCATGTGTGTGTATGTATGATATCATATGTGTGTGTATGTTTGTATGATATCATGTGTGTGTGTGTGTGTGTATGTATGATATCATGTGTGTGTATGTATGATATCATGTGTGTGTGTATGTATGATATCATGTGTGTGTGTATGTATGATATCATGTGTGTGTGTATATTTGTATGATATCATGTGTGTGTATGTTTGTATGATATCATGTGTGTGTGTATGTATGATATCATGTGTGTGTGTGTGTGTGTATGTATGATATCATGTGTGTGTGTATGTATGATATCATGTGTGTGTGTATGTATGATATCATGTGTGTGTGTGTATGTATGATATCATGTGTGTGTGTATGTATGATATCATGTGTGTGTGTATGTATGATATCATGTGTGTGTGTATGATATCATGTGTGTGTGTTTGTATGATATCATGTGTGTGTGTATGTTTGTATGATATCATGTGTGTGTGTGTTTGTATGATATCATGTGTGTGTATGTATGATATCATGTGTGTGTGCATGTATGATATCATGTGTGTGTGCATGTATGATATCATGTATGTATGATCATGTGTGTGTGTGATATGTGTGTGTGTGTGTGTATGTATGATATCATGTGTGTGTGTGTGATATCGTGTGTGTGTGTGTGTGTGTATGATATGTGTGTGTGTATGATATCATGTGTGTGTATGTATGATATTGTGTGTGTTTGTGTGTATGATATCATGTGTGTATGTATGATATCATGTGTGTGTACGTATGATATCATGTGTGTGTGTGTGTATGGATGATATCATGTGTGTGTGTGTATGATATCAGGTGTGTGTGTATGTATCATGTGTGTGTATGATATCATGTGTGTGTGTATGTATGATATCATGTGTGTGTGTATGTATGATATCATGTGTGTGTGTGTGTATGATATCATGTGTGTGTGTGTGTATGATATCATGTGTGTGTATGATATTGTGTGTGTATGTGTGTATGATATCATGTGTGTGTATGTATGATATGATGTGTGTGTGTGTGTGTGTGTGTGTGTATGATATCGTGTGTGTATGATATCATGTGTGTATGTATGATATCGTGTGTGTGTGTGTATGATATCATGTGTGTATGTATGATATCATGTGTGTGTGTATGTATGATATCATGTGTGTGTGTGTGTATGATATCATGTGTGTGTGTGTGTGTGTGTGATATCATGTGTGTGTATGTATGATATCATGTGTGTATGTATGATATCATGTGTGTGTGTATGATATCATGTGTGTGTGTGTGGGTATGATATCATGTGTGTGTGTATACGTGTATGATATCATGTGTGTGTGTATGATATCATGTGTGTGTGTGTGTGTGTGTGTGTGTGTATGATATCATGTGTGTGTATGTGTGTATGATATCATGGGTGTGTGTGTATGTATGATATCATGTGTGTGTGTATGTGTGATATCATGTGTGTGTGTATGTTTGTATGATATCATGTGTGTGTGTATGTTTGTATGATATCATGTGTGTTTGTATGATATCATGTGTGTGTATGTATGATATCATGTGTGTGTATGTAGGATATCATATGTGTGTGTGTGTTTGTATGATATCATGTGTGTGTATGTATGATAGCGTGTGTGTATGTATGATATCATGTGTGTGTGTATGTATGATATCATGTGTGTGTGTATATTTGTATGATATCATGTGTGTGTATGTATGATATCATGTGTGTGTATGTATGATATCATGAGTGTGTGTATGTATGATATCATGTGTGTGTGTATGTATTATATCATGTGTGTGTGTGTATGATATGTGTGTGTATGTATGATATCATGTGTGTGTGTATGATATCATGTGTGTGTGTATGATGTGTGTGCGTGTGTATGTATGATATCGTGTGTGTGTATGATATCATGTGTGTATGTATAATATCACGTGTGTATGTATGATATCATGTGTGTGTGTGTGGGTATGATATCATGTGTGTATGTATGATATCATGTGTGTATGTATGATATCATGTGTGTGTGTATGTATGATATCATGTGTGTGTGTATATGTGTGTGTGTATGATATCATGTGTGTGTGTATGTATGATATTGTGTGTGTGTATGATATCGTGTGTGTATGATATCATGTGTGTATGTATGATATCATGTGTGTGTGTGTATGATATCATGTGTGTGTGTATGATATCATGTGTGTGTATGATATCATATGTGTGTGTATGATATCATGTGTGTGTGTATGATATCATGTGTGTGTGTATGATATCATGTGTGTGTGTGTATGATATCATGTGTGTGTATGTATGATATCATGTGTGTGTATGTATGATATCATGTGTGTATGTATGATATCAATTTGTAAGTCGCTCTGGATAAGAGCGTCTGCTAAATGACTTAAATGTAAATGTAAATATCATGTGTGTGTGTATGTATGATATCATGTGTGTGTGTATGTATGATGTTATGTGTGTGTATGTATGATATCATGTGTGTGTGTATGTATGATATCATGTGTGTGTGTGTATGTATGATACCATGTGTGTGTGTATGTATGATATCATGTGTATGTATGATATCATGTGTGTGTGTGTATGTATGATATCATGTGTGTGTGTGTGTATGTATGATATCATGTATGTGTGCATGTATGATATCATGTGTGTGTGTATATATATGTTTTTATGTGTGTGTATGTATGATATCATGTGTGTGTATGTATGATGTTATGTGTGTGTGTGTATGTATGATATCATGTGTGTGTGTATGTATGATATCATGTGTGTGTGTGTGTATGTATGATATCATGTGTGTGTGTATGTATGATATCATGTGTGTGTGTGTATGTATGATATCATGTGTGTGTGTGTATGTATGATATCATGTGTGTGTGTATGTATGATATCATGTGTATGTATGATATCTTGTGTGTGTGTGTGTGTATGTATAATATCATGTGTGTGTGTATGTATGATATCATGTGTGTGTGTATGTATGATATCATGTGTGTGTGTGTATGTATGATATCATGTGTGTGTATGTATGATATCATGTGTGTGTGTATGTATGATATCATGTGTGTGTATGTATGATATCATGTGTGTGTGTATGATATCATGTGTGTGTGTGTGTATGTATGATATCATGTGTGTGTGTATGTATGATATCATGTGTGTGTGTGTGTATGATATCGTGTGTGTGTATGATATCATGTGTGTATGTATGATATCATGTGTGTGTACATATGATATCATGTGTGTGTGTGTATGGATGATATCATGTGTGTGTATGTATGATATCAGGTGTGTGTGTATGTATGATATCATGTGTGTGTGTATGTATGATATCATGTGTGTGTGTGTATGTATGATATCATGTGTGTGTGTGTATGTATGATATCATGTGTGTGTGTGTATGTATGATATCATGTGTGTGTGTATGTATCATATCATGTGTGTGTGTATATGTGTGTGTGTATGATATCATGTGTGTGTATGTATGATATTGTGTGTGTATGTGTGTATGATATCGTGTGTGTATGTGTGTATGATACCATGTGTGTGTATGATATCATGTGTGTGTGCATGATATCATGTGTGTGTATGATATCATGTGTGTGTATGATATCATGTGTGTGTGTATGATATCATGTGTGTATGTATGATATCATGTGTATGTGTATGTATGATATCATGTGTGTGTGTGTGTATGATATCATGTGTGTGTGTGTGTGATATCATGTGTGTGTATGTATGATATCATGTGTGTATGTATGATATCATGTGTGTGTATGTGTGTATGATATCATATGTGTGTATGATATCATGTTTGTGTGTATACGTGTATGATATCATGTGTGTGTGTATGTATGATATCATGTGTGTGTGTGTGTGTGTGTATGATATCATGTGTGTGTATGTGTGTATGATATCATGGGTTTGTGTGTATGTATGATATCATGTGTGTGTGTATGTATGATATCATGTGTGTGTGTGTGTATGTGTGTATGATATCATGTGTGTGTGTATGTATGTATGATATCATGTGTATGTGTATGTATGATATCATGTGTGTATGTATGATATCATGTGTGTGTGTGTGTGTATGATATCATGTGTGTGTATGTATGATATCATGAGTGTGTGTATGTATGATATCATGTGTGTGTGTATGTATTATATCATGTGTGTGTGTGTATGATATGTGTGTGTATGTATGATATCATGTGTGTGTGTATGATATCATGTGTGTGTGTATGATGTGTGTGCGTGTGTATGTATGATATCGTGTGTGTGTATGATATCATGTGTGTATGTATAATATCATGTGTGTATGTATGATATCATGTGTGTGTGTGTATGTATGATATCATGTGCGGGTGTATGTATGATATCGTGAGTGTGTGTATGTATGATATCATGTGTGTGTGTATGTGTGTATGATATCATGTGTGTGTGTATGTATGATATCATGTGTGTGTGTGTGTGTGTGTGTTATATCATGTGTGTGTGTATGATATCATGTGTGTGTATGTATGATATGATGTGTGTGTGTATGATATCGTGTGTGTGTATGATGTGTGTGCGTGTGTTTGATATCATGTGTGTATGTATGATATCGTGTGTGTGTGTATGATATCATGTGTGTATTTATAATATCATGTGTGTATGTATGATATCATGTGTGTGTGTGTGTGTATGTATGATATCATGTGTGTGTGTGTGTGTGTATGATTTCATGAGTGTGTGTATGTATGATATCATGTGTGTGTGTGTGTGTGTGTGTGTATGATATCATGTGTGTGTGTGTGTGTGTATGATATCATGTGTGTGTGTATGTATGATATCATGTGTGTGTGTATGATATCATGTGTGTGTATATGTATGATATGTGTGTGTATGTATGATATCATGTGTGTGCGTGTGTTTGATATCATGTGTGTATGTATGATATCGTGTGTGTGTATGATATCATGTGTGTATGTATAATATCACGTGTGTATGTGTGTATGATATCATGTGTGTATGATATCATGTGTGTGTGTATGATATCATGTGTGTGTCAGGACCCGGTTACGAACCTGGGTCTCCGGAGTGAGAAACAGTCACTTAACCAACTGAGCCACGAATAGTCAGCAGAACCCAGAAGATGAGGCAGACACAGCAGTACTTAAGACGGTGTATTTAATAAAGTAAAAAGGAGAAGTCCTTAAATACAAAAATGGCAAATCCAAAAGGTGGTAGGAATAGCACAAAAAAGCCTCAAGAGATACTCAAAAACAAAAACAGAATTCCACAAGAGCATCCACCGGAATCGACAAGAATACACAGAACACTAGGGCTGGGTGCTAACATACAAACACAGAGCACAGAACTGAGGGAAACTAAGGGTTTAAATACAATCAGGTGAAAACGAGGCACAGGTGCAAATAATAATGGGGAACAAGGGAAAAAAACATAAGGTCAAAAAGCACAATGGGGGCATCTAGTGACCAAAACCCGGAACAACCCTGGCCAAATCCTGACAGTGTGTGTGTATGATATCATGTGTGTATGTATGATATCGTGTGTGTGTGTGTATGATATCATGTGTGTGTGTATGTATGATATCATGTGTGTATGATATCATGTGTGTATGTATGATATCATGTGTGTGTGTGTGTGTGTGTATGATATCATGTGTGTGTGTGTGTGTGCCTCGTCACAGTCCCCGGTGTTCCATTTTTTTATCTGTATTTTTACTGCTTGCATGAGTTACTCGATGTGGAATAGAGTTCCATGTAGTCATGGCTCTATGTAGTACTGTGCCTCCCATAGTCTGTTCTGGGGATTGTGAAGAGACCTCTTGTGGCGTGTCTTGTGGGGTATGCATGGTTGTCTGAGCTGTGTGCTAGTAGTTTAAACAGACAGCTCGGTGCATTCAACATGTCAACACTTCTTACAAAAACAAATAGTGATGACGTCAATCTCTCCTCTACTTTCAGCATCTTTACAGAATTCAAAATGACAATGCTTGTCTTTCATAATTTGGTCTGCTATACATGGATGTGTAGGTTCAGAAATAGTTGTTGGCATGTCATGCCTACATTTGCTAATCATACCAATGAAAAAAACATTAAAGTAGTTGGCAATATTAGTGGGTTTTGTGATGAATGAGCCAGCTGATTCAGTGAATGATGGAGCCGAGTTCGCCTTTTTGCCCAAAATTTAATTTAAGGTGCTCCAAAGCTTTTTACTATTATTCTTTATATCATTTATCTTTGTTTTAATGCATCAGTGGGTCCCAATCTACTATGTAGCAAGGACTTTAATAGGTGTTCCAACTCTCTCTCTTACTCTCACTCTCTAGTAGTCGAACCCAGCCCTAGCGCCGATCCCTCTAAGACCGACGCTCCTGAAGAGTATCACACCCTATCCAATAAGAGACGCCGCCATGTTGAGCCCGCCGCCCCCCTGCCTGTTGCCGTGGTGATAGTGTTCAGGTCGTTGGGTCAGCTCCTCCCTGAGAGATACGACACGGACCGTAGGAGCCTCAGGTAACCAAGGGCAACACTTTACTACATTTTACCACACTTTACTTCAATCTTTCATAAAATCTGACATAACCAGACACTGCCTTTATCAATTTACATGTAGCTAATCTATCCATCATAATAAAGACATAACGTATGTCATAAATTACTCACGCGTGGCAACAGATATGGCAACTGCGTTGGCACAAACCATTGTTTACTTTAGGTGCGATTAATGCCCTGGCATACTGTGGGTGTTTGTCTCACATATCATTGCCATGCTGTCTGAATCTTTCACTGTATACATTTAGACCACTCGAAACTCTATACATGACTAAAACATATCATTACAAATGAAACATACACGTGTAAGGTGGAGTTAAATGTGGAACAGTTTGGTTGGTATGTCATAATATTTAGCGCTGTGTGTGTATATGATAGCTGCTACACTGGTACTAGAAGGGCTCATAAAGCACTATTTGGCCAGTCGCCAAGTGGCCACAAACAGCTGAGAATGTATATTTTGGGAACTCCCTAAAAGGAGTGTCTGTGGTCATATGTGCGTAAACAGTACTTCAAAAGTTATCAAAATGAGGGTTCACGTTCATGCTTGCTCATATGTACGTGTTGTGTGTGAGCAGGCTGCCCAACCGTCCAGTGATCAACACCCCCATAGTGAGCACGTTGGTGTACAGTGAGGGTTCGCCCCTCCCCTCTCCCCTTGACCCCCCCATCACACTGGAGTACACACTACTGGAGACAGAGGAGAGGACCAAACCTGTGTGTGTGTTCTGGAATCACTCCATCGCGTGAGTACTACATACGCACACACGCACACACACACACTCTTTACATGGTATTTATTATCTTTCCTCTGTGTGTGTGTGTGTGTGTGTGTGTGTGTGTGTGTGTAGGATTGGTGGTACGGGAGGCTGGTCGTCTAAGGGATGTGAGCTGCTGAACAGGAACAACACACACATCAGCTGTCAGTGTGACCACATGAGCAGCTTCGCTGTGCTCATGGACATCTCCAAGAGAGAGGTAGGTTCATAGAGATACACTGTACATAACTTTAAATATTGTTGTCATTATATTGCTATGGGCAGGGTGGGTAGTTAATGTCCTCTCACTCTTTGCTGCTACCGAGTTTGATTATGATCTTTATTTGAGCTAGTTCTATAACAATGTAATACACGTCTCTCCCTCCTTTCTCTTCCCCTCCCCTCTCCCCAGCATGGTGACGTGTTACCCCTAAAAATTGTGACCTACACCACGGTGTCAGCCTCCCTGGTAGCGCTGCTCCTCACCTTCATCCTGCTGGCTCTACTCAGGAAGCTACACTCTAACCTCCACAGCATCCACAGGAACCTGGTGGCCGCACTCTTCTTCTCCGAGCTCGTCTTCCTCATCGGCATCAACCAGACTGACAACCCGGTGAGAAACAATTAACCTATGACCCCTGACCTCTTACTCTGGCTTCTATGACTCTAGTCCCAATGAATCGACCAGGCTGACAACCTGGTGAGGTAAACGGAACTAAGGAAGCCTAATTGTGACCTCTAACCGTGACCCTGACCTCTAAACTCCTGAAAATGACATTGACCATGCTTTAGCAGGGATGGTTTGGAACGTTTAGTATTTGTGACTATCTAGATATGATTCTTAAGCTTAAGTGCCCCCGTTCTCTCTGCTTAGAGCACTGGTGTGCTTTCCATTGTATTCACAGTTACATTTAATTCTTTAATTATCACTTCTGTAAATGATGTGGATTATGGAGTCGCCACATTTTGTTTACAAATTGAAGGGATCACCTGGGATAACACCCCAAGAATACAGCCCTGCAGCCATTTTCTCTCTGGCGTTATGGGAATTCATCGTTGTTGTTGGGCTGAGAAAAGAGTCAAGCTCTACAACATCACGATGGAAAGTCTTCGTGTCTGTCTGCCTGCACGCGTTTCTCTTTTTGTCCAAAATCATGTTGCAATGTTTAAAAACACACTCACAACCCACGTTCATTATATGCACACACAAACACACCTCCCCAGTCCCTCCACATACACACCTCCCCAGTCCCCCCACATACACACCTCCCCAAACATACAAAGTAAACTATGGCCAGGGCGTGACAGGTTTGCCTATAAGCAAGTAATCTAATAGTGTATTTTGACATATATGCAATTTACTCTGAAATGCACACACACACACACACACACACACACACACACACACACACACACACACACACACACACACACACACACACACTAATAGGCCTGATGTCCCTCCGGGCCTGTGATAATAGAGACATGCTGTTACTTGGTGCCTGACTGTTTGAGCCTCAGGGCAGTAGACCCTGTCACAGACAGACATACAGGTCTGAGTCTGTCTCCATAGACTGTTACTGTTCAAATTCAAATCAACTTCTTTGATATCATGAGCTTTACAGAAACCAGCCTAAAACCTCAAAGAGCAAGCAATGCAGAGGCAAAAGCACAATGGCTAGGCAAAACTCCCTAGAAGGCAGGAACCTACAAAGAAACCTAGAGAGGAACCAGGCTCCGAGTGCTGGCCATTCCTCTTCTGGCTGTGCTGTTTCAGCAGTAGTAACGATTGACACGATTGACACTCACTGACTCACCCTCTTTTTTTCTGAAGTTAGAAGCCTAGCCGTGTGTGTTTGTATGTCAGTGGGCTGGAATGCTGTCATCAGTCACAGCCCTGAGCCGTCTTCTGTTAGATTGATGACCCTCAGCTCCGTGATCTAGCTCTAGTCCTCTCCCTCCCCTACCTGCTGGGGGATTCCCAAGAACACTGCATTCTTCCTGGAACAAGGCATGGAGGGAGATAAAGAAAAGTAGCGCGAGATGGAGGCAGGGAGAGAGAGAGACCCACTCAGGGCTAGACGGAGTGTACAAAACATTGTGAGCACCTGCTCTTTCCATGACATAGACTGACCAGGTGAATCCAGGTGAAAGCTATAATCCCTTATTGATGTCACTCGTTAAATCCACTTCAAATCAGTGTAGATCAAGAGGCGGAAACAGGTTAAAGAAGGACTTTTAATCCTTGAGACAATTGAGACATGGATGGTGTATGTGTGCCGTTCAGAGAGTGAATGGGCAAGACAGAACTCTATTAAGAAGGTGTTCTTAATGTTTTTGTAGCCTCAGTGTAGTGTGGCCAGTGCTGAAGAATGGAACTTGGATTAGTGGTTCTCAATGTGATTGAAATGGATGTCCCTGGAGACCTCTGACCTTGTCCCTCCGCGACTCTCTGTCTGTAGTTTGTGTGTACGGTGATCGCCATCCTGCTCCACTACTTCTACATGTGTACGTTTGCCTGGATGTTTGTGGAGGGCCTCCACATCTACCGCATGCTGACGGAGGTCCGGAACATCAACCACGGTCACATGAGGTTCTACTACGCCATGGGCTGGGGCATACCTGCAATCATCACAGGTGAGGACACACACACACACACACATACACTTACTTAAACTCAGTCACCCCAATCCCAGGTAAACAAACCTAGTCACATCTATGAGTCAGAAGCCATCTTGTCTGTATTCTGGCGTACTGCGACTCGTTGATCCCTGTGGGAAACCTGGAGGAGAGAGATGGAGAAAGAGAGAGAGCGAGAGCAGTAGGAAAAGCCAGATAATATGAAGGAGAGCGCTGAGAGAGAGAGAGGGAGAGACATCCTGAAGTCTCTGTCCAGTAGTAGTCTCCAGTGCTAAATGTCTCCTCCTGTCCTGAAGACTTCCTCTAGTTGATTAGACCGGTGTCTGCTGATGCCAGTCGGCCCATAATGCTATATCACTTTCCACCCTGGCACACGCACAAAGCCTGGGGAGAGAATAAGACGCTAACCCAGCCCGGCTCCTCTCCTCTCTCGTGGATAATACCAGTAGATCTGCTTACATTAGAGTGAGGTGTTTTATGAAGCCTCTGTGTGTGTCTATGGATTTGAATGAAGGAAGAAAGCCTGTACACAGTATACGCTGTTCCCACGTGGTTTGCTTGACCTGCAACATCATTTGTGGACGAAACATGCACAGGCGTTCTAGACTTTTCTCTGCTATTCTCGTCTCCCGTCAATAATAGCCCAACTCATCTACTTGCATACTTTATTTTGTGGGGGTTTCTAATGGATGCCTCTGATGTATTTTTCTCTGCATTTGAATGAAGAAAGAATTCCTGCACAGTGAAAATGTATTATTGGCCCAGGGCAAGTGATGCTCATACTTTACAGTAGGCCTGTAGCTAACACAGTGTTGATGTTTTTCTCTGGTTCTCCCCTCCTCAGGTCTGGCAGTGGGTCTTGACCCTCAGGGCTATGGGAACCCAGACTTCTGCTGGCTCTCTGTCCACGACACCCTCATCTGGAGCTTTGCAGGACCCATCTCTGTAGTCGTCCTGGTGAGTGCCTGAGATAAATGGTGCCTTTTTTAAACCTGTAATAGTGATAGATTTTTACTTACTGGTTTTTACTTTACTTACACGGTTCTTTTCAATGTCACGTTCTTCTTTTTCTTTCTTTGCTCGTTCTTCTCTCCTTGCCCCTACCGTTTCTTTTTGTCCTTCCTTTTCTCTCTCTCTCTCTCTCTCTCTCTCTCTCTAATTCCTTAGTGCATGCCATTCCTGAGCCCTCTCTCCCCCAGTGATTTGCAGTTGAAGGTCTTGAGTGTATCTGTTGACTGTAAATGGATTACCCTGTTGTCTGCCATGGTACTAATGCTTGTCTCTATCCCTCTCCTCTCTCTCAGGTCAACATTGTCATCTTTGTGCTGGCAGCTAAGGCATCCTGTGGACGCAGGCAGAGGTCCTTCGAGAAGTCTGGAGCCATGTAATTATTTTTACACACGCAGGCACACACATATGCACGCACACACCCTTGAGATTAAGAACATCAAAGGCCATTCTCTACATTCCATTGTTGAGCTACACCTATGTTACATTAACCATCTATTAGTAGGACGTGTGTGTGTGTCTCCTATGTTACATTAACCATCTATTAGTAGGACGTATGTGTGTGTCTCCTATGTTACATTAACCATCTATTAGTAGGACGTATGTGTGTGTCTCCTATGTTACATTAACCATCTATTAGTGCATGTGTGTGTTATGTCGTGTGTGTGTGTATACTTGCTGTGTGTGTGTGTGTGTGTGTGTGTGTGTGTGTGTGTGTGTGTGTGTGTGTGTGTTATAATCCAAGTTTCTCTCTCTACCTACATAGTCCTGCTCTGAGGACAGCCTTCCTCCTCCTATTGCTCATCAGCGCCACCTGGCTGTTGGGCCTCATGGCAGTCAACAGTGATGTCATGACCTTCCACTACCTGTTCGCCATCTTCAGTTGTCTGCAGGTGAGGGGACAGGGCTCAGGGTTAAAGGTCACGTGTCAGGCTGTACAGTCATTCACGACTCTAGAGGTTAAAACTCTCAGCCTTACTGTACACCAGCCGTTACAAAATCCATTCTCTTCATTAGGCCAGGGCCTACATCCATAAAGCGTGTCAGAGCAGGCATACTTATCTTCGATCAGTTTTGCTAGATCAGCACTCGTACTCCGAGACAATTTACGAATGCAGGCCCTGGCCTAATATCAGTGAAGAGAATGGATTTTTGAAAAAGGCTTTCACTGACCCTCTCTCTCTGTCTCCTTATAGGGCATCTTCATTTTCTTCTTCCATGTGATCTTTAATAAAGAAGTGAGGAAGAATCTGAAAAATGTCTTTACCGGGAAAAAGGCTTCACCGGATGAGTCCAGCACTACCAGAGCATCTCTACTGACTGTGAGTATACACACGGATAAACACACACAAGGGGATGAACAGATGTCTTTACTGTCTGGTACTGACTGGGTTCTTTCTCCACACCCCCCTCCCTCTCTCCCTCCCTCCTTCCAACCAATCCCCCCTCGTCCCTCCCTCCAGCGGTCTCTGAACTGTAACAACACGTACACTGAGGACGGTCCTCTGTACAGGTCAGCCATTGGGGAGTCCACTGTTTCTCTGGAGAGTGCCGTCAGGTCAGCCAAAAGCCACAGCAGCTACCTCGCTTACACACTCAGGTAACATGGTGGCTGCCGCATGGCTATGGCAATGGCATAACTGTCTGTCCTGTCTCAGTCTGGATCTCTCTTTTTTCTCTGTTACTCTTTTGATCTCTGAGCCCTCTCTCTCTCCACACTAACCCCAGTTACAGCCTCCACAGCATCTCTGAGCCCTCCCTCTCTCTCTCCACACTAACCCCAGTTACAGCCTCCACAGCATCTCTGAGCCATCTCTCTCTCTCTCCACACTAACCCCAGTTACAGCCTCCACAGCATCTCTGAGCCCTCCCTCTCTCTCTCCACACTAACCCCAGTTACAGCCTCCACAGCATCTCTGAGCCCTCTCTCTCTCTCCACACTAACCCCAGTTACAGCCTCCACAGCATCTCTGAGCCATCTCTCTCTCTCTCCACACTAACCCCAGTTACAGCCTCCATAGCATCTCTGAGCCCTCCCTCTCTCTCTCCACACTAACCCCAGTTACAGCCTCCACAGCATCTCTGAGCCCTCTCTCTCTCTCTCCACACTAACCCCAGTTACAGCCTCCACAGCATCTCTGAGCCATCCCTCTCTCTCTCCACACTAACCCCAGTTACAGCCTCCACAGCATCTCTGAGCCATCTCTCTCTCTCTCTCTATCTATCTCTCTGTTATTTTGTGACTGTTTTTCTACCTTTCTACAAATATTATTTCACACGCATGCAGGCAAAGCATGGCTCAGCTTAACACAGCAGTGTGTCAACGACAAGCACACATACACACACACACTTACACAGGTCAACTAGGGCTAGGCCCAGTGGGTGGGGAGTGTCTGGCTGGAGGAGGGAGGTATATACAGTACCTGGTAGAATATTTCAGACACACACAGTTGGCATCTGGCAGTTTGGCTTGTTGGGGCTGGAGCCTAGCTAACTCTTAGATCAGAAAGCATCAGACAGGTTAGCTACAATACTGTATTGCTGTCGGCCCTCTGGCTAATGTCTCAATCTAGTTTGGAAAAGGTATTACTCTTATGTTCAGGGAAAAAGAGACAAAATGGGGGGGGGATCCACTTCATCGCAGCGGGCATCGCAATGCTAGAGGTGTCACTAAAGACCCGGGTTCAATCCCAGGCAGTGTTCCAGCCAGCCGCAACCGGGAAACCCATGAGGCAGTGCACTATTGGCCCAGCACCGTCCTAGTTAGAGGAGGGTTTGGCCGTCCGGGATTCCCTTGTCCCATCGGGCTGTAGCGACTCCTTGTGGCGGGCCGGACTTCGGTTGCCAGTTGTAAGGCGTTTCCTCCGACACATTGGTGCGGCTGGCTTTCGGGTTCAGCGAGCAGTGTGGCTTGGCAGGGTCGTGTTTCGTAGGACGCATGGCTCTCGACCTTCGCCTCTCCGGAGTCCGTACGGGAGTTGCAACGATGGGACAAGACTAACTACCAATCGGATATCACCGGAAAAAGGGGTGGAAAGTCAAAAAATAAAATAAAATATAAGAAAAGGAAGTTCGTCATCAGTTCTTCTGCTGCTCTACAGTAAGTCCAAAGGCTCCAATGTGATTCCATCTAGACGTGTAACTAACCTCAGTTTGACCTGCTCTCTGATGTAGGGGTGACTCTGGTCAGAAGCCCAGTGTGTCGTCGGCCACAGCGAAAGCAGGACACACTGACCTGGACGGATCTCTGTTCCACAGGAACGGCACGAAAGGAGGAGACGGTAAGCTGCATCATGATCCGATTCAAACTCCCATCAAGCTGTCCTTTTTCATGAAAGGGTTGATGGAGATGGGGTGCAGTCCTCACAGCAGTGAGCTGTGTGTCTGCATAATGTGTTCATGTGTTGCTCTTTCTCTCTTTTTGTCTTTTGGTCTCCCTCTCTCTTTCTCTCTCAGACTCGGACTCGGATAGTGAGTTGTCTGTAGATGAGCACAGCTCGTCCTATGCCTCGTCTCACTCTTCCGACAGCGAAGATGATGACATGGACATCAAGCCCAAGTGGAACAACGAGAGACAGCCTCTACACAGCACACCTAAAGGGACCAGCATTGCAACCAAAGGTAGCCATCCATTTCCAATCCAAAACACCCCTCAACGGTACCTATCAAAACATCCATGGTCTCGCTGCTCAGAAAGCACTGCAGCTTTTTATTCATTCTTAATGACTCACTGATAACGTTACATAAGTCTGAGAATACATTATAACTGGATTATAGTTTATTATACCTGCAGACTTTACCATAAGTAAAGTGTTATCGACATATTTAGTATTGTACTGTGGTATGGTAGTACTACCTACAACCAAAGTACTGATTGGCTCATATTTCTTCTTCCTCTGACCCTAGTGGAAGCAGTGTCCAATCACGTGAAGCCTTACTGGCCCAAGGAGGCGACAACAGCCAGTGACAGCGAGGATCCTGGGGTTGCAGAACGGCTGAGGGTGGAGACCAAGGTGAACGTGGAGCTGCACCAGGAGAACAAACTCAACCATGTAGGAGAGAGAGGAGAGACACCGCAGGACGGGGAGACCCCCACTAGGGAGAATGGACCTCCCAGTCTACCCTCCAATGGACCCTCCAATGGACCTCCAAGCCTACCCAACAGCACCCATCAACCGGAGCCGAAGAAGGGTGAGATATGTAGACATTCCTCTTTTTTTCGTCTTTTTTTTGTGTTTGTTTGTGTTTGTTTGTGTTTGTTCATTCAATCATTCATCCAAGCATACAATATATTGGCCCTGTAACTGGGTCTTTATCCATTTGTGAAAGTTTTTTTATTATACCTTAAACAAATCTAAAGTGACTCTGTATTCTTCCCATCTCAGGCATCCTGAAGAACAAGATCACGTACCCTCCTCCCTTGACCGACAAGAACATGAAGAACCGACTGAGAGAGAAGCTGAGTGACTACAACCCTCCCACCATCTCTTCCTCCATCCCTCTACCCATCATTCCTCAGTCCAAGACCCCCTCCGTGGCCTCCAACGACGGGGTACACCCCGTATCTGTGGGCAAGAGCAACAGTGTAGTCATCAAGCCGCCGATTGCCCCACGGCCACAATTACCACAGAATGGGGGCGTGGCTATGAGCATGAAGGCGATAACGACCAACGGAGGCAACGAATCGGACTCAGAGTGGGTAATCGCGTGATGATGTCATTGTTGTGTGTGGTGTTTTTCAATAGGGCAGAGAATGCAGCGCAACTCAGCATGAAGTGATGTATGAATCCTTTTAGCCTTAATAGTGAATGAGTGGATTTTTTAAAATGTCAGATTGCATCTGAATGGTATTACATTATAGACACGTTAATGACATGCATCTGTTGATCATGGAGTCTATTGATGCTGACTTGCATGTGTTAGGTGAAGTTATCACATAAGGAGGACATATTTCGCTGTTGCACATGTCTATGTGTGCTGTATGAATGAAAGTTCCCATCCCACATATGAATGTTGCATGTGGTTGTTTAGTGGTTAGCATGCATCCCTACCTGCACACATCTAACCCAGCATGTCTCCCCTCCCTCTATCCTTCCCTCCCCTCCCTCTATCCTTCCCTCCCCTCCCTCCCTCCCTCTATCCTTCCCTCCCCTCCCTCTATCCTTCCCTCCATTCCTTTTTCTCTCCCGGAACAGCGGCAGTAATGAAACTTCAATCTGACCCTGCAGGAAAACCAGTCTCTCTGCCCTTATGAGAGGAGAAAAGATGATCTCTCACTGAAGTGGAGGGGGGAGGAGGAGGAGAATAAAGGAACAAGAGGAGAAATGACAATGAAAGGAAAAGAGAGGAGAAAACAAGAGAGCAATGGCGAAAAGAGAGGCGAGAAAGGGATAGGTATAATTAAAAAGAGAGAAGGTATCACCCCCATGTGCAACGGAGAGAGGTGACCTCTCGTCCTTCACCTCTCACCCTCTTAATCTCGTAAGGAGAGCAGTATTACTGCAGAGCCACGCCTGCCGGACTAAAGTAAAGGCAACAAAAGGGAATGTATGTGTCAGACTAAACCAAGTAAAGGATGGGGTCCTGCTTACTGGACTAATGGAACCTCTTGTGCCAAACCACATTTTTGAAATCCTTGAAGACTCCACCCCCCAGAATGAGTGACTCACATTGGTCGATCAGAGACTCTTAAGAGCCTCAGGACTGATACAGATATGGATGTATGACCACTGCGTGCCGGTACAGTCAGAGGTAATCCAGAGAAAGACTTCTAAGACTACAAATCCTATGGGAGAAACTCAGGAGAAACTCAAGAGACTTACCAAGTGCCCTACTCCTCCAAGCGAATCATAGAAAGAGGAGCATAGCCTTTCACCCAATGCTTTTAGAGTGTAATTAATATGTAGATATTTCAACGACAAAAAATTATATATTTTGTATTTGAACTGTGTCATCATGGATGAGACAAAACGACATATTTGTAAATTGAAAAGAAAATGCTTTTGTAAACGCAACAATTGTAGAAATCCTTTCTCATTGTGGAGAAATCACACTCTGTTATAGGACATGTTCTTCTGTGGCTCAGACTAGCAAACCTGTGCCTTATCATTGTTCAAACCATGCCCATCATGCCCCCCCCCCCCAAAAAAAAAAATGTAACACAGGTCAGCAGCACACACCCATTATTCTGCTTACCAAAGTAGATCAAGAACCACTGCAGTACATATACGGTATGGAGTCTAATGTCAAGCTAACCACTACACAAGTAATGCCGTTGTAACACTTCCTATCATGTGATCGGCACTGTACAAAATGTCTTCTTTTTTTTGTATGATCAAAGACACTGGAATCGTTTTGTAACACATGTATATTTATTTTTATGGTTTCAAGACACTGGAAAAATTGATTGTAACTGTAAAATTAAAGATGACACGTTGAATTGTTTTTATGCCTTGTCCGAATTCTGACATCCCACCCACACGTTATGAAAAGTTTATATAATACCCTTAAGGAGGGAGATGAAACTGAAATGAGGATAACTGTGAACGAGGTAAGGGAGGAAAGAAAAGAGATGTACTTTGAATGGTATTTTTCCTTAAAAGGTAGTGTAGCTATGTCTTAAATGACTCTCCCTGTATATCCTTACACTGGCCAAGGAATGTAATGTCTCTTTACACTCCTTGAGGCTGTCCTGTGCTGTGCCAGGCACAACTGGGAGTTTGTGTGTGTGTGTGTCTGGCTGGCTGATGGACTGTCTGACTTGCCTGCTGTGGGGTCCAAAGTCCAGACAGTGACTGAGGTCCAGGGCTAATCCTTTATGAAACAATTGTGCCTACCGGTCCTGCTGTCTCTCTCTCTGTCTGTCTGTCTGTTCTCTGTCGGTCTCTCTGTGTGTCTGTCTGTCTCTCTGTCTGTCTCTTCCAGTGTGGTTCCAGGGTAGCGTACGTTCACAGACCAGAATAGTCACACATGAAACAGAACAGTTAACCCCAGACATCACACACCCCCTACAGAACATGCTCACTGTACCAGGCAGACACCCTGAGAGACAGCCACAAACTCTCACACAGGTTTCATTATCCACATGACAGGGGCAAACGTGAGTGTGTAATAGAAGGCACATTTTTGAAGTACGTTGAGTTTTTCTTGACACCCCGATAAAGAGTTTAGGTATTTTATCACACTTTCTTAGTCGTTCTTCAACAAATGGCTCCATAAGTTCACGGAAAAGGTGACCTGGGGTTTAAGCGATAAGTATTGATGATGACAAGGAGGATGAACAGGAATGTTTCCTGACTGAGACATATTCACAAAGCGTCTTAGAATAGGAGTTCTGATCTTGGATCAGTTTTGTCATGAAATGGGTTATATGAATATTTATTTTACCAGGTACAGTGCCTTGCGAAAGTATTCGGACCCCTTGAACTTTGCGACCTTTTGCCACATTTCAGGCTTCAAACATAAAGATATAGAATGTATTTTTTGTGAAGAGTCAACAACAAGTGGGACACAATCATGAAGTGGAACGACATTTATTGGATATTTCAAACATTTTTAACAAATCAAAAACTGAAAAATTGGGCGTGCAAAATTATTCAGCCCCCTTAAGTTAATACTTTGTAGCGCCACCTTTTGCTGCGATTACAGCTGTAAGTCGCTTGGGGTATGTCTCTATCAGTTTTGCACATCGAGAGACTGAAGTTTTTTCCCATTCCTCCTTGCAAAACAGCTCGAGCTCAGTGAGGTTGGATGGAGAGCATTTGTGAACAGCAGTTTTCAGTTCTTTCCACAGATTCTCGATTGGATTCAGGTCTGGACTTTGACTTGGCCATTCTAACACCTGGATATGTTTATTTTTTAACCATTCCATTGTAGATTTTGCTTTATGTTTTGGATCATTGTCTTGTTGGAAGACAAATCTCTGTCCCAGTCTCAGGTCTTTTGCAGACTCCATCAGGTTTTCTTCCAGAATGGTCCTGTATTTGGCTCCATCCATCTTCCCATCAATTTTAACCATCTTCCCTGTCCCTGCTGAAGAAAAGCAGGCCCAAACCATGATGCTGCCACCACCATGTTTGACAGTGGGTATGGTGTGTTCAGGGTGATGAGCTGTGTTGCTTTTACGCCAAACATAACGTTTTGCATTGTTGCCAAAAAGTTCAAGTTTGGTTTCATCTGACCAGAGCACCTTCTTCCACATGTTTGGTGTGTCTCCCAGGTGGCTTGTGGCAAACTTTAAACAACACTTTTTAAGGATATCTTTAAGAAATGGCTTTCTTCTTGCCACTCTTCCATAAAGGCCAGATTTGTGCAATATACGACTGATTGTTGTCCTATGGACAGAGTCTCCCACCTCAGCTGTAGATCTCTGCAGTTCATCCAGAGTGATCATGGGCCTCTTGGCTGCATCTCTGATCAGTCTTCTCCTTGTATGAGCTGAAAGTTTAGAGGGACGGCCAGGTCTTGGTAGATTTGCAGTGGTCTGATACTCCTTCCATTTCAATATTATCGCTTGCACAGTGCTCCTTGGGATGTTTAAAGCTTGGGAAATCTTTTTGTATCCAAATCCGGCTTTAAACTTCTTCACAACAGTATCTCGGACCTGCCTGGTGTGTTCCTTGTTCTTCATGATGCTCTCTGCGCTTTTAACGGACCTCTGAGACTATCACAGTGCAGGTGCATTTATCCGGAGACTTGATTACACACAGGTGGATTGTATTTATCATCATTAGTCATTTAGGTCAACATTGGATCATTCAGAGATCCTCACTGAACTTCTGGAGAGAGTTTGCTGCACTGAAAGTAAAGGGGCTGAATAATTTATAACGCCCAATTTTTCAGTTTTTGATTTGTTAAAAAAGTTTTAAATATCCAATAAATGTCGTTCCACTTCATGATTGTGTCCCACTTGTTGTTGATTCTTCAAAAAAAAATACAGTTTTATATCTTTGTTTGAATCCTGAAATGTGGCAAAAGGTCGCAAAGTTCAAGGGGGCCGAATACTTTCGCAAGGCACTGTAAGTTGACTGAGTACATTCTCATTTACAGCAATGACCTAGGGAATAGTTACAGGGGAAAGAAGATGAATTAGGAGGAGCTGGGGATGATTAGGTGGCCATGATGGTATGAGGGCCAGATTGGGAATTTAGCCAGGCACTGGGGTTAACACCCCTACTCTTATGATAAGTGCCATGGGATCTTTAGTGACCACAGAGAGTCAGGACACCTGTTTAATGTCTTAACCGAAAGGCAGCACCCTACACAGGGAAATGTCCCCAGTCACTGAACTGGGGAATTTGGGATATTATAAAACATTTTGACCAGAGGAAAGAGTGCCTCCTAGTAGGGTTGGTCCCTGGACGGCCAACACCACTTCCAGCAGCATCTGTTCTCCCATCCAGGGACCGACCAGGACCAACCCTACTTAGCTTCAGAGGATGGGGAGGACCTGAGCCTAGACAAGCAGTCCTGCTTGGAGATGCTTTATGAATACGGGCCCCGACCCCCCCCAAAAATGGTTTCTAGTTAATCTAGACTTTAATTACGACCCAGAGTTATTCCTTACCAGGTTATGAGGTCAGGGAAAACCCTGGCCTAAATGATGACACTCAACAGCACCCTTTAAAGGTGCAATCTACAGTAGCTAAATAGATTTTTGGACTTGTGAATTAATGATTCTTGAAGAATATAAATGCCTCGTGAGCTATGTTCAACTGTCGTACCCCATCAGAACCCAAAATAAGCTTGTTTTGCTCCAATGTTTGTAAACAAATAAATGTAAACAAACACTATATAGCCTAGAAATATGTTTTAAACTGTAATTGTGATATCATAGATGGTCAGTCTTTGCATCCATAGCTCTGTCTATGAATTTGAGTGGTTACATTTCTCTAGCCCCATTTTTACCGAAACGGGCGGGGAAACCCTTGTTATTGTTTCAATTACTGTTATTGTTTCAATTACTGTTATTGTTTCAATTGCTGATTGCCACTTTAAAGTAAAGCCACATGATTTATTAAACTTTTGACATCCCACATTCTCCTCATGTACATTATAACCTACCTAAAAAGCAGGCAGGTTTATCCACCTCTTAGACCCGAATTCCAAGGTAAGCCTCTCGCCCTATTCAGATTTGGGTATTTCAGCTCCAGCGTGACGCATCTCCTTCGCATAGAGTTGATCAGGCTGTTGATTCTGGCCTGTGGGATGTTGTCCCACTTCCTCTGCAATAGCTGTGTGCGAAGTTGCTGGATATTGTCGGGAACATGCCAATATGCCACGCCAATATGTCGATCCAGAGCATTTCAAAAAGCTCAATGGGTGGTATGCAGGCCATGGAAGAACTGGGTCATAGTCAGCTTCTAGGAATTGTGTACAGATCCTTTCGACATGAGGCCTGAAGTGGTGGCGGTGGATGAATGGCACGACAATGGGCCTCAGAATTTTGTCACTGTGTCTCTGTACATTCAAATTGCAATTCATAAAATGCAATCGTGTTCGTTGTCCATAGCTTATGCCTGCCCATAACATAACCCAACCGCCATCATGGGACACTGTTCACAACGTTGACATCAGCAAACTGTTATGCACTTGAGTGAAGACCCAAAAGCGGTTTAACAGAAACAGAGTTCTTTTAATGAGAAAATAGGAATGGCATAGATCCTCTTCCGACGTTGTCAATGGCACAATAGACTACCCGCAGAGAGGGCGACAAATAAAACATAAAGTCCCTCTGATGAATAGCTAGAGAGTCCCCGTCTTAGCAGCAGAGGAGAATAGCTGGGTAGCGGCGACAGGCTGCAGGTCGCTCTGGGTCGGTGCGGGTCACAGAGGAACGGTGGTACCTGATCACACGTAGCATCAGATGAACTGGACACAGTGCAAACGAAAGACAGTTAGAAGTGTACAGGATGCACCTGCCAGGCAGACTCCGACAGGATAGGACTAGGAGGAAGCAAACGAGACGATAGCTTGCTTCTGGCATGAGAAACACAAACGAGAATCTGACACCGAAAGTAGCAGGAACAGAGAGAGAAATAGAGACCTAATCAGAGGGAAAAAAGGGAACAGGTGGGGATGCAGATGACTTCGTCAACCATTTTGAAAAGAAGGTCGACGACATCCGATCCTCGTTTGCTAAGTCAAACGACACCGCTGGTTCTGCTCACACTGCCCTACCCTGTGCTCTGACCTCTTTCTCCCCTCTCTCTCCAGATGAAATCTCGCTTCTTGTGACGGCCGGCCGCCCAACAACCTGCCCGCTTGACCCTATCCCCTCCTCTCTTCTCCAGACCATTTCCGGAGACCTTCTCCCTTACCTCACCTCGCTCATCAACTCATCCCTGACCGCTGGCTACGTCCCTTCCGTCTTCAAGAGAGCGAGAGTTGCACCCCTTCTGAAAAAACCTACACTCGATCCCTCCGATGTCAACAACTACAGACCAGTATCCCTTCTCTCTTTTCTCTCCAAAACTCTTGAACGTGCCGTCCTTGGCCAGCTCTCCCGCTATCTCTCTCAGAATGACCTTCTTGATCCAAATCAGTCAGGTTTCAAGACTAGTCATTCAACTGAGACTGCTCTTCTCTGTATCACGGAGGCGCTCCGCACTGCTAAAGCTAACACTCTCTCCTCTGCTCTCATCCTTCTAGACCTATCGGCTGCCTTCGATACTGTGAACCATCAGATCCTCCTCTCCACCCTCTCCGAGTTGGGCATCTCCGGCGCGGCCCACGCTTGGATTGCGTCCTACCTGACAGATCGCTCCTACCAGGTGGCGTGGCGAGAATCTGTCTCCTCACCACGCGCTCTCACCACTGGTGTCCCCCAGGGCTCTGTTCTAGGCCCTCTCCTATTCTCGCTATACACCAAGTCACTTGGCTCTGTCATAACCTCACATGGTCTCTCCTATCATTGCTATGCAGACGACACACAATTAATCTTCTCCTTTCCCCCTTCTGATGACCAGGTGGCGAATCGCATCTCTGCATGTCTGGCAGACATATCAGTGTGGATGACGGATCACCACCTCAAGCTGAACCTCGGCAAGACGGAGCTGCTCTTCCTCCCGGGGAAGGACTGCCCGTTCCATGATCTCGCCATCACGGTTGACAACTCCATTGTGTCCTCCTCCCAGAGCGCTTAGAACCTTGGCGTGATCCTGGACAACACCCTGTCGTTCTTAACCAACATCATGGCGGTGGCCCGTTCCTGTAGGTTCATGCTCTACAACATCCGCAGAGTACGACCCTGCCTCACACAGGAAGCGGCGCAGGTCCTAATCCAGGCACTTGTCATCTCCCGTCTGGATTACTGCAACTCGCTGCAGCTCGCATCCGCTACAAGACCATGGTGCTTGCCTACGGAGCTGTGAGGGGAACGGCACCGCAGTACCTCCAGGCTCTGATCAGGCCCTACACCCAAACAAGGGCACTGCGTTCATCCACCTCTGGCCTGCTCGCCTCCCTACCACTGAGGAAGTACAGTTCCCGCTCAGCCCAGTCAAAACTGTTCGCTGCTCTGGCCCCCCAATGGTGGAACAAACTCCCTCACGACGCCAGGACAGCAGAGTCAATCACCACCTTCCGGAGACACCTGAAACCCCACCTCTTCAAGGAATACCTAGGATAGGATAAGTAATCCTTCTCCCCCCCTTAAATGATTTAGATGCACTATTGTAAGTGGCTGTTCCACTGGATGTCAGAAGGTGAATTCACCAATTTGTAAGTCGCTCTGGATAAGAGCGTCTGCTAAATGACTTAAATGTAATGTAAATGTAATGAGGAACAGCTGGAGAAGGAGAGAAAGAGAAGGTAACCTAATAAGACCAGCAGAGAGAGACAGAGTGAAGAGAAAGGACAGGAACAGACATAATAAGACATGACAGTACCCCCCCACTCACCGGCGCCTCCTGGCGCACTCGAGGAGGAAACCTGGCGGCAACGGAGGAAATCATCGATCAGCGAACGGTCCAGCACGTCCCGAGAGGGAACCCAACTCCTCTCCTCAGGACCGTACCCCTCCCAATCCACTAGGTACTGATGACCACGGCCCCGAGGGCGCATGTCCAAAATCTTACGGACCCTGTAGATAGGTGCGCCCTCGACAAGGATGGGGGGGGAGGGACAAGTGGGGCGCGAAGAACGGGCTTAACACAGGAGACATGGAAGACCGGGTGGACGCGACGAAGATATCGCGGGAGAAGAAGTCGCACTGCGACAGGATTAATGACTTGAGAAATACGGAACGGACCAATGAACCGCGGGGTCAACTTGCGAGAAGCTGTCTTAAGGGGAAGGTTCTGAGTGGAGAGCCATACTCTCTGACCGCAACAATATCTAGGACTCTTGGTTCTACGCTTATTAGCGACTCTCACAGTCTGCGCCCTATAACGGCAAAGTGCCGACCTGACCCCCTTCCAGGTGCGCTCACAACGCTGGACAAAAGCCTGAGCGGAGGGGACGCAGGACTCGGCGAGCTGAGATGAGAACAGCGGAGGTTGGTACCCGAGGCTACTCTGAAAAGGAGATAGACCGGTCGCAGACGAAGGAAGCGAGTTGTGGGCGTACTCTGCCCAGGGGAGCTGTTCTGACCAAGACGCAGGGTTACGAAAAGAAAGACTGCGTAAGATGCGACCAACAGTCTGATTGGCCCGTTCGGCTTGACCGTTAGACTGGGGATGGAAGCCGGACGAGAGACTGACGGAAGCCCCAATCAAACGGCAAAACTCCCTCCAAAACTGAGACGTGAACTGCGGGCCTCTGTCCGAAACGACGTCTGACGGAAGGCCATGAATTCGGAAAACATTCTCGATAATGATCTGAGCCGTCTCCTTAGCAGAAGGGAGCTTAGCGAGAGGAATAAAATGAGCCGCCTTAGAGAATCTATCGACAACCGTAAGAATAACTGTCTTCCCCGCTGACGAAGGCAGTCCGGTGATAAAATCTAAGGCGATGTGAGACCACGGTCGAGAGGGAATGGGAAGCGGTCTGAGACGGCCGGCAGGAGGAGAGTTACCGGATTTAGTCTGCGCGCAGACCGAACAAGCAGCGACAAATCGACGCGTGTCACGTTCCCGAGTGGGCCACCAGAAACGCTGGCGAATGGAAGTGAGCGTACCCCGAACGCCGGGGTGGCCGGCTCACTTGGCAGAGTGGGCCCACTGAAGAACGGCCAGACGAGTAGGAACGGGAACGAACAGAAGGTTCCTAGGACAAGCTCGCGGCGACGGAGTGTGAGTGAGTGCTTGCTTTACCTGCCTCTCAATTCCCCAGACAGTCAACCCGACAACACGCCCCTCAGGGAGAATCCCCTCGGGTTCGGTGGAGACCTCAGAAGAACTGAAGAGACGAGATAAAGCATCAGGCTTGGTGTTCTTTGAGCCCGGACGATAAGAAATAACGAACTCGAAACGAGCGAAAAACAGAGCCCAACGAGCCTGACGCGCATTAAGTCGTTTGGCTGAACGGATGTACTCAAGGTTCCTATGGTCAGTCCAAACGACAAAAGGCTGGTCGCCCCCTCCAACCACTGTCGCCATTCGCCTAGGGCTAAGCGGATTGCGAGCAGTTCGCGATTACCAACATCATAGTTACGTTCCGACGGCGATAAGATGAGAAAAAAACGCGCAAGGGTGGACCTTGCCGTCAGAGAGGGAGCGCTGAGAAAGAATGGCTCCCACGCCCACCTCTGACGCGTCAACCTCAACAACGAACTGTCTAGAGATGTCAGGTGTAACAAGAATAGGTGCGGATGTAAAACGATTCTTGAGAAGATCAAAAGCTCCCTGGGCGGAAACGGACCACTTAAAGCACGTCTTAACAGAAGTAAGGGCTGTGAGGGGAGCTGCCACCTGACCGAAATTACGGATGAAACGACGATAGAAATTCGTGAAGCCAAGAAAGCGCTGCAGCTCGACGCGTGACTTAGGAACGGGCCAATCAATGACAGCCTGGACCTTAGCGGGATCCATCTTAATGCCCTCAGCGGAAATAACGGAACCGAGAAAAGGGACAGAGGAGGCATGAAAAGTGCACTTCTCAGCCTTCACATAGAGACAGTTCTCTAAAAGGCGCTGGAGGACGCGTCGAACGTGCTGAACATGAATCGGGAGAGACGGTGAATAAATCAGGATATCGTCCATGTAAACGAAAACAAAAATGTTTAGCATGTCTCTCAGGACGTCGTTAACTAGTGCCTGAAAGACAGCTGGAGCGTTAACAAGGCCGAAAGGAAGAACCCGGTATTCAAAGTGCCCTAACGGAGTGTTAAACGCCGTCTTCCACTCGTCCCCCTCCCTGATGCGCATGAGATGGTAGGCGTTACGAAGGTCCAATTTGGTGAAAAACCTGGCTCCCTGCAGGATCTCGAAGGCTGAAGACATAAGAGGAAGCGGATAACGATTCTTAACTGTTATGTCATTCAGCCCTCGATAATCCACGCAGGGGCGCAGGGTCCCGTCCTTCTTCTGAACAAAAAAAAACCCCGCTCCGGCGGGAGAGGAGGAGGAGACTATGGTACCGGCGTCGAGCGATACAGACAAATAATCCTCGAGAGCCTTACGTTCGGGAGCCGACAGAGAGTATAGTCTACCCCGGGGGGAGTAGTTCCCGGAAGGAGATCAATACTACAGTCATACGACCGGTGTGGAGGAAGAGAAGTGGCCTTGGAACGACTGAACACCGTGCGCAGATCGTGATACTCCGCCGGCACCCCTGTCAAATCACCAGGCTCCTCCTGTGAAGAAGAGACAGAGGAAACAGGAGGGATAGCAGACATTAAACAGGTCACATGACAAGAGACATTCCAGGATAGGATAGTATTACTAGACCAATTAATAGAAGGGTTATGGCGAACTAGCCAGGGATGGCCCAAAACATCAGGTGTAAAAGGTGAACGAAAAATTCAAAAAGAAATGGTTTCGCTATGATTACCAGAGACAGTGAGGGTTAAAGGCAGCGTTTCACGCTGAATCTTGGGGAGAGAACTACCATCTAAAGCGAACAAGGCCGTGGGATCCCTTAACTGTCTGAGAGGAATGTCATGTTCCCGAGCCCAGGTCTCGTCCATAAAACAGCCCTCCGCCCCAGAGTCTATCAAGGCACTGCAGGAGGCAGATGAACCGGTCCAGCGGAGATGGACCGGAAAGGTAGTGCAGGATCTTGAAGGAGAGACCTGAGTAGTTGCGCTCACCAGTAGCCCTCTTACTGATGAGCTCTGGCTTTTACTGGGCATGAAGTGACAAAATGACCAGCGGAGCCGCAGTAGAGACAGAGGCGGTTGGTGATTCTCCGTTCCTTCTCCTTGGCCGAGATGTGGATACCCCCCAGCTGCATAGGCTCAGAACCCGAGCCGGCGGAGGAGGGTGGCAGTGATGCGGCAGGTGGCAGTGATGCGGAGAGGGGGGCAACGGAGAACGCGAGCTCCTTTCCACGAGCTCGGCGACGAAGATCAAACCGTTGCTCTATGCGAATAGCGAGTGCTATTAAGGAGTCCATGCTGGAAGGAACCTCCCGGGAGAGAATCTCATCCTTAACCTCGGCGAGGAGACCCTCCAGAAAACGAGCGAGCAAAGCCGGCTCGTTCCAGTCACTAGAGGCAGCGAGAGTGCGAAACTCAATAGAATAATCCGTTATGGATCGATTCCCTTGACATAGGGAAGACAGGGCCCTGGAAGCCTCCTCCCCAAAAACAGAACAGTCAAAAACCCGTATCATCTCCTCCTTAAAGTCCTGATACTGGTTAATACACTCAGCCCTCGCCTCCCAGATTGCCGTGCCCCACTCACGCGCCCGTCCGGTAAGGAGAGAAATGACGTAGGCGATGCGAGCTGTGCTCCTGGAGTAAGTGTTGGGCTGGAGAGAAAACACCACATCACACTGAGTGAGGAATGAGCGGCATTCAGTGGGCTCCCCAGAGTAACACGGCGGGTTATTGATTCTGGGCTCCGGAGACTCGGAAACCCTGGAAGTGGGCGGTGGATCGAGGTGGAGCTGGTGAATCTGTCTTGTGAGGTCGGAGACTTGGGCGGCCAGGGTCTCAACGGCATGTCGAGCAGCAGACAATTCCTCCTCGTGTCTGCCTAGCATCGCTCCCTGGATCTCGACGGCGGAGTGAAAAGGATCCGGAGTTGCTGGGTCCATTTGTGGTCAGATTCTTCTGTTATGCACTTGAGTGAAGACCCAAAAGCGGTTTAACAGAAACAGAGTTCTTTTAATGAGAAAATAGGAATGGCATATATCCTCTTCCGACGTTGTCAATGGCACAATAGACTACCCGCAGAGAGGGCGACAAATAAAACATAAAGTCCCTCTGATGAATAGCTAGAGAGTCCCCGTCTTAGCAGCAGAGGAGAATAGCTGGGTAGCCGCGACAGGCTGCAGGTCGCTCTGGGTCGGTGCGGGTCACAGAGGAACGGTGGTACCTGATCACACGTAGCATCAGATGAACTGGACACAGTGTAAACGAAAGACAGTTAGAAGTGTACAGGATGCACCTGCCAGGCAGACTCCGACAGGATAGGACTAGGAGGAAGCAAACGAGACGATAGCTTGCTTCTGGCATGAGAAACACAAACGAGAATCTGACACCGAAAGTAGCAGGAACAGAGAGAGAAATAGAGACCTAATCAGAGGGAAAAAAGGGAACAGGTGGGGAAAGGGGTAACGGGGTGAACGAGGTAGTTAGGGAAGATGAGGAACAGCTGGAGAAGGAGAGAAAGAGAAGGTAACCTAATAAGACCAGCAGAGAGAGACAGAGTGAAGAGAAAGGACAGGAACAGACATAATAAGACATGACACAAACCGCTCGCCTACACGAAGCCATAAAAACTGTCTTCCATCTGCCCGGTACAGTTAAAACTGGGATTCACCCTCGAACAGCACACTTCTCCAGTGTGCCAGTGGCCATCGAAGGTGAACATTTGCCCACTGAAGTTGGTTACGATGCCAAACTGCAGTCAGGCTAAGACCCTGGTGAGGATTATGAGCATGCAGATGAGCTTCCCTGAGATGGTTTCTGACAGTTTGTGCAGAAATGATTCCGTTCTGCAAACCCACAGTTTCATCAGCTGTCCAGGTGGTTGGTCTCAGACAATCCCGCAGTTGAAGAAGCCGGATGTGGAGGTCCTGGGCTGGCGTGGTTACACGTGGTCTGCGGTTGTGAGACCGGTTGGACGTACTGCCAAATTCTCTAAAATGACATTGGAGGTGGCTTATGGTAGAGAAATTAACATTAAATTCTCTGGCAACAGCTCTGGTGAACATCCCTTTAGTTAGCATGCCAATTTCACGCTCCCTCAAATCTTGAGACATCTGTGGCAAAACTGCACACTTTAGAGTGGCATTTTATTGTACACAGCACAAGGTGCACCTGTGTGTAATAATCATGCTGTTTAATCAGCTTCTTGATACATGTCACACCTGTCAGGTGGATGGATTATTTTGGCAAATGAGAAATGCTCACTAACAGGGATGTAAACAAATTTATTAACAACATTTGCAAGAAATACACTTTTTGTGCGTATGGAAGAACAGAACTAATTTAGTAAAAACTTATACAGTAAGCAACAAACATCAACATACTACTCAACCATTTGAGACTGGTGTAATTAGTCACGCACCCCTCCTAAGACGTTGCATGCATAAACCAGGCGTTGTAAGATCTGGCTTTCGTCAAAGAATCCTCCATTTGCAGCAATTACAGCCTTGCAGACCTTTGGCATTCTAGTTGTCAATGTGTTGAGGTAATCTGAAGAGATTCAACCTATGCTTCCAGTAGCACCTCCCACATTTGGATTGGCTTGATGGGCACTTCTTACGTACTATACGGTCAAGCTGCTCCCACAACAGCTCAATAGGTTTGAGATCCGGTGACTGTGCTGGCTACTCCATTATAGACAGAATACCAGCGGACTGCTTCTTCCCTAAATAGTTATTGCATAGTTTGGAGCTGTGCTTTGTGTCATTATAATATATAATAATCCTGTTGTAGGAGGAAATTGGCTCCAATTAAGCGCCATCCACAGGGTATGGCATGGCGTTGCAAAATAGAGTGATAGCCTTCCCTCGTCAAGATCTCTTTGACCCTGTACAAATCTCCCACTTCACCACCACACAAAAAAGACCATCACATTGCCTCCACCATGCTTGACAGATGGCGTCAAGCACCACTCCAGCATCTTTTCATTTTTTCTGCATCTCACAAATGTCCTTCTTTGTGATCCGAACACCTCAAAGTTAGATTTGTCTGTCCATAACACTTTTTGCAATCTTCCTCTGTCCAGTGTCTGTGTTATTTTGCCCATCTTAATCTTTTATTTTTATTGGCCAGTCTGAGATATGGCTTTTTCTTTGCAACACTGCCTAGAATGCCAGCATCCCGGAGTCGCCACTTCACTGTTGATGGTGAGACTGGTGTTTTGCAGGTACTATTTAATGAAGCTGCCAGTTGAGGACTTGTGGGGCGTCTGTTTCTCAAACTAGACACTCTAATGTACTTGTCCTCTTGCTCAGTTGTGCACCGGGGCATCCCACTCCTTTTCCTGTCCTGGTTAGAGCCAGTTTGCGCTGTTCTGTGGAGGGAGTAGTGAACAGCGTTATATGAGATCTTCAGTTTCTTGGCAATTTCTTGTATGGACTTGCCTTCATTTCTCTGAACAAGAATGATTGATGAGTTTCAGAAGAAAGGGCTTCGTTTCTGGCCTGTAATCGAACCCACAAATGCTGATGCTCCAGATATTTAAAGAAGGCCAGTTTTATTGCTTCTTTAATCAGGATAACAGTTTTCAGCTGTGCTAACATAATTGCGAAAGGGTTTTCTAATGAACAATTAGTCTCTTAAAATTATAAACTTGGATTTTCTAACACAACATGCCATTGGAACAGTGATGGTGATGGTTGCTGATAATGGGCCTCTGTACGTTTATGTAGATATTCCATAAAAATATGGCATTTAAATCAGCCGTTTCCAGGTACAATAGTCATTTACAACATTAACAATGTCTACACTGTATTCCTGATAAATTTTATGTGATTTTAATGGACAACATTTTTTGCTTTTCTTTAGAAAACAAGGACATTTCTAAGTGACCCCAAGCTTTTGAACGGTAGTGTATGTGGTCAACTGAAACGTAAAATATCAATCCGTATACCATAAAAATACCAATCCGGGCGATGTAATATTTGGAATGCTTCAGCAACGCCAGGGCAGAGGAACGCTCCCATCGAATGTGCAATCACGCTTGTAACCAGTCACTCGTACATTTTTGTAGAGTGCGTCCCCTATTCTGATTATCAGCTGTTGTCGAATACACACGTGGGTGTGAGAAACGATTCTCTTCCTCACTAGTGTGCAGAGAATTCTACTAGATGACAATTAGAAATCAGTATGGAATTAAAGTTGATCAACAGTGTGTGAAAACCTTGTGAAGACTTACAGAAAACGTTTGACCTCTGTCATTGCCAACAAAGGGTATATAACAAAGTATTGAGATAAAATTTTGTTATTGACCAAATACTTATTTTCCACCATAATTTGCAAATACAATCCTACAATGTGATTTTCTGGATTTGCACTTTTCTGGATTTGCACTTTTCGCACCAAAGTACGTTCATCTCTAGGAGACAGAACGCATCTCCTTCCTGAGGGGTATGACGGCTGCGCGGTCCCATGGTGTTAATACTTGCATACTATTGTTTGTACAGATGAACGTGGTACCTTCAGGCATTTGGAAATTGCTTCCCAAGGATGAAACATACTTGTGGAGGTCTACAATTACTTTTCTGAGATCTTGGCTGATTTCTTTTGATTTTCCCACTGGAATTGTGATACAGTGAAATAATCTGTCTGTAAACAATTGTTGGAAAAATTACTTGTGTCATGCACACAGTAGATGTCCTAACCGACTTGCCAAAACTTTAGTTTGTTAAAACTTCTTGAGGGCAGTATTTTCACATCCAGATGAAATGCATGTCCAAATTCAACTGCCTGCTACTCATCCCCAGAAGACAAGATATGCATATTATTAGTAGATGTGGATAGAAAACACTCTGAAATTTCTAAAACTGTTTGAATCATGTATGTGAGTATAACAGAACTTATTTAGCAGGCGAAACCTTGAGGACAAACCATTCAAAATATTTTCTTTTTGAGGTCACTCTCTTTTCAATGAGTTTTCATTGGGAATCCAGATTTCTAAGGGACCTTCTTTCAGTTCCTATTCCTTTGTGTAATGAAGAAGTACAGCCATCTTGAACGAGGGTCACTTGAAGTGTACTGTTAGCTACAGTTTTTTTTACTCCTGTATTGAACACAGATCATCCCGTCTTCAATTTTATCGATTATTTACGTTTAAAAAAATACCTAAAGTTGTATTACAAAAGTAGTTTGAAATGTTCTGGCAAAGTTTACAGGTAACTTTTGAGATATTTTGTAGTCACGTTGCGCAAGTTGTAATTGGTGTTTATCGACGGAATTAATCGAACAAAAGGACCATTTGTGATGTTTATGGGACATATTGGAGTGCCAACAAAAGAAGCTCGTCAAAGGTAAGGCATTAATTATATTTTTATTTCTGCCTTTTGTGTCGCGCCTGCAGGGTTGAAATATGGTTTCTCTCTTTGTTTACGAAGGTGCTATCCTCAGATAATAGCATCGTTTGCTTTCGCTGTAAAGCCTTTTTGAAATCTGACATGTTAGCTGGATTCACAACAAGAGTAGCTTTAATTTGATATCTTGCATGTGTGATTTAATGAAAGTTTGAATTTGGCGCTCTGCATTTTCCCTGGCTTTTGGCCAGGTGGGACACTAGCGTCCCACATATCCCAGAGAGGTTGAACAAGAAATTTGTAGAGTGGTTGGAAAATGAGTTTTAATGACTCCAAACTAAGTGTAAGTAAACTTCCGACTTCAACTGTACATTTGAATTGTTTGTGCACAGATAAAATAAAATATTGTTAAACCAGGAAATGTCAATGAAATAACAAGACTGGTTCTTATGAATACTCTCTACTTTAAAGCAACTTGGTTACATATATTATCCAGTGCTCGTACCTCTGACAAGCCATTTAAAATCCACCAAGTGAGTGATCTCCCTTTGAGCAGGATTGGAATAGAGAATAAACATCTGAAATCATGTATATTGGCATTTCAAATGACCCCCTACTAAAAATGCACAGAACCTTCCAATCAGCCCCTAATAACATATAGATTAAGATTATGTCATCTAACCACTACTGAAGATTGATAACCTCCAAGTACAGCCCAGTTAACTACTTTACACTGAAAGTAATAGAGCCTTACAACATCTATAGAGTTTAAAACATGAAATGTGTCAATTAGCCAGTTATCTTTCGTGCTTGACTGCCATTGTAAGGCCAGAACAGTCAGATCAACCTTTCTCCTCAGCCAGAGCATCCCGTGTGCGTTCTGACACCGGTCTGAATTTAGGTATGACCCAGAGCGCACTCAGACACAATGGAGGCATTTAACAAATGCACCTGCAGAAGGAAGCTTGTATAGAATTTAAAAAAAAATCCAAAACATGCATCATGTTTGCAATAAGGCACTACAGTTATTCTTGGCAAAACAATAACTTTTTGTCCTGAATACAAAACTTTATGTTCAGAGCAAATCCAAGACAACACAACACATAACTGAGTACCTGCCACTCTTCATATTTTCAAGCATGGTGGTGGCCGCATCATGTTATGTATATGCTTGTAAAGTTGTTTTCATTGCAAGTTTAAGCGTACTATTAGCTAGCTGGCTCGCTATCTCACACTACATGTATGATCTGTGTGGTAATATTATTCATATTTCCGAAATCCATTTGCATTGCTAGTGATAGCCTAATGTTAGCTAGCTAACTAACATTGAACCTAGTTGGGGGTGATAACGGTCATTTATTTGACTAGATAAAGTGTATTTTTGCTACTATCTTTTACTCTTGAAATCTTCTGTTGTTTACTACACTACCTTCCTCTGTTTAGCTACCTGGCCTCACATGCAAATTCTTAAAGAGGTGGGTGGGGCTGGCTTAAGAGGATGTGAACGATGCTGAATGGGTGTAGACAAAGAAGAGCTCTCCAGTAGGTTTACCAAAACATTCAAGGGCCATGTTAAGGGTATGGTTGTCATCAGCAAGGACTAGGGAGTTATTTAGGATAAAAATAAATGGAATAAATCTAAGAACAGGCAAAATCCTAGAGGAAAACGTGGTTCAGTCTGCTTTCCAACAGACAATGGGAGACAAATGTACCTTTCAGCAGGACAATTACCTAAAACCCAAAGGCCAGATCTACAGTACACTGGAGTTTCTTACCAAGATGACATTGAATGTTCCTGAGTGGATTAATAGCCATTTTTGACTTAAATTGTCTTGAAAATCTATGGCAAGACTTGAAAATGGCTGGCTAGCAATGATCAACAACCAACCTGACAGAGCTTAAAGAATTTTTAAAAGAATAATGGTCAAATATTGTACAATCCACTTGTGTAATAGAGACTTACCCAGAAAGACTCACAGCTGTAATTGCTGCCAAAGGTGATTCTAACATGTATGGATTTAGGGGGTTGAATACTTATCTTATCAAAATATTAGTGTTTATTTCCCATTAATAAAAAATACAAGTATTTTGTGTAGATTGTTGGCAAAAAAAATTTATCCCACTTTGTAACACAACTAAATGTAGAAAAAGTGAAGGTGGTGTGAATACTTTCTGAAGGTAACCAGTTCGATTATAAGTGTTCTCTTCCATCCTTGTGTAAAAACTGGAAGAGAGCTGACGCCAGAGAAAATGTACTAGTGGACAGACAGGAGAAACATGGACGCTGACATCAAGGTCACTGTCAACTAGAGGTCGAACGATTAATCGGTAATTGTCACGTTCTGACCTTAGTTCCTTTGATTTGTCTTTGTTTTAGTATGGTCAGGGCGTGAGGTGGGTGGGTGGTCTATGTTCCGTTTTCTATGTTGTGTTTGCGTTTGGCCTGGTAGGGTTCTCAATCAGAGGCAGGTGTCATTAGTTGTCTCTGATTGAGAATCATACTTAAGCAGCCTTTTCCCACTTGTGTTTCGTGGGTGTTTATTTTCTGTGTCTGTGTGTTCCACACGGAACTGTTTCGATTGGTTATTTCACGTGTCGTTTATTGTTTTGTTTCAGTGTTCGCTTGTTTTAATAAAGAGCATGAACACGTACCACGCTGCGCATTGGTCCTCCGATCCTTACACCTCCTCCTCGTCGGAGGACGAGGAAGACAGCCGTTACAGAAACACCCACCACCAAAGGACCAAGCAGCGTGGCAACGGGCAGCAGCAGCAATCTCAGGACTCCTGGTCATGGGAGGAGATTCTGGACGGCAAGGGACCCTGGGCACAGGCTGGAGAATATCGCCGCCCCAAGGCAGAGCTGGAGGCAGCGAAAGCCGAGAGGCAGGGGTATGAGGAGGCAGCATGGCAGCGCGGCTGGAAGCCCGAGAGGCAGCCCCAAAAATGTATAGGGGGGGAACATGGGGAGTGTGGCGAAGTCAGGTAGGAGACCTGCGCCAACACCCCGTGCTTACCGTGGAGAGAGAGGGACCGGGCAGGCACCGTGTTATGCCATGAGGCGCATGGTGTCCCCGCTGCGCAGGCATAGCCCGGTGCGGTACATAGCAGCGCCTCGTATCGGCCGGGCTAGGTTGGGCATCGAGCCAGGTGCGGTGTGGTGGAATAGCACGCACTGGGCTGTGCTGGCGAACAGGGGACACCATGTGTAGGGCTGGTGCCATGTACCCCGGCCCGAGGAGACGCACTGGAGACCAGATGCGCTGAGCCGGCTTCATGGCACCAGCCCTACGCGTGGTGTCCCCGGTTCGCCAGCACAACCCAGTGCATGCTATTCCACCTCGCCGCACTGGCCTAGCTACGGGGAGCATTCAGCCAGGTAGGGTTGGGCAGGCTCGGTGCTCAAGACCTCCAGTGCGCCTTCATGGTCCGGTCTATCCGGTGCTCCGGTGCCACCTCCACGCACCAGCCATCTGGTGGCAGCCCAGGAGCTGCCAGAGCCGTCCGTCAGCCAGGAGCGGGCAGAGCCGTCCGTCAGTCAGGAACTGCCAAAGCCGTCCGTCAGCCAGGAGCTGCCGGAATCGCCCGTCACTCCGGTGATGCCCGGAGTCTCCCACCTGTCAGGTGCTGCCGGAATCTCCTGTCCATTCGGGACCCATTGCTAGGGTCCCTAGTCCGAGGTCGGCGGTAAGGGTCGCCGCTCGAAAGAGGCCACGGAGGCGGTTGAGGAGGTGGACAAAGACAATGGTGGAGTGGGGTCCACGTCCCGCGCCAGAGCCACCACCGCGGACAGACACCCACCCAGGCCCTCCCCTATAGGTTCAGGTTTTGCGGCCGGAGTCCGCAAGTTTGGGGGGAGGGGTACTGTCACGTTCTGACCTTAGTTCCTTTAATTTGTCTTTGTTTTAGTATGGTCAGGGCGTGAGTTGGGTGGGTTGTCTATGTTCCGTTTTCTATGTTGTGTTTGCGTTTGGCCTGGTATGGTTCTCAATCAGAGGCAGGTGTCGTAAGTTGTCTCTGATTGAGAATCATACTTAGGTAGCCTTTTCCCACTTGTGTTTCGTGGGTGTTTATTTTCTGTGTCTGTGTGTTCCACACGGAACTGTTTCGGTAGGTTATTTTACATGTCGTTTATTGTTTTGTTTTGTTTCGGTTGTTTTAATAAAGAGCATGAACACGTACCATGCTGTGCATTGGTCCTGTGATCCTTACTACTCCTCCTCCTCGGAGGAGGAAGACAGCCGTTACATTAATATGCCTTTTTGGACGCCGATTATGGCCGATTATGGACGATTACATTGCAATCCATGAGGAAACTGCGTGGCTGGCTGACCACCTGTTACGCGAGTGCAGCAACAAAAGGACCTTGCGGCTGCAATGAGCCAAGGTATTATTGACCAAAGGCTCATATTTCTGTGTGTTTATTATAATTAAGTCAATGATTTGATATTTGATAGAGCAGTCTGACTGAGCGGTGGTAGGCAGCAGCAGGCTCGTAAGCATTCAGCACTTTACCGCGTTTGTGAGCAGCTCTTAGCAATGCTTGAAGCACAGAGCTGTTTATGACTTCAAGCCTATCAACTCCCGAGATTATAGGCAATACTAACGTGCCTATTAGAACATCCAATAGTCAAAGGTATATGAAATACAAATGGTATAGAGAGAAATAGTTGACGCGTCACAATTCCTATAATAACTACAACCTAAAACTTATTAACTGGGAATATTGAACCACCAACTTTCATATGTTCTCATGTTCTGAGCAAGGAACTTAAACGTTAGCTTTTTTAAATGGCACATATTGCACCCTTACTTTCTTCTCCAACACTGTGTTTTTGCATTATTTAAACCAAATTGAACATGTTCCATTATTTAATTGAGACTAAATATATTTTATTTATGTATTATATTCAGTTAAAATAAAATGGTGCATTGTTCATTCGGTATTGTTGTAATTGTCATTATTACAAATATATTGTAACGGCATTCTTCCTCCTCTTCTGAGGAGGAGTAGCAAGAAGGATCGGAGGACCAATGCGCAGCGTGGTAAGTGTCCATAACGTTTATTTTAAGATATAAACAGAACACTATGAAATACAAAACAATAACCGTGAACCAAAACCGAAACAGTACCGTGTGGCAACAAACACTCACACGGAAACAAACACCCACAACTCAAAAGTGAAACCCAGGCTACCTAAGTATGATTCTCAATCAGAGACAACTAACGACACCTGCCTCTGATTGAGAACCATACTAGGCTGAACTCAAAACCCCAACATAGAAAAACACACATAGACTACCCACCCCAACTCACGCCCTGACCATAATAAATAAAGACAAAACAAAGGAGATAAAGGTCAGAACGTGACATATATATATATATATATATATATATATATATATATATATTTATATATATATATATATATATATATATATATATATATATATATATAAAAAAAATATATATAAAAATATATATATTTTCAAAAAAATAAAATACTAATAATTTAAAAATCGTCCGATTAATCGGTATCTGCTTTTTTGGGGTTCACCAATAAATCAGTATCGGTGTTGAAAATTCATAATCGGAGGGATGAGCCTTGCCTCTTTAGTTCTATATTGCTTGTCTATTGTTCCTCAAGCAAGGAGGGGGCCAATGATTTCCATCAGACCAACTCCTTTAATGCCTTACTTCTTGAAGTTTGCAATATATATATATATATATATATATATTGTATTATATTATTTTATATTATATTTTTCTATTATTATAAAATGTATTTTTTCCCCTTTGGTATGTGTACTTAAATGTATTTATACTTGGGATATCGCTTTTCAACAGTAAATGTTTAAAAAAATAAATGTCACTGGAGGATATCTTTAAAGTTGAGGAGGACTACCAAATGAGGGAGCATCTGTCTCAAATGGGCGTGACTGACATGTTTGACCAGGACAAGGCAAACCTGCCTGGTATGAACGGAACAGAAGCTGACACATGTAGTGGGGTTAATGCGAGGCAGATCATGTGATCCTAAAAAGAGGTACTACTGCATTGAAGACCACCCCTTCCTCTTCTTCATCAGACAAAACAAGACCAACTCCATCTTCTTCCTCAGCAGGTTTGCATCTACTACGGAAGCCCTGAAGCCCCCCCCCCCCCAACAAAAAATTGGAGTCTAGGAATTATCTTGTCCGAACTACTTAGTATCTCGTTCCAATGAAGATACTAAGTCATTCCAACAACATATAAAGCAAGGCCATACTTATCTGTACCACACTTAGCAAGGCATACTTAGTCAGAAGTAAGTGGAAATGCTAGAGTGGTCTTGCTTTATCAAGGCACACTAATAAGTAGAGTATGTTGTGTGAGTGAAAGGGTATATGTGTGGTTCTGGTTACTGGCTGCCGGGTGACGAGACGTCAGTCAGGCCAGTGACAACAGGCTCTACCTCAGGTGACAGAGCTGGTGTGGGACACAGACAGTTGAGGAGGACACGTACAGGTAGTAATGGGGTGTTAGGGATAGAGGTAGTCTTGGGGGCACCTGAGACCGATAGCTTTAAAACCTCAAGATGTTGTGCTCTCTAAATTGTGTTTAAGAAAAGAAATGATGAGTATTTTTCGGTCTGAGATGAACAATCAGCCAATATTCCTTTGATTTCATACTCTTCAGAATCATATTGTCACTGTATAATCACACTCAGTGTGTATTGTTGGGGGTTATGTGGAGACACTTTAGCCAACTGGCACTGACCTTTCCTCTCTAAATTATCTCTGCCTCACCTGAGTGTCTCTCAGGCATGGCTATCACTTAAATAATACATTTTCCTGTGGGCGGGCCCATGTTGGCATGACTGGAAAAAAGTAGCATACAGCAGATACACAGACTTCAGGAAACTGTCCTATTTGTTGGCTCCAAAAAAGTCCATGACAAGAATCCTACACCGCCATCTATTGGTTGTAAAATAGTATCACAACAAGTATATTATATTGCAGATACATTAGTCTTGTCTGCCTTGCCACAGTGGATACCAGGGCTGAGGGCCCTGATTGAATACCTCTTTGTATGCTCTAATTGTATTAAATCTGGACTAAGGGCTCCCTCTTAGGATTTTCTCTGGCATGTGTGTAGTCTAGACTACATATAAGCACACTTTTTAATGTTACTGGCAAGTCAGTTAAGAACAAATTCTTATTTACAATGACGGCCTACACCGGCCAAACCCTAACAACGCTGGGCCCAATTGGGCTACGGGACTCCCGATCACAGCCAGTTGTGATACAGTCCAGGATCGAACCATGGTCTGTAGTGACACCTCTAGCACGGTAATGCAGTGCCTTAGACCTCTGTGCCACTCGGGAGCCCACTTAGTGTCACTAAAAAAAAAAAGCCACCTCTTTCTCCTTTCATTTCCTCTGCCTCTAAGCGAGGGGTGTCAAACATACACGAGGGGACCAAATCCGACCCCCAGGTAGTTTGAGTAAAATTATTATATTAAAAAATGACTAACACCAAATCGAAACTGTCTAGAATGGACCTACATTTATACAGCTTCTTCACTGTATCCAGCTCTCTAATAATCACTGAAATTAAGCTAAACAGTCAGTGCAACTGTGTTGGTTATTATTCTTATTTTTGTTTGTTTTTGGGGGGGAGGTGTCAAGGTGAAGAAGTAGGCTTTCAGGTGTTTTTAGAAGATAGGCAGAGACTCTGCTGTCCTAGATTCAGGGTGGAGCTGGTTCGACCTTGTTGAATACCGAATGCGGGCCCCCGGAGTTAGACACCCCTACTCTAAACTCAACCATCTCTGCACACCAGCCTCTTGACATCTTACAATGCATTTGTATTTATTAAGGATCCCCTACTCATCCTGGGGTCCAGCAACATTAAGGCAGTTACACCAAAAGTATGTGGACACATGCACTCTCATTTCAAAATCATGGGCATTAATATGGAGTCCACGAGAGCATTAGTGAGGTCGGGCACTGATGTTGGGCAATTAGGCCTGCCTCGCAACTGGCATTCCAATTCATCCCAAAGGTGTTTGATGTGGTCAGGGCTCTGTGAAGGCCAGTCAAGTTCTTCCACACCGATCTCAACAAACAATTTCTGTATTGACCTCGCTTTGTGGATGGTGGTCATTGTCATGCTGAAACAGGAAAGGGCCTTCTCCAAACTGTTGCCATAAAGCAAGAAGCACAGAATTGCCTAGAATATCATTGTAAATGCTGTAACGTTAAGATTTCCCTTCACTGGAACTAATAGGCATAGCCTGAACTATGAAAAAGAGCCCCAGACCATTATTCCTCCTCCACCAAACTTTACAGTTGGCACCATGCATTTGGGTAGGTAGCGTTCTCCTAGCATTCACCAAAACCAGATTTGTCTGTCGGACTTCCAGATGGTGAAGTGTCATTCATCACTCCAGAGAATGTGTTTCCACTGCTCCAGAGTCCAATGGTGGCAAGCTTTACACAACTCCAGCCGATGCATGGCATTGCACATGATGATCTTAGGCTTGTGTGCGGCTGCTCGGCCATGGAAACCAATTTCATGAAGCTCCAGATGAACAGTTTTTGTGCTGGCGCTGCTTCCGGAAGCAGTTTGGAACTCGGTTGTGAGTTTTGTAACAGGACAGACCATTTTTACGTGCTATGTGCTTCAGCACTCAGCGGTTCCGTTCTGTGAGCTTGTGTTGCCTGCCACTTCGCAGCTAAGCTGTTGTTGTGCCTAGATGTTTCCACTTCACAATAACAGCACTTACAGTTGACTGGGGTAGTTGTTGCAAGGTAGAATTTCGTTGGAAAGGTGGCAATAAGGCCATTCTACTACCAATGTTTGTCTATGGAGATTACACGGCTGTGTGATGGATTTTATGCACCTGTCAGCAACGGGTGTGGCTGAAATAGTCATATCCCCTAATTTGAAGGGGTGTCCACATACTTTTGTAAATATAGTTGTATTATCTAAGTGAGTTTCAGAGATAGTCAGTATATGAATGTCATCTCTTACTAGCAAGTTATTGATTTCATAAAACTTATTTCTTAAGCTACATATGTTAATGTGGGCTATTTTTAGCATTTTTATGGGACTCTTGGATTATTTTTATTGCTTTACCAGGAAGCTTATCGGAAGTAGACATGACAATGTTATTTATGTTTGAGTTGATAGTGAGCTGCATACAGTGGACTTCCTACTAGAGCACACAGCTGCAGTGCCCAATTTGTAAGTCGCTCTGGATAAGAGCGTCTGCTAAATGACTTAAATGTAAATGTAATGCTTACAGTATTTTTTATTTTACCTTTTATTTAACTAGGCAAGTCAGTTAAGAACAGATTCTTATTTTCAATGATGAATGATTTGTACCTTGTCAGCTCGGGGATTTGAACTTGCAACCTTTTGGTTACTAGTCCAACGCCCTAACCACTAGGCTACCCTGCTGCCCCAGTATAACTCTGGTTCATAAGCACATGATTACTGTATACAACAGCTGTGGGATCAACAGAGGCATTCAGGGGTGTTAGAGGGACATAAATTAGGTTACTTACAATGTGACTGCCAATGCCCCTGGGATAATGTACATTTGCTGCAGCATTACGCCAACTCAGCGACACAGTGGTAGGGATTACCTGATCTAATAAATCATGGTCTCAATGCAGCCTTAACATGGGTGGATAGAGTCCAGGAGTCAAGATGATTTGGATGCACTCCGTCATTCCTGTAGAGCATCGTCTGTTTCCAGACGGCGTCAAAGTTATCTATAAAAGTTATTCCAACAGAGCTACAGTAATATTTTAGCCGGGTGTGTAATACCAGTAGCCTGCTGAATCGTTCACACCCACAGCCCAACGATGGAACCGGACCTGAAATAATGGTCTGCTTTTTGGAATCTTTCAGAGCTATAATCAGTTCTTTAAAATTTTCAGCAGTTCCGAACTAGCCCTAATGTAATTCGACCCCACATGGACTATAACAGTGTCAGCTCCCGGCAGCTGTCGTAGAAAGGTCAGAAGCAGCCTTGTAATGTCCCATACTCCAGGACAGCACAGGGTTTTTACCCCGTGAACTGAGATGTTTCTTACCATAGAGCTGCCGATGACGACAGCTGGTGCAATGGCTGAGGAGGTTTGTCCGTTCTTTTGCATTGAAGGGTTTCGCAAATCCCTCGAGGACTGAAGGGTTGTTGTGACCGATGGACCCGAGCCAGCTGTAGTATGCATTGTGGATGATGAATGGTCCGGTATCTTAGATAGCCTCACAGTCCGATGAGGTGGGGAGCTCTGAGGATCTGAACCCGAGCTAGAAAGCCACCAGAGAGGGAGACAGAACAGAGGGCGAAGGTGCAGGTACCTCAGGATCCGATCTCGAATCGGAAGCCTCCAGGGAAGAAGGCGCCGGAAACTCAGGATCAAGGGCGGCGAAGCTGTTTCCAGTCTAGGCTTACCTTCGCCAAGAAGGCCCCCATTGCCAGAGTTTGCTGTTTTTGACTTCCACGCTGATTGATATTTTCATGATTGGTTGGTAGATTCGAGAACATGAACATCTGCCAAGTCATCCAGGAGCATCCTCCTAACGCCACTCTCCAGGGAAGGGGGAGACCCCTTCGGAGATGGGATCCATGCAGAGTACTGACCAGTCTGGTGTGGAGTGCTGACATGGCGGCGACACTTCCAACAGACCATAGCATCATCCGGCTACTGGGTAGAAGAGAAAGGAAAAGTAGGCGGGCGTGGATTCCCCAGTAGCTTGTGTAAGAGTAGCCACTTTGCCCCTGTAGTCCTCTGCAAGCAAACAGGGCTACATTGAAAGTCTGGGCGGTCCACGTTGTCCCAGAATAAAGCAAAATAAACACAGCTCCTGCAGCATTGAAAACATTTGTTAGCGTCCTCCATTTGAGCCTACAGGCTATCTAAGCTAGCAGGGATTCCGTGTCTCTCCTCTTGACAGGGAATTCTCAAAATGTCGGTGAGAGAATTACACGGCTATCAAAAATGTCAGGCCAAGGTAACCTACACCAAAGACACAATTAAGAATTTTTGTAAAATTCACAATGTGAAAAATGAATGTAAACTCATTTTATATAGAAATAGGATATCAATATATCAAATATAATTATCAACCGCAAGGGTCACTAAGTTCAGGTCCATAATTTCAGAAAGTGAATAAAAATTAAATTAATAAACTTATTTTACAAAAACTATTGAAAATAAATGTCACTTTTTCCATCACAGACTGGTATATCAATTCATATTTGATCTCCTTTCTATTTCTTACAAAATGTCTAATCTCATTTCCCCTCATACAATTGTGAGTTTACATCATTAAAGCAGCACCAACCCCTCCAACCTGTTCTGTAATTGACTCAAAGTGTGGTAGTTGTGATTGCATAAGAAGAAAACATGTGCAATGAACGCTTTAGAAAACACTCAATTGGGATTAGGACTTTAATTAATAACACGGAGGGAGGATTTGGGCGCTTCAGCCCCACAGCTCTGATATGGGACATCGAGAGAGAGAGAGGCTAGAGTGATGGTTGTGTTTAGGCCAGAAATAGACAAGGGATTACATACTGTAAAACCATGGTATAAAATCATTTAGTTTCCACAAAACATACCTCCTGCTATTGTAACATGTCCAAAGAGAAATTTGGGATCAGGATTTTATGTCGTCATAATACTGTGATTCTGTGTCAAATAAAATGTATTACAATTTCGTAAAACGGTAATTGAATTACCTAAAACATGGTCACAGCGGACTTACGTAACCCAATTCATATGCACAGTGGTGATTGAAGTCTTTAAGTCTTGATCTGAATTTTCCACTTAATCTTGCATACTGCTGTATTACTTAACCATATAAGATAGTGTTTTGAGAGGATGACTTGGCATTTTATATGATTGGTTATAGTGTATGATGCGTGTAATGCAAAGCAGTGTTTGCTTTGCTCACACAGTGCAATGACTAACGGCTCAATGACATTTTAGTGGGGTCCATCTGTTTTCTGTTTGTTAAGTGACCACCACCTAGTGGAGAACATTAAAAAGAGAGAGAGAGAGCGAGAGAGAGAGAGAGAGAGAGAGAGACCAGACTTCAGCCCAGTCAAACCCTTTTCTCCTAGACACTTTGTTGGTCTGAAAGGATCGGATGGATTTAAGCCATATCATTAATATTACAGCAGCTCCACCTAGCCTTCCATTCTCAGATCTAGGTTTACAGGACAGACAAGCGACAGATGGAAGCTGGTTTTAGACTGGGCCAACACATTTCTTGGTCCACTTGGCTGACTCAAACCAGGGCCACGTTCAGTAGACAAACCTTGCAGAACGTTGCAGATAGATATGCCAAGGATAGGGCTGATGTGATTCCTTATTCTATACTGAACAAAAATATAAACGCAACATGTAAAGTGTTGGTCCCATGTTATATTAGCTGAAATAAAAGATCCCAGAAATGTTCCATATGCACAAAAAGCTTATTTCTCCCAAATGTTATGCACACATTTGTTTACATCCCTGTTACTGAGTATTTATCCTTTGCCAAGATAATCTTTCCATCTGACAGGTGTGGCAAATCAAGATGCTGATTAAACAGCATGATCATTACACAGGTGCATCTTGTGCTGGGGACAATAAAAGGCCACTCTAAAATGTGCAGTTTTGTCACACAGCACAATGTTACAGATGTCTCAAGTTTTAAGGGAGTGTGTAATTGGCATGCTGACTGCAGTAATGTTTACCAGTACTGTTGCCAGAGAATTTAATGTTCATTTCTCCACCATAAGCCACCTCCAAAAGAATTTTAGAGAATTTGTCAGTATGTCCAACTGGCCTCACAACTGCAGACCACGTGTAACCATTCCAGCCCAGGACCTCCGGATCTGGATTATTCATCTGCAGGATCGTCTGAGACCAGCCACCCGGACAGCTGATGAAACTGAGGAGGTATTTCTGTCTGTAATAAAGCCCTTTTGTGGAATAGAAGAAAAAAAACAGGGCTGAGCCTGGCTCCCCATTGGGTGGGCCTACGCCCCCCCATGCCCACCAAAGGCTGCGTCCCTACCCAGTCATGTGAAATCCATAGATTAGGGCCTAATTTATTTATTTCAATGGACTGATTCCCTTTTATGATCTGGAACTCAGTAAAATTGTTAAAATTCTTGCATGTTGCGTTTATATCTTTGTTCAGTATACATGTCAGAGAGGCATGTTAGTAATATGCTATGTAGAACAATTTGAACGTTCCAAAACATTGCATCCTGCTGAACGTGCCCCAGTGTAAGTCTATAGGCCTACTGAAGGGGTGTACACTATATATACAAAAGTATGTGGACACCCCTTCAAATTAGTGAACTCAGCTATTTCAGGTACACCCGTTGCTGACAGGTGTATAAAATCAAGCACACAGCCATGCAATCGCCATAGCCAAACATTGGCAGTAGAATGGCCTTACTGAAGAGCTCAGTGACTTTCATCGTGGCACTGTCATAAGATGCCACCTTTCCAACAAGTCAGTTCAACAAATTTCTGCCTTGCTAGAGCTGCCCGGTAACTAAGTGCTGATACTGTGAAGGGAAAATGTCTAGGAGCAACAATGGCTCAGCCGCGTAGTGGTAGGCCACAGAAATTCACAGAATGGGATCGCCGAGTCAGCACAAGAACTGTTTGTTGGGAGCTTCATGAAATGGTGTCGATGGCTGAGCAGCCGGCCACAAGCCAAAGATCACCTTGCGCAATGCCAAGCATCGGCTGGAGTGGTGTGTACCTCGCCACCATTGGACTCTGGAGCAGTGGAAATGCATTCTCTGCACTTCACCATCTGGCAATCCAACGGACTAATCTGGGTTTGGCAGATGCCAGGAGAACGCTACATGCCCCAATGCATAGTGCCAGCTGTAGTTTGGTGATGAGGAAAAATGATCTGGGGCTCTTTTTCATGGTTTGGGCTAGGCCCCTTAATTCCAGTGAAGGGAAATCTTAACCCTACAGCATGCAATTACATTCTAGATGATTCTGTGCTTCCAGCTTTGTGGCAACAGTTTTGAAAAGGCCCTTTCCTGTTTCAGCATGACAATGAGGTCAATACAGATTTTTTTTGTTGAGATTGGTGTGGAAGAACTTGATTGGACTGCACAGAGCCCTGACCTCAACCCCATCGAACACCTTTGAGATGAGATGAATTGGAACGCCGTCTGCAAGCCAGGCCGAATCGCTCAACATCAGTGTCCGACCTCACTAATACGCTTGTGGCTGAATGGAAGCAAGTCCCTGCAGCAATGTTCCAACATCGAGTGAAAAGCCTTCCCAGAAGAGTGGAGGCTGTTATAGCAGTGAAGGGGGGACGAACTCCATATAATGCTCATGATTTTGGAATGAGATGTTTGACAAGCAGGTGTCCACATACTTTTGGTCATATAGTGTACTTTTGGCCATGTAGTGTATCAACAGTTTCATCACTGAGTCACAGACCTTGTCTCACAATAGACTGACAACAGACAGACACAGGGTTCTATGATTCATCCCAGTGTTTAATCTCATCATTAGGTTTCACGGGGGGCAGACTTCACTTTATTCAGACAGCCAATCCAGTGAGATGTAGTGTAAGGGTCAGGGGTCATTCCCTGACCAGGATGGAACAACAGCAGTATCAGACTATCAGCTGCTGGAGAGTATAGAGAAGACCATTGTATGGTGTCAAATGCATGTTGACTAGTCTACAATAATTTTTGCAACAACTGCATAACAGGACAAACAGACTATACAGTCGTGGCCAAAAGTTTTGAGAATGACACGAATATTAATTTTCACAAAGTCTGCTGTCTCAGTTTGTATGATGGCAATTTGCATATACTCCAGAATGTTATGAAGAGTAAACAGATGAATTGCATTGAATTGCAAAGTCCCTCTTTGCCATGCAAATGAACTGAATTCCCCCAAAAACATTTCCACCGCATTTCAGCCCTGCCACAAAAGGACCAGCAGGTGTGAGTGTTGACGAGGACAAGGCTGGAGATCACTCTGTCATGCTGATTGAGTTCGGAAAACAGACTGGAAGCTTCAAAAGGAGGGTGCTTGGAATCATTGTTCTTGGAATCATTTTCTCTGAATCCCCTTTCCGATTGTTTGGGGCATCCAGAAAAAAGCTTGTCTGGAGAAGACAAGGTGAGCGCTACCATCAGTCCTCTGTCATGCCAACAGTAAAGCATCCTGAGACCATTCATGTGTGGGGTTGCTTCTCAGCCAAGGGAGTGGGCTCACTCACAATTTTGCCTAAGAACACAGCCATGAATAAAGAATGGTACCAACACATCCTCTGAGAGCAACTTCTCCCAACCATCCAGGAACAGTTTGGTGGCGAACAATGCCTTTTCCAGCATGATGGAGCACCTTGCCATAAGGCAAAAGTGGCTCGGGGAACAAAACATCGATATTTTGGGTCTACGGCTAGGAAACTTCCCACACCTAAATCCCATTGAGAACTTGTGGTCAATCCTCAAGAGGCGGGTGGACAAACAAAACCCCACAAATTCTGACAAACTCCAAGCATTGATTTTGCAAGAATGGGATGCCATCAGTCAGGATGTGGCCCAGAAGTTAATTGACAGCATGCCAAGGCGGATTGCAGAGGTCTTGAAAAAGAAGGGTCAACACTGCAAATATTGACTCTTTCCATCAACTTCATGTAATTGTCAATAAAATCCTCATGGAATGCTTGTAATTATACTTCAGTATTCCATAGTAACATCTGACAAAAAATATCTAAAGACACTGAAGCAGCAAACTTTGTGGAAATTAAAATTTGTGTCATTCTCAAAACATTTGACCATGACTGTACATTGTTTTGGAGCTCATTTCTGTAGATGATGGAAGTTTAGATTTATACCTTGCTAATCTGAGTGGAAACATGCAAAGGTTTGCATTTCAAAAACACTTGGCAACTGTTGGGTTATTTTATTAAAACATTGTTTCATTGCTGTTTTATATATAAATGTTTATGTGCAAATGTCAATTAAATGTATTATTTATTTATCACCTGTATTACATGAAAGAACTGTCGAATAATATATGAAATCAACTGTGCACATGCAATACTGTTGGTAAGGCCTGCATTGTTATAATATTGTCATCCAACAGAGGATGCTGATGGGCATTATGAAGGCAGGCGAATACAGAGTAGGCGGTACAATAACAGAAAGGGAAGGCTTGTTGATAACTTTGAAACTCCATAAACGGCCCCTTTAAGAAAGGAAGTCTGCTGACATTGACGGAATTCCCTGATCTGGCTTGCGAGAGCTATGGAATTAAGAGAGGGAGTGACTGGTTTCAAACGGTACTGACGGAGATCGCCTATACTATTATCTATCGGGGGGGAGGGAACTGGCATTGCTGCAAAACTAATCAAGGCTGCAGCGGGATGTAAACTCGTTTCTTTGATTTACAAAAGAGCGGATTGCGATGGCGGGGCTGAGGCTCAATGAACAGCTTGTGGCTTGGCGGATCTGAGCAGGTGGACGCTACTGGATACATTCAAAGGCAATTCTCTGTGTTAATGAAACTTTGCTACGATTTACGGGCTGGGTAAGAAAACGTATTTTTTTTTTAATATGAATAATATCATGTAAAGTAGCCTAGCTCAAGTCTTTGCGTGTGATGTTTATGTAAACGTCTGGCTTTTAGTTGTGTAATTCATGTTTTTAATAGAGCGCAAGGGCTACTGTGCGTAGCCTGTCATTTACGAAGATTCCAATTTTAATTGAGAAATGGGAACTACAAGTAAATGAAAGTATTACAAATGAAACGTTGCATCGCCATAGTTTCAATAATGAAGCGAATACGAACATAACGGACTTGTCACGTTGTCACCACGGGCCAACACCTACTGTTGCTCACGCGGATTGTTACAAATCGTCGCGGGTACAGTGAAGCCATACATTCCTGGTCCTTCGTACTCCGTCAATTATCACCCTGTGTTAGGCTCATTTTTATAAGCCGTTTTGTTTTTGTTTGCTGCGAAGCTATGACCGCTCACAGTGCCTTAGCCTTTGATCATAACTCTGTTCCATTTACGTCACACAAGTAATTTGACGAAGGCGTCTTCTGTAAGGGGAAGGTTTGTTAGTTAAAAGAACCACGAAGCTCTTTCTGAGTGATCGAACGCCTGAGCACCAACACCAATCAGCCTACACCACTTTACACACGCGTGTCATTATTATGACAACTAGCGTCGCCATGTCAGCAAATGACTGCTGTCTGAAGACACACAATTCTAATTAGGTTACTTGTCTATGGACAGGCAGTGTTACAAAACGGATTTGAAAATCTAAACTGAAATGGGCATTAAGGCCTTCACTGTGTACAAGGCTTTATTGATTTATCCCAGTTGCAGCCAACAGTATTTTTCAGTGACAACATGTTTCTGACGGCCTTCTGTTACACACAGGTGTTCGGAGGCATGCTAGATAGCTACTTAGCACAGGTGGTCCATGTCTTCTGTAAGCACACACTAACATGGAGATATGGCCATGTGGGAACACTAACCCCAACCCTATTAAAAAAAGGTGTGTATCAATTTAACATTGTTTCTTTAAATATTTTTTTTTTCCTGATATGAAAGATAAGGTCCTTCCAAACCCGTACCGCAAGCGATGCATGTTAATGTTTAGAAGTTCTGTGGTGCGCTAAGGTGACAATGCCTGCCATGGATGTTTCCCAGTAAGAACACGTTTAAAAGCCTCAAAGGATAAGATCATCCAACTTTCAAAACAAGTCAATTGTCAATTTTGGCTAGTCGAGGCAGTCAATTTAGTTAACAAGCTAGATAGCTGTATAGTTTTCTATCACATTCATGAATTTGTTTGGAAACCATTAACAAGCTAATTGGCCACCACATGTTATTGTCACTGTGATAGTAGGTAGTAAGCAACAAGAAATGCCAAATAACAGTCTAAAAACTACAAGGATAAAAAAAAAATTGATTTGGCCATTCAGACAAAAGTCCCATGGCATGGAAAGATGCACAAATAGCTTTCTGGTGTCCTCAGATAAAATATATCAATATTATTTCATATTTTCTAAATAATAATAATTGTTGAAATCAGGTTGTTTTTGTTCCTATTTAACCTAATTTTTAATAAAAATGACCAAACACTCTAAAACATTTAGCCTAATGTTGACATTCATTCAGAATTCAGTCTCTGAACAATCACATGTCGACTACAGGTTTAGTGGGTCTGCAACCAGGAATGACATTGACAGGGGGTTTGGTGTATTTCATGTGAAACAAAACCTGTGAGGTGACTGTGCCTAAAATAAATGTGATGCCTACAGGTGGGTGTGAGAGGTGTAAAACACTTGCCAATGGGGGTATCAGGAGGGGGTTCCAGGTGGGAGTTTTTAGTTTGTATTATGCTCAGAAAGATCTGTTCAGCTATCCCCCACCCTAAACCTAACAATGTCTGATTAATGTCTTTGTTTAATTCAACAATGTCCTATTTTCTATTCAAGTGTGGGGCCTTCCATCACTACTAAACGATGCCATTGACTATCCAGTTCCTAGAATGCGGTTTTCTTCATCTCAAAGTGCTCAATCAAACACACACTAGGCATTGAGGGGAGCATAGTCAAGTCTCTGTGGCCCCTTCTCTTTTATTCAGAAGATTCACATCAGAGGTGGTAATCTCATTGAAGTGAGACACGACAGCACTCATGGCTGCCATTGCAATGGCTCTCATAGGCGTATAGACTAATGTGCAGTCTACTGTGTCAAGAGTACTGTGTCAATTCGCCTGAATATTTGAGGTGTGGGTGAGTGTCTTGAGTCTGTGTAGTCTAACCTTGTATATGTTTGACTGTGTGTATGATTAAGCAGTATTTAAGAGCTCTCTAGGTATATCCCATTGAGGAAAAACACACTCTTCTCTGAACAACATTACAGCTTTACCTTATGGTACCCTCTCACCTCACCTTGCTCCTGCAACTGTCTAGATGCTTCACTAAGCTAAGCTGATGGTGGTGAGCTCTGGGCTATGGGGTCATTACCTGACTAGAGAATGTTACTTAAGGACTGATCTAATGTCAGAGGTTAATCAACCTCCTAAATGGTCATGGTTAGGATTGGGGCAGGGGTAATCTGATTCTAGATCTGTGGTTAGGGGTAACTTCTACTTTGAGCATCATTAGCTAGGAATGTGGGACAAAATTCTAAACTTTTGACTATGTAATCCACCAAGGGAAGTTGTCCAAATATGTATGATGCCTTCAAATGGGGGGGGATTAGATACAGAGTGAGAAGCGGGGGGGGGGGGGATTAGATACAGAGTGAGAAAGTTGGAGGCATTAAAATGCTAACATCTTCTGTTATTGGTAATGGTGAGAGATTAGCATGTTTTGATATTATGTCCCTTTCAAATGGGGGGACTAGATGCATAAAGTGCTTTTATTTCTAAATGGTAGAACAGCTATATATGAAAATACCCTCAAATAAAATGTGACTTTCTGTGCTGTTGCCTCATAAAACATTTGATCTCAAATTCAAAATACTGGAGTATATAGAGCCAAATTAAATGTTTTGGCTTCAATGCCTAAATAAATACGCAGGGGAGTGTAGATGTAGGTCAAAAGGATTCACATTAATCAAGTCGTTAAATCGTATATATTTTTGGTGAGTGTGTTTGAAGTGAGAGGGTGATCGCCTCTTGTCTCCATCTCGCTCCACGCGTCGTTGTGATAATTTCCTAAGCAGTAAGAGATGTGGCCCTGGATGATGGTGGATGACTCAAACACTGAGCCTTCAATGGATCGACTGCTAGCTCTATATGGCTGTGTTCCAAATGGCACCCTATTCCCTTCATAGCTCACTACTTTTGAGCAGGGCCTATAGAGCTCTGGTCAAAAGTGCACTATATAGGGAATAGGGCACCATTTGGGACACAGTCTCTGTCATTAGGCTGTCTGAGTCATAGACAGAGATGACAAACACAATTATGAAAGGTGATAGTCTTTAACTGGATACTGGGGCAGAGATGACATCTTAAATGGAGTGATCTGCTACATTATTAGGATACTGTGGCTCCTGGCTGGCCTATATTTTAGTTTGTCTGTATGGTGTCTATTTATGCATCTTATTTAAAAAAAGGCTTGTATTGGCCTTACTCAACAATTGTCTTAACTTGTGCATCTGTGTTCTGTAGTGTTTAGGTACTTATTTACAAAAGCAACTTCTAATGCAAAGAAATTTGTCCCTTTCATTTTCACTGCGTTTCAAAGGGGAACCTTTGACCCTTCTCTGTTTTGTCTTTTCAGAAATGCTGTACACCATGCTAAGGTAAAGCCGCTGACGAGAGGGGTGTTGAACATGCTAAAGCGGCTGGATAAAATCAGGTTCAGAGGTCAGAAGCGAGACGACTTCCTGGATCTAGCAGAGTCCCCCAACGGATCCGACAATGAATGTAGCGATGACATCCTGCTGAGGACAAAGCCTTCACTCAAGACACAAGACACGGAAGAACTAGGAGACCCTGTAAGTATTCATTCTACTTAGCTGTGTTCTTTGACTCAAATGAGAGACCATGAGCAGGGACAGCAGTTTTTCCTTTCAACGGGACCCGACCAGGAACACCTCTGGTTCATAGTTATAGGCCGTGTCAGGTGGTCTGGAAAAACTCTACGTCAGTGTTTCCTAACGGGTCTTGAAATATTGTGTGGATGAAGGGCGGGTGGGTGGCAGTCGGGTTGCATCAACAGAAAACCATACAAAATAAATTGAATAATTCTTGAGCAATTTAGATCTATAGGCTACATTTGAGTTTTTTTCCTACATAATGTTTACGCTATGGAATTAGTGTGTAGGTCCTAAATCTTAGGCTTTACGCGTGACATAGCGTACACACCAATTGCCAAGCTCTTGGGAATGGTCAGAAAAAAATATCTTTAATCCACTGAGGCAAAAAGAAATTCTGTTTAAAAAAAATAAAATATTCAAGAGAAAAGCTGCAAAATGGAGAGTTAAAAAATAAAGAAGTGAGGGCCAGAAATGTAATGTTTGGTAAAAATTTGATGACGTGGTAATAGTGGATGTTGTGTGATGATCTGTGAGGCGCTATACAAAAGGACTTCAAATAGGCCTACGGTAGCCTACTGTTCAGATGGATTAAATGTAAACTGAAATCTGGACACAGACTACAGTGCATTCGGAAAGTATTCAGACCCCTTGACTTCTTCTACATTTTGTTACAGCCTTGTTCTAAAATTGATTGAACTGTTTATTCCCTCAATCAACACACACATCCTCATAATGACAAAGCAAAAACAGGTTTGTAGAAATGTTTGTTAATTAAAAAAAAATGAAATAAGACATTTACATAGTGGTTCGTCCTTTAAAAGTTGCAGCATATTGCAGCACAGCTTGCGTGGTGCCGCAGAATTCTATGGCACGTTATTTAAGTGGCAACCACTGGTACCATTAATGCTAGTCCCCATGATTGTCTCACAAACACGAAACGGTGCTAAAATAGTTGTAGGCTTACTGCTTCAAATCCCATTGCTTCTAACTTCAATATGCTCTTTAAATAAGACCTACACCACTTTTAACAGCACATTACTCAACACTAGTAGGCGACATGAGACTCATGTCGCCTACTGTAGGCCTACAGTATATCTCAAAATATGACGTGACTCTCTGCCAATAATTACATATCGAGGATTGGATGATTCTAAATTAAAACCAAAAGCCGCCTCATGGGGCTCCCGGTGGCGGCCGGCACGGGTATCTGTAGCAACTCATTTTACATTGCGATGTGGTGACTTAGACCGCTGCGTCACTGGGGAGGCCCCATCCACAAAGTATCAAAATACAGAGAGGTGTTGGTAAAGGTATATTATCCTGCTAATAGCCCATAACAGGCTATTATAATACTGTACATGGTGTCCAGGTCAGGATAACCAAAGCATTTCTTTATTAAAGACTATCAGAAAGAATGTTGGTACATATTTATTTTGATCCAAAGCCATGAATGAGTTAGTCACTCAGCTTTATGTAGGTGCCGCTACATGACTGTGCCATCAACTTGATATCTAAAAATATTTGAGGTTATTTATTAAATAAATAAATAAAACAAAAGTCAGCAATTGTAAAGTGAATAAAGACCAAAATAATTATTAGTATTGACCAAAACATTTATTTCTGTTTTAAGAGGAGCGAAACACTGGACCAATTGTGCACCGTCCTATTGGACTCCGAAGTCGGATGTGATACATAATACCTTTTGATGTATTATTTGTTTAGTCTTTTCTGGTGGATTAAACTGAAATTGCAACCAATCACGGGCCGGTTATGATACAGCCAACCTAACTAATTTGACAATAGAATTCTCCCGCCACCCCCCTCCTAGGCAAGTCTATTGTCCAGCTACCTGCTAATAGCCATAATGGCGCTGTACAACATGACCATGTGTGTTAGAAATAGTATTTTCCAGTAAGCAACAATTTGTTTACCTTCATTAGAAAACTTTGTCCCAATATTTCTGTAATTCAGTGATATTTATCCCCATAGTAATTAGTTATGGATCCTTAACTTTCAAAATGCCAATGTTTATTTAGTTATCATTTTATTAACGAAAGCATAAAAATGCCATTATTAGTTATGTTGTCTTAGTGCCAGTCTGCACATTCAAACTAAGAACAGCGGGAACGTTTCCCTAGTTGGGGCCATTATTAGTGCAATGCCCCTTAAAGTGTTGCTCTGTGCTGCCCAGTGTGGTGGGGGTCCACATCCCTCTTCCTCCTCGCTTCCCCATGGGCTAGGTCTGTCTTCTGTGCGCAGCTCTGCAGCCCATCCCGTGCCCCCTGCCCTCGTGCCTTGAACCTTGCGCGCTTTCAGTGGATACAGCTGTAGAACTGCAAGGAAATCCCATTGTGCGCCACTCGGGAGCCATGACCAATATATATTGTCCTGCTAATAGGGTTAATATCTGTGAGAATATCCAAGGGGCTTTTATATAATTCTAAATTAAACAAAGTGATTATTATTAAAAAATGGTTTCAAATAAAGTAAAATGACTGAGGAAAAAAGCCATTCTTGAACATGGAGTGAGACATTGTTACTAATTTGTAAATGAAGCCAGTTTTGTTATTTATTTCTGTTATATCATGGGCCTCCCAGTAGAGGCCGGCATGGGTATTGAACCAGCATCTGTAACACAGCTGGCATTGCTATACAGTGTCTTTGACCGTTGTGCCACTCAGTCGCTGTACAACGTGACCATTCGGGAGTGGGCTACACTACTACAGTAAGAGTAAAATAATTTAAACCTTAGTGTAACAACAGTTTTAGTAAATATTACTGAAGGTGTGCACAACTCAGTTTCTATGTAGGTTTATGTTGCACGTTCATTGTCAGTTAGACTCAGTAGGCCCCAAAAGCATAATCAGTGCTCTAGCTCACCCTTGTGCTGGTCTGGAGCAATGAAGTGGTGACACAGGGTACTGTACTGAACCACAAATTACCTCTAAGTACCGGAACATCATCACAACTTTTAGTGGAGCAACCACTAAATATTCAAACCCTTTAATCAGTGCTTTGAAGCATCTTTGGCAGAGATTACAGCCTCTAGTCTTCTTGCGTATGACGTTACAAGCATGGCACACCTGTATTTGGGGAGTTTCTTCCATTCCTCTCTGCAGATCCTCTCAGGCCCTGTCATTTTGGATGTGGAGTGTCGCTGCACAGCTATTTTCAGGACTCTCCAGAGATGTAGATCAGGTTCAAATCTGGGCTCTGGCTGGGACACTCAAGGACATTCAGAGACTTGTCCCAAAACCACGCCTGTGTTGGCTTGGTGCTTAGAGTTGTTGTCCTGTTGGAAGATGAACTTTCACCCCAGTCTGAGGTCCTAACCTGCTCCAGAGTGCTTTTCATCAAGGATCTCTCTGTACCTTGCTCCGTTCAGCTTTCCCTCGATCCTGATTAGTCTCCCAGTCCCTGCTGCTGAATAACATCCCCACATCTTGATGCTGCCACCACCATGCTTCACTGTAGGGATGGTTCCAGGTTTCCTCCAAACGTGACACTTGGCATTCAGGCCAAAGAGTTCAATCTTGGTTTCATCAGACCAGAGAATCTTGTTTCTCATGTGCCTTTTTACTGAAGAGTGGCTTCCATCTGGCCACTCTACCATAAAGGCCTGATTGTTGTAGTACTGCAGAGATGGTTGTCCTTCTGGAAGGTTCTCCCCCATCTCAACAGAGGAGCTCTGTCAAAGTGACCATCGGGTTCTTGGTCTCCTCCCTGACCAAGGGCCTTCTCCCCCGATTTCTCAGTTTGGCTAGGCGGCCAGATCTAGGAAAGAGTCTTTGGGGTTACACTTCTTCAATTTAAGAATGATGGAGGCCACTGTGTTCCTGGACTTTCAATGCTGCAGAAATGTTTTGGTACCCTTCCCCACATCTGTGCCTCGACACAATCATGTCTTGGAGCTCTACGAACAATTGCTTCGACCTCATGGCTTGGTTTTTGCTCTGACATTCACTGTCAACTGGGGTGTTTAAACAGGTCTGTGTGCCTTTCCAAATCATGTCCAATCAGTTGCATTTACCACAGGTGGACTCTAATCAAGTTGTAGAAACATCTCAAGGATGATCAATGGGAACAGGATGCAATTAAGCTCAATTTTGAGTCTCATACCAAAGGGTCTAAATACTTATGTAAATAAGGTACACTAATGGTCAATTTTTAGAACACCAACTTATTCAAGAGTTTTATTTCTATTTTCTACATCGTAGAATAAAAGTGAGGACCTCAAAACCATGAAATAACACTTATGGATTCGTGTAGTAACCAAAAGTGTTGAAGAATCTCAAATATATTTTGATTTGTTTAAATAGCCAAATCAAATCAAATTTTATTTGTCACATAGACATGGTTAGCAGATGTTAATGCGAGTGTAGAGAAATGCTTGTGATCTAGTTCCGACAATGCAGTAATAACCAACAAGTAATCTAACTAACAATTCCGAAACTACTGTCTTATACACAAGTGTAAGGGGATAAAGAATATGTACATAAAGATATATGAATGAGTGATTGTACAGAGCAGCATAGGCAAGGTACAGTAGATGGTATCGAGTACAGTATATACGTATGAGATGAGTATGTAAACAAAGTGGCATAGTTAAAGTGGCTAGTGATACATGTATTACATAAGGATGCAGTAGATGATATAGAGTACAGTATATACGTATACATATGAGATGAATGATGTAGGGTATGTAAACATTATATTAGGTAGCATTGTTTAAAGTGGCTAGTGATATATTTTACATAATTTCCCATCAATTCCCATTATTAAAGTGGCTGGAGTTGAGTCAGTGTGTTGGCAGCAGCCACTCAATGTTAGTTGGTTGCTGTTTAACAGTCTGATGGCCTTGAGATAGAAGCTGTTTTTCAGTCTCTCGGTCCCAGCTTTGATGCACCTGTACTGACCTCGCCTTCTGGATGATAGCGGGGTGAACAGGCAGTGGCTCGGGTGGTTGTTGTCCTTGATGATCTTTAAGGCCTTCCTGTGACATCGGGTGGTGTAGGTGTCCTGGAGGGCAGGTAGTTTGCCTCCGGTGATGTGTTGCTCAGACCTCACTACCCTCTGGAGAGCCTTACGGTTGTGGGCGGAGCAGTTGCCGTACCAGGCGGTGATACAGCCCGCCAGGATGCTCTCGATTGTGCATCTGTAGACGTTTGTGTGCTTTTGGTGACAAGCCGAATTTCTTCAGCCTCCTGAGGTTGAAAAGGCGCTGCTGCGCCTTCTTCACGATGCTGTCTGTGTGAGTTGACCAATTCAGTTTGTCTGTGATGTGTATGCCGAGGAACTTAAAACTTACTACCCTCTCCACTACTGTTCCATCGATGTGGATAGGGGGGGTGTTCCCTCTGCTGTTTCCTGAAGTCCACAATCATCTCCTTAGTTTTGTTGACGTTGAGTGTGAGGTTATTTTCCTGACACCACACTCCGAGGGCCCTCACCTCCTCCCTGTAGGCCGTCTCATCGTTGTTGGTAATCAAGCCTACCACTGTTGTGTGGTCCGCAAACTTGATGATTGAGTTGGAGGCGTGCGTGGCCATGCAGTCGTGGGTGAACAGGGAGTACAGGAGAGGGCTCAGAACGCACCCTTGTGGGGCCCCAGTGTTGAGGATCAGCGGGGTGGAGATGTTTTTTTTTTTAACCAAATAGGGCTATCTTCTGTATACCACCCTAACTTGTCACAACACAACTGATTGGCTTAAATGCATTAAGAAGAAAAAATTCCACAAATTCACTTTTAAGGCACACCTATTAATTCCAGGTGACTACCTCATGAAGCTGGTTGAGAGAATGCCAAAAGGGTGGCTTTTGAAGAATCTCAAATATAAGATATATATTTTGATTTTAAACACTTTTTTTGGTTACTACATGTTTCCATGTGTGGTATTTCATAGTTTTGATGTCTTCCCTACTATTCTACAATGTAGAAAATAGTAAAAATAAAGGGTTTTCTAAACATTCTGACCAGTATTTTTTTTTAATATACTTTCAAAAATGTCTAAACCTGTTTTAAGAGTTTAAAGAGAGCCATATCTGACGGGCCAATAAAAAGCAAAGGATTAAGATGGGCTAAAGTACACACACTGGACAGGAACTCTGCCTAGAAGTCCAGCATCCCGGGGTCGCCTCTTCACTGTTGACGTTGAGACTGGTGTTTTGCGGGTACTATTTAATGAAGCTGCCAGTTGAGGACTTGTGAGGTGTCTATTTCTCAAACTAGACACTCATGTACTTGTTCTCTTGCTCAGTTGTGCACCGGGGCCTCCCACTTCTTTTTCTATTCTGGTTATAGCCAGTTTGCACTGTTCTGTGAAGGGAGTAGTACACAGCGTTGTACAAGATCTTCAGTTTCTTGGCAACTTCTCGTATGGAATAGCCTTCATTTCTCAGAACAAGAAGAGACTGAGTTTCAGAAGAAAGGCCTTTGTTTCTGGCCATTTTGAGCCTGTAATCGAACCCATAAATGCTGATGCTCCAGATACTCAACTAGTCTAAAGAAGGCCCGTTTTTATTTTTTTATTGCTTCTTTAAGCAGTACAACAGTTTTCGGCTGTGCAAACATAATTGCAAAAGGGTTTTCTAATGATCAATTAGCCTTTTTAAAATGATAAACTTGGATTAGCTAACACAACGTGCCATTGGAACACAGGAGTGATGATTGTTGATAATGGGCCTCTACGCCTATGTAGATATTCCATAAAAAATATTTGCCGTTTCCAGCTACAATAGTCATTGACAACATTAACAATGTCTACACTGTATTTCTGATCAATTTTATGTTATTGTTAAACAAAAACAAAGGACATTTCTAAGTGACCCCAAACTTTTGAACGGTAGTGTAAATTGGGCACAATCATTCCACCATCTGACTGTAGCCTACAGAACATTTTCTATTTATTTTTTTCCACTAAAATGTACCGCTTGTCCTCCGTTTGATGTTTCCTCGAAAGCTCCTACTGGCAGATGTGTTTTCCCACACATCTAGCCTACTTTGCAGACCGAAGTTTGATCTTAGCTTAACATCTCCAGCACCTCCTGGGGAAAGCAATGAGACTGTTTTAATGTTGCTACAGACGTGTGTGTGTGTGTGTGTGTGTGTGTGAGAGAGAGACAGGTTCCAGTGAAGTTGATTACTTATCCCTTAGGGAGACTTAATGGAGAACGTACTTCAGCAAGAGTGGGAGGGAAAGAGAAAAGGAAGCACAGGGTGTTTTGATAGGCATTCTTCCTGTTTACTCTACTCATTCCTCAGAGGGAGGGTTGACTGGAGGGAGGGATACAGAGTACACACACACACACACACAACCTCTTATAGGCTTTCAGCCACTATTGTTACTCTGAATTTATCGTCCCCTGCTTGCCAATTTAATATATCATTACTGCTGATGATCTCAGTGTTTGGACTTTCTCAACGGGATATTTTAAACTGCACTGTCATCTTGACTTGTTCATGCTTCATGTACCATCAGCCAGTCAGTGTTTTTCCCCCATATTGAAACAGTAGATTGGTCACTTGATTGTCTAATTTCCTTAGGTCAGTTTCCTGTGCTCATCTGCTGATTTTCTAATATAAACTCAGGCCTTTGCAGAGTTAGGACTTTAGTGTACACGTTTCGTGTGTACGTTTTGTGAGTGTGTGTGGATGTCGCAGGCTGCCCGCCCTGTGTGTTTCTATGCCACGCATGTGGGCAGCTGCTCACTGAGAGGGTGTGAGAGGTCACTGACTGGAGGAGGCCTCAGGAAAAGACAGTCAGTCGTTGCGTACACTGTCCTCTCACTTCATATAAAGTGCCGTCGGAAAGTATTCAGACCCCTTGACTTGTTCCACATTTTGGTACTTTACAGCCTAATTCTAAAATGGATTAAATAAATAAAAATCCTCAGCAATCAACACACAATACCCCATAATGACAAAGCGGAAAATGTTTTTCAAATGTAGAAAAATAAGATACCTTATTTACCTAAGTATTCAGACCCATTGCTATGAGACTTGAAATTGAACTCTGGTGCGTTCAAATGATCGGACATGATTTGGAAAGGCACACACCTGTCTATATTAGGTCCCAAAGTTGACAGTGCATGTCAGCAAAAAACAAGCCATGAGGTCGAAGGAATTGTCCGTAGAGCTCTGTGACAGGATTGTGTCGGCACAGATCTGGGGAAGGGTACCAAAAAATGTCTGCAACGTTGAAGGTCCCCAAGATCACAGTGGCCTCCATTAAATGGAAGGAGTTTGGAACCACCAAGACTCTTCCTAGAGCCGGCGGCCTGTCCAAACTGGGCAATCGGGGGAGAAGGGCATGGCATGTAACACTTGCTGTAGCCTACTATATACTAGTTAACAAAAATTCATATATGGTGGGGAGAAAAAGTATTTGATACACTGCCATTTAAAAAAAACATTTTTTTTATTAATTAATTTTTAAAATCAGTTACACTTCAACTGTGAGAGACAGAATCTAAAACAAAAATCCATAAAATCACATTGTATGATTTTTAAGTAATTATAATTGGAATTTTATTGTATGACAAGTATTTGATCACCTACCAACCAGTAAGAATTCCGGCTCTCGCAGACCTGTTAGTTTTTCTTTAAGAAGCCCTCCTGTTCTCCACTCATTACCTGTATTAACTGCACCTGTTTGAACTCGTTACCTGTATAAAAGACACCTGTCCACACACTCAATCAAACAGACTCCAAGCTCTCCACGATGGCTAAGACCAGAGAGCTGTGTAAGGACATCAAGGATAAAATTGTAGACCTGTACAAGGCTGGGGTGGGCTACAGGACAATAGGCAAGCAGCTTGGTGAGAAGGCAACAACTGTTGGCGCAATTATTAGAAAATGAAAGAAGTTCAAGATGGCGGTCAATCACCCTTGGTCTGGGGCTCCATGCAAGATCTCACCTCGTGGGGCATCAATGATCATGAGGAAGGTGAGGGATTAGCCCAGAAGTACACGGCAGGACCTGGTCAATGACCTGAAGAGAGCTGGGACCACAGTCTCAAAGAAAACCATTAGTAACACACTACGCCGTCATGGATTAAATCCTGCAGCGCACGCCATGTCCCCCTGCTCAAGCCAGCGCATGTCCAGGCCCGTCTGAAGTTTACCAATGACCATCTGGATGATCCAGAGGAGGAAGGTCATGTGGTCTGATGAGACAAAAATAGAGCTTTTTGGTCTAAACTCCACTCGCCGTGTTTTGGAGGAAGAAGAAGGATGGGTACAACCACAAGAACACCATCCCAACCATGGAGGTGGAAACATTATTCTTCGGGGATGCTTTTCTGCAAAGGGGACGACTGCACCGTATTGAGGGGAGGATGGATGGGGCCATGTATCGCGAGATCTTGGCAAACAACCTTCCCTCAGTAAGAGCATTGAAGATGGGTCGTGGCTGGGTCTTCCAGCATGTCAACGACCCGAAACACACAGCCAGGGCAACTAAGAAGTGACTCCGTAAGAAGCATCTCAAGGTACTGTAGTGGCCAGACCTGAACCCAATAGAAAATCTTTGGCGGGAGCTGAAAGTCCGTATTGCCCAGCGACAGCCCCGAAACCAGAAGGATCTGGAGAAGGTCTGTATGGAGGAATGGGCCAAAATCCCTGCTGCAAGTGTGAGCAAACCTGGTCAAGAACTACAGGAAACGTATGATCTCTGTAATTGCAAACAAATGTTTCTGTACCAAACATCAGAAAAGCAGAGCTTAATATATGAAATACTTATGTCATGCAATAAAATGCAAATTAATTACTTAAATCATACAATGTGATTTTCTGGATTTTAGGTTCTTTAGATTCTGTCTCTCACAGTTGAAGTGTACCTATGATGATAAAAATTACAGACCTCTACATGCTTTGTAAGTAGGAAACACTACCGATTCTGCAGGTTATCAAATACTTTTTCTCCCCACTGTATGTAATCAAATATATTCACCCCACCCAGTATTGTAATCAAAACTTACCAGAAAGCATGTAGTCCTTGGCTCAGACAGTGTCGTAGTCTGGGCTCAATAGCATCTCATTACTGTGCGAGATCTTGAGAATCACATGTTTGTGATTCTCCAAAAAAGGTTCACTGTTATAAGCTAACTTTTTTGATGAATTTAAGCAAAATTCCCCAAATTCCCAGGCTTAACTTCCCATTGAAAATTTCTGGGAAAATTCTGGAAATTTAACCTGAACGTTTCTGACCCTTTGCAACGCTCCCCATCCAACCTAACAGAGCTTGAGGGGATCTGCAGAGAAGAATGGGAGAAACTCCCCAAATACAGGTGTATCAAGCTTGTAGCTTCATACCCAAGAAGACTTGACCGTAATCGCTGCCAAAGGCGCTTCAACAAAGTATGCAGGTGGCTTTTAAATGTAATATTTCAGAAATGTTTGCTAATTTATATATTTTTTAAAATGAACAGTTTTTGTTTTGTTATGGGGTATTGTATGTAGATTGACTGAAAAAGGGAAGGGGCCTGAATACTTTCCGAAGGCTTTGTATACACATACTTTACCCTCCACTGTATTCTCCCTGTTCCTCCCCTTATTGCGCCTGTCAGAGCAGATGAGTCCGACAGGGGCATTTGGATACATATACAGGCTAGGAAGGTGAAACAAGGAGAGTAGGACTCTAGACTATTGAGTCTCCCATTCCCCTGTATGTGACCTTTAACTCGCATGTCAAACTCAAGGCCCGGACCTCTAGCCCTTTCAATCTGGTCCGCAGGTGGCTTTTTTTGGGGGGGAAACTTCTGTTGACTTTGAAATGACTAAAACCACATCAAAACTGTGTAGACTTAATGGACCTACATTTGTGGTTGGTGTACTTTGTGCTGCTTGCCAACAATCATCAAAACTAAATATAAAGTTCCAAAAGTGATGGAAAAATATTTATTTTGCTAATTTTGAGGGCAAGGAAGTATAATAAATGAAGTGTTGCCCTGCAGACCTTGTTGAAGACTGAGTGCGGCCCCTGGGGAAATGAGTTTCACACCCCTACTCTTACTGGTTAACTGGCACAGAGGCCCTGGTCACGAGTATTAATCCTCTGGCCACAGCACACTCAAAATGTCCTCCCTCTGTGATTAAGGCTGCACTAGAACCAGTGCCAGAGATACTGGGTCACCAACCATTTCCACGCCAGCTTCCCAGTTGCCTAGAGTACTGCTGCTGCTTCAGGTTACTGTGGTGTTAGCGTTACATCACCTTATGCCTGATGGCCTCTGGCATCAGAGGATGCAAAAATAGTTGTTTTCTCTGTCTCTCCTTTCTGTCTTGTCTCTGTGGGTTAGCTGACAGGAGAACACTATTGATGGATGAGAAGTGGAGTAAATGTTTATTTTCAGCTCAATAAGATGTCTCAGTCGGTCTGTAGCTTAGGGGAGAATAAGCCAAAACAAATAACACGACGGGAGGCAATTCCTCAGCTGAGATATTCAGGACATTCTAGAATGTCCTATCTCGCTCTCATTCAATATCTCATACAACACAGATTGTAGGTGCAAGTGATTATCCACATGTCAATCCACTGTCCTCATTCCTGATTTTTAAGGCTTTCTGCAAAGGTACAAGTCACCGACACATTCTAATCCATATTTAGCTTAACTATGTAACTATCCGGATTGGTTCTATTGAGCAGGAATACTGTAACAGCTGACTCAAACTCTGATCAATCCATGAATCTATTCCATGCTTCTGTAATGTTATGGTTTTGCCCATTTTAATCCCCTTCTAAGTAGAGCAAATCTCAGCAGGAGTGTTTTGCAAGTCATTTACATGGCCTGTAACCGAACCAAGAGGAATAGAAGCAGTAGAAACACCGGCCTTTTCTGGCAGACAGAGGTAAGACTAGACTTGCTTTTTAAACTCCAGGCCTTGCTAAGGCGCTGTCTGTTTGCTTAACCTTCTAACATGGAAGGAATTATATCACCGCGAACAGGCACCTACCTTAGTAGTCTCTGGCCGACTGTATAGCACTCCAGTCCAGCTACTCTGCTCTTCATCAGGCCACGCCTGAGGGCTATAGCCTACAACTTGCTAATGGAGCCCTTATTGCTCCCTATATGAACTGACTGTTTTGCACACATCCAACTGGGCACTAGAGCTGGAAAAAATTATATGTGTGTGTGTGTCAATGTTTTCTGCTATAAAACATCCATCCTTTTTCCCTCACTCCCTCCCATCACAGCAGCCCAGGTGGGTTGATCTGTCATCTGCAATGCTCTAATAGGGATGATATCTTTCTGTTGTTAGGAGTGCTCTCTGATTATGTCCCACAGGGTCTGATTGTGAGTGGTCTGCCTCTGTGCTGTTGGTCTGTTATTGGTCTTCAATTGGACAAAACCATTTTTATGCCAATCCGCTGATGATACGACACCTGCTTCAGCACCGATGAGTCATGATCAGGAAACGCTCTCCTGTTGGGCTGAAACACACAGCTAGATTTTAATCGTGGATATTTATGGCTAATTGTTTTCCCCTTTAACCAAACATCAAATGTACCTTTATGTAGCCAGCTTGTGGTTTGATTGAATGTTTAATTTCCTGCCACAGATATAATTATTAGGGTTGGGGCGGTATCCAGTTTTATCATACCGTTTCTGTACTGTATTACTGGAACTTTACATAAGGGGCGCCATTAAACAGAATAAGTGTGGATGGATGGATGGATACAATCAAAAGTTTGGACACCTACTCATTCAAGGACTTTTCTTTATTTTGACTATTTTCTACTTTAGAATAATAGAGAACATCAAAACTATGAAATAATACGTATGGAATCATGTAGCAACCAAAAAAGGGTTAAACAAATCAAAATATATTTTAGATTGTTCAAAGTAGCCACCCTTTGCCTTCACGACCGCTTTGCACACTCTTAGCATTCTCTCAACCAGCTTCATGAGGTAGTCACCTGGAATGCATTTCAGTTCACAGGTATTGCTAGTTAAAAGGGGTGGCAGTTAGCTTAGTGGTTACAGCATTGGACAAGTAACCGAAAGGTCAGCTCGGGGATTCGATCCAGCAACAAGGTAAAAATCTGTTCTGCCCCTGAACAAGGCACTGTTCCCCGGTAGGCTGTCATTGTAAATATGAATTTGTTCTTAACTGACTTAACTGGTAGGGTGGTATACAGAAGATAGCCCTATTTGGTAAAAGACCAAGTCCATATTATTGCAAGAACGGCTCAAATAAGCAAAGAGAAATGACAGTCTGACTGACCTTCATGTCTTAAAATGAACAATCTGGTAAGCTTCAAGTGCAGTCGCTAAAACCAAGTGCTGTGATGAAACTCATGAGGACCGCCACAGGAATGGAAGACTCAGTTACCAATGCTGCAGAGGATGAGTTAATTAGAGTTAATTGCACCTCAGATTGCAGACCAAACACTTAACAGACATCTCAACATCAACTGTTCAGAAGAGCCTACGTGAATCAGGCCTTCATGGTCGAATTGCTACAAAGAAACCACTATAAATGGACCCCACAAACACCATCTGGTTTGTGCTTAGTCCCACTATAATTTGTTTTTCAACAGGACAATGACCCAACACACACCTCCAGGCTGTGTAAGGGCTACTTGACCAAGAAGGAGAGTGAAGGAGTGCTGCATCAGATGACCCGGCCTCCACAATCTCCTGACCTCAACCCAATTTGAGGTGGTTTGGGATGAGTTGGACCGCAGAGTGAAGGAAAAGCAGCCAACAAGTGCTTAGCATATGTGGGAACTCCAAGACTGTTGGAAAAGCATTCCTCATGAAGCTGGTCGAGAGATTGCCAAGTGTATACAAAACATTAAGAACACCTGGTCTTTCACTCTTTTGTGCAAGACAATATTTTTATGATTTATAAAAAAATGTACACACAACCAATTAGGCAACAGGGATCTTGATCCAGGAGGGGATTGAATGTATTTGGTGTAACCAAAAAGCTTCTTGACATTTAGTTAGCAAATAAAATGATAGCTAGAGCACTGAGCTAGGGAAATTTGTCATCTTAGATTTCTTATAGTTATATTTAAGTTTATAAGCATTGGCACTTATAACTAAGGGGGGGGGGGTTATGGGTACCCACAACTGTTATCGAAAGTCATACTGTCTATTTCAAAACAACCAGATAAACGGTATGTGGCCCAAGCCTAATAATTATATATATTTTCTGCCCAGGAACAGTCATGAGACCAGCTCTGTGCCACCTGTATGTGTGAGGTTGCTGCTGACTTTCTAGTCATTGTCTGAAAAACTACTTTCGCAATCGTAGAAGCATAGAACTGAGGGGAGTAGACCTGAACAGTGGTTTTGTAAATGAAGATGCCAGTAATATGCCTCTCCCAGTAATTCAAAGAGTTAGCCCAACAAAGGTTCTCTCTCTATGCAGGGTCCTAGTTCTTTAAGCTCCTGGGCTCTTCTGCAACAATCCCCAACAAACACACACACACCATGCTGTGTTGTCTTTGGTCTCTATATAATGTTGTGGTGTCTCTATCATGCTGTGTTTTTTTGTCCTACATTTTGAATCCCAGCACCCGCAGGAGGCCTTTTGCCTTTTGGCCATCATTGTAAATAAGAATAAAGGTTGAATTAATAAATATAATATATATATATATATACACACACACACACACACTGCTCCTTCCTCAGTGCTAGTTCTGCACTGCTTCTTCTTTGACCCTCAGGACCAGATCACATGACTTAGGTGTTTACTTCCAAATCCTCTTCCTGTTTCAGACCCACCCAGTCTAGCCCCTCCCCTCTCCAGCTCGCTCTTTCTCTCCTCACTCATCATCCCTCTCTATTGTTGTCCTCCCCCCCCGTCTCTTCTCGATCCTCCTTCTCGCCATCTCTCTGACATTTGAGCTACAGAGCGAAGGCTGTCTTTAGTCTTTAATTTGTCTCACTGCCTTTATTCTTCATCCCTTGTTGATCACTGGCTGCATCCTAAGTAGGGCATCTTTCCTTCATTCCTTTCTCTCTACTCATCCCTTGTTCTCGCTTTCTCATGCGGTGTGTGTGTCTCTCGTGGACTTGACAGGCAGCATAATAGATTAAGACACGCTGCAGTCAGGACTGCTGCAGGGAGAGGAAACTGCTGCAGTGTATGTTTGTCCGTGTGTGTCTTTGTCTGTGGCGGGAGCCTCTTAAAGGGACACCCTGCCTGCGTTGGTCAGTTGGTGGCTGGTAAACCTGCAGTGGCTCAGAATAGCAACACAGCACGGTAGCTTCCACACTCTCCTCCCTCGTTTCATTCTCTCTGTCGCTTTCTTTAACACTCCTATTTCTGTCGCTTTCTCTTGACACTTCTTTTCATCTGCTCCTATACTCTTCCCCTCTCACCATCTCGCTCAACCGGTATTAGTTTGGTAATCTATGGAGTAATGCGGTTACGTGGTCTAAAGATCTGAGTCAGTCCGTTAGGGAGAGTGGTTGAGTCATCAGTGTAGTGTTTAGACTAGAGGACAGACAGTTAGTCGGTAGGGATCTCCTTCGCAACGCGTTTCCAAACGGGAGGGAAACGCACTGCCTGTGAGTCATCATACTGGAGATATAGCTACTCCGCCATGGTGTGTGTGTGTGTGTGTGTGATGCGTGTGTCAATTTTTAATTCATGCATGTTTTGTTGAAAGTCGCTCTCATGCATGTTTTGGCGTGCGTGTGTACCTGTGTTGCTGTCATGCCTGTATTAATGTCAGTTTCGCCTCTTGGTGTTCTTGCTTTGACCGGTTCTGGGGCTCTCACCATGGAGGCCGCCTTTCAGTTCTTTCAGTCTGTGTGCTTTGATATTACGCCTGTATGAACGTGCGTATCTCCTCTGTGCAGGCGGGTTCGGGGGCTCTCACCATGGCTGCAGCATTTCAAGACTTCCAGAGGAGTGAGTCAGACCGGCTAAATGAGATGAAGGGTCATCTAGAGATTGCCTTACTGGAGAAACACTTCCTACGTAAGTCACCTTAACAACTCTAACACACTTTTTGCTGTTTATTCATCCTCCTTTGCTGTAGTAGCGATCCGCTTTTGCACATTAATTGGTGAGTCAGTGTGAGAATGGGAGGGTCTGGAGGATTGGCTGTTAACGGGGAAAGAGGATGGTGGAGGGATGGGTGGCGGAGACGAATGGACGAGGGAGTTGGGATGCGCCGTAGCCTGAGGGGGAGCACATTCAATTGTGCTAACTCATGTTTATTCTTTCACACACACCTCTGCGCTGGGTCAGTCACTAATGCCTCTGGCCAATATGGCTGCCCTGCCCCATTTAACCCCACTCAGGGATGGGTACACTGTGCTGTTTGTGTGGGTGTGCTTCCCCACGTGTAGCTGACGTACGTGCGTGCAGTTTTTCCATCCACAGGTCTGCCAGTATACCTCTCCATCCGAGAGTGTGAGCTTGCATTGCTGAAGCTGTATGACTAAAGCCTATTGTTAAGGCTATATGGCTAAAGCTATAGGTTATTGCTAATTGCCAGGACTAAAGCTATATGTCCAAAGCTATAGTGCTACAGTGAAGCTAAAGCTATATGGTTAAAGCTATGGCTAAAGTTGCAGTGCTTAATATACACTCCCCTAGTATTTATTTGGACAGTGAAGCTAAAACGTTTACTTTAGCTCTCTACTCCAGCATTTTGTCTTATGTGGCGACAGTACAGAATATCACATTTTTATTTTAGCGTTTTATCATTTAGAAATGAAAGCACTTTATGTATCTATCCCCACATTTGAAGGTGTCAAGCATTTGGATAACTCACTTAGTGTGTCAGGGCTGGGGGGGAGGCAGCAGGTGTAAAAAAAAAAAATATATATATATATTGTTAAAAATCAAGTAAAAATAGCACACAGAAATAAACTTCCATAATTCTTAACATACCAACTGCCTCTGTAGTGAAATTTTTATTTTTTGCAACACTCGTTCATCAGACTTTGTAAGCAAGCTAATGACAATGCCTCCTAAAGACATGATTGACATCAGGAAGATAATGATGATGTAAATCTGCTAGTTAGCTAGCTATGCTGTCCCCCAATTATTATGTATATTTTTTTCTGCTGCTGATGTGCCTCTTACCAGTGGCAATTTTGGCATGTAAATATTTTTGTTAATGCATGCCACAACGGAACACTTACATTAATTTCACTATAACGATGACAAACGGTGCCCACAAACTGTTAGGGCCTATATTATAGCACCGTGGAGTGAATCCTTACCACTGCTTTACCTGGCTGTCAGCGGAGCCTTGTCTATCATTTACTGCCTTAAAAAAAGAAACATAGCTGATATGGCTGACTTGCTTAAACAAATGTGGTTTCTACTGACAATTGAGATGTACAAACTATGGCATGAGGGACGACAAGCAAATAAGAGGCAATCTGTAATTTTGATTTAAGACATTTAATGAGCAAGCTCAGACGGACGTAGTGAATATAACTTTGTTCAGCACTTGAAATATACAGCGACGGGGGAAAGAGGTGACAGTATTCTCCCTGTACACCAAGTCAGAACCGTAGGATAAATAAGAGGGGCATATAAGCAGACAATGAAAGCTCTTACAAAGATTACTTAAGTTCCCAATTGTCTTGAACACCCTGAAGTCTGAGATTTCCGAGTTTCCAGTTCTTTTGAACGTGGTAGAAGTCATGCTGGATTGGCAGCGTGGCCAATGTATTCAACCTTTTTCTGGCATGTGAATGTCTAACCTTTTTAAGCTTGGAAAAGAGACCATAAACCCAGACTTGGACCATGCACCCACTCCACTGAATAGCAGGCAAGTGATTGCTTTACAAACCACTCATTGTTGAGTTTGAGATTTCCAACTTAATGTTTATGGCCAATGAGCACATGTTATCTATAATTTCTCTTCATTATGACAAGGATAGAGAAGGGTTTGCCAGTAGATCGACTTGATTCATGATGACTGCTAACTAAGACTTTGATAGTTAGATGTTGACATAATCAGTCCAATCAACGCTATGGTAGATGTGATTTTTATGCCATTTTATCTGTGGCCAATGACATTGAGCCTTCTTGGATGGGCACTTCTAATGTAAATCTATGGCAGCGTCCAAGGGGCTTGATTTTTGAGCTCTCCCCATAGATTTTGAGGTGACCTGGTGTCCCCATGAGTAACAGAACACTGAGTTTGACTGAAACACCTGCCTTAAGAAAGCAAAAAAGAGACCATAATATTTGTATGCGGTTTTATTATCTAAGTTACTATAAAAAATATTTGTTTGCAAACTGAAATAACATGCAAAAGTTAAGTTTTTAAATGTATTATTTTTGCTAATTTGATGAGCAAATTGTTACATTCCAAACATATTCATTAAAAAAAAGAATCTTGGGAGTAATGGAAGAGGGATTTGGGATGCTCTGTGGCCTGAGGAGAAGCAAGTTCAATTATGTTGGCTTTCATGCTCATTCAGTCTCACTCACTCACTCAAAATAATTAATAAAATAAAAAAATCCAGCGAGGGCACTTTCTCTTAGAAGGGCAGGTGCTCGGGCACTGGTTGATTCCTATCTACATGTCTGTAGTCAGAATTTTCCTATTTTGGTTCCATATTCCTAGCATGCAAAGACTACTTCAAGCTTGGCACTCAACAAACTTGTTGGGTGCATATGCAGTTTTTTGTGTTTCGGATTATATTGTGTCAAATAGAAATAAATGGTAAATAATGATTGTCATTTTGGAGTCACTTTTTGATTGTAAATTAGAATATATTTCTGAACACTTCTACATTCATGTGTCATGTCTTTGGCATCATTAAATGTGTAGACTTATTTTATCAAATCAATTATCTGTAACTATTATTACGTGATTAAACTTATCATGTAAATGTAATCAACTAGGAAGTTGTCACCACAGAAAATCTTCAGATTACAAAGTTATAATTTTCCGAATATAACTCTTCAGATATTTTAATATCTGATCAATTAGTCTTCTATAAATGAATTATTCTTTACCTTACGTTAGTCTCATTTCAAACGTTGTACGATTCATGGTTATCTGCATGAACCCAGCCTAAACCATGAATCATCCATTCACCAATTCGTTAGTAAATAAATGATTAAGCCAATCACAGAAATGCTTAAACAAACAGCTATTGGTTACTAACAGTAAGGAAGATCCCCCTAGTGGGCTGAGCCGATATGACGGCTTGGTGGACAAAGGGAAGTGGGTGTGGACTGAGAAAGAAGCGGGAAAGACAAAAGGGATCATTACACCGTTAACTTATATTCATTGAAATGCTAATCCTTTGCGCATGAATGCTCATTCATTCGGAAATAATTGCATTCAATGTATATTACGCCCCATGTGTTGTGATCTTGTCCGTCTGTTTGGAGAGTTCATCCGAGTTTCCCTGAAGATCAGTATTTCGTGGTTAGAATGGATTCTTCAGAGTACTATTCAGAAATGTTCTCATAGAATAATGTTTCGGTGGTTGTCGGTATTCTCGTCCCAGGTTTACATAATTTCTAGCTGCAGACTAATATCCAAGATTTGCTCTTATTCTGTGGGGATCGATAGTCTCCGAGTTTAACTATTTCCAGCCGTGTAGCCAATGCTCCACGTGGTATGGTTAGGAATTCAATAACTATTCGCAATCACAGCTCCTGCTGTGGCTTTGCTTAGTCTTGGTACTCAAACCTGTGCCACCTCAGCATGCGTGGTCTGAATAGGATTTTCTCAGGAGGGGGTTTTATTCATAACAATAGGAAAGGTGGTGCCATGACGCCAGATCATGTCTGTGCTCGTGGGGGTGGGCCAATGACGTAGTTAAACTTTAAAGGGAATACAATTCTCTCACATTAAAGGTTTATCACTTTTCACTTATAGTTTCATTTTATACAATATTTATGTGCAAACCTCATGGAGGCACCTGTATAAACCGAGTTAAGGTAATATGGCTGTATTGTCTTTCATGAGGTCACAAACATGAAACAAAACGGACCGGGTCGTAGCTGGCGTCTCCACCGACCGTTTACACATTCTCCAAAATATGGATATTGTTCAGTTCTCAAATTCTGTGATGTAGTAGAAGTTCTACTGTGAAACTCACTGCATGGCCAGGGAGAGCCTCTTTACCCAATTTATGATGTGGGGGTTAAATTGTAAACCTGACCTTCCCAATAGGGGAGGGGGTTGTTCACATCTCTGCCAGGCAATTCACTGAAAGGGCTAGTGTCATGACACATGATTACGGATAATCTGTGACATATACGCCGGGAGTCAGAAAGCAGGTGCAGATAGTAAGTTTTTAATATGGAACAGATGCAAAAGAACCAACATGAGAAGTCTACTGAACGAGAGATGATAACATCTAAAGACTGATTAACACAGAGGGCTAAATAAAGGGCAAGTAATCAGGGAAGTGATTAAGTCCAGGTGTGCCTAATGAGGCGCAGGTGTGTGTAATGATGGGTTGCCAGGAGCTGTGGTTAGTAAACTGCCGACGTGACAATCATGAATGAATTGTGAATAATGTGTGACAGTTACAGAAGCATAAATATACCCCTCCAAAATTCTAACCTCCCTGTTATTGGTAATGGTGAGAGGTTAGCATGTTTGGGGGGTATGACCTTATGACACCTTCAAATGGGTGGACTTCAAGATGGTGCCGATGGTGAGGGTCGCCTCGTTTTGAGTTCTTAGGAAACTATACAGTATTATAAAAACCTTTAATCTATTATTATTACATTGTTACCCCAGGAAATCTTATAACAAACTAACAAGAACTATTGGATATAAGAGCAACGTCAACCAACATTACAACCAGGAATACAACTTTCCCGAAGCGGATCCTCTGTTCAGAACCACGACCCAGGACAATGGATCTAATCCCAGTAGCTGACCCTGAACAACGGCGCCGCAGACGGAGTGGCGACCTGGCTCCGTAGACGTGCACATCGCCCACTGCTCCCGAGTATACTACTCGCCAATGTCCAGTGTCTTGACAACAAGGTAGATGAAATTTGAGCAAGGGTTGCCTTCCAGAGAGACATCAGCTTGTAACATTCTCTGTTTCACGGAAACATGACACAGTTTTAGCTAAAGCTAGGACTGCTGTTACCAGTCTCAATATTCCTTGATTGCTCGGCCTGTCGCTCAGTGTGTGTTTCTCTCTGTCGGTCTGTTCTTATCCCCTCGGCTATTGTTCTCCTGACATTAGTTGAATTAATCAGGTGTAGTCCATCTCAGCCCTGTAGAGGGTCCTTATGAAGAGCCTGTCTCACACACACACACACACACACACACAGAGATGGATGAGAGACTCAGCATCTAATAACAATACGGTCTCATCACCACTATTCATCTAGACAGACATATGTCCTGATGAATGTTGTCTACAGAGTTGAGTACCATTGTGTCATTAGTACTGAGCACACTCTTTTCTCAGGGTAATTTGCCGTTTCAAGTTCACTCCTGTTTTGTGTAGGATCTGTATGGAGAGGGAAGGTAGATTGTTGTATAAGAATCTGCATATATACTGGACATACTCATGCATTATTAAACTCTGCTTTGCTATCAATGACAGTCTTCCATAGCTGATGTTTGAGTTAGTGTTTAGCATGCTATAAAATACTGTCACAACATGGCAGCTTTGCCTTGCTGAAGGTCAGAATAGAGATGTCAGGCCAGGGACTAAACACATCTGCACACTTCATACTGAATGGCAGTAGGTGCCTGTTGTATTCGTGAACTAGCGTGAATCTGTTTCTGGGTAATACAGGTCCTGACCAGGCCCCCCTCTGCTCTCTTTCTCCTGTCCTCTACCCCTCTTTTCCTACCAGTGTAATTGGACCAGTAGGAGCGGTGAAGCAGGAGAATCCATTAGCAGCTAAATGAACTTTGCTCTGTTCATCCTTGCTTTCTTCTGTTAATCTCTGCTTTCTTTTGTGTTCATCTCTGCACAGGTGTGTGTGTGTGTGTGTGTGTGTGGAGCAAGGTGAATTGAGAAAGAGATGGGTATGTGGGGTCTGAGTGGCTGAGACTTGACTGGCTAGTGGTTAGACTATAGCATTGCCTATAGTCCATCTGATGCCCCACTCTGAACAGCTGAAACGACCTCAAGCTACTAGACAGGATGATATGCTACTAAAACTCTGAAACAATTTGTATACATGCGATAGAGATCAATCGACCAAAAACTATACATTTCGTCTCTTGGTTGTGTATTTCACACTATGTTGAGAAAAAAATCAGAGTATAATGCTTGTATGGATGTCAACCCCAGTACATGTTCATGTCATCACCAATAAACTGCATTACACTTCAAAACGACCACCGATTACTGTATGCTAGCTATGCTACCAGCTTATACGAACAGGAGCTAGCATTTAGCAGTTACTTCTAAACCTGAAAAGGTGCAACTTCTAAATGTTATGCTGCGATAACAGCCAAATGTATATTCAAATCGGACTGTAGTAGCCACATTGTGGGCCTGTTACAATAACTAAATCATGATTGATGTGACGAATAGCCACTTTGTTAGACCAGATTTGTTGAATGTGCGCCAATCTGGCATCCTTCTATCCCCCGGTCTGCGGTCCATTGACCTTTTTACCACATCTATTAGACATGGCAGCATGGATTTGATAGAACCCATGAAGGTTCATAATACATAATGCTGATGAAATGGTTGCGCTCGGCCAGCCAAGGTGTATCCCAAATGGCACCGTATTCTCTATGTAGTGCACTACAGTTTACCAGCCCTCATAAGGCTCTAGTCAAAAGTAGTGCACTATGTAGGGAATTGAATGCCATTTGGGATGCAACTGAAATTGACAAGTAGCTTTTGCAGTGCTAGTTCTATATGTTTTACTGTTTGAGGCTAGCAGATTAAAGCGGAAGACGTCTAATCTCTGTGCAGTCAGAGGTGATGTGCTAATAGGACAGTCACTCAGTCCTCTGAAGTCACTCGCTGTAAGCTCTCTACTCACCCCCTGAGCTGCCTTTATGGGCTTCTTTCCTATCTACGCCTTTCATGAATTCACTTTTCATCGATTCCCTGTGAGTGCTTCCCCCTCACCCATGGCCTCTCATCACCCATCTCTTTCTCTGGTGACATCTGCAGCAGAGGATGCAGATATGGCAGAGTAGAGCAGTCTCTGGAGGTTGCAGGAAGGCATTGTGGTCTTCACCAGTACCCGGATGATAATCCAAGCCCACCTTGTTTGTTTGGGCCAGGGCCCAAAAGTTGTGCGCTATGTAGGGAATAGGGTGCCATTTGGAATGCATGCTATGTGAGATGGCGAGCCAGTGAGGGAACAACTGGATTGTCAGTGTTGTGGGGATCCTGTTTGTTCTTGTGTTGCCTGATCACCTTTACCACATTAGTTGACAATATCAATACTCAATCACTACTTTCAGTTCTACAGGGACCATTTTAGCCAGTGCCGTTGTCGGACTAACCAGAGTCATTGACACAGTGTCGGTTTGTACAGTGCAGAACTTGGATGCTGTTGACTAAGGCGCACTATGCTACTACTTAGACACCATTGAGCAGAGGCATGTACTGTGTGTGTGAACGGTTCAACGATTCTCAATGTATTTAGCGCTTTTTGTTTCGACAATGAAAGGGTAGTAAGTTTTAAGTTCCTCGGCGCACACTGAATTGGTCCACCCACACTGTTACACAGACATCACTAACATAGAGACTGCTGCCAACCTAGACTCAAATCTCTGGCCACTTACCTCAGGAGGCTGAAGAAATTCTGCTTGTCCCCAAAAGCACTCACAAACATCTACAGATGCACAATTGAGAGCATCCTGTTGGGCTGTATCACCGCCTGGTACGGCAACTGCTCCGCCCATAACCGTAAGGCTCTCCAGAGGGTAGTGAGGTCTGCACAACGCATCACCGGGGGCAAACTACCTGCCCCCCAGGACACCTACACCACCCGATGTTACAGGAAGGCCATAAAGATCATCAAGGACACAGGTGCATCAAAGCAGGGACCGAGAGACTGAAAAACAGCTTCTATCTCAAGGCCATCAGACTGTCAAACAGCCACCACTAACATTGAGTGGCTGTTGCCAACATACTGACTCAACTCCAGCCACTTTAATAATGGAAATTGATGTAAAAATGTATCACTAGCCACTTTAAACAATGCTACTTAATATAATGTTTACATACCCTACATTACTCATCTCATATGTATATATACTGTACTCTATCATCTACTGAATCTTTGTGTAATACATGTAAACTATGCCACTTTGTTTACATACCCTACATTACTCTTCTCATATGTGTATATACTGTACTCTATACCATCTACTGCATCTTGCCTATGCCGTTCTGTACCATCACTCATATCTTTATGTACATATTCTTTATCCCATATATATATATATAACACACACACGTGTAAATGTAGTAGTTGTGGAATTGTTAGATTACTTGCTGGTTATTACTGCGTTGTCGGAACTAGAAGCACAAGCATTTCACTGCACTCGCATTAACATCTGCTAACCATGTGGACAGGCCTGGATGAGATCTTTAAGGTCGGGGCCCTCTGTAAGGCTCACAAAATAATTTTAGACCCGAGTCACCCCCTGTACCTGGACTTTGAATTACTCCCCTCTGGGCGTAGGTATAGGGCACCCCTCAGCAGGAAAAACAGAACGAGACAATGCCAGGTGTGATATCCCTCCTAAATAGCTCGGGCGACTGTTCCTATTGACTCCGTAAGGCCAGCAGGCTTGTCTTTTCTTTTTTTATTTAATGTTTTATTTCTTACTATTTTTATTGGTGCGTAACTGTTATGAAAGTTGTATTGTCAATTTTGTTTTGTATTTAAACACCACTTTAAATGTTGTTGCAGTGTCATGTAAACATCTCCCCATGGGGACAATAAAGTCAGGAAGTAAGTATGTGACAAAAGAGAGTGACAGCGGAGTTCATTCAAGATTTTATTTCACCTTTTTATTTAACCAGGTAAGTCAATTGAGAACTGAAACCAGTGAACAGGGCAACACACAATACCACTAAAAATAAATAAAATGATTTAGAGGAAAAATAAAATATACATCAAATATACAACAATAAGAAATGTACAGTGGGTCCAAGGCAACACAGCAGGGCTCCCGAGTGGCGCAGTGGCCTATGGCACTGCATCTGTGCTAAAAGCGTCACTACAGACCCTGGTTCGATTCCGGGCTATATCACAACCGGCCTTGATCGGGTGTCCCATATGGCACCGCACAATTGACCCAGCGTCGTCCAGGTTAGGGAAGAGTTTGGCCGGGGTAGGCCGTCATTGTAAATAAGTTAAATAAAAGACTTAATGATCGGCAGGAATCTTGATCAGATAGCAGTTCAGTTAATGTTTTTGAAGGAGTGTAAGTGGGATGAATGTGTCAAGTTTGAGGGTCTTTTGCAGCTCGTTCCAGTCATTGCGGGAGGAAAACTGGAATAAATGATGGCCAAAGGAAGTGCAGGCTTTGGGAATGACCAGAGCGCAGGTTGCTATTGGTAGCGGAGATGTTGAGGAGTGAGCTGAGGTAGAGGGGAGACTTGCCTACGAGGGCCAGTGATGTGTGTTGCAGGGACCACTGGTAACAAAGCGGATAGCAGTGTGATAAATTACGTCTAGTTTGATGGAGGTTTAGGGGGCAAGCCTGTAACACCACATCGCCAATTGGCTGGATGGTGTGCTTGGCAAAGTGGGTGAAGGATGTTTTGTAACCGTACAAATCCAGAATTGGTTCTAACTTTCAACTGAAGGTGGGTGACGTGTGTATGGATTGGGAGTGAGCAGTCCAGCCATATACCAAGGTATGTGTCAACATACTCTAGCTCTGACCCATTCGTGGTGAGAATGTTAAGATGGCATGCAGGTTGAGGTAGCTTCAGGTTGAAGAGCATACTTGTTTTTGTGGTATTGAAGAGTAGGTGAAGGTCAGAGAAGGCACGCTGGATGTTAAAGCTATGTTGTGGGGTTGTCAGCACAGTGTTCAGGGAGGGGCCAGTTGTGTACAGGACAGTGTTGTCGTCAGCCATAAAGGTGGATGAGGGAGTTTCTAGCCGCATGCGCAACATTGTTAATAGACACAGCGAGCAGTGTTTGGGACAGCAGGCCCTCGGATTTGACACGTGGTAATAGTTTTCAAAACAGGCTAGACAATTTGAGAACCCTAGATCGAGTCTATTGAGCAGGATGCAGTGCCTAACTGATTCCAAACCTTTAGCCAGGTCAATAAAAAGACGCAAAATACTCCTTGTTGTCAAAAGCAGATATGATTTAGAACCTTCAGTTTTGAAGCCAGACTGCATCTCAGAAAAAACACTGGGACTCCAGTTGGCGGGTTAAAGATGACTTGGTTGTGTGAAGGAACTCAAAAGTCCATACGATTGCTAGGCTTAACTAAAGCCTATATCATAGCATACTTAGGCTAAAGCCCATACCATACACAAACTATATTTACATTTTAGTAATTTCAGACACTCTTATACAGACCGAGTTACAGGAGCCATTAGGGTTAAGTGCCTTGCTCAAGGGCACATCGACAGATTTCTCACCTAGTCGAACAAGCAATATTTTGGTTACTGTCCCAACCGCTAGGGTACCTGGCTACCTGGCATCCTGTCCTACCAGCCTCTGTGCCTCTATCACAGGAGAGCCCAAATGGCTTAGGTGTGGCTATTTAACATGGAACAGTATTAGCCTTGTGTTTTATAAGTCAGTAAGAGACTTAAAAATAACAGACCATAGCTAGACCAAAGCCCCTACCAGACCACAGCTAGACTACAGGAAGGTTCAAGACCCTATTATGGAACTGGCCTAGAGGGTGTCTATTGAGTCTATTAACAGTATTAGCCCTGTGTGCTAATGGTTGATAAGCACTGTAGCTGATAAGTCATTAAGAAATACGTGTGAGGTAACTATGTGAGTAGGATCAGACATCAGATGTCTACTAGGCCGCTTGATCTTTTTGGTAAATAGGAAAATGTAGAAAAGAGAAGCGGAACACTCCGGGGCTCAGTTGCAATACATGTAATAGATTCCAGGTATAGTTTTGATAGCTATGCTGCCTTTTATCAGGGTTTTATCTGATAGGAGCTGAGTCATTTTTGGAAGCACAAACTGTGTTTTGTGCTTACTAGTCGATTTTTAAGACGATCATAGCAGGTAGGTGGGTTGCTTAATTGTTCTACCTCCCTGTTCTGCATATTCCGCTTCTGCACAGTCATTGGTTTGGTTTCTATTGCTGCAGCCTATTATGTGTGGTTGTCGGGGGTGTGTCTGTACTTCTTGACTCTGCAGCCTGGGTTCTGCAGGCAGATGCCTCCTTTTAGCATAAAGTACTGCAGATATCACGACATTGCACAATGGATGCTTAAATTATATAAGGAGTTTAGCTCAATACATAAAACAGTAAGCAGCAGCAAACTAGCAGCATCCTCCTCCAGCATCTCCCTGGTTGTCAGTAGGCTAATACTGTAATAATGCCGCTAAGGACACACAGCAGTTAAACTATATTCAATAAGTTATATGAATGATGACAACATGGGCATATACCATCAAGTAGTTTAATTTATATAGAATATAATTGTAGTTCTTTCAGTCAACTCAGATCTCACAATGTGTCATTGGTTAAGCCTTATTCAAGCACTTCTAACAGGCCAATCTATGTAATGCCCTGGTTTCTTCATTCTTTGCCTCGTCACAAGTCTATTTGCTTACTGGCTCGTTAGGTAGCTTTCTTCAGACAACTAGCTCTTAACTGTTCATTTCGGTGTGGATTTGATATTTCACTAGGATCATCATTCGCTGTTGCGAAAGCACCAGCTACCCTTCCTGGGGGATTCCACCCACCACGGAGCGGCTTGAGTGGCTTCTTTTCTATTTTCAGGAATTCTGTTAACTTCAGCTTCACTTTACCGATTTTGAAGTGAGCTAGTTAGGATCACTTTTTGTAGTCGACTAGCTACAGTTCACCTGTTGCCTGGCCTACAAGCAATTAGCATTGATAGCTCGCTAGCTACTGCTATAGCATCCCGCAGGTTTCCACTAGTTTTGGCTACTTTTACCTGTGGTCTCTAGCTCCCCATCGGTTCCCATCGTTCAGAGTTAGCTGAACATTCCCATGTCTTCGCTAGCTAGTGGGCTAACGGCACCACAGGTGTTTTAGCTGTCAACCCCCATTCAGTTTGTTTGGTTAACACAAGCGGTGCTGTTTATTTCCTAGTGTTACACCACCATTGAAGCACCATCCCTTTTTAAATTATCCTGTTAAAGATGACCTAGCTGTGTGTTTCTACCTCGTTCTTGGTTTCACAAACCGAGTCACTACTCGGTATTTGACGCAATGGCTAGCTAGCATCCTTGTTAGCTCTACTTTCACTACATTGAAAGTATAAAGACTGCATTTATTTCCCACCACTCTGGTAAATAAAGCTGTCTGTTTCTGCTTTCCTGGCTCAAGTGCATGTTACCCTGTGTCTCTCACAACTTTGCGTAGTAGCAGGGTGTTTAGTAGCAGGGTGTTTAGTAGCTGGCTATCTCGCCCCACGATTATTCCATTTGCTTTCGTCTTTAAAAAAAACAAAAATTTTTGACCTCACCAATTTCGTGGTATCCAATTGGTAGTTAGTCTTGTCCCATCGCTGCAACTCCCGTACGGACTCGGGAGAGGTGAAGGTTCGAGAGCCGCGCGTCCTCCAAACATGACCCTACCAAGCTGCACTGCTGCATGACATGATGCCCACTTAACCCGGAAGCCAGCCGCACCAATGTGTCGGAGGAAACAACATACACCTGGTGACCGTGTCAGCGTGCATGCGCCTGGCCCGCCACAGGAGTCACTCGATGGGACAAGGACTTCCCAGCTGGCCAAGCCCTCCCCTAACCCGGACCATGCTAGTCCAATTGTGCGGCGCCTCATGGATCTCCCGGTCACGGCCGGCTGTGACACAGCCTGGATTCAAACCAGGATCTGTAGTGACACGGCTAGCACTGGCTTAGACTGCTGTGCCACTCGGGAGGCCCCGTCGAAACGAGATGTTGACAGGCTTACCAGCCAAGTTGTCGACAGGCTGCTCTACAGCGTGCTCTCTCGTAGAGTGAAAGAGCGGGACGTCGGCTGTTTTATGGCGGTCATAAAATACATTGCCTCTATGCTCTGTCATGTTTGAGATTGGAATGTAAACTGTGGAACACAGAGAGGCCCTTGGACTTGAAGTTTAAATATTTAAACAATATTTATATTTTTGAGAATGTGGGAGTGGTCCGTGGACACTTAAGGGACACATGACAATTTTCATTTGGTGATCTCATGAAGGACAGAACACTCATTACGGTGTCTTTTTGGTTGTGTACACTTCTTAATTATGGGGTTCACATCTAAATATTGTGAAATGTATATGATTAAACATGAGACTATTTGTGAAAAGATGTGATGTTAATACTTTCTCATTTAGAAGATTTTCATATAAAGTTAACCAAGTGAGCATAGACATTATGTCGGCGTCATGGGGTCGTAAATATATACCTTACAATTATTTCCAAATGAGCGGCCGTTCATGTGCAAAGGATTAGCAATTCAATTAATATAATTATCAACAGTGTGTAGTGAATCCACTTTGTCTTTCCCGTTCCCACCCCTTTCCATTGTCTACCAAGCCGTCATACTGCTTTAGACCACTAGGGACTTAACCAATAACTATATTTATGTATTTCTGTGATTTGGTTAGTTATGCTTAATTATTTATTTACTAACTGTGTATATCGTTGATTCATTATGGAGACTAGGGTTCGTGCAAGTATCCAAGGGTTTGTGACATTCAGAAGTGAGACAGATAATAATGAAAAATTAATAAGACTAATCGATAAGATATGAAAATATCTGAAGTCGATTCGGGAAATAGAAAGATGTCGTAAACATTTTCCCGGGGTGCCCTGACTTCCTAGTTAAAGTTTACATGATTTAGTTTAATCACGTATTATTAATTACACAATTGTTTCGATAAAATAAGTCTTCACATTTTAATGATGGTCACAGACACAACACTAGCAAAGCTTTCCCTGTCAATTGTGGGCATGATTCCTATCGGCCTTGTGCTACTCGTTGACCATACTAGCTGTGTGCAATGCGCTAAGCTTGGCCCTGGTGTCATTAAATGTTGAGTACAGTACATGCTCACATCCATTACTCCACAACGCTTGGAGAATGTGTTTACTTCTGAACAATGTTTCCTTTATTATCACCATTTCCTGCCATAATGTTCCTGTCATAACCTTGTTTAGTTCTAAACTGTGTGTCTATCTAACCCAGTGGGAAGTAGGGCAGCTAGAGGAGAATATTGATCAGTCACAAACAGAACTAACTGTTCCACAGCCTGAATGCATACAGTAAAAAAACAGAATAAACTGTAATTTTCCCCCCTCTGGCTCTGTATGGAATGCATTTGGGTTGTGTCAGGACAGCAGGGAAATCAACAGTAGCATGGTGACAGGGTCACAGTAGGGTAGAGTTGGGGTCAATAGTGCATTGTCCCTGTGACCTGTAGGGTCTGTGTTGATGTTAAAAAGATGGACCCTGTGTGTGTGTGTGTGAGTACATGGGCTTTCCATGTCTGCCGTGGTTAATAGATCAGCCAATCACAATCTCTGAATGTCCCCAGCTACCGATGGTCAAATCAGCTTTTCTTGTGTGTTTTAAACCGAAGACTACATACTATACAGTACATAACGCTACCATGTGTTTTATTTTTTGTGATGTGTACATGTATGCATTGCATAGTGCCGTCTTGCACTAACTGCTGATCCTCGTCAGTCGTCGGCGTGTTAAGTACTGTACAGAATGTGAACAATAAACAGCAGTGCACCAGCAGCAGGTCTCTGTGTGTGAATGGACCCATTGTTCTGCTGGTATAATCTCATGCAGTACTTTTCCTTCTCCCGGCTCTTTAAGCCTCGATGAGAGGGAATGTATTTATCTGCTTGCATACACACTGGACACTGCCTCGGGACGAGTACAGGGGTCCTGAGGTTCTGTAGGGAAAGACAGCATGGGAGGGGAGTGGTGTATGGCTTCAACGTACTTGGTTGGTAGATTCCAGGCTGTTTTTAGGGACTCTACAAGGCTCCATCTCTAACACTGCAGACTGCAAAGCCTCTTGTATTTATGCTGTAGGGTCCAACTGTGACCAGCTCAAAGCAGACCAGACCCACATTCCCTCATTCTCTCTGGAGTTTTGATCAGCTGTGAGGTTTGTTTGTTTGGTACACCATGTACTGACCTGTCGCTGTGTTAAGCTAGGCTATAAACTTGACACCTAGACGGCTGACTGGGAGATGTATTTGAGTTCAGGGAGATTCGGAGTTGATTGGGGTCAGGCCCGTTAGGCAGTAATCTTCCACTGAATCCCGGCTTCAGCGAAGTTTGGGCCTGATAGAGGTCGACTGATTTTATGATTTTTCAATACCGATTATTGGAGGACCAACCAAGCCGATGCCGATTTATATAAAAAAAAAAAGTTTTTTTTTTTTTTTTTATATATATATATTTGTATTATAATTTTTTAGTGCCTTGCGAAAGTATTCGGCCCCCTTGAACTTTGCGACCTTTTGCCACATTTCAGGCTTCAAACATAAAGATATAAAACTGTATTTTTTGTGAAGAATCAACAACAAGTGGGACACAATCATGAAGTGGGACACAATCATGAAGTGGAACGACATTTATTGGATATTTCAAACTTTTTTTTAACAAATCAAAAACTGAAAAATTGGGCGTGCAAAATTATTCAGCCCCCTAAGTTAATACTTTGTAGTGCCATCTTTTGCTGCGATTACAGCTGTAAGTCGCTTGGGGTATGTCTCTATCAGTTTTGCACATCGAGAGACTGACATTTTTTCCCATTCCTCCTTGCAAAACAGCTCGAGCTCAGTGAGGTTGGATGGAGAGAATTTGTGAACAGCAGTTTTCAGTTCTTTCCACAGATTCTCGATTGGATTCAGGTCTGGACTTTGACTTGGCCATTCTAACACCTGGATATGTTTATTTTTGAACCATTCCATTGTAGATTTTGCTTTATGTTTTGGATCATTGTCTTGTTGGAAGACAAATCTCTGTCCAAGTCTCAGGTCTTTTGCAGACTCCATCAGGTTTTTTCCCAGAATGGTCCTGTATTTGGCTCCATTCATCGTCCCATAAATTTTAACCATCTTCCCTGACCCTGCTGAAGAAAAGCAGGCCCAACCCATGATGCTGCCACCACCATGTTTGACAGTGGGTATGGTGTGTTCAGGGTGATGAGCTGTGTTGCTTTTACGCCAAACATAACGTTTTGCATTGTTGCCAAAAAGTTCAATTTTGGTTTCATCTGACCAGAGCACCTTCTTCCACATGTTTGGTGTGTCTCCCAGGTGGCTTGTGGCAAACTTTAAACGACACCTTTTATGGATATCTTTAAGAAATGGCTTTCTTCTTGCCACTCTTCCATAAAGGCCAGATTTGTGTAATATACGACTGATTGTTGTCTTATGGACAGAGTCTCCCACCTCAGCTGTAGATCTCTGCAGTTCATCCAGAGTGATCATGGGCCTCTTGGCTGCATCTCTGATCAGTCTTCTCCTTGTATGAGCTGAAAGTTTAGAGGGACGGCCAGGTCTTGGTAGATTTGCAGTGGTCTGATACTCCTTCCATTTCAATATTATCGCTTGCACAGTGCTCCTTGGGATGTTTAAAGCTTGGAAATCTTTTTGTATCCAAATCCGGCTTTAAACTTTTCACAACAGTATCTCGGACCTGCCTGGTGTGTTCCTTGTTCTTCATGATGCCCTCTGCGCTTTTAACGGACCTCTGAGACTATCACAGTGCAGGTGCATTTATATGGAGACTTGATTACACACAGGTGGATTGTATTTATCATCATTAGTCATTTAGGTCAACATTGGATCATTCAGAGATCCTCACTGAACTTCTGGAGAGAGTTTGCTGCACTGAAAGTAAAGGGGCTGAATAATTTTGCACGCCCAATTTTTGTTTTTGATTTGTTAAAAAAGTTTGAAATATCCAATAAATGTCGTTCCACTTCATGATTGTGTCCCACTTGTTGATTCTTCACAAAAAATACAGTTTTATATCTATGTTTGAAGCCTGAAATGTGTCAAAATGTCGCAAAGTTTAAAGGGGCCCGAATACTTTCGCAAGGCACTGTGTGTGTGTAATAATGACAATTACAACAATACTGAATGAACACTTAAATTAATATAAAACATCAATAAAATCTATTTAGCCTCATGTAAATAATAAAACATGTTCAATTTCGTTTAAATAATGCAAAAACAAAGTGTTGGAGAAGAAAGTAAAAGTTCAATATGTGCTATGTAAGAATGCTAACATTTCAGTTCCTTGCTCAGAACATGAGAACATATGAAAGTTGGTGGTTCCTTTTAACTATTAGTCTTCAATATTCCCAGGTAAGAAGTTTTAGGTTGTAGTTATTATAGGAATTATAGGACTATTTCCCTCTATACCATTTGTATTTCCTTAACCTTTGACTATTGGATGTTCTTATAGGCACTTTAGTATTGCCAGTGTAACAGTATAGCTTCCGTCCCTCTAGTTAGCGCGTGCTAACTAGGTAGCCATTTCACTTCTGTTACACCAGCCTCATCTCGGGAGTTGATAGGCTTGAAGTCATAAACAGCACAATGCTTGACGCACAACGAAGAGCTGCTGGCAAAACGCATGAAAGTGCTTTTTGAATTAATGTTTACGCGTTTGCTTCTGCCTACCACCGCTCAGTCAGATACTTGTATGCTCAGTTAGAATATATGCAACGCAGGACATGCTAGATAACTACACATGGTTGATGATATTAGATGTTATCTAGTGACTATGATTGATTGTTTTTTATAAGATGCGTTTAATGCTAGCTAGCAACTTACCTTGGCTTACTGCATTCGTAACAGGCAGTCTCCTTGTGGAGTGCAACGAGAGAGAGGCAGGTCGTTATTGCGTTGGACTGTAAGGTTGCAAGATTGAATCCCCCGAGCTGACAAGGTGAAAATCTGTCGTTCTGCCCCTGAACAAGGCAGTTAGCCCAGTGTTCCTAGGCCGTCATTGAAAATAAGAATGTGTTTTTAACTGACTCGCCTAGTTAAATAAAGGTTTGTGTGTGTGTATATATAAAAAAAGACGCCCCAAAAATACCGATTTCTGATTGATATGAAAACTTGAAATCAGCCTTAATTAATTGGCCATTCCGATTAATCGGTCGACCTCTAGTATCAGAGTGCTGGCGGGTATTTTCTGAGATGTGGCGAGTTGGGTTGCTTCTGGTTTTGGTCAATACCATAGCCCGGTTGGAGAGTGGGATCCTGCGGTGTCAGTCAATATCCGAACACAGCAGGGTGCTGGCTGTGTATGTGAGGTGAGTGAGTTGGTTCAGTGGGGGGGGGGGGTCAGAGGAGATGGAGGACTGCAGTGGCCTATATTAAATCTCGCAAGCGCAACCTCAGGTCATGTTAACTTACTATCTGTTTATAAGACCTCTGTCTCCCTCAACGTCAGTAGGGTCATATGACCCATTTGTCTGTCTCGATAGCCCCAGAATATTTTACCTGTCTTTTCTGGGTAACCGTCTCCTAGTTCTCTGACCTGTCTCTGTACCTCTGTGGATGTCAGTTCATTGGTTAAACCAGCAGCTCTGGGGTGTGAGGCACAGCACTCTAACTGGAGGGCTCAGCCTCCCCACTGTGTGTGGATGAATGGGATATGGATTCATAGGAGATTGCACTAGAACAGCAAATCAGTTTATTCTCAGCTGGTTAGTGAAGAGAACAGGAGAGACACTCTGGCATGTGACAGATTGTCTTACCTATTTAAGGACACTTGAACCACAAACATGACATTTGTGCATGCCTTAAACCCAGGGACAGAGTCATTGTACTGGGGTTCATTGTGGCCAGAGAAGGAAGTGAAAGACACGCTCTGTTACTGTGCCTTGGTGACCCAGGGTAAACTGCACTCGTGATTCTAAATCTTAAGTGTTTGCGAAGCACACTAGTGCATCTGTTTTCTCTGCTTGGGAGCACAGGTGTGCTTTCCATTGTTTTCATAGTTCTATTTAATTATCACTTCTGTATAAATGCTATTTTAATGAGTATTTCCAGGCACTAGCATTTTGTCCCATCCTAAATTGTTTTAGACATGATTCTTCCGCTCCCTGGCTGGGTATAAAGAAATATGGTGTCTCCTATTATCCTGGAAGAGGTGGTCTTTACTGATACAGTGGGGAGAACAAGTATTTGATACACTGCCGATTTTGCAGGTTTTCCTACTTACAAAGCATGTAGAGGTCAGTAATTTTTATCATAGGTACACTTCAACTGTGAGAGACGGAATCTAAAACAAAAATCCAGAAAATCACATTGTATGATTTTTAAGTAATTAATTTGCATTTTATTGCATGACATAAGTATTTGATACATCAGAAAAGCAGAACTTAATATTTGGTACAGAAACCTTTGTTTGCAATTACAGAGATCATACGTTTCCTGTAGTTCTTGACCAGGTTTGCACACACTGCAAGCAGGGATTTTGGCCCACTCCTCCAAACAGACCTTCTCCAGATCCTTCAGGTTTCGGGGCTGTCGCTGGGCAATACGGACTTTCAGCTTCCTCCAAAGATTTTCTATTGGGTTCAGGTCTGGAGACTGGCTAGGCCTCTCCAGGACCTTGAGATGCTTCTTACGGAGCCACTCCTTAGTTGCCCTGGCTGTGTGTTTCGGGTCGTTGTCATGCTGGAAGACCCAGCCACGACCCATCTTCAATGCTCTTACTGAGGGAAGGAGGTTGTTGGCCAAGATTTGGTGATACATGGCCCCATCCATCCTCCCCTCAATACGGTGCAGTCGTCCTGACCCCTTGGCAGAAAAGCATCCCCAAAGAATGATGTTTCCACCTCCATGCTTCACGGTTGGGATGGTGTTCTTGTGGTTGTACTCATCCTTCCTCCAAACACGGCGAGTGGAGTTTAGACCAAAAAAACTATATTTTTGTCTCATCAGACCACATGACCTTCTCCCATTCCTCCTCTGGATCATCCAGATGGTCATTGGCAAACTTCAGACGGGCCTGGACATGCACTGGCTTGAGCAGGGGGACCTTGCATGCGCTGCAGGATTTTAATCCATGACGGCGTAGTGTGTTACTAATGGTTTTCTTTGAGACTGTGGTCCCAGCACTCTTCAGGTCATTGACCAGGTCCTGCCGTGTACTTCTGGGCGAATCCCTCACCTTCCTCATGATCATTGATGCCCCACGAGGTGAGATCTTGCATGGAGCCCTAGACCAAGGGTGATGCACCTCAATGAATTTTGTAACTTTTTCCCAGAAGCATTTTAACTGCAGGGCACTCCCACATTATATGAAGGAATGTGCCTACCTGATTTAGGGGGGGGGGGGGGGAGTAAACAGTTGGGTCAAATTTCATTGTAAAACTTTTCCTTGTATTTAAACACCAGTCTGTGAACAAAATTAAAATGTTTAAATTGATGGTTTGGATTACGGGATGTCAAGACTATAATTTTTTCCATATTCTGTTCTAGTTAGTGTTGTTCAGATTCACTTAGATCTGTGGACCATGCTATTTAAAAATGGCTAGCTCAGAATATAAGCTTTCCAGAAGTTGTTTATATATTAGAGATCAATCCTTTTGGGAGGACCGAGAATTTATTTATAAATCCCATCATTGGATGGTTCGGTAGTTGGGTTTCCCCAAGGGATTCTATAGGCCAGCATAGCTGCCCTAAATTGTAAAAATAGGAGAAAAAAAAGTTGCCCGTTAATATACACTGAGAAACATTAAGAACACCTGCTCTTTCCATGACAGACTGACCAGGTAAAACCTATGATCCCTTACTGAGCTCACTAGTTAAATCCACTTGAATCAGTGTAGATGAAGGGGAGGAGACCTATTTATTTATTTATATATATATATATATAATATATAAAAAAAAAAAATAAATTTAAGTCTCAAGACAATTGAGACATGGATTGTGTATATGTGCCATTCAGAGGGTGAATGGCTAAGACAAAATATTTAAGTGCCCTTGAACGGGGTATGGTAAGTGTCAGGCTCACCGGCTTGTCAAGAACTGCAACACTGCTTGGTTTTTCACACTCAACTGTTGCCCGTGTGTATCAAAAATGGTCCACCACATCCATTGGACATCCAGCCAATTTGACAACTGTAGGAAGCACTGGAGTCAACATGGGCCAGCATCCCTGTGGAACACTTTTGACACACTTTCCATGCACCAATTGAGGCCTTTCTGAGGGCAAAAGGAGAGGGGGTACAACGCAATATTAGGAAGGTGTTCCTAATGTTTGAAATTCTCCGTGTATATGGGTCTTTAAAATCTTGGAATGTTCTAAAATCATTATGTTCATGATTTCGGCAAGGGTACAGATTCCAACTGGAGGCTGCCCTCCAGTTTGCAAGGCATTATTGTGAAATATTGGAGCATAGCATGCCATTTTGATTCCCAGTTACATTGTTTTTCAATTTTGCGCCAAATAGAAATTGTGAGAGCAATAATTGGACGAAGGCGTAGTTTACATTGTTTAAGGGATATACAGTAGGGAGAACAAGTATACACTGCCGATTTTGCATGTTTTCCTACTTAATTTTTATCATCCAGAAAATCACATTGTATGATTTTTAAGTAATTAATTAGCATGATATTGCATGACATAAAGTATTTGATCAACTACCAACCAGTAAGAATTCCAGCTCTCACAGACCTGTTAGTTTTTCTTTAAGAAGCCCTCCTGTTCTCCACTCATTACCTGTATTAACTGCACCTGTTTGAACTCGTTACCTGTATAAAAGACACCTGTCCACACACTCAATCAAACAGACTCCAACCTCTCCACAATGGCCAAGACCAGAGAGCTGGGTAAGGACATCAGGGATAAAATTGTAGACCTGCACAAGGCTGGGATGGGCTACAGGACAATAGGCAAGCAGCTTGGTGACAACAACCTTTGGTGCAATTATTAGAAAATGGAATTTCAAGATGACGGTCAATTATTTTCCACCATCATTTTCAAAGAAATTCATAAAAAATCTTACAATGTGATTTTTCTGGATTTTCTTTTCTCATTTTGTCTGTCATAGTTGAAGTGTACTTATGATGAAAATTACAGGCCTCTCTTTTTAAGTGGGAGAACTTGCACAATTGGTGGCTGACTAAATACCTTTTTGCCCCACTGTAGATGGCAATCGCCCCAGTCACTGTTAGAACATTTAGAGTTCTTGACAGTGAGAGCGAATGATGCTAGTCAAGTAGTAATTGAGGCCTGGACTTTTGTGATTTTTTTATATATATATATATATTTTATTATTATTATTATTATTATTATTATTGAACCTTTTTATTTAACTAGGCAAGTCAGTCAAGAACAAATTCTTATTTACAGTGGCGGCCAAACCTGGAAGATGCTGGGCCAATTGTGCGCTGCCCTATGGGACTCCCAATCACGGCTGGCTGTGATGCAGCTTGGATTCAAACCAGGGACTATAGTGACGCCGCTTGCACTGAGATGCAGTGCCTTAGCCCTCTGCGCCACTCGGGCACCCCCCCGAGCCCCCCAAATATACTTGACTCTGTAAAGAATCTTAAAGTCCAACTTATACAAATAAACAATAAAGCCCAACACATTTTTACATTTTATTTTTAACTTGTTTCAGGCCCACAAGGAAGGGGTGGAATGGGGAGAGTGGATGTAAAAGCATCCTCGGTTGATGAGCAACCTTAGATGTTTAGGTGGGTAGAGTGGGTGGGGGCTTAGGTCAGGCAGGTCCAGTGTCGGGTCCACCTCGATGACGGGATGAAGAGTGACAGTGTAACTGGCTCTGCCTGATTACTCCAATCATTCAATACCCATTGCACAAGCATGGGGAGAGGGACGGAGGCCTTTCTGTTACATTACCCAGCATGCTTCTCTTATTACCTAGCCTGCTTCTCTGTCCTGTCAGCTGGTGTCTAATAGGGTTACAGGCATTCTCTGGCACTTAGCACCAGGTCACAACTAAGCTACTTATACCACGCAGGGCTCTAGTCGAGACTAACTTTTTCCACGGGTGGCACTGGTGCAACTAACTTTCAGTTGATGACCACATCACATGATGTGGTTGCAGTAATTCTTACCGGACCGGTGTCCCTTAACGTCGGCTCTGGGATTCTATCCAGCAACCTTTCGGTTAATGTCCCAACATTCTTAACCGTTACGCTACCTGCCGACCCTATCGTGACCTACCCTCCATCCACACATACTTCTACTGAACAAAAATATAAACGCCCCATGTAAAGTGTTGGTCCCTTGTTTCATGAGCTGAAATGAAAGATCCCAGAAATGTTCCAAATGCACGAAAAGGTTATTTCTCTCAAATTCGGTGCACAAATGTGTCTACGTCCCTGTTATTGAGCATTTCTCCTTTTTGCCAAGATAATCCATACACCTGACCGGTGTGGCATATCAAGAAGCTGATTAAACAGAATGTGCTGGGGACATTAAAAGGCCACTCTAAAATGTGCATTTTTGTCACATAGCACAATGCCACAGATGTCTTAAGTTTTGAGGGAGCGTGCAATTGGCATGCTGACTGCAGGAATGTCCACCGTAGCAGTTGTCAGAGAATGTAATGTTAATTTCTTTACCATAAACTGTCTCCAATACTGTTTTGGAGAATTTGGCAGTATGTCCAACCTGCCTTACAACCGCAGACCTCGTAACTATGCCAGCCCAGGACCTGTGGGGTCGTCTGAGACCAGCCACCCGGGCAGCTGATGAAACTGTAGTTTTGCACAACTGAAGAATTTATGCACAAACTGTCAATCTTCTCAGGAAAGCTCATCTGCATGCTCGTCATCCTCACCAGGGAATTGACCCGACTGCAATCGACGTCGTAACCGACTTCAGTGGCCAAAGGGTCACCTTCAATGGCCACTGGCATGCTGGAGAAGTGTGCTCTTCACAGATAGTTTCAAATGTGCTGGGAAGATGGCAGATGGCTTATGTGGCGTTGTGTGGGCAAGTGGTTTGCTGATGTGAACAGAGTGCCCCATGGTGGGGTTATGGTATGGGCAGGCATAAGCTACAGACAGTGAACGCAATTGCTTTTTATCAATGGCAATTTGAATGTCGTGATGAGATTCTGAGGCCCATTGTTGTGCCATTCATCCGCCGCCATCACCTCATGTTTCAGCATGATAATGCACGGCCCCGTGTCACAAGGATCTGTACACAATTCCTGAAACGGAACATTTCCTAGTTATTCCATGGCCAGACATGTCACCCGTTGAGCATGTTTGGGATGCTCTGGGTCAACATGTGCAACAGCGTGCTCCAGTTCCCACCAATGTCCAGCAACTTTGCATGGCCATTGGAGAGGAGTGGGACAACATTCCACAAGCAAATCAGCCTGATCAACTCTATGCTGTGTCCAGGCAAATCCAACAGATGCTCTCTTGTTTTCTGATCCATGCCTCATGTTTTGTTTTTACTTTGCATGGCCATTGGAACTGTAACTCTGTAAAATCTTAGAAATTGTTCCTTTAAAAAAATATATTTTTGGATGACAACATTTTCCAATTGATTGTTTGGAGCGAAATCTTTGCTCTAAACAAAGGTTATTATGTTTGAGGAGTAACAGGTAAAAACGAGAGTGATGGAGAGAGAGAAGTGACACTGCGGTAGTATAAATCTCCTATGGTAGATAATTAAGGAGATAGAGGAAACTGAATTATACATGTAGCCCTACAGGTGGGAGTAGCTGCTCTCTTTCTCTCAATCTCTTTCGTTCTTTGTCAACCTTTTTGCCCCCCCCCCCCCCACCTTCTCTTCTCTCAACATGCACTCACCGGGTGGACATCTACTGATCGGTGTACTTGTACTTCCTTCTTCTCATCCTCTAATTTTGTTCTGTTTGATTATTGACCCCTAGTGTCACAGTGCTGTTTTGGGATCTGAGAGTGATCCTGGTGACTGTCTAATCACACTGTACAGGCTAGCATGATTGCCATGTAAGGTTGCTTCAGTACATAGTCGACTCAGAATGAGATGGTACGTTAGTATTGACATGCTTTTTTTGCGCAGCACTATTAAGAGAAAGACTGATCAAAGGCCGTGGAGTAAAGTAATACCAATATCTATATTGGGGGGGGGGGGGGGTGGTGCATTAATTTGTGTGTAGCTTATAGCATGAAGTCAACCACTGAGTTGTGACTGGTGTGAGTGACGGGACATTATAAATGACTCAACGTAGTACTTGTATGGAGACTAGTGTTGTGATGTGGAGAGTCATTTATAATGGATGTTAGTTCCACAGGCTGTTGAGCTGTGTTTCTTTACTGTAATTGACATTCCCATAGACAATAAGTACCATGAGTGGTGAGCCTACGCACAACAACAGACAGTGGTGTCGTGAGGGGTAAACACTGTTTTTTTTTTTTTGCCGAAAAATAAAATTGCATTGAAAATATGGGGAGCGTTTACTTGACTCACCGCGAATGCCGATCAGCGTTTGGCCACCTATTTTTATTACTGATATTAATTTTGACAAGTCACCTCAGCATTGATCTACAGTATGGCAGTGTTTACCCTACCATTCCTTACCATTTGTATAAGGGCGGTGGATCCCCTCACTTAGCTCTGTTGCTCCCGAACAAAGAGTATGGCTTCTATTGTTTTCAACTGACAACTCTGATTCCCAGATGGACTGGATCTTGCTCATCTCGTTCAAAAGTTTGGGGTCACTTAGAAATGTCCTTTTTTTCCGTGAAAACATACATGAAATTAGTTGCAAAATGAATAGGAAATATAGTGAAGACATTGACAGGGTTATAATGATTTTTAATTGAAAGAATTGTGTCATTTGAACTTTGCTTTTGTCAAAGAATCATCCATTTGCAGCAATTACAGCCTTGCAGACCTTTGGCATTCTAGGTGTCAATTTGTCGAGGTAATCTTCAGAGATTCACCCTATGCTTCCTGAAGCACCTCCCACAAGTTGGATTGGCTTGATGGGCACTTCTTACGTACCATACAGTGAAGCTGCTCCCACAACAGCTCGATAGCATTGAGATCCGGTGATTGTGCTGGCCACCATTATAGACAGAATATCAGCTGACTGCTTCTTCCCTAAATAGTTATTGCATAGTTTGGAGCTGCGCTTTGGGTCAGGAAATTGGAGGAAATTAAGCACCGTCCACAGGGTATGGCATGGCGTTGCAAAATGGAGTGATAGCCTTCCTGCTTCAATGTCCCTTTTACCCTGTACAAATCTCCCATTTTACCACCACCAAAGCACCCCCAGACCATCACATTGCCTCCACCATGCTTGACAGAGGGCGTCACGCACTCCTCCAGCATCTTCATTTTTTTTCTGCGTCTCACAAATGTTCTTCTTTGTGATCCGAACACCTCAAACTTAGATTTGTCTGTCTTCTGTCCATAACACCCCCCCTCCGGCGTTGTTTTGTGTAGCTGTTCATTTACCATGTGCCTCCAGTCTGTGTGAGGTTGTGAGAGGAGTTGCCCTCTCTCTCTTCCAGTATTCATGAGACTCTGTGGTTGTGTGTGCAGGGACAAAAGGTGAGCAGGAACACTGTGTTGCGCTCCGGTGTGGGGCTAAGAGGAGGCATGGTCTGCCCAGTCACCCGATGACACCTGACACTACTGGAGTCAGCCAGGCGAGGAGAGGGGGAAGGAGGGGAAAGTGGTCAGTAAGAAAAGAGGAGGATGAGAGAGACAAAGAAAAAAGTGAGGAAACGAGAAAGAAACGAGCCGTTTAGTGAAACAATTACTAGTGTCTCCTCTCGTCTGTCAGGTGTGTATTGACTAGTGACCAGCCTCTTAGCACCTCGATCACTCTAACCTTTGTGGCTCTGTACAGGGCAGAGCAGTGAAAGGAGCCAAGTGGGACAATGTAAGAGGATCACGATCTCATCCCGTGATTATCATTCTGTACTGCAGTCTGCAGGGGTTGAAATTGAATCACAGCACAGAAGCTACCAGAATAACACAGTTATTATTCTGAAACGGCTCCTTGTAAAGATGATACAATGTGATCAGGAACATCTCAAAGGTTTGGGTTTTCATTTTTTTTTTACCAGATCTTGAACAAAGACACAGAATCCAGAAGACACATCAGTCTATGTGCATTAACAAAGGGGGTAAAAAATCTGATGATCATCATCAAATTTTATTGGTCACATGGTTAGCAGATTTTAATGCGAGTGGAGCGAAATGCTTGTGCTTCTAGTTCCGACTATGCAGTAATATCTAACAAGTAATCTAAAAAATTCACGAATACCTTACACACACACACACACACACACATGTAAACGGATGAATAGAATATGTACATATAAATGGATGGCTGAGCGATGGCGTGCCCTATAGGCAAGATGCAGTAGATGGTATAGAATACAGTATATACATATGAGATGAGTAATGTAGGATATGTAAACATTTATTAAAGTGGTGTTATTTAAAGTGACTAGTGATACCTTTTAAGTCCATTTATTTAAGTGGCCAGAGATTTGAGTCTAGGTTGGCAGCAGTCTCTCTATGTTAGTGATGTCTGTGTAACAGTATGGGTGGACCATTTCAGTTTGTCCGTGATGTGTACGCCGAGGAACTTAACTTGACACCTTTTCCACTACTGTCCCATGGATTGGGGGTGCTCACCCTGCTGTTTCCTGTAGTCCACGATCATCTCCTTTTTGTTGATGTTGAGTGAGAGGTTATTTTCCTGACACCACACTCCGAGGGCCCTCACCTCCTCCCTGTATGTTGTCTCGTCATTGTTGGTAATCAGGCCTACCACTTTTGTCGTCTGCAAAACCTGATGACTGAGTTGGAGGTGTGCAAGGCCACGTAGTCATGGGTGAACAGGGATTACAGGAGAGGGCTGAGAATGTACCCATGTGGGGCCCCAGTGTTGAGGTTCAGAAGGTTGGAGATGTTGTTTCCTACCTTCACCACCTGGGGGTGGCCCCTCAGAGTTTGGAGGGTACTATGGTGTTAAAAACTGAGCTGTAGTCAGTGAACAACATTCTTACATAGGTATTCTTCTTGTCCAGGTGGGATAGTGCAGTGTGATGGCGATTGCATCGTTAGTGGACCTATTGGGATGGTAAGCAAATTTGAGTGTGTCTAGGGTGTCAGGTGGGGTGGAGGTTATATGATCCTTGACTAGTCTCTCAAAGCACTTCATGATGACAAGTGACTGCTAGTCATTTACAGTGCCTTGCGAAAGTATTCGGCCCCCTTGAACTTTGCGACCTTTTGCCACATTTCAGGCTTCAAACATAAAGATATAAAACTGTATTTTTTTGTGAAAAATCAACAAGTGGGACACAATCATGAAGTGGAACGACATTTATTGGATATTTCAAACTTTTTTAACAAATCAAAAACTGAAAAATTGGGCGTGCCAAATTATTCAGCCCCCTTAAGTTAATACTTTGTAGCGCCACCTTTTGCTGCGATTACAGCTGTAAGTCGCTTGGGGTATGTCTCTATCAGTTTTGCACATCGAGAGACTGACATTTTTTCCCATTCCTCCTTGCAAAACAGCTCGAGCTCAGTGAGGTTGGATGGAGAGCATTTGTGAACAGCAGTTTTTAGTTCTTTCCACAGATTCTCGATTGGATTCAGGTCTGGACTTTGACTTGGCCATTCTAACACCTGGATATGTTTATTTTTGAACCATTCCATTGTAGATTTTGCTTTATGTTTTGGATCATTGTCTTGTTGGAAGACAAATCTCTGTCCAAGTCTCAGGTCTTTTGCAGACTCCATCAGGTTTTTTTTCCAGAATGGTCCTGTATTTGGCTCCATTCATCGTCCCATCAATTTTAACAATCATCCCTGTCCCTGCTGAAGAAAAGCAGGCCCAAACCATGATGCTGCCACCACCATGTTTGACAGTGGGTATGGTGTGTTCAGGGTGATGAGCTGTGTTGCTTTTACGCCAAACATAACGTTTTGCATTGTTGCCAAAAAGTTCAATTTTGGTTTCATCTGACCAGAGCACCTTCTTCCACATGTTTGGTGTGTCTCCCAGGTGGCTTGTGGCAAACTTTAAACGACACTTTTTATGGATATCTTTAAGAAATGGCTTTCTTCTTGCCACTCTTCCATAAAGGCCAGATTTGTGCAATATACGACTGATTTGTTGTCCTATGGACAGAGTCTCCCACCTCAGCTGTAGATCTCTGCAGTTCATCCAGAGTGATCATGGGCCTCTTGGCTGCATCTCTGATCAGTCTTCTCCTTGTATGAGTTGAAAGTTTAGAGGGACGGCCAGGTCTTGGTAGATTTGCAGTGGTCTGATACTCCTTCCATTTCAATATTATCGCTTGCACAGTGCTCCTTGGGATGTTTAAAGCTTGGGAAATCTTTTTGTATCCAAATACTGCTGTGAAGAAGTTTAAAGCAGGATCTCGGACCTGCCTGGTGTGTTCCTTGTTCTTCATGATGCTCTCAACGCTTTTAACGGACCTCTGAGACTATCACAGTGCAGGTGCATTTATACGGAGACTTGATTACACACAGGTGGATTGTATTTATCATCATTAGTCATTGAGGTCAACATTGGATCATTCAGAGATCCTCACTGAACTTCTGGAGAGAGTTTGCTGCACTGAAAGTAAAGGGGCTGAATAATTTTGCACGCCCAATTTTTCAGTTTTTGATTTGTTAAAAAAGTTTGAAATATCCAATAAATGTCGTTCCACTTCATGATTGTGTCCCACTTGTTGTTGATTTTTCACAAAAAAATACAGTTTTATATATTTATGTTTGAAGCCTGAAATGTGGCAAAAGGTCGCAAAGTTCAAGGGGGCCGAATACTTTCGCAAGGCACTGTAGTTCAGTTACCTTCGCTTTCTTGAACAGGAACAATGGTGGCCATCTTGAAAAATGTGGGCACAGCAGATCGGGATTGGTTGATTATGTCTGTGAACACACCAGCCAGCTAGTCTGCACATGCTCTGAGGACGCAGCTGGGCATGCCTTCTGGGCCGGCAGCCTTGCGAGGGTTAACAGGTTTAAATGTTTTACTCACGTTGGCCATGGGGAAGGAGAGCCCACAGGCTTTGGTAGCGGGCCGTGTCAGTGGCACTGTATTGTCCTCAACGCGAGCAAAGAAGTTGTTTAATTTGTCTGGGAGCAAGATGTCGATGTCCGCGACTGGGCTGGTTTTCTTTTTGTTATCCGTGATTGACTGTAGACCCTGCCACATACGTCTCGTGCTTGAGCCGTTGAATTGCGATGATACCAGTCGTGTGTGTGTGTGTGTGTGTGTTTTTCAGAAGAGGAGTTGAGGAAGCTACGAGAGGAAACCAATGTGGAGAAGATGAAGGAAGAGCTGGAGAGAGAGCGAGGGAAGAGGCTCGACCTCGAACTGAGGATGAACGAGGTGCTAAAATCCAGGTGTGTGATGGAGAGAGTGAGGGGAACAATGTGTGTCGTCTCATTCTCTAAGTGTTGCTTGCTTAGTGAACACTTAGTTAGTCACTTCACTCTGTCTGTCTGTGCTGCCTTCAGTGCTGCAACACTCTACTCCCTGCCTACCATCCTGCCTATCCCAGTGAGGGGGTCCTTTGGTGGGGTGGATCACCCTGGGGCTGCAGCGGGTATAAATAGCTGCAGCTTGGTTGGCACATGGCAGGGAAGTCCTCAAGGACCGTGTGTGTGCTCACTGTAGTGTTTGTATGTGTCATAACCAAATCACGCGCCTCTATACCAGAGCGCAGAGCATGACGCAGCAGTTATGTTAGTCTTGGGACGTTCACTTCTGTGTCCCAAAACTATCTTTTGGTATTTGTTTCATTAGTCCATTGTTGATATAGTCCCAAATGTGTTTTGCATGTCAACAATCAAGTTTTAACATGTATAACTTTCAGAATACAGAAATGCTGCGAATACCAAAATAGCGTTTTTTTGGGGGGTGGAATTTTCCTTTTAAGTAAATCTTAGGGTTCACCCTGTCTACTCAGAATGGATTTCAGTGGCATTTTAGCTCCTGCCAAAAGGACACCGTGTGGAATGTCTCCTTGGCCGTACAGTAAGGTCCACAAGGCCATAGTGGGGGCATGAAGACACATTACACATCAAATAACCAAAATCTTGGGGTGCATAAAGCCCATGAATGTTTGTTTACATAGTGTTGCAAAGACTCACTATTTCTCCTCTCCTCTTTTTCTATACTTCTATCAGTTTGGAAGACTCGCCGCCACAGCCTGCCCGTAAACCCCCGTCTCCAACGCCTGCTGCCAATGGCAAAGACACAGGTAAGCAAGGCAGAAAGTGGACTGTGGCGTAACACCTATGACTGCTGATTAGTATACACCAAAAACTGCCCCGACCTTTACTGTTTATGGAATCAAAGAGACCGGATTGATACTGCTCACACCTATCCCAGTCCTTCAGATCTGCAAAGACTGAAAAGGATAAGGGAATAATCTGTGGAAAAGTCACTTAAATCAGATGCCAGTTTCTGTATTTTAACGAGCTAAGCTTTCAAGCTTTGGGTCAGAAGAAACCTTTGTTAGAAATCGCAGTAACTCTCATAGATCACTGAAATAAAAGGGTTTGTAGGGCCACAGGGCAGCTAAGGACTGAGAGACTGTGGGAAGGCATTCAGTAGTTAGGTTGAAGCCAGTGGGAGTCTGGTGGGACTGTAGAGCTGAAGGGAAAAGGACAGGAGACAGAACATGGGGAGGAACCGACGTTTGCTCTGACACTTTAGGGACTGGGATATGTGGATGTGTGTGTTTTACAGTGGGAGTGTGTAGGGATGACTATTCTTGGAAGACTGTAATAACCCTGTGGGGGGGGGGGGGGTTCAGGATGGTGGGGAATCATGGGGATTTCACATATGTGACTCACCACCAGGATTCGATGTAGCAAAATTTGAAATGGTGTGTTTTACATTGGATAAACGTAGAGACTCAGCACTACAAAACGATATATCATACACTGCATTTTTGAGGAACAATGGGAAAGTAATTCTGCGTTGAAAGTTAATAAACTTGTAAACTCACTTTTGAGAACATGGCCGATGAATGTTTTCGTATCGATTGAAGAGCTCTTCTTTGTCTACGCCCATTCAGCATTGTTCACACCCTCTTAAGCTTTGTCCCCGCCCATCTCGTTTTGCTTTCTGAGCGCACAATTGATGCTCTGTCCAATGATTTTTTTTACTGACACCGGCCATGTTCAACGGGTGTTGTACACTTTAGCTTAAGACATGTACAGTTGAAGTTGGAAGTTTACATACGCCTTAGCCAAATGCATTTAAACTCAGTTTTTCACAATTCCTGACATTTAATCCAAGTACAAATTCCCTGTCTTAGGTCAGTTAGGATCACCACTTTATTTTAAGAATGTGAAACGTCAGAATAAATATTAGAATCTTTTATTTCTTTCATCACATTCCCAGTGGGTCAGAAGTTTACATACACTCAATTAGTATTTGGTAGCATTGCCTTTAAATTGTTTAACTTAAATTGTTCAACATGGGTGAAACGTTTTGGGTAGCCTCCCACAATAAATTGGGTGAATTTTGACCCATTCCTCCTGACAGAACTGGTGTAACTGAGTCAGGTTTGTAGGCCTCCTTGCTCACACATGCTTCTTCAGTTCTGCCCACATATTTTCTATAGGATTGAGGTCAGGGCTTTGTGATGGCCACTCCAATACCTTGACTTTGTCCTTAACCTGTTGATGCTCTGGGGGCGCTATTTCATTTTTGGATGAAAAACGTTCCCGTTTTAAACAAGATATTTTGTCACAAAAAGATGCTCAATTATGCATATAATTGATAGCTTTCAAAGAAAACACTCTGACGTGTCCAGAACTACCAAGATATTTTCTGTGCGTGCCCTAGAACGTGAGCTTCAGGCAAAACCAAGATGAGATGGCATCCAGGAAATGACAAGGATTTTTGAGGCTCTGTTTTCCATTGTCTCCTTATATGGCTGTGAATGCGAGAGGAATGAGCCTGCCCTTTCTGTCGTTTCCCCAAGGTGTCTGCAGCATTGTGACGTATTTGTAGGCAGATCATTGGAAGATTGACCATAAGAGACCACATTTACCAGGTGTCCGCCCGGTGTCCTGCGCCGAAATTGGTGCGCAAAGGACAGCTGCCAGTATTTTTCCATGGGATACAGAGAGGAAAGCAAGCTTCCACGAACTGCATATCAATGAAGAGATATGTGAAAAAGCACCTTGAGGATTGATTCCAAACAACGTTTGCCATGTTTCGGTCGATATTATGTAGTTAATCCGGAAAAAGTTTTACGTTGTAGGTGACTGAATTTTCGGTTCGTTTCGGTAGCCAGACGCAATGTAGAAAACGGAACGATTTCTCCTACACACAGACGCTTTCAGGAAAAACTGCGCATTTGGTATGTAACTGAGAGTCTCCTCATTGAAAACATCAGAAGCTCTTCAAAGGTAAATGATTTTATTTATTTGGTTATCTGGTTTTTGTGAAAATGTTGCGTGCTAAATGCTACTCAAAATGCTATGCTAGCTTTGCATACTCTTACACAAATTAGTCAATTTCTATGGTTCAAAAGCATATTTTGAAAATCTGAGATGACAGTGTTGTTAAGAAAAGGCTAAGCTTGAGAGCAGACGCATTATTTTCATTTTATTTGCGATTTTCAGAAATCGTTAACGTTGCGTTATGCTAATGAGCCTGAGGCTTTAGTCACGATCCCGGATCCGGGATGGGGAGTTCCAAGAGGTTAAGCCATTTTGCTACAACTTTGGAAGTATGCTTGGGGTCATGACCCATTTGCAATCAAGCTTTAACTTCTTGACTGATGTCTTGATGTTGCTTCAATATATCCACATCATTTTCCACCCTCATGATGCCATCTATTTTGTGAAGTGCACCAGTCCCTCCTGCAGCAAAGCACCCTCACAACATGATGCTGCCACCCCTGTGCTTCACGGTCGGGATGGTGTTCTTTGGCTTGCAAGCCTCCCCCTTTTCCCTCCAAACATAACAATGATCATTATGGTCATACAGTTCTATTTTTGTTTCATGAGACCAGAGGACATTTCTCCAAAAATTACGATCTTTGTCCCCATGTGCAGTTGCAAACTGTAGTGTGGTTTTGGAGCAGTGGCTTCTTCCTTGCTGAGCGGCCTTTCAGGTTATAGGACTCGTTTTACTGTGGATATAGATACTTTTGTACCTGTTTCCTCCAGCATTTTCACAAGATCCTTTGCTGTTGTTCTGGGATTGATTTGCACTTTTCGCACCATAGTATGTTCATCTCTAGGAGACAGAACGCGTCTCCTTCTTGAGCGGTATGACGGCTGCATGGTCAAATGATGTTTATACTTGCATACTATTGTTTATCCAGTTGAACGTGGAACCTTCAGGCATTTGGAAATTGCTCCCAAGGATGTACCAGAATTGTGGAGGTCTACAATTTGTTTTCTGAGGTCTTGGCTGATTTATTTTGATTTTCCCATGATGTCAAGCAAAGAGGCACTGAGTTTGAAGGTAAGCCTTGAAATGCATCCACAGGTACACCTCCAATTGACCCAAATCAGATGCTTCTAAAGTCATGACATCGGTTTCTGGAATTTTCCAAGCTGTTTAAAGGCACAGTCAACTTAGTGTATGTAAACTTCTGACCCACTGGAATTGTGATACAGTGAGTTATAAGTGAAATAATCTGTCTGTAAACAATTGTTGGAAAAAGTTACTTGGGTCATGCACGAAGTAGAAATCCTAACCGACTTGCCAAAACTATAGTTTGTTAACAAGAAATTTGTGGAGTGGTTGAAAAACAAATTTCAATGACTCCAACCTAAGTGTATGTAAACCGACTTAGCTAGCTAGTTAGGTAGGTAAAAAATGAACCTAGCTAGGTCAACAATGTGTAAGATCACACGTCACGTAACGAACGACCCAGCCAGCTAACGTTAGCTAGTTAAACAGCAATGAACATAGTGGTTCTTCCTTTAAAAGTTGCTGTGTACTGCAGCACAGCTTGCAGGGTGCTGCAGAATTCTATGGCATGTTATTTAAGTCTCAGCCATTGTTGCCAGAATGATGCAATTTACCACAGTATGCCACCATCTATCACGAACGACCGCAGCATAAGCTCAAAAAAAATTTAAAGGACGAACCACTGTACTAATGTTAACCTGCATGAATCTGCTGAGCGCTAACCAACCAGGTTCAATGTTGGCTAGCTAACATTAGGCTCTAACTAGCAAAGCAAATGGCTCTGGGATACGAATAATGTCAGCTAGGGAGCCAGCCAGCTAACGTTAGCTAGCTAACAGTACACTAGCTTAAGACATGTAGCTAGCTAGCTAGGTAAACGTGTAAGGTCACACTATCGTGCATGATGGAGGCATCTCCCTGTCACGGATGCCATGCTACTGTTGCCCTAAGTTTGAAGAATAATCCGGTTTTCTCTATCATACTCTAATTCCACCGATTTTTAAAACCTGATCCTCCAGAAAGTGGAGAGCAACACTTATGTAGCTCCACAACACAATACATATATTTCTTTAAAGCCGTGTTCGACAGGATTACCAACACAGACTGACCAGCCCAAATAGACAGCGTTCTATATGGCAGATCAATCTGAACTCCTCTCTCTGCATGTCGAGCCCACTCATTATCTCATCCAATCAAGGCTTGTAATTTTAACAATTTTATTGGTATTTACAGATGAAAGATCACATGTTCCAGAAGGCATTTTTTTCTGCCAACAAGAAAAATGAATGGCTCTCATGTTAAGTTGTGACTTGTGACATACACATAGATTCCTGAAACGGATCACATATTCTCACACACACACACACACACACACACACACGCATTAACATTAAAACTATAACCCAGCAGTAAGGACAGGCAGCTTTAATAGCAGTGTTTAGTGCAAAACACTTTCTGGGTGCTGAACATCCTCATTAGCAGAGATATATTTTAGTGTGCGTGGAGCACAGATTACTGCCAGGCAGCCTATCCGATAGCAGGCTGGAAGAATACACTGTTTGTGCGTGGGTTGGGGGAGAGGCGCTGTAGAAGTATCTCTTGAAAATAAATTATTTTAGGGTTCCATTTTAGGGTCTAGTAGCTTCAGGTGCTGGTGACACTGGCAAGGGTGTTTTTATTTTAGGAAATGGGCTAAGTTTTTAATCTAGGCCAGACAGGCCCACAGTGTTAGAGCAGCCTCACCAAATGTAGAATGTGTGTATGTGTGCGTACATGAATTTGTTTCTGTAAGAGCGACACAAGGAGCTCAGTGTGTAATTTAGGTTAATGGGTCTTAACTCCTAAATTAAAGCAGCTTCTGAACTGGGAGATCTACAGACCTGTATCTCCTTCTGTACCGGTCTTCATTTCAATAAACAGCTTCAGGTAGTTATAAAAGTTGCCCCTAGGCACAGATCTAGGAACAGAAATGCCAAACCGACAGGGAGGCAACTTCATTGTACTAATTATAAACCTGTGCTGCCTGTAACCTCTCTTCCTGTCTCTCTCTTGTTCTCGCTCTCCCTCTTTCTGTCTTTTGAATGTATGTTTATTTATATTCAGTAACAAGATAAAAGACGAAAGAGCATACATGAGTCCTCTTCCAAGTATACAATAACATAAAACACCCACACACAAAAAAAGAAGCCTAATGACAACATGATCTTCAACTCGGCCCCTCCAGACAAAGACAAGCCGCCACAGGGGGAGACCCTGTACTTGCGGGCATGGAGATGGCTCTATGACAGGGTGGGGGTCTACATAGAAGACTTCCGCTTCGTCCCGGAGGAGAACACTGTGGAGGCTGAGGAACCGCTAAGTGCTAAAAGGTACATTGTTGTGTTCCTACGGTGTGCTGAATGAATGGGTCCACCCATCATGGAATATTGGTTTTGAATGATAATGTTTGTTCATGTAATCTTATTTCTATGTACTGGACTAGGTGGGGAAAACAGCAGTCACATTGAGAGGCTGTGTTGTAGTAGTGATCATCTGAACGTTGTGTATTTGATGCACCCCTCATGGCCAGTACGCTACCACTCACAGAAACAGTAGTAGTCTTCTACCCTAACCTTAATGGTAGTGATGTGAATTCTATATAGACAGAAGACCTCTGGACATTCTGTATATGTTACACATCACTGCATGAGCAACATGACCAGGGTGGTTTTCAGTAGGAAGTAAGCTATTTTAAAACGTGAAACCATGTAACACTCTTCCTGTCTGGGTTTAATATGAGGTCATGTAAGGCATATTGGCCACAGGGAGTGAATACAATGTCTGTGCCCTCTGGTGGTGGCTTGACCACAATACGACTCCCTGCAGCCATTGCCCTCGGCGTACTGATTTAGGATCAGCTTCACTATCCCCCAATTCTAACCTTTACCATTAGGGGGTAAACTCCTAATGGTGACATATGAGATGCAACTCATATGTCATGCTCCTCTTTACTCCACTTTAAGTTGGCTGGGTTCAGTCTAGGACTTGACTCATTTTCCTGCTAAGCACACATCCGATTGTGACCTTAGGCAGGAAGCTACTGTAAACACACACATATATACACAGTTTGAAGTGCCCACGGATTGGATTAAAGTTGTCAGTGCAGGTAGAAAGCTCTAGGAATAAAGGATGTGCTGTATTGTAGCTGACCTTGTGGAGAGGGGAGAATGGAGAGGACAGAGAAATAGATCGAGCTCTTCATTCTTTCCTCCTCGCCTCTGCGTGACTCATAAACAGAATGATCAGTGGGTTGAGGTGTAGCCACCTCCGCTAGCAGGAAACATTTTGCTCTTTGTAGTAGATGTTTGAGAATTCTGTTCCCCCACGGTGTGGTGTCTGTGTGTGAAGTGCTTGCTAAAGTTCATGTTGTTTCATCTACCATTGTATGTCCCCCTCTCTCTCTCCAGGCTAACAGAAAACATGAGGCGACTCAGTGAGTATTTATAGATTAATACCCACTCAGAACTTTCTGCCATTGAGCTACTGTTGTCAGATATTGTTGTAGTGTGACAATGGGTTGATGACTGATTTTTATTTTTATTTTATTTTATTTTTTTTTTAATTTTCAGAGCGAGGAGCCAGACCGGTAACTAACTTCATGAGGAACCTCTCAGCCTTATCCAACTGGCACTCAGTATACACCTCAGCTATTTCCTTCATAGTGAGTACAACTGCTCCGATCTGTCTTTTTTAAAGGGATATGCGAGTCATGTCCAAATCCATCTGAAAGTAACTTCATTGAGCTACACAATTAATTTGAGGAACTTTAGGATGATTTGGACATGAAGTGCGAAAAATGCTAATATCGGTACCATTGACTTGCATTGGAGTTGTGCCACAAATGTAATAAGTTAGCATTTGGAAACATGGCCAGGCAAACAAAACCAAGGCATGGATTTCTGTCATACCATGTCCATAGACTGCTTACAGGGTAAGGAAACTAATATATAACTTGGGTGAACTATCCCTTTAGTGAGCTGTCCTGTATAAGTTTGACTAGTTAAATAAAGGGTAATTTAAAAAAAACAACATTTTTTTACTACTGGAAACATTATCTCGCGGCTTGTCTCTTCAAGTTCCTCTCATTCAATATCCCAAACTTCCCACTCTATTCAGTCGTGCTTGTCATTTGGAAGACTTGTATATTAAATCTGATTGTGAGAAATAGGATGTAGGCTAAGTACTGTATATAAATGATGAATGTCGTTTGTGTTTCCTCCGGGCTCAGATCTACATGAATGCTGCGTGGCATGGCTGGGCCATCCCCATGTTCCTCTTCTTGGCCATCCTTAGGCTCTCCTTGAATTACCTCATTGCTAAGTAAGACACACACACACACATTTATATATATTACATTTATTGATGATAATGAGTGATGCAGCTACACTGAACCAGAGTATATGAGCGGAGCTGGATCGAGTAGCGGAGTGTGCCCAATTTGACGGGAGTGTGGAGCGAAATTCCCAAAGGCTGTAGCGTCGGCCTCCTCACCTGCTCCAATTTTGCTCCAGCAGCGTTCACGTCTCGAGCTCCAAGCATGCCCACCGTAGCATGCGTTTGTAGTTGACTTGTGTGCTGATATAGCCCCTTGCTTAAGCTACTGAAATGGTGTTCCCTAAATATTTTCATAAAGAAACTGATAAAACACACAGGTGCTAAATCAAGGTGACTTGCAAAGATGAGGACCAAGAGAGGGAGTGCGGTGATAGTGTCCACAACTAAAGAATCATTGTGGAGTCTGAAAAGACATGTATCCAAAAAGCATGATGGTGTACTTACAACGTGCACATGCTAAAAGAAGGGAGTGAGGTGTGTGTGTGTTTGTGTAACAGTAGAACTTCAGACTGTCCCCTCGCCCATACCCGGGCGCGAACCAGGGACCCTCTGCACACATCAACAACTGACACCCAAGAAGCATCGTCACCCATCGCTCCAAAAAAAAAAGCTGCGGCCCTTGCAGAGCAAGGGGAACTACTACTTCAAGGTCTCGGAGCAAGTGACGTCACCGATTTGAAACGCTATTTAGCGCGCACCACCGCTAACTAAGCTAGCCGTTTCACATCCGTTGTGTGTGTGTGTGTGTGTTAAACATTGTGTGTCATTGTAGCAAAGTATTTATAAACAAACATTTGAGCTGTTAAACTTTTGTTCGTTTTCATTCTATTATCTATTAGAGGTCGACCGATTATAATTTTTCAACGCCGGTACCGAGGACCAAAAAAAAGCAGATACCGATTAATCGGCCGATTATATTAAAATGTATTTGTAATAATGACAATTACAACAATACTGAATGAACACGTAATATAATACATCAATAAAATAAATTTAGCCTCAAATTATTAAACATGTTTGGTTTAAATAATGCAAAAACAAAGTGTTGGAGAAGAAAGAACAAGTGCAATACGTACCTTGTAAGAAAGCTAACGTTTCTTTTTTGGTTCCTTTTAAACATGAGTCTTTAATATTCCCAGGTAAGAAGTTTTAGGTTGTAGTTATTATAGGAATTATGGGACTATTTGTATTTCATATACCTTTGACTATTGGATGTTCTTATAGGCACTTTAGTATTGCCGGTGTAGGAGTATAGCTTCCGTCCCTCTCCTCGCTCCTACCTGGGCTCGCACCAGGAACACATCGACAACAGCCACCCTCGAAGCAGCGTTACCCATGCAGAGCAAGGGGAACAACTACTCCAAGTCTCAGAGCAAGTGACGTTTGAAACGCTATTAGTGCGCACCCCGCTAACTAGCTAGCCATTTGACATCGGTTACACCAGCCTAATCTCGGGAGTTGATAGGCTTGAAGTCATAAAAGGCACAGCGAAGAGCTGCTGGCAAAACGCACAAAAGTGCTGTTTGAACGAATGCTTACGAGCCTGCTGGTGCCTACCATCGCTCAGTCAGACTGCTCTATCAAATCATTGACTTAATTATAACATAACACACAGAGAAATACGAGCCTTAGGTCATTAACATGGTCGAATCCGGAAACTATCATCTCGAAAACAAAATGTTTATTCTTTCAGTGAAACACGAAACCATTCCGTATTTTATCTAACAGGTGGCATCCATAAGTCTAAATATTCCTGTTACATTGCACAACCTTCAATGTTATGTCATAATTACGTAAAATTCTGGCAGATTAGTTTGCAACGAGCCAGGCGGGCCAAACTGTTGCATATACCCTGACTCAAATTTTTTTCCAAATCAAATTTTATTTGTCACATACACATGGTTAGCAGATGTTAATGCGAGTGTAGCGAAATGTTTGTGCTTCTAGTTCCGACAATGCAGTAATAACCAACAAGTAATCTAACTAACAATTCCAAAACTACTGTCTTATACACACAAGTGTAGGGGGATAAAGAATATGTACATAAAGATATATGTATGAGTGATGGTACAGAGCGGCATAGGCAAGATACAGTAGATGGTATCGAGTACAGTATATACATATGAGATGAGTATGTAAACAAAGTGGCATAGTTAAAGTGGCTAGTGATACATGTATTACATAAAGATGCAGTAGATGATATAGAGTACAGTATATACGTATACATATGAGATGAATAATGTAGGGTATGTAAACATTATATTAGGTAGCATTGTTTAAAGTGGTTCTGTGGGCAATGAAAGCGAGAGAAGTGACACTATTTCACCAGGTTAATATTGCCTGCTAACCTGGATTTCTTTTAGCTAAATATGCAGGTTTAAAAATATATACTTCTTTGTATTGATTTTAAGAAAGGCATTGATGTTTATGGTTAGGTACACGTTGGAGCAACGACTGTCCTTATTCTCAAATGCGCATCACATCGATTATATGCAACGCAGGACACGCTGGATAAACTAGTAATATCATCAACCATGTGTAGTTAACTAGTGATTATGATTGATTGATTGTTTTTTACAAGTTTAATGCTAGCTAGCAACTTACCTTGGTTTCTTACTGCATTCGCGTAACAGGCAGGCTCCTCGTGGAGTGCAATGTAATCAGGTGGTTAGAGCGTTGGACTAGTTAACTGTAAGGTTGCAAGATTGAATCCCTGAGCTGACAAGGTAAAAATCTGTCATTCTGCCCCTGAACGAGGCAGTTAACCCAAGGTTCCTAGGCCATCATTGAAAATAAGAATGTGTTCTTAACTGACTTCCCTAGTTAAATAAAGGTGTAAAAAAAAGGAATCGGCCAAATCAGTGTCCAAAAATATCGATTTCCAATTGTTATGAAAACTTGAAATCGGCCCTAATTAATCGGCCATTCCGATTAATCGGTCGACCTCTATTATCTATACAATAGGCCATCATTGATTATGGCCCAATATTATTTTTATTTTATTTAACATTTATCTAACTAGGCAAGTCAGTTCTTCATTGTAAAATTCTTATTTACAATGGCGGCCAAACCCGGACGATGCTGGACCAATTGTGCGCCGCCCTATGTGACTCCCAATCACGGCCGAATGTGATACAGCCTGGATTTGAACCAGGGACTGTAGTGACACCCAATAGGCCTGGAATATTCCCACATTTCAAGCAGCTTTTTGTTTTGATTGGGTTATTTAGCCTAAAAAACCTTTTAGGCCTACATATAGAAAGAAAAAGAAAAAACAACTCTGCATCTCTGCCCAGCCTGGCAAGTGGCCAAAAGGGTGTTTAGCATCCCCAGTGGCTCTGCAAGTGTGGAGAGAATATTCTCCACTGGTTTCAATACTGTACAACCAATTGGTAGGTCTAGGTAGTCACAAAAATAGGTGGGTGTTGGTTAAACTTATTTTAATGAATGGAGATTATTTGGAGCATTTTTTAGCAGAGCGATAGGAAAGGACAGAGCGGGATTTCCAACCGCTCAACTCGGCTCACATGCTCTGCAATGAACAAAATATAAAAGCAACATGCAACAATTTCACGAACATCCCAAACATGCTCAATGGGTTACATGTCAGAGTATGCAGGCCATGGAAGAAACCGGGATATTTTCAGCTTCCAGGCAAGGTGTACAGATCCTTGCAACATGGAGCCGTGCATTATCATGCTGAAATTAGGTGATGGTGGCAGTTGAATGGCTCAACAATGGGCCTCAGGAACTCGTCATGTTATCTCTGTGCATTCAAATTGCTAACGAAAAAATGCAGTTGTGTTCGTTGTCTGTAGCTTATGCCTGCCCCTACCATAACCCCACCGCCACCCTGGCGCACTCAGTTCAGTGTTGACATCAGCAAACCGCTCGTCAACACAACGCCATACACGCTGTCTGCCCGGTACAGTTGAAACCAGGATTCATCCGAGAAGAGCACACTTCTCCAGCGTGCCAGTGGCCATCGAAGGTGAGCATTTGAGTCTGTTACGACGCAGAACTGTAGCCAGGTCAAGACCCTGGTGAGGACGACGAGCACGCAGATGAGCTTCCCTGAGAAGGTGTCTGACAGTTTGCGCAGTAATTCTTTGGTTGTGCAAACCCAGTTTCATCAGCTGTCCCGGTGGCTGGTCTCAGACGATCCTGCAGGTGATGTGGAGGTCCTGGTCTGGTGTGGTTACACGTGATCTGCGGTTGTAAGGCCGGTTAGATGTACTACCAAATTCTCCACAATGACGTTGGAGGCGGCTTATGGTAGAGAAATGAATTGATGAAATTCTCTGGCAACAGCTTGGATATTCCTGCAGTAAGTTTGCCAATTGCATGCTCGCTCAAAACTTGAGACATCTGTGGCATTGTGCTGTGACAAAACTGCACATATTAGAGTGGCCTTTTTATTGTCACCAGCACAAGGTGCACCTGTGTAATTATCATACTTTTTAATATGCGTCTTGATATGCCGACCTGTCAGGTATATAGATTATCTTGGCAAAGGAGAAGTGCTCACTAACAACCATGTACAAAATGTTAAAGAAATTAGCTTTCCTTTTGTTGCATAGGGACAATTTCGGGGACATTATTTCAGCTCATGAAACAAGGGACTAACACTTTTACATTTTATTTTTGTTCATATTTGCCAAGTTGGGATCAATTAATCCATACTCTGCTCTCAATTACATGTAATTACACGGTACCTACCTATTTAATGTGGGGCAACTCATTTTCACAGAGTCCTTTAGAGCAGGGATGGGCAACTTTGATGGGAGTGGGGGCCACCACAAATCTGAACTCACCATGGGGGACTGCAGTGGCTCGCAGGTCTCTGTACCCTCATCCATACCCACACATGCAGTCAGAGCCATCTCTAGTTTAAGGGGACCCTCAGCAAAACCTTGTAACCCACCCCGCCTTGTGAACAAAACATTTTTAGGCGCTCTCTTGACAGCAGAGGGAAAATTGAAGTTGCAGATTTAATTTCCTGCAATTCTACTCATTTTGCCATTGGGTGGAGAGAGAGAATTGCATGAATTCTGAGTGACTTATAAAATCAATGGGTCAGTAATTCAACAACGATTACTACAAGTGTAGATAGCTGGCCGCTAGACTAACTTACCAATCTAAAGAAATGTAGCTGACATGGGCTAATTGAGTGACTGACATAAGAGAAACTTCTGATGCACAACCAAATGTTGTGTATTCTATTATTCAAACTCTCAACAGTAAGTTGAGACCCCGACCTGAGTTCTAAAAAAAATAATTGAAATTGATGCGCAGGTGTGGGCCACCAGTTGTCCATCCCTGCTTTAGAGTTTTGACGTCTTTACAGTTACTTTGATCTCTTCCCTTTTTTTTTCCTTTTCAGAGGTTGGAGGATTCAGTGGAGCATTGTGCCGGATATTACGGATCCTATAGTAAGAGACCTCCCATTTTCACATGACTTTCTCTGACCTCTCAGGAAGTGGCCTGTTGTATTTCCTAACTTTTTGGAATGGAATGAGCTGATTTTTTTTTAAATTTTGGGTTTGTTTCATGTAGGAACCGTCAAAGGATGACTTGACTGTGTCTGAAAAGTTCCAGTTAGTGCTTGACGTTGCACAAAAAGCCCAGGTACAGTAGTAGTGAACATACACAAGCACGCGTACATACACGCAAACACACCACATTCAGACGTATGTTTCGGAAAAGTCATTTTTTGGGGGCTTTTTTTCACAGAACCTTTTTGGTAAGATGGCGGATGTTTTGGAGAAAATAAAGAAGTAAGTAAGAAATGGCTGTTTCACTGTCTTACCATTCTGTACTTTTTCTCTAAGTTGGTCTGAATAGTTGATCAAACGGTTTCCCTCTCACGATCGCCCTCTCTCTCTGTGTGTGTGTGTGTGTGTGTGTGTGTGTGTGTGTGTGTGTGTGTGTGTGTGTGTGTGTGTGTGTGTGTGTGTGTGTGTGTGTGTGTGTGTGTTCAGCCTGTTCATGTGGGTGCAGCCTGAGATCACTCAGAAGCTCTACATAAGCCTGTGGGTTGCCTTTCTCTCCTCCTGCATACTGCCCTTTAAACTTGTGGGTTTCATGATTGGTGAGTACACGCACACACAATCATACACACACTGCTGTAGCACACACACACACTGAGTGAAATGCTATGGTTACGTAACATTCAATATAAAAACACCACTTTATTCTCTTTGCTGCTCGGGGGCATTGTCTCTTGGCACAATTTTTGTTCCTCTCTAAAGCAATTGGTCTTCTCCTGTGTGTTCCCTGTTGGTGGCTGTGGAGTCTTTAAGAGGAAGGAGACTGACTGAGCCATTTTAGTTTACTGCAGACACATGTTTTAAGAAATACATAAAACGTCTATATAAAAAAGTATACCAACATAGGTTTTGGTACAATCATTGTACTTTACAAAATTACTGCCAACTTTTTTTTATATATATAATAATTTGACCTTTTTTTCCCCTCGCTCTCAGGACTGTATGCAGGGATCAAATTCTTCATCATAGACTTCTTGTTTAAGAGCTGTCCCAAGCTGAGGGACAAATATGACACACCTCACATCGACTGGAACAACCTACCAACTGATCCACAGCTGAAGGAGAGGACCAACGCTACAATGTCCCGACGGGTGAGGACACGCACTTATGAATGCATACACATGTGTACATATCCACACACACGTACACAGCATATACGGTATACAATAACACACAGGCTGTCATCTGACAACTTAAAAACATAACTTGGCCCCATAGAGAAAGGAACCAATTCTTTATCCAACCCAAACTTCCCTAACACTGGCCGATATCCAAATGCTAAATAACTAAACCCCAAAGTATCTATTACAACTGAAGGATAGATTTTTTTTTTTTTTTTGTAATAGTCGTAACTACTGTCAAACAAACATTGTAATTATTTTATCTTATGATGAGCCTTAACCCTTTTTTTATGTTGAGCCCTTACTTAATTTACCTCGACACTGTCACCTGAATGTCATGATCTGTCGTGTGTGTGTGTGTGTGCGAGACTGTGTTGAGTGTTTGCAATGGCTATCTTGGTTTGTTTCCTCAGCCAATTGGCAGTAATGTTAGTGGTGCTAGATGGGCTTTGCTTTAGTGACTGTCACTATACGTTGTGTTTTGTTTCTCTCTCTCAGCTGTCTGGGTCTGAGAAGGTAGGGACTCTGGTGTGCCTCTGTCCCCTTACGTTACGTAGTGCCTGTGTGTGCCACCAGCTAAAACATGTATATACACTACCGGTCCAAAGTTTTAGAACATCTACTCATTCAAGGGTTTTTATTTTATTTGTACTATGTTCAACATTGTAGAATAATAGTGACGACATCAAAACTATGAAATATCACATATGGAATCATGTAGTAACCAAGTAACCAAAAAAGTCTTAATCACCCTTTGCTTTGGTGACAGTTTTGCACACTATTGGTGTTCTCTCAACCAACTTCATGACGTAGTCACCTGAAATGCATTTCAAATAAAAGGTGTGCCTTCTTCAATGTTAATTTGTGGAATTTCTTTGCTCCTTAATGCATTTGAGCCAATCAGTTGTGTTGTGACAAGGTAGGGGGGGATATCCAGAAGATAGCCCTATTTGGTCAAAGACCAAAGCATTATTATGGCAAGAACAGCTCAAATTAGAAAAGCAAAACGATGGTACATTACTTTAAGACATGAAGGTCAGTCAATATGGAACATTTCAAGAACTTTGAAAGTTTCTTCAAGTGTACTTGCAAAAACCATCAAGCGCTATGATGAAACTCTCATGAGGACCGCTACAGGAATGGAAGACCCAGAGTTACCTCTGCTGCAGAGGACAAGTTCAGTGGAGTTACCAGCCTCATAAATTGCAGTGCAAATAAATGCTTCACAGTTCAAGTAACAGACACATCTCAACATCAACAGTTCAGAGGAGACTGTGTGAATCAGGCCCTTAATGGTCAAATTGCTGCAAAGAAACCACTACTAAAGGACCCCAATAAGAAGAAGAGACTTGCTTGGGCCAAGAAACACGAACAATGGATATTAGACTGGTGGAAATTTGTCCTTTGGTCTGATGAGTCCGACTGAGATTTTTGGTTCCAACCGCCGTGTCTTTGTGAGACGCGGTCTGGGTGAACGGATGATCTCCGCATGTGTATTTCCCCAGGAGGTGTTATGGTGTGGAGGTGCTTTGCTGGTGACACTGTCTGTGATTTTTATTTAGAATTCAAGGTACACTTAACCGGCATGGCTACCACAGCATTCTGCTGCGATACACCATCCAAACTGGTTTGTGCTTAGTTGGACTATCATCTGTTTTTCAACAGGACAATGACCCAACACACACCTCCAGGCTGTGTAAGTGCTATTTGACTAAGATGGAGAGTGATGGAGTACTGCATCAGATGACCTGGCCTTCACAATCCCTCGACCTCAACCCAATTGAAATTGTTTTGGGACGAGTTGGGCCTCAGAGTGAAGGAAAAGCAGCCAACAGGTGCTCAGCATATGTGGGAACTCCTTCAAGACTGTTGGAAAAGCATTCCAGGTGAAGCTGGTTGAGAGAATGCCAAGAGTGTGCAAAGCTGTCATCAAGGCAAAGGGTGGCTATTTGAAGAATCTCAAATATAAAATATATTTTGATTTAACACTTCTTTTTTTGGGGGGTTGGGGTTACTACATATCTCCTTATGTGGTATTTCATAGTTTTGATGTCTTACTATTATTCTACAATGTAGAAAATAGTACAAATAAAGAAAAACCCTTGAATGAGTATGTGTTCTAAAGCTTTTGACCGGTTAGTCTGTCTGTATGTGTGTGTGCGCACTGAGTGTGTGCGTGTGGTTCACGACAAACCTCCCAACATTAACTGAGTGTTTGTGAATAAATGGATCAAAAATATCAATGCATGTATCCACTTTTAGTGGGCCATAATGACATAACGTTAAACTCAGTCCAAAAGAGAGACGTTCTAAGCTTTTAATTGAACCCGTCTTAATTGATACAATTATGAATTCATTTGACTTTTTTCTTTTCTTTTTTTAATCCATTTTCACAGACATACTCTGTAGTAACCAGGTGTTCAGTGTAATGACACAACCCCAAACCAGCACTGTCAAAAGCAACTTTAGTGTGACTAGAGTAGGATACACTATTGTCCGGTTTTCAGTAGCACTTTTATTTCCCACATAGTTTACCTCTAGAACACTAAAATGTTTATTCCTTCATATCGATGGTAAGGCAATCAGGTAAGGTAAAACTTTCTTGTGATTCCAATTAGTAGTAGGCATTGTATAACAATCAGTCAATTAGAATAATTTACCAGGTAACCCTTGAAAAACAGAGCCAACTAGTGTCTGGATTTCCCAACCATGTAACTAAGACTTATTCTACAGCTATTCGAAGACTTCTACTCTATTCTACTTCTATGTAACATTACAAATAATCCCGTCTACCTGCTGGTATAGCTAGGGGCCTGCCTGCCTGCAGCATGAGGGAGTATATTGTACTGTAGCTGTAAATGGCATGGCCATTTATCTGCAGAGCTCCCTACTCTAACTCTCAGCATTACAAACACTAACTAATCCGCTACTATACCATCCTGTCTATACTGTACACTGACTTCTGATCCCCCCCCCACCCCTCTGCCTGAAGTGTGCACTCGCTCACCCCCCTTCGGGGATTTAGCCTTGACTAAAACATTGGATTGGTGGGTGTAAGGATGCAAAAGACAGGTGGGCAATGTTCCACCATAATTATATACACTAGTGAGGGGTAGTGAACCAGTGAACACTTCAGGGCAGAAGGGTAGAGGACACCCTTAGAACACAGACAATTAAATAAATTAAGTAAAATAAAATGTCCTCACTTAGAAATGAAACTAACGGAGATGATTGACTACCTACATGTACTGTAAGTGTACTGGGGGGGGGGGGGTCGGAACTGCTCTGCGCTTTGCACGAGACCCTCACCCTGAGGCTGATGTTAGATAAGCCGCAAGTTGTTTGCAAGGCTATGTTACGAGGAGCACATACTCCTACTGTGTACAGATGAATGGCCTCCATCTTATGTTTCCTCTATGTGAGAGGCTGTCTACCAGTTTAGTCTCCGAGAGAATCCATAGTGGAAGATGGCTACAGTAGTGCTCTAGTATAATTCTTCCTCTTCCTCCTCCTCCACCCGCTCCCCAAATCCTCCTTCTCCTCGTCCTCCCACTTCCCCTCCTCCTCCCGTCTAGATTCAGCCTGTGGTGGCAAGAGGTAGCTTAGCAACCGTCCCATGCGGTGTAAACCTGGATGGTGACAGCGCCAGGATTCATAGCACCAAGAAAGGAGCCTTTCATGAGATATTCAATGTCTCAGAGAATGAGCGCCCTCTACCAGGTCAGAGTACTTACTGCGCCGAAAATATTTTTATAAAAAAAATAACATTTCCCTCTGCTGTCCAGCTGCTTGTAATAACTATTTTTCTGTTGTTGTGTGTTTCTACAGTGTGTGAGAATGGGTGGAGGTGCTGCCTCATCAACAGAGACCGGAAGATGCCAACCGACTACATTCGAAACGGCATGCTCTACGTTACAGAGAAGTAAGTAGACCTACCTCATCACACTAGCTTGTCTCTTCAAGTACATAATCACAAAAGCTTTTCACCTCGTGGGTCTGCTATTCCTTTTTGGTGTGCTATCTTTACTCTCTAATGTGGGTGTGTACAACAATGCCACGAAATAGTGCCATTATGTTGCAGATTCTCAGAGCTAGATCCAAGAGCGGCTGCTTTGTGCTGACTCGTCTCTCCATCTTTCCATCTCTCCTCTCTCACCATCTGTCTCTTTGTCTCTCAGTTATCTGTGTTTCGAGAGCTCCAGTTCCAAATCGGCCTCCTCCAAGAAGAATAAGGTTATTAAGCTGGTGGACATCACAGATATCCAGAAGGTGTCTATCTACACTCAGCTAATTCAATATTGTTATCATATCGTTTCTATGTTTTCTGTGATATCACATCCTGAAATGCATCTTCCAACAACTGATAGGTTCTTTTGAAATGAAGCTATCATAGTTGTATGCATCTGATACCATCTCTTCTCTGTTCCCAGTACAAAGTGCTGTCCGTCTTACCTGGGTCTGGAATGGGAATCTCCATCGCCACTCCCTCCACGCAGAAGGTTTGGAAATAAAGACTCATTTTGACCATTTATTATCCTTCACAGATTTGCAAATAAATGCAATTAATTTGTGGATTTCTGTGTCTCCTCCTCAGCCTCTGGTGTTTGGTGCCATGATCCATCGAGACGAGGCCTTCGAGGCGATCTTCACCCAGTACATGAAGATCATTACCACCTCCAGGCCACCCTCGGGCAGCCCTGAGCTGTAGCCCTGCCATCCCCATGGACAGAGTGCTAGGCTGGGGTCAGGGCTGGGCCACCTTCCCCTGAACCCTCCCTGGCTGGAGGAAAGTGACAGGACACACACCTCTTCTCCTCCCTCTCTTATTTACAGTGACTGGACAATCTTCTCTTTTATGACTGAGAGGTGTCTGTAGCGCGTCTGTATCGAGGTGGGACTTGTAGTCCAATAGGGATGGTGCACACATTCCTGCACTCTTTCTATGTCGGACCGTGGATGAGGGGGATGAAGAAGAAGCGGGGATGGGGGGGACATTTTTAACACACATCTCATCATGGGAGAAGGAGCTGGTTCTCCTGACTGCTTGCCTGACTGACAGCTTTAATTCGCTTCAGAGGTGTGTGTGTGCTGCCCAGACAGCGTGCGTCTCTACTCACCTGTCTTCTTTCTGTCTTTCTCGCAAAGTCTGAGTCCGTGTAACTGTTACTGCTGGTCTTGCACGGAACCATACAGACAGTATGCCGTACGGTAGCTAGATGTTTGTGTAGAAAACAGAAAGCTGTGAGAAAGTCGAGCCAACATCTGAACAACGTTCAACATGACACAAAGCCTTTTCCATTAGTTTACATCGTTGCTGTGGATTTTCTGTGGAGACACGCACGTTTCAGCAACAAACCGTTTGCTTTCAGGTGTCTTTTTGCATATGACGTGTTGTATGTGTTATACTTTCAACACTCACTACTGCTCTGTACTGTGTCACGTACAGTAGTGGGGACCTTGGCGATGATGTTCATTGTGAAATGTTTTCAAATGCCTTTTCTTTTGAATTCTGCTTATTTTTGTAATAACCAATGGAATGATGAGGATCTGGACTTTGTTAAAGTACGTCCTGGATCTGTGGATTGTGTTATAAAACTAAAGCACACTCGCTGTTAGAGAGAGTCATAACAGACCTAAACCCTGAATACTGTGTCTAAACTGAAGGTACATGGTTTAAATGTAACATAACTGGTTCAGTGAACTAAACTTGTGTGCTGAGTAACCCCAAGGCCTAAGACCTAAAGATGAGTTAATGCCTTGGCTTTAGCCTCGTAGGCTAACACATTCTTAAGGTGCATACTGTAGGTCACATAAACATACTAAGGCCCAAAACCTGTGTTTACTTCAGTCTTTAGTGACATGTTATGGTATAGTAGTACTATAGTAGTCCTACGGTAATACCAACCTGTAGTATTAACACTGGAGTGGTCAGATGTGTACAATGTGTTGTCCTGTTAAATTACTTCTTAACTTGGTTAACTTGACTAGTAACTAGTTAACTCCTGGATGACTTATCTCAGTATTTCAATGCAAAATCGAGTCAGTCAACTGGCCTAGTTCTGTAGTATTCATTGACAGCAGGAGGAAGTAGAAGTTTGAAAGGAATATTTTAATGTCACTTTAATTGTCACCATTCTAAAAAGCTGGTCTTTTATTTCTCAGATAGGTTTGATATGTAGAATTGTAACGGATGCCAAACCAAGTGGATGTGCACACTTTCTGTGTTTTGTAAGATGGCTGGAAGAGTTATTGTGGGTAAATATTTCTCGTTTATCGTTTACTGCAAATGAGAGAGGGGGTTATACCATGCTCTCAGATCCTTTTTTGCCTCCGCACAACAAGCTAGTCCCCTAAAACGCATTAATCTTCCCATACTGTTAACAAGCCCATATAAACTTCGTCAGTTATTGTCTTACAAAACCCAATCTCCAGTTGTGGTACGACTGGATATGAAATTTCATTTCTGGAGATTGTCTATTGTCTAAGGAACTCATGCTGTTGGTGTGTTGATTTGAATGATTGTCTGACTGTACCTTACTGTAGTCTTAATGCTTACCTGGAACCTTTCTTAGTCTATTAGTAACAACTTTGAAATCTGCAATCAGGGTCTGTCCTAAAAGAAGCACACTGAATGTATTGTGTTACTGCTGTAAACGCTTAGTTAAAAAAAAAAAATTGTTGCCAAAATGTAAACATTTTTTCTTTCTTTAACTGCCCGCCATACTCTGCCTACACTGATGTTTACTGAAGGTTGGGTTAAAAACCTTAATTGATTTGTTTTTCTTTTGTTTGGAATGTCGGTTTGAGCTCCTAGCCACAGGTGGAGTCATGAAGACTGGACAGATATCTTCCTTTTGCGTTTGAATCACTGTGTCAGCTTTTAAATCTGCTCAGACTGGTCTCAGGACAACCTCTGCTGTGCACCTTCATCCCAACAGCAAACGTAAGCCTGATCTCTGATATGTTTTATAATGCTTTAATAGCAAAAGCTGAAGTTTAGCTCTTCTGTTGAGTTTGTTGTCATGGCAAATACTATACATGTACTGCATAGCATGGTAATGAAAGTCAGAGGAGTTGGATCAAGCATATAGTAACAGATCTGGGACCAGGCTAACAGTAGATAGACAGTGACATCAGAGAACATTCCAGTCAGATTATATTGTACGTCAATAACGCTGCAAAAACAACTGTCAGTGATTGTTCTAATGGTAGTGGCGTGCAGTACATGCTAAAATCACCATCTTTTAGCTATTTTTGGATCACTCAAAGGCCTTCCTTACAGACAGCAGAGGTTGTCATGGTGACTCCGAGAGCTTCTGTCCACTGGTTTCTATTGGTTTCCACTTCTGTGGCTCTCGTTGTGTTAACCAAGTATTAGTTGTAACGCAAATGTAAACATTAGTCAATTACTTTCATGATATTCCCATACAGTATATCACTGCAACGTTCAATATACTGTAATCATCTGTCAGTTGTGGGTAATTATTTGTCATCTCTGGGACCGGGGACTAAAATGACAAAAGAGGAATTTATATACAGTAAGGTAATCCATTGATTTTTAAAGAGAACAATGTCCATTGTAAAATATGTGGTGTCCATTTTTTTAATTTAAATAAAATGAATTAAGTATTTGCCCTTCTCTGTATTGTTATCCTTTGTAGTACACCTATAGATAATTATAAGAATAATGTTAGACATTCCAAATTAACACGAAGGTACTGTAGTAGGAGATGGTGTGGTCGAGTGCTGACTGCAATTCCCACATTTGGCAACTTGATGTCACTGCAGGACAGATGGATGGAGGCTGATAATGACCCTTTAGACACTAGAGGGCAGTGGCATAAGGTGATTAACTCCCAAAACCTTTTTAGAGCCTGCCTGATTGAATACACAATTCAGTGTGTGTGTTTTATATAAATATGTTTATACACACACACACCGTTGAAGTCGGAAGTTTACGTACAATTTAGGTTGGAGTCATTTAAAACTCATTTTTCAACCACTCCACAAATATCTTGATAACAAACTATAGTTTTGGCAAGTAGGTTAGCACATCTACTTAGTGCGTGACACAAGCAATTGTTTATTTCACTTATAACTCACTATCACAATTCCAGTGGGTCAGAAGTTTACATACACTATAAGTTGACTTTAAACAGCTTGAAAAATTCCAGAAAAAGTCATGGCTTTAGAAGCTTCGGATAGGCTAATGGACATAATTTGAGTCAATTGGAGTTGTACCTGTGGATGTATTTCAAGGCCTACCTTCAAACGTAGTGCGTCTATGCTTGACATCATGGGAAATCAGGCCAAGACATCAGGAAAAAAATTGTAGACCTCCACAAGTCAGGTTCATCCTTGGGAGCAATTTCTAAACGCCTGAAGGTACCAACTAACCACATTAAGTTGGGTGAATTTTGGCCCATTCCTCCTGACAGAGCTGGAGTTACTGAGTCAGGTTTGTTGGCCTCTTTGCTCGCACACGCTTTTTCAGTTCTGCCCACAAATGTTCTATAGGATTGAGGTCAGGGCTTTGGGATGGCCACTGCAATACCTTGACGTTGTTGTCCTTAAGCCATTTTGCCACAACTTTGGAAGTCTGCTTGGGATCATTGTCCATTTGGAAGACCCATTTGTGACCAACATTTACTTCCTGACTGATGTCTTGATGTTGCTTCAATATATCTACATACTTTTCCATCCTCATGATGCCGTATATTTTGAAATGCAGCAGTCCCTCCTGCAGCCAAGCACCCCCACAACATGATGTTGCCACCCACGTGCTTCACGGTTGTGATGGTGTTCTTTGGCTTGCAAGCCTCCCCCTTTTCCCTCCTAACATAACAATGGTAATTATGGCCAAACAGTTGTATTTTTGTTTCATTAGACCAGAGGACATTTCTCCCAAAAGTTTGATCTTTGTACCCATGTGCAGTTGCAAACTGTAGTGTGGCTTTTTATGGTGGTTTTTGAGCAGTGGCTTCTTCTTTGCTGAGTAGCCTTTCAGGTTATGTCGATATAGGAATAATTTTACTGTGGATATAGATACTTTTGGACCTGTTTCCTCTAGAATGAATCCAACCTAAGTGTAGGTAAACTTCTGACTTCAACTGTGTGTGTGATATATAGATATATATAAATATATTATATATATAAAAATAAATTATATATATAAAAATATATGATATATATATAAAAATATATCATATATGATATATATATTAGATATATATATATTAGATATATGATATATATATGATATATATATATATATAATATTATATATATATATATCATATATATATATATCATATATATTATATATAAAAAGTATATGTATTAAAGACCTCTAGACAAATCACATCCCTCCACTGTCATGGAGCATACACGCACACACTGTTCTCCCTCTCTTGGTGAAAAGCAGAAATTAAGGCAATGTGGTGACAGCAAGTGACAGTGTCACTTTTTATTATCCATCCTCCCCTTGCTCGTACTAAGCTGCCAAACTCTGCGGAATGAGAGGAGGCTAGTTGGGGTCAAGCCACCGTCAAGACTCATTCGCGGTGTTTTCCATTATGGCTAGTGTTTGCCCACAATACACAGATTATATGCTCAGAGCCACAGAGAAAGCAATTACCGATACTGTTGTTTACTGTTATGAAAGGCAGGGCTATTGAGCCCCTGTCATTAGAGTGATTTGAGACAAGGGGCTCTATTCGATCTGTGTCGACGAAGTATTCCAGATTGCACAATTGAAATTTAAAGGATATTTTTTGACTGAGCCAACGTGTATGCAGTCTCCTCTGACTTGGGAACATTGTTTAATTTTCAATCATGCTGTAATGCAGAACTTCCATGGTACAGATTGAATAGAGCCCAAGGTCTGCAGTAACATAATGGATAGTCTATGGACTTTGCCTCTGGCAACCAGCGAGCACATTTTTGTTTTCTGTTGTTCAGGAGGGAAAAATGTACTGATGAAGAGACAACAAAAACAAACCCAAGAAATATTATCTCTCCGGTACACTTGTTGAATTTATCTGAGAGGCCAAGACCCTTTCAAATATGTGTGGGGGAATTAGCGGTGTTTCTCTGTGCAACGTTGAGCAAACATCTGTGGTGTGCCCCCTTAAACTTTAGCATCTGCTGATCAGTCAAAACGCTCCCTCTCCTCAAATATAAGGCAAATCAACATCATTAAAACAATTCTTCCCACCTCCCCCGCGTGTCGCAGACCATGCATCTCGGGTAAACACTGCACCAGCTCATTACCATCCACAATCATCTAACAGTTTGGGCTCTACGCCAACATTAAGAATGAGAAAGAAAGAGAAACAACAGGAGATTATCCCCTTAATTAATGAAGGGTTTTCATGCAGGGAGAACCACTAAATCCTCTGATAGGAAACTTAATATTCAAATATTAAATATTCATAAGAAGTCCATTAACTTTGATAACTTTGACAACCGAGATTTGGGTGAGGAGGCTTTGGTGATGAAGTATTAGGGAGTTTACGGCTACATTATCAGATCTATGCTTGCTGACATCCACAATGTGGTTGTTTTGGCGGTGTCAGAAGTGGAACCCTGTTATGCCCATACACATTGTGACATATTTATTACGACCTACGTCACCTTCACAGAATCTCGTTCTGCAACTGGACGCAAAATTTCCTGGCAAAGGATGACTGGGGACAGCGTCATAAATATTTACGAGTCCCGTCGGGTGATTGGTTGACCCGTCTTTGGTGCGCAACGTCACACAGATGCTCTTCAAAGCCTTCTGTTTAGCTAGCTCGTACCGCCTGAATAAGCAGAGCAACCGACTGAACTACCAGCTTTAGCTTGATCACCAAATTAATTTGGAAATAAATAACTTACTCCAGCTAGCTACCAATCTTTTTTAGTTTCACTGTCCTATCATTCAAAAAACAGTGGGGGATTTTGGCAATTGTCAATGTTATTGGTGCATTACTGCCACCTACTGTGCTGGAGTGTTGGCCAGAGACAGCACGAGCAACATCAATGGCAGTGGGCACTGCTTGTAGTGACGTGTAGTGGACGCGTCATGTAGTAACCTCAGTCTGTATAGACATTGCAACGTTTGGAAATATTTTAAGTATGCGGCATCCATTTCGCAATGGCGCCTTCAACAGGCAAGGGGGTGCTGCGATACCAGTTGGTTGCGAACGGTCTCCACAGAAATGAATGACATCTGCCGCATTGCAATGCAATGGACTGCTCATATGTAATGTGAATGAGGCATTAGAGCTGTCAGATCTACAAACGGCTCCCGGCAATTATACCTAAAGAGGACATTGCCATTGGCTGCCCGGAGTTGCATTAAAAGTAGTCTCATGCAGCCTTGTTGGTTGCTTTGCGCCATTTTACGGGCTCATGACCAATTATGCTATTTTGTGTTTTTTTGCTCTGGTCATAACTTTTTTTGTACATCGTTTCCTATGACCGAAAACGCTTCCAAACATCAGAACTGCGATCACAAACCTCAATTTGGAGGAAGATTTCTACTTCATAGAGTCAGCAGCGCGGGCACCCTAATGAAACTACGTTGGCGAATGAATAATCCGCCTCAACCCTCCGTTCTATTGGCGAACATACTGTAGCGACCCGCACAGACAGCTGTGTGTTATGTGTTAGGCTAGGAGGTGGTTGTGTTGTACTGACCAGTACCCGGTGTTCGCGGGGTCCGACATGTCAATCAACCTGCTATCTGCCAATCACGGGAATGCCTGGAATGTTCTGATGCCGGGCATGCTGGTGGTTGGCGGAGTGGCGTGGAGGGGGGTTGGGCAGGGGGGTGGAGCATTGGAAGTTAAGACCAGGTTCAGCCTTTGTTCTCTCTCTCTTACGTCTGGGCTTCCCAAGAGAAGGTCACGATTGGCTTGTGGGTTATCTGTCATCTTTTTGGCGTGTGCTACGGCCCAAACAGTAGCCTGTGTAAAGTTGGTTTAATAAACCGTCAATTCGCAAACTCAAGCCTCTGTCTGGACAATTGTTCATTTATGATCTAGTCAGGTCATTACATTGGTGTCAGAAGTAAAAACGTTGATACAAGTTAGCCAGCTAGCTAGCTGACTTATGTGGCTAGCTACCGTAGGTGAGAACGGGGATTGAAAATGCGTCGATGGAATCCGAAAGTGAAGGTGGAGGTAGGGGACGATTATGGCCAAGGAGGTGCGTGTGAATGGACGTCGGGGGTTCTGTCTGAGGAGATCGCCAGGGCGTCGGAGCGCAGAGGCTGCTTGAGGGAGGACGTTAGAGCGATGACGGCTGAAGAGGGCATGAGTGCTTCGTCGACTGTATTTCGCGCGGATTCTGGTGGGCGGACCGAAGTGGCGACGTCGACGCGGCGTGACGAGGAATCTGGGGCTCAGGATGTAAACAAACATGGTGGCGCCCAGTTCCCGGCTGCGTCCGTGTCTGTTAAGACCCCGAAGTATTCCGGTAAGGCGGATTGGGAAGCTTTTCATGCTCAGTTTGAACTGTTAGCTCATTTTAGGGGGTGGTCGGATGAAGAAAGGGCACTGCAGTTGGCTTTATGCCTCACGGATGAAGCTCTGGCCTGTTTGATATTGATTAGCCCCGAGGACAGGCATGATTATGGTGCTTTAGTGGGAGCACTGAGGAGGCGCTATGGACAGTGTGTACAGCCCGGGCTACTGCACTCCGAACTGAGTAATAGACGCAGGCAGCCTGGAGAGCCTCTACGGGTGCTAGCTAATGACATTGAGAGCCTCTATCGGCGGGCATATGCTCACATGCCCCCTCCGTGCAGAGCGAGCTAGCACGGGACCAGTTCATACAGGCGCTCTCTCCTACGGAGCTGCGCATACAGACCCAGCTGGCTCATCCTGAGTCATTGCAGACAGCCTTGGAGATGGCTTTGGAGAGGGAGCTGGTGTGGGCTGGGGCTTCAGCTGGGGCTTTGGTGGGGGTGCAGGGAGACACACCCTCTGTGCGAGCTGGGGGGCAGAGCATCCCGGAGCCGGAAAAGCCTGCTTGGGTGGCCGAAATGACAAAACTCATTCGGGCTGTGTCGCTACAGGCGGCACGAAACACAAGCCCTGGTCCCAGGGTCTGCTGGAGTTGTGGCCAGCCAGGCCATCTGCGCCGAGATTGCCCCATGTCCCCCAGAGCTCAGGGAAACGGCTCGGGGTCCGCATAGACCGGGTAGTGCGGACCCCTGGCTTTCTATCCCAACCACCATCATCTTCAGGAGGAGCCCACCGGCACAGACTGGGAAGCAAGGCTCCACTTCCCCCAGAAGCAGACGAGGGCAAGCGGATGGAGCCTGTTGTTGTGGTGGGCCGGACCTGTGTTGGGGACTTTTGTCATGTCCCTGTGGAGGGGGTGCCCTGCTCCGCCCTGGTGGACACTGGGTCCACAGTAACCCTGGTGAGGCCAGATATTGTGCCAGGTTGGACTCAGTGTGAGCCTACAACTGTGCAGCTCCGCACAGTCACAGGTGAGCTGGCACCCATGAAAGGGAAGGGAATAATGACTCTGACAGTAGGGGGCAGGACTGTGCGTCATCCTGTGTGGGTGGCGGCTGTGCAGGACCCTTGTATCCTGGGGTTGGACTTTCTTAGGAGCACAGGCTGCCAGTTAGACCTAAATAGGGGCACACTGAGCTTCCAGGGAGGGACGGAAGTCACCATGGCCCCCCCTAATGTCACATTCACTCAACCCAACAAACCCTTTACTCCAACAGTTAAAGCAGCAGACTCATGGCTGCGCCCCCTCCCCCACAGCTGTGTGTAACTTTTCCCCAGTCCCCCTGTCACCTACGGCGGTGTGTTACATTCCCCCAGCTACCTCCATGACACAGTCCTCTGTGAGCCCGGGCCGCAACCCCCCAGCCCAGCTACCCCAGATGGGAGAGGAGAGGACACTGTCTGCAGTGAGGGAGATATGGGGGAGGAACTGTGTTGGTCTTGACCCCGAGCAGCAGGAACGGTTGTGGCAGTTGCTGTTTGAATTCAGAGACAGCTTTGCGTTGAGTGAGGAAGAGGTGGGTCAGACTCATCTGGTGCAGCATGAGATCGACACAGGTGATGCTCGACCCATCAAGATGCGTCCCCGCCGTATCCCGCTGGCACGCCAGGAGGCGGCAGACAAGGCTGTGTTGGAGATGCAGCGGGCAGACTTCATTGAGCCCTCAGACAGCCCCTGGGCGGCGCCAGTCGTCATGGTTCCGAAGAAGGGGGGCAAGCTGAGGTTCTGTGCAGACTACAGGCGGCTGAATGAGGTAACCAGGAAGGACTCATACCCCATACCACGTATCGATGAGTCGCTGGACCTGGTTAGGGGGTCCTCCTGGTTCTCCTCACTAGACCTCCGCAGTGGCTACTGGCAGGTGCCCTTCTCCCCAGAGGCCAGAGCCAAAACTGCGTTCTCCACAAACAGAGGACACTGGCAGTTCAAGGTCCTGTGCTTTGGCCTGTGCAACGCTCCAGCTACTTTTGAGCGTTTGATGGACAGGGTGCTGGATGGCATCCCCCGACAGCAGTGTCTGGTATACCTCGATGACATCCTGGCCCATGGCAGCTCCTTCCAGTCAGCCCTGGGGGCGCTACGGCGTGTGCTGGAGAGGGTGGCTGCCGCAGGTCTGAAGCTCCACCCCGAGAAGTGCCACTTCATGAGGAGAGAGGTGTCCTTCTTGGGCCACCGAGTGGGAAAGGAGGGGATCAGCACCATGGAGGACAAGGTAGGGGCTGTCAGAGACTGGCCCACCCCCACCGACCAGCGTCAGCTGAAGAGCTTCCTGGGCCTGGCCTCGTACTACAGGAGGTTTGTACGGGGCTTCTCAAGCGTTGCTGCTCCACTGAACCGCCTGCTGCCGAAGGACAAGGCTTTCACTTGGACAGTGGAGTGTGAGGAGGCGTTCAACACCCTCAAACGTGCACTGATCGGGGCCCCCGTGCTCGCCCCCCCGACCTCACCTTGCCCTTTATCCTGGACACAGACGCGAGCAATGTGGGCATGGGTGGGGTGCCTGCCCAGGTGGGGCCAGAAGGGGAGAGAGTGGTGGCGTACTTCAGCAAAACATTTGACAAACATGAGCGCCGCTACTGTGTCACCCGGCGGGAGCTCTTGGCTGTTGTGGCTTCCGTCAAACACTTCAAGTACTACCTGGGTGGTCTGCCCTTTACTGTAAGGACTGACCACTCTGCTCTCCAGTGGCTCATGTCTTTCAGAGAGCCAGAGGGGCAGGTGGCACGCTGGTTGGAGGAGCTTCAGCCGTATGACTTCACGGTGGTGCACAGGGCAGGGGCACGCCACTCCAACGCCGACGCCATGTCCCGTCGGCCCTGTACTGCAGACGGCTGCCGCCACTGTGAACGGAGAGAGGGATGGGAGAGAGAGCTGCGGGCAGAGGAGGGTGTATGTGCCACAGTGTGTCGGGCGAGCGGGCCTGTCTGCTGCGGGCTGCAGACTGTCGACGTGGCTGAATGGCGGCAGCAGCAGGGACGGGACACAGACCTACAGCCAGTGCTACAGTGGGTAGAGGCGCAGGTGAGGCCACCATGGGAAGAGGTGACAGCGCTCTCACTCGCGACCAAAGGGTTGTGGTCGAAGTTTGAGAGACTGCGGCTGGCTGATGGCGTGCTACAGCGGGCATGGAAGGAGTCATCTACGGGAGAGGAGAGGTGGCAGGTGGTGGTCCCAAAAGCATCGCGGGAGGCTGTGCTCCAGAGTACTCATGGGGGGGTGGGGACTGGACACTTTGGGGTCACAAAAACACTGCGCCGTCTCCGTCAGGGCTTTACTGGGGGCAGCACAGGAGGGATGTGGAGGACTTTTGTCGCCGCTGTGACAACTGCACAGCGAGAAAGGGCCCCCCAGGCTGCTCTCATGCTCAGCTCCAACAGTTCCCAGTGGGGGCTCCAATGGAGAGGGTGGGAGTGGATGTAGTTGGGCCGTTCCCCACCACAGACAGTGGAAACCTCTGGGTGCTCACGGCCATGGACTATTTCACAAAATGGCCCGAGGCCTATGCTCTGCCTGATCAGGAGGCAGAGACCATCGTCGACGCCCTGACTTTCGGGGATGTTCAGCAGGTTTGGAGCTGCAGAGTCCATCCACAGCGACCAAGGCAGAAACTTTGAGTCCCGTGTGTTCGCCACCATGTGTGAGAGGCTGGGTATGCACAAGACCCGCACTACTCCTCTCCATCCTCAAAGTGATGGCCTTGTGGAGCGCTTCAACAAAACGCTTGGACAGCAGCTGGCCATCGTCTCTTCCAAACACCAGCGTGACTGGGACAAGCACCTGCCTATGGTCCTCATGGCATGCCGCTCCGCTGTCCAAGACTCCACCTCCTGCACGCCTGCCCTCCTCATGCTGGGGAGAGAGATCCGCACCCCTGCGGAGATGGCGTTTGGTCGGCCCCTGGATAGCCCTCATGTTCCTCCAGGGCCGGAGTATGCCCGGAGACTCCAGGACCGCCTGGAGAAAGCCCACACCTTCGCCAGAGAGCAGCTGGTGAATGCAGGTGTGAGGCAGAAAAGGAACTATGACGTGCACACCCGGGGAAGGCACTATGTGGCTGGGGAGCTGGTCTGGGTCTACAGCCCCCTAAGGAAAAAAGGCAGATGCCCCAAGTTGGACAGTCACTGGGTGGGACCCTGCAGTGTCCTGGAGAGGGTAGGGGAGGTTGTGTACCGGGTGCAGCTTCCTCCCAGGGGGAGAAAGGTGGCACTGCACCGGGACAGGTTAGCCCCATACAGAGGGGCCTCTCTTCCCCAAACCCCAGGATCCCCCACAATTCCCCTCTCTGGCAATGACATTCTCCAGGCACCCACCCTCAGGTGCCGCAGACAAGGCTCCAGACAGCCCACTCCCCCTGTCTCCCCCCCTGTGTCACCGCGTGGTTCCCCAGAGCCACGGACTGTATTACCCGTTCCCGCTTCCTTGTCCCCAATATCCCTGCCTTCATCCCCTGGTTCCCAGAGGGGCACTCTGCGACCATCACGGCCACGCAGGCAAAGGAGACCTCCGGGTCGCTTCAGAGACTTTGTTTGTTCCCTCGGGGACGAGGGACTTTGTGGTGGGGGGGCTGTGTAGCGACCCGCACAGACAGCTGTGTGTTATGTGTTAGGCTAGGAGGTGGTTGTGTTGTACTGACCAGTACCCAGTGTTCGCGGGGTCCGACATATCAATCAACCTGCTATCTGCCAATCACGGGAATGCCTGGAATGTTCTGATGCCGGGCATCCTGGTGGTTGGCGGAGTGGCGTGGAGGGGGGTTGGGCAGGGGGGTGGAGCATTGGAAGTTAAGACCAGGTTCAGCCTTTGTTCTCTCTCTCTTACGTCTGGGCTTCCCAAGAGAAGGTCACGATTGGCTTGTGGGTTATCTGTCATCTTTTTGGCGTGTGCTACGGCCCAAACAGTAGCCTGTGTAAAGTTGGTTTAATAAACCGTCAATTCGCAAACTCAAGCCTCTGTCTGGACAATTGTTCATTTATGGTCTAGTCAGGTCATTACAATACAATCAGTGGGAAACAAACTGGACAGGCTCCGTTCGAGACTATCCTACCTAAGGGACCTGAAGAACTGTAATACCCTATGTTTCTTTGTGGATGAACAAGGACATGGACAATATACACTGATTATACAGAACATTAATAACACCTGCTCTTTCCATGACATAGGCTGACCAGGTCAATCCAGGTGAAACCTATGATCCCTTATTGATGTCACTTGTTAAATCCACTTCAATCAATGTAGAGTAAGGGGAGGAAGACAGGTTAAATCATTATTTTTAAGACTTGTGTATGTGTGCCATGCAGAGGGTGAATGGGCAAGACAAAATATTGAAGTGCCTTTGAGTGGGGTATGGTAGTAGAAGTGCCAGGTGCACCGGTTTGTGTCAAGAACTACAACGCTGCTGGGTTTTTCACGCTCAACAGTTTCCCGGAAGGTGTTCCTAATGTTTGGTCTACTTAGTGTACATCTAGCTGGTTTTTCTATTCATCGGCAGGATTAAACGGCAGAATTTGGTAAGCTGACAGAGGTGGTGTGTGTTTCTTTGTTATCAACAGCTGCAGTGCTATCTCTAATATTAAAGAAGGCTTGAGGTTCTGCTCGCCTGAGTTAAAATACTTAATGATAAGCTGTAGACCATACTATTTACCAAGAGAATTTTCATCTATATTTTTTTGTAGTTGTCTATTTACCCCCAGAAACAGATGCTGGCACTAAGGACGCACTCACATAGCTATGTAGTGCCATACGCAAACATCTCACCTGTGCAGCTAGTGGAGACGACACTAGATCACCTTTACTCCACACACAGAAACGCATACAAAGCTCTCCCTCACTCTCCTTTTTGCAAATCTGACCATAACTCTATCCTCCTGATTATTGCTTACAAGTAAAACCTCAAACAGGAAGTTCCAGTGACGCGTTTAATATGGAAGTGGTCCGATGTAGCGGATGCTAAATCACAGGACTGTTTCGCTAACAAAGACTGGAATATGTTCTGGGACCCATCCGATGGCATTGAGGAGTTTACCACATCAGTCACTTCATTAATAAGTGCATCGATAATGTCATCCCCACAGTCACTGTACATACGGTACATATCCCAACCAGAAGCCATTGATTACAGGCAACATCCGCACTGCGACAAAGCTAGAGCTGCCGCTTTCAAGGAGTGGGAGACTAATCCGGTAGTTTATAAGAAATCCCACTATGACCTCTGACGAGCCATCAAACAGGCAACTTCAATACAGGACTAAGATCAAATCCTACTACGCCGGCTCTGACGTTCAACGGATGTGGCAGGGCTTGCATATTAGAAGCGATTACAAAGGGAAACCCAGACGCTAAATGCCCAGTGACGTGAGCCTACCAGACAAGCTAAATTCCTTCTATGCTCATTTTGAGGCAAGCAACACTGAACCATGCATTATAGCACTAGCTGTTCTGGATGACTGTGTGATCCCGCTCTCCATAGCCGATGTGAGTAAGACCTTTTAAACAGGCTAACATTCACAAGGCCACAGGGCCAGACGGATTACCAGGATGTGTACTCAGAGCATGCGGTGACCAGCTGGCAAGAGTTTTCACTGACATTTTCAACCTTTCCCTGACCCAGTCTGTAATAACTTCATGTTTCAAGTGAACCACCATAGTCCCTGTGCCCAAGAACGCCAAGGTAACCTGTCTGAATTACTATCGCCCCATAACAATCTTCCTAATTAGCCATTCAATTCTTTAAAGGCTGGTCATGGATCACATCAACACCCTCATCCCAGACACCCAGGACGCACTCAAATTTGCATACCACCCCTACAGATCCACAGATGACACAATCTCTATTGCACTCCACGCTGCCCTCTCCAACTTGGACAAGAGGAACACCTATGTGAGAATGCTGTTAATTGACTACATCTCAATGTTCAACACCATAGTGCCCACCAAATTCATCACTAACTAAGGACCCTGGGACTGAACACCTCCCTCTGCAACTGGATTCTGGACATCCTGATGCGCCTTTCCCAGGTGGTGAGGGTAGGCACCGACACATCTACCACGATGACACTCAACATGGGGGGCCCTCAGGGTTGCATGCTCAGTCCCTTACTGTACTCCCTGTTCACCCACGACCGTGTGGCTGCGCATGACTCCAACACCATCATTAAGTTTGCTGACGACACGATGGTGGTAGGCCTGATCACTGATGACTGGGATGGTAATCTGTTACAGTTACTAGTTACCTGTCCAAAATGGTTATCAGTAATGTAACTTTTGGATTACCCAAACTTAGTAATGTAATCTGATTACATTCCGTTACTTTGAGATTACTTTCCTCTTAAGAGCCATTAGAAGAAGACAAAAATGTATGTTACCAATTAAATGATGTCAATTGCAAGAAAAATCCATGTTAGCATTTCAATAGCTGGCCAGATGGATGTTACATTTAACTTAATGGGTTGGTTAAGTAGGCTTCTTCAAACCCATTGCTTTCTAATACATATAATAATATGGTTAAATTATGTCTTTACATTAAAAACCAAAGTCTATCAGAATTCTAGTCTTTCCAATAAATGTTATACCCCTTGATATTCAAGAATAGGACTTGGAAATATGGAAGTATAGATTAGACAAATTGTTTTACCTGAGCATGACCCCAAAAACTAAGGACTTATTAGCCAGCCCTACTCTGTTGTTTATAATTTTGTTGTCATGGAGGACTGATTGGGCTCATTGATTCGAGTTGAAAAATAAATGCTGCACTCATGGAATGGCATGCTTTGAGCACTACTGAAAAGTGCTATTTACATGTGAAAAATGAATGCCATACACTGCATTTGCTTTAGGCCTATTGGATAACTTTTTGTTGGTGACACTTTGATATCTAACTTTTCTGATTCATAACATATGCTGCTGCTACTGTTAATTATCTATCCTGTTTCCTAGTCACTGTAGTTATATGTACAATACATATCTGCCTCAATTACCTTGTACCCCTGCACATCGACTCGGTACTGGTACCCCGTCTATACAACTAAGTTAGTTACTTATTGTGTATTTATTATTCCTTTTGTTATTCCTTTTCTATTATTTCTCTATTTTCTATCCCTCTGCATTGTAGGGAAGGGCCTGTAAGCAAACAATTCACTGTTAGTCTACACCTGTTTTTGATGAGGCATGTGACAAATACAATTTGATATGATTTTACAATTTGGAACACTGACATGTGAGATGTTATCTACACCTCGATGAGGCTGATAGAAATCCTCATTATTTAGTTAAATGATTTTCAATTTGAGTGTGATTTTTTTTCGATATAGCCTACACTTTCCCATTCTGAACTTCTAACTTGTCGGGACAGGTGCGGCTTGACAATGATCACAAGAGCAGCTGTTCACCGATTTGACAGCTCCAATGCACTTACTCAATCCCACACCACCAAAACATCAGCTATGCATGTATCGGCTTCACCTGTTAATGCGTGATCTGATTGAATGTAGGCCTTAGCCTACCGACATGAACTATACTATGTGAGATTCCCAGCTTCCCACCCATCCCCCCCTGCATAACACTGACTAATAATGGACCGATAGTTTGGTATTAAGCACTTCAGTGCATTCCCCCACCACGGGTCTGCTGCTCAATGGCCTGCAAACATGCATACCATGCAGTAGCAGATGTAGATTTTACCATAGCGCCGAGTGATTTATATAGGCCTAACACAAGACGTCAGGTCTCAGGCAAGGTTCTTTATCGTGGTAGCGTGGTTCACCATACTGTGAGCGGTAAATCCAATCTAACTCTCCTTTAATACCCCTCTCTTTTCATAATAACGCCTGATGACGTTGCTTTCCTACAATCACTCTTTAATGTCCTCCTCATCCAGGTCTCTTTATGTCGATATCCCGACGAGTCCCAAATGGCACCTGATCCCCTACATAGTACACTACTTTGTAGTGACTAGGGTGCCATTTGGGATGTAACCTCTGTCCACACTACACTGGCAGATTAAATTACCTTTGTGGCATACGCCTCTGTGTGATGCACACAGCGCTGGCTAATCATACCTGGTGATTCGGACGGTAGTGGTAGCTAAGAAACTAAAGTAATGTATTTGCTGTGGACATGCTCCCCAGTTAGGTTATGCTAATTAGGGATATATTAATGCTGTATGGAGGTGGTAAAGAGCTGTAGCCAAGGCACTTCCAAGCCTGGAGAGACATGAGTTTATTACAGTACAAGGGGCAGGCAATCGGTAGGTCAAGGCAGGCAAAGAGTCGTAATCAGAGTCAGGCAGGTACAGGACGGCAAGCAGGATCAGGACAGGCAGAAAGGTCAGAACTGGGAAGACGAGGAAAAGCAAAAATTAGAGCACAGGAAATACAGGAACATGCTGGTAGGACTTGATGAGACAAGACGAACTGGCAACAGACAAACAGAAAACGCAGGTATAAATACAAAAGATAATGGGAGACACCTGGTGGGGGATGGATACAATCACAAGACAGATGAAACAGATCAGGGTGTGACACTGAGCTGATGTTCTCTCTAAAACCTCAAGCCTCTCTGTTCACTTCTCTACTCTCTCCACTCTCCCCTTCCCCATGTTAAATATTCTCTCCTTATCCTCCAATGGTTACCAAACCTTTTTGTGCAGTGGCCCACCAAGACCTTTCCATTTTCACCATCCCATGTTGATTCTCGACCCACCATTTGTGGACCACTGCGTTTAGTTATAGCCAGTGGTAGGAAAAAGTACTAAATTCTCATACTTGAGTAAAAGTAAAGATACCTTAATAAAAATGACTCAAGTAAAAGTGAAAGTCACACATTAAAAACTACTTGAGTAAAAGTCTAAAAGTATTTGTTTTTGAATATACTTACAAATATACTTACACCACTGGTTATGGCCATTTCAAAAAGAGTTGTGTTAAGGTCACTTTGTTTACTGGCTTTAAAAGGATTATTTTTTTACCCCATTCAGAGGGTTGTAGCAGACAGGCAGACACTGTGCTGGAGGAGGAGAGAAGGAGATGTTCTGAACAGCAGGTGATGGAAGATCAGGCCCTTTACTTTACTTAAGCTGCTGACTGGAGCTGTAGAGAGCCGAAGGGGGCTGAGGCTAAAGTAACGGCCCAAATAGCACCCTATTCCCTGGCTACAAAGTGCACTACGCTATGGGCCCTGGTCAAAAGTAGCACACTTTGAAAGGAATAGGGTGTAATTTGGGATGTAGGATACTGTACATCCTGCAGGGAGCAGAGGGAACACTAGGATGGAAAGGAGAAAGTGGTTATGAGGTATTTTGAAGCCTCTAACAGCACTTTAAGTGGTCTGTTTAGTTGGACAGACTGGTGCTTGCTGTGAAGCTAAGATGGTGGAAACAACAAAGTCTAGACATTTGATGTGTGATAATAACGACAATAAGTCTGACTTCCTGTGCAATTACCATCATCTCCCCTTATTTAGAAGAAACTTTTGAAAATGGCGAACTGTGTATGGGTGTACTTGAATATAAGACTAAATCATATTTTACAATATTTTTATATGTACTTGATTCACAAGTAATTAAATGTATAAATCACACTGGTGTTGAAGAGTCTTACTCTATCGCACCCTACTGGGCACAAACATCAATGCAACATCTATTCCACGTAATTTAGTTGAAATAACATGGAAAAAACATTGGGTTCAACCAGTGTGTGCCCAGTGAGACCTGATTTAGGTGAGAAAGTATAATTATCTGTGATGATGATGAGAATAATAACAACAACTCTTTGTGCTCACAATTATGCTTTGCGGTGTGATTTCACACAATTTACCTATGTAATAGATATGGTGTTCTCTCTGTATGTTAATATGTTTGTAAGTGCATGCTGTTAAGCTCGAACTCTGTGGGTGCTGTACTATCTGTAATACCCCAGGTGACCACTGTGTGGCAGTCTCTGAACATGGTAGTGAGTACTGTACTGAGGCCAGTAAAAACAGGGAGGTCCCTGATCCTTGACTGCTGTCCACATAGTAACAGAGGACAAAAAGCATCCTGTGTTAGTACAGCGCTCTCATGTTGCACTACAAGAGTGTGTGTGCGAGAGAGAAAGCGTGTGTGTGTGTGCTCTTATGAGCGTGTGTGCATGTGTGTAAGGACTGTCAATGGATGCCTGTTTCTCTGGTCACACACCCATACTGAGGCTCATGGGAGCTCTAACACTGTAAAGGTTCTTGTTATCCTGAGAGCAGTTGCAGTTACCAAGGTTACCCTTCTAAAACGCTTTCCGTCTAATGGCAGTTGTATCTCACTGCGCTGTACCAGACTTAATAAACTGCTGAGTGACGACATGAGTGTACCTCTCTCTCTCTCTTTATTGCTCTGTCAAGCAAAAGCTTTCTTCTTCAACAAGTGAGAGAAGCAAACAACACTGGTGATTTAGTTTACTGTGGTCGACACCCCGCTCTGTTCAGTGCTTTGGCTGGTCCATAAGTGAATGTCTACCTGCTGTGTGTACCTGTGTGTGTGATTATGTACCTAAGTGTGTACCTGCTACTCACAGGTTCCCTCACCAGTGGTGGTTTCTAGGTCTGAAAGGTTTGGTTCTGCTATGTTCTCTGGGCATGGTTCTTTAAATGGTTTGAAAATAGACCAATCAAAACAGTGATTAGTTATGTGTGGTGGTGTGTGTGTGTTAATTCTACCAAATCTCTCCTCTCTCCTCAAGACAAGTTCACAAAATGCTTAATGTTCTCATTTTAGAAGCTATTAACAACCTGACAGTATGTTATAAAGGCAAATCAGCTTCGGAGGTCTACAGTCAGAGCTTTCAAACACTTACAAAGTGGTTTAACGTATCAAAGAAGCATAAGGAATTATCTTTAATTAAGAACGGGTCCCTTTGTTGGGCTAAGCTATTAAAAGGCAGAACAAAAAGACCAACATTTCAGTCCTGTCATCTATAATTGTTCACTAAAAAAGACAGGTGATATTCTTCTCATCCCACTCTCCTACCTACCTCCTACCATCTTCTCTCTGGTCTGTTCACTAACTACAGTGAATGGCACTGGAGAGAATGGCTGCCCTTATACAGTCTCCTAACAAATAGGGCTATTGTGGGTGTTTTTTCGTGTTACTTGTAACTTATTTTGTACATAATGTTTCTGCCACGGTCTCTTATGACCGAAAAGAGCTTCTAGAAATCAGGACAGCAATTACTTTTTAACGTGTCGGACGAGAGGGATTTACTCCAGACACCCGACAAGGCCCTCATCCCCATCATTCCCAGGAGATAGAGACAGAGATATAGAGGACGAAGGTCGGGGTACCTTGTGAGGATCCTGAGGTGAGTGGGTCATTTGCCATTAACATCGGTCCTATTAGCCAAGCTACAATAATTGGATAATAAAATAGACTAACTCCAAGCATGTATATCCTACAACGGGACATTAAAAACTGTAATATCTTATGTTTCGTGACTGAACGACGACATGAATAACATACAGCAGGCGGATTACACAATGTATCGGCAGGATAGAACAGTAGACTCTGTTAAGACAAGGGGTGGTGGTCTATGTATATTTGTAAACAACAGCTGGTGCACGATATCTAACGAAGTCTCAAGGTTTTGTTCACCTGTGGTAGAGTATCTCATGATAAGCTGTAGACCACACTATTTACCAAGAGAGTTTTCATCTATTTTCGTTGTAGCTGTCTATTTACCACCACAAACCAATGCTGGCACTAAGACCGCACTCAATGAGCTGTGTACGGCCATAAGCAAACTGGAAAACGAAGCCATAGGTTACAGGCAATATCCGCACAGAGCTAAAGGGTAGAGCTACCGCTTTCAAGGAGCAGGACTCTAACCCGGAAGCTTATAAGAAATCTCGCTATGCCCTCTTATGAACCATCAAACAGGCAAAGCGTCGATACAGGACTAAGATCGAATCGTACTACACCGGCTCCGATGCTCGTCGGATGTGGCAGGGCTTCCAAACTATTACAGACTACAAATGGCAGCACAGCCACGAGCTGCCCAGTGACACGAGCCTACCAGACAAGCTAAATGACTTCTATGCTTGCTTCGTAACACTGAAACATGCATGAGAGCATCTGCTGTTCCGGACGACTATGTGATCACGCTCTCCGTAGCCGATGTGGGTAAGACCTTTAAACAGGTCAACATTCACAAGACCGCAGGGCCAGATGGATTACCAGGATGTGTGTCTTCAGTGTCTTCACCAGTGTCTTCACTGACATTTTCAACCTCTCCCTGTCTGAGTCTGTAATACCAACATGTTTCAAGCAGACCACCATAGTCCCTGTGCCCAAGAACACTACGTTAAACTGCCTAAATGACTACCAACACGTAGCACTTACACCTGTAGCCATGAAGTGCTTCGAAAGGCTGGTCATGGCCAACATCAACACCATTATTCCAGAAACCCTAGACCCACTCCAATTTGCATACCGGTCCAACAGATCCACAGATGATGCAATCTCTATTGCACTCCACACTGCCCTTTCCCAACTGGACAAAAGGAACACCTATGTGAGAATGCTGTTCATTGACTATAGCTCAGAGTTCAACACCATAGTGCCCTCAAAGCTTATCACTCAGCTAAGGACCCTGGGACTAAACACGTCCCTCTGCAACTGGATCCTGGACTTCCTGACGGGCCGCCCCCCAGGTGGTAAGGGTAGGTAACTACACATCCGCACGATGATCCTCAACATAGGGGCCCCTCAGGGGTGCGTGCTCAGTCCCCTCCCGTACTCCCTGTTCACTCATGACTGCATAGCCAGACTCAACTCCAACACAATCATTAAGTTTGCTGATGACACAACAGTGGTAGGCCTGATCACCGACAATGATGAGAGCTTTAAATTCCTTGGTGTCCACATCACAAACAAACTATCATGGTCCAAGCACACCAAGACAGTCGTGAAGAGGGCACGACAAAACCTATTCCCCCTCAGGAGACTGAAAAAAATTTGACATTGGTCCTCAGATCCTCAAAAAGTTATACAGCTGCAACATCGAGAGCATCCTGACTGGTTGCATCACTGCCTGGTATGGCAACTGCTCAGCCTCCAACCAAAAGGCACTACAGAGGGTAATGCGTATGGCCCAGTATATCACTGGGGCCAAGCTTCCTGCCATCCAGGACTTCTATACCAGGCGGTGTCAGAGGAAGGCCCTAAAAATTGCCAAAGACTCCAGCCATCCTTGTCATAGACTGGTCTCTCTGCTACTGCATGGCAAGCAGTACCGGAGCGCCAAGTATAGATCTAAAAGTCTTCAACAGCTTCTACCCGCAAGCCATAACACTCCTGAACAGCTAATCAAATGGCTACCTAGACTATTTGCATTGCCCCTCCCCCCGCTTTTATGCTGCTGCTATTCTCTATTTATTATCTATGCATAGTCACTTTAACTTTACCTACATGTACATATTACCTCAATTACCTCGAATAATCGGTGCCCCAGCACATTAACTCTGTACCAGTACCCCTTGTATATAGCCTCGCTATTGTTATTTTACTGCTGCTCTGTAATTATTTGTTACTTTTATTTCTTATTTTTTACTTAACACATATTTTTATTAAAACTGCATTGTTGGTTAAGGGCTTGTAAGTAAGCATTTCACCTGTTGTATTCGGAGCATGTGACAAATACAATTTGATTTGATAACTCCCACACACAACTAAATCCCTTAACCCCAGCCAACTTTTCTCACGAGTAAGGAATGGAGTATGGTTGGTGTCTAGACTTGGATCTGCCTTGCTATGTTTATTTATTTGTTTTATTTCACCTTTATTTACCCAGATAAGTCCATTGAGAACCAATACTCATTTAAATAACATTGCAACAGTGAACAGGACAACACACGATAACACTAAAAATAAGCACAATATACAGAGGAAAGGTACACTTATACAATACAACAATAAGAAATATTCACAGTGGGTCGGTTAGACCAGAAAAGTCCAAGGCAACACAGCAGACTTAATGATCAGCAGATACATTGATCAGATAGCAGCTCAGTTAATGTTTTTGAAGGAGTCTAGTGGGAGGAATGGGTCAAGTTTGAGGGTCTTTTGCAGTACGTTCCAGTCGTTGGTGGTGGAAAACTGGAATGAATGATGACCAAAGGAAGTGCAGGCTTTGGGAATGACCAATGTGATACATTTACCAGAGCGCAGGTTGCTATCGGTAGTGGAGATGTTGAAGAGTGAGCAGAGGTAGAGGGGAGACTTGCTTATGAGGGACTTGTAAGTAAATTGGTAACAGTGGGTCTGACGTTGTGTATGTAACAAGGGCCAGTTGACCAGGGTGTAAAGGTCCCAGTGATGAATGTTGCAGGGGGCACTGGTAACAAGGAGGATAGCTGTGTGATAAATTGCATCAAGTTTATTGAGGGAGGTTTATGGGGCAAGCCTGTAAACTACAGGACCAGTCAAAAGTCTGGACACAGCTACTCATTCAAGGGTTTTTCTTTATTTCTACTCATTTCTACATTGTAGAGTAATAGTGAAGACATCGAAACTATTAAATAACACATATGGAATCATGTAGTATTCAAAAAAAAAAAAAAAATCAAAATACTACATGATACCATATGTGTTTTTCATAGTTTTGATGTCTTCACTATTATTCTACAATGTAGAAAATAGTTTAAAAAAAGAAAGAAAACCATTGAATGAGTAGGTGTGTCCAAACTGTTGACTGGTACTGTATATCGCCATAGTCCAGGATTCTCAGGAGGGTCCTGTTTATGTCTATGTCTTTGGTTGTAATACTCCCCTCTGTCCCCTGTAATCACCACACAATGGTATAAGAAGAGACAAATATTTGGCCAAATTCTGAAAAGGATGAGCAAAAGATAGAAGCTAGTTAGATGCTAGGTGTACTGTAGGTTGTGTGGTTGTGTTGTCACCCTCCTTTGGATCCTGCAAGGACATGCAGCTATAGGGTGACTGTCGAACTGTTGGTGGCAGTTGGGTCTTTCTCCCAGTTGCCATGGTGAGCTCTGAGCAGTATGAAGATGAAAAGCTGTAATCAGATTGTCTCCCGCAGTCTGCCTCTGGATTTATCTTCTCTTGCTAGCCTAAAATGCACACGTGCATGCGCCCCGCACCCCCAAACTCAGCGGCACATTAATAACCATCCAGCCCCAGTCAGATGTCATTCCACCAGAGCCAGGGAGAGGCTGCCACCGCTCTGCTCTAAGCCCAGATTCAGGCACTTTGACTGGGACACACTCATTAGGCCTCCCTCTCCACCACCCACCATCCACCATTTCTTCTTTACACTAGATATTGTTTGTTACACCCAGAGCCCCCAAATGAGACAGGATTTAGGGCTAAGAGTTTAATGATTTTGTCTACAGTGAATCACAGTGACTTTCTCTTTTGGATTTCCTTTGTAAAATAGTAAAGCTCAACACCAAGGCTCTCGCTTGCTCTCCGTTGTTGTTCGTTATCTTCGCCGCAGGCAGCTAAGAGCAGCTTAGCGTGTCGCGGTCATAACACCGCTACGAAAGCAATTCATTATTACAAAATTGTTTATAATTACGCTGTGGTCACGGGTTATTAGCTGACTCCGTATGCGTCCTACATTGTGCTCCAACCTCCTGTGGTTTTACCTATTAAACCCTCTTTCCGTCTCCCCATCTCCATCTCTCTCTATCTCTCTCAAATTCAAATTCAGATTGCTTTATTGGCATGAAATGCAATTTGTGGATATTGCCAAAGCAGTATAGTGGTACAGCATAAATACAGTAGAATGCAATGAGGATAATAGCAGTAATAATAACAGTACATATAATCATGTATGCAGGTACAACACTACTGCTGTTGTATTGTCTAATCGTAGGTCAATAAATGGAATTTAATAAAAAATAAGATTACAATGGCAGCTGCATCTCACTGCATTGTACCACTCAATTTTAGGTGTGCTGGGGGACTTAATAAACTGTTGGCTGACTACAGTGCCTTCACCCCCCCCCCCACACACACACACACACACACACACACGCACACACACACACACACGCACACAGACAGACAGACAGAGGTCACTCAGACCTACCCAGCAAACGAGTCTCCCAGCTCCCTGATATGCCATTCCATATTTATTTTCGCTCCGGGCTGCCCCAGTTCTTTAGTGACACACAGACCACATGAGTAGTTTGATTTGAAAGAAGACATCTGGTGGCCTTCTGGCTGTGATAGTGGAGGGTGCAGGTATATGTGGGACCCTATTCCTTGTATAGTGCACTACTTTTGACCAAAGCTACATAGGGAATAGGGTGCCAACAGCTGAACAGAAAGACTCATGTGAAGGCCAAATTACAGAGGAGGAATTTCTTGCTGCAATTAAAGCCTTTAAGTCCGGGAAAACTCCAGGGCTGGATGGCATACCAGTTGAGGTATACCAAAACCTTTTTGATGTACTCAGAGGACTGTTATTAGCATGTTTTAACCACTCCTATAAAAATCGTACATTATCAGATACGCAACAAGAATTTCATAATTAGGACCAAAGTGGTAAATATAAAGATCCAGTCCATTAAAAAAATGGTAGGCCCCTTACTGTTCAGTGTTGTGATGCAAAAATTCTAGCAAAATGCATAGTGCACAGAATTAAAAAGATATTGTTGGATGTTATTCATCCTAATCAGACAGGTTTGTTTTTACATGGATGATACATTGGAGATAAGACAAGTATTGGAAACAATAGAACACTATGAAAATCTGAGAAGCCAGGCCTGGAATTCATAGCTGACTTTGAAAAGGTCTTTAATAAAGTACGACTGGAGTTTATATAAATGCCGGGAATATTTCAATTTTGGAGAATCTCCTATATAATGGATAAAGTTATGTATATTAACCCTAGGTGTAAAATATGAAATAATTCTAACGGTCTGAGTCTAGTGGGTGAGGAGTCAGGCACAGGAAGCGATCCGGATGGAGGCGATGGAAATCCCTCAACATTGACGGATCCAAAATGTCCCTGGTGGGTACCCAGCACCTCTCCTCCGGACCGTACCCCTCCCAGTCCACGAGGTACTGCAGGCCCCTCACCTGGCGTCTCGAGTCCAGAATGGCCCGTATCGTATACGCCGGGGACCCCTCGATGTCCAGAGGGGAAGGAGGGACCTCCGGCACCTCACCGTCCTGTAGGGGACCTGCTACCACCGGCCTGGGGAGAGAAACATGAAACGAGGGGTTAATACGATAATAGGAAGGGAGTTGTAATCGATAACACACCTCGTTTATTCTCCTCAGGACTTTGAACGGCCCTACACACTGCGGCCCAAGCTTCCGGCAGGGCACGCGGAGGGACAGGTTTCGGGTCGAGAGCCAGACCCTGTCCCCTGGTACAAACACGGGGGCCTCACTGCGGTGGCGGTCAGCACTCCTTTTCTGCCGTCCACTAGCTTGTTGAAGGGATTCCTGGACGGCCCTCCAGGTCTCTTTGGAGCGCTGCACCCATTCCTCCACCACAGGAGCCTCGGTCTGCCTCGGATGCCACGGTGCCAGGACTGGGGGACACATTAGTAGAGGAGTGGCGTAGTGAGTTCTGGGCCATTTCAGCCCAGGGGATGTATCTCGCCCACTCCCCTGGCCAGTCCTGGCAGTACGACCGCAGAAACCTACCCACCTTCTGGTTTACTCTCTCCACCTGCCCATTACTTTCGGGGTGATAACCGGAGGTCAGGCTGACTGAGACCCCCAGACGCTCCATGAACGCCCTCCATACTCGGGACGTGAACTGGGGGCCCCGATCAGAAACTATATCCTCCGGCACCCCGTAGTGCTGGAAGACGTGGGTGAATAATACCTCCGCAGTCTGTAGGGCTGTTGGGATACCGGGCAACGGGAGGAGACGGCAGGACTTAGAGAACCGATCCACAATCACCAGAACCGTGGTGTTGCCCTGCGACGGGGGAAGGTCGGTCAGGAAATCTACGGATAGATGTGACCATGGCCATTGTGGAACGGGGAGGGGTTGTAACTTCCCTCTAGGAAGGTGCCTAGGAGCCTTACTCTGGGCGCATACCGAACAGGAGGAGACATAAACCTTAACGTCCCTAGCCAAGGTAGGCCACCAATACCTCCCCCAAAGGCTCCCCACTGTCCTCCTCACCCCAGGGTGACCCGAGGGTAGGACGTGAGCCCACCGACTCAGTTGGTCCCGAACACCAAGCGGCATGTACCTCCGCCCCGCCGGACACTGAGGAGGCGCGGGTTCAGCCCGTAACGCCCGCTCGATGTCCGAGTCCACCTCCCATACCACCGGTGCCATCAGCTTTGAGGCCGGAAGGATGGGAGTAGGTTCGGTGGACCTATCCTCCGTGTCGTAAAGGCGGGACAGTGCGTCCGCCTTCACATTGTGGGAGCCCGGTCTATATGATAAAGTGAACCGGAATCGAGTAAAAAACATGGCCCACCTTGCCTGACGCGGGTTCAGTCTCCTAGCTGCCCGAATATACTCCAGATTTTTGGTGGTCAGTCCAGATGAGAAAGGGGTGCTTAGCCCCCTTAAGCCAGTGTCTCCACACCTTCAGAGCCCTGATCACTGCTAACAACTCCCGGTCCCCCACATCATAGTTACGCTCCGCTGGGCTGAGCTTACTCGAGAAGAAAGCGCAGAGGCGGAGTTTTGGTGGCGTACCCGAGCGCTGTGATAGCACGGCACCCACCCCAGCCTCGGACGGGTCCACCTCCACTATGAATGCTAGAGAGGGGTCCGGATGCGCCAACACGGGTGCATCCGTGAACAGCGCCTTCAACTTGTTAAAAGCTCTGTCCGCCTCTGCTGACCACCGCAACCGCACCGGGCTCCCATTCAGGAGTGAGGTAATTGGAGCCGCTACCTGGCCAAAACCCCGGATAAACCTCCGGTAGTAGTTGGCTGCACCTCTTTTACCGTGGTCGGAGTCGGCCAATTACGCACGGCCTTACTGCGGTCACCCTCCATATCCACCCCCGAAGTGGAAACGCGATAACCCAGAAAGGAGACTGCTTGTTTGGAGAACACATACTTCTCAGCCTTGACGTATAGGTCATGCTCAAGCAGTCTACCAAGCACCTTGCGTACCAGAGACACATGCGCGGCGTGAGTGGCTGAGTAGATCAGAATGTCATCGATATAAACAACCACTCCCTGCCCATGCAAGTCCCTGAGAATATTGTCTACAAAGGATTGAAAAATGGCTGGAGCATTTTTTAACCTATACAGCATGACGCAATACTCATAGTGGCCCAATGTGTTACTAAATGCGGTTTTCCACTCGTCTCCCTTCCGAATACGCACCAGGCTATACGCGCTCCTGAGATCCAATTTTGTGAAGAACTGCGCTCCCTGAAAGGATTCCACTGCCGTAGCAATGAGAGGTAGTGGGTAGCTGAACCCCACTGTGATGGCATTTCGACCTCTATAATCAATACACGGACACAAACCTCCCTCCTTTTTTTCACAAAAAAGAAACTCGAGGAGACGGGTGAAATGGAGGACCGAATGTACCCCTGTCCCAGAGACTCCGTGATATATGTCTCCATAGCCAACGTCTCCTCTTGGGACAATGGGTACACGTGACTCTTGGGAAGTGCAGCGTTACCTGGAGATCTATCGCACAATCCCTTCCCGGTCGATGTGGTGGTAATTTAGTCGCCTTCTTTTTACAAAAAGCGATTGCCAAATCGGCATACTCGGGGGGAATGCACACTGTGGGACCCTGGTCTGGACTTTCCACCGAGGTGGCACCGACGGAAACTCCCAGACACCTTCCAGAACACTCCTTTGACCACCCCTGGAGAACCCCCTGTCTCCACAAAATTTTAGGATTGTGCCGGGCCAGCCAGGGAATACCTAACACCACTGGAAACGCAGGCGAATCAATAATATAGAGACTGATACGCTCCCTATGATTCCCCTGCGTTACCATGTCCAGTGGGATCGTGGTCTCCCTGACCACCCCTGACCCTAATGGCCGGCTATCTAGGGAGTGCACGGGAAAGGGAGAATCTATCGGCACAAGCGGAACACCTAATTTAATAGCGAGTCCGCGATCCATAAAGGTCCCAGCTGCGCCTGAATCGACTAGCGCCCTATGCTGGGAAGAGGGGAAAAAATTAAGGAAAAAAAATCAAGACAAACATATGACCAACACGATCGGCCGTGTGTCCTCTCCGACCACAGTTGGTGCAGAGGGAGCCACTTCCTCCGGTACCCCTCGACAAGCCCCTCCCAACTCCATCGGAACAGGAGTGGAGGTGCTGGGTGGTGGAACACACAGGACCCTCTCCGAACGCCCGCGGGCAGCCAGCAGATTGTCCAGTCGGATGGACATGTCAATTTGCTCATCCAGGGAAAGAGCGGTGTCCCGACACGCTAGCTCCCTGCGGACGTCCTCCCGGAGACTACACCGGTAGTGGTCGATAAGGGCTCTGTCGTTTCACCCGGAGCCTGCTGCCAAGGTATGGAACTCCAACATGTAATCCTGGGCGCTCCTTTTCTCCTGCCGGAGATGGAATAGTCGTTCTCCTGCCGCTCGGCCATCTGGAGGGTGGTCAAACACGACGCGGAAGCGGCGAGAAAACTCGGGGTAGTGCTCCTTAGCTGAGTCTGGGCCATTCCAAACTGCATTTGCCAACTCCAGAGTACGACCCGTGAGGCAGGAGATGAGGACATTCACCATCTGACGGTCTGACGGTGGCCAGGTACAGTTCTAGCTGGAGTAAGAACCCCTGGCACCCTGCTGCCGCTCCATCATAGACCCTCGGGAGCGTAAGACGGAGGGTGCTGGAGTCAGGAGATGGGGAGTCCTGAGGAGTGGAGAGAGGAGACCGCTTCTCTCCCATCGGTCCATTCTCTCCATCACCAGATCCATCGCCGTTCCGATCCGATGGAGAACGGTGGTGTGATGTAGAACCCTCTCTTCCATCGATGGGAGGGGAGTGGCTGTTGCTCCTGCTGACTCCATTCTTCAGTGGTGCGGGATTCTGTAACGGTCTGAGTGTAGTGGGTGAGGAGTCAGGCGCAGGAAGCAGAGAGTTCAGGGGAGTGCTATTTTAATGCACAGAGAAATGGCGAACATAAGCCAACCCCCCACGAAAACACAGGGCGTAATGAACAAACAAATTCCCCAAACAGGGGGACTTGAACTGTCCAGAAAAAAACCACAAAATGGGAAAACACAAAACCCATAGACGTGCACACAAGTACACCAAAGGGAAGATGGTTAAAATTAATGGGAAGATGGATGGAGCCAAATACAGGACCATTCTGGAAGAAAACCTGATGGAGTCTGCAAAAGACCTGAGACTGGGACGGAGATTTGTCTTCCAACAAGACAATGATCCAAAACATAAAGCAAAATCTACAATGGAATGGTTTAAAATAAACATATCCAGGTGTTAGAATGGCCAAGTCAAAGTCCAGACCTGAATCCAATTGAGAATCTGTGGAAAGAACTGAAAACTGCTGTTCACAAATGCTCTCCATCCAACCTCACTGAGCTCGAGCTGTTTTGCAAGGAGGAATGGGAAAAAATGTCAGTCTCTCGATGTGCAAAACTGATAGAGACATACCCCAAGCGACTTACAGCTGTAATCGCATCAAAAGGTGGCGCTACAAAGTATTAACTTAAGGGGGCTGAATAATTTTGCACGCCCAATTTTTCAGTTTTTGATTTGTTAAAAAAGTTTGAAATATCCAATAAATGTCGTTCCACTTCATGATTGTGTCCCACTTCTTGTTGATTCTTCACAAAAAAAATACAGTTTTATATCTTTATGTTTGAAGCCTGAAATGTGGCAAAAGGTCGCAAAGTTCAAGGGGGCCGAATACTTTCGCAAGGCACTGTATGTTCTGACCATCCTCTCAGGAATCTAGTTGATTGAAACCTGCCATTTGTGTGTGTTGTACCTTTTAGTGTTGTGATATAGGCAGTCAACCAACTTACACCCGCTCGGTCAAGTAGTATATCAATTGGTTCTATTTTTATTTAGCCTATATTTAACTGGGCAAGTCAGTTAAGACAAAATTCTCATTTACAATTGCGGCCTACACTGGCCAACGCTGGGCCAATTGTGCCCCGCCCTATGTGACTCCCAATCACGGCCGGTTGTGATACAGCCTGGATTCGAACCAGGGTGTCTGTAGTGCTGTGCTTTAGACCGCTATGCCGCTCTGGAGCCTATATTTAGTCATATTACACATTATTCTCAACATAAAGAACAATGGAGCTTTCGAAACTTTCCAGTACTGACAATGCTAAACAATGTCAAGGGCGGTGTTGAGCTGTGTTGCTTTTACGCCAAACATAACATTTTGCATTGTTGCCAAAAAGTTCAATTTTGCTTTCATCTGACCAGAGCACCTTCTTCCACATGTTTGGTGTGTCTCCCAGGTGGCTTGTGGCAAACTTTAAACGACACTTTTTATGGATATCTTTAAGAAATGGCTTTCTTCTTGCCACTCTTCCATAAAGGCCAGATTTGTGCAATATACGACTGATTGTTATCCTATGGACAGAGTCTCCCACCTCAGCTGTAGATCTCTGCAGTTCATCCAGAGTGATCATGGGCCTCTTGGCTGCATCTCTGATCAGTCTTCTCCTTGTATGAGCTGAAAGTTTAGAGGGACGGCCAGGTCTTGGTAGATTTGCAGTGGTCTGATACTCCTTCCATTTCAATATTATCGCTTGCACAGTGCTCCTTGGGATGTTAAAGCTTGGGAAATCTTTTTGTATCCAAATCCGGCTTTAAACTTCTTCACAACAGTATCTCGGACCTGCCTGGTGTGTTCCTTGTTCTTCATGATGCTCTCTGCGCTTTTAACAGACCTCTGAGACTATCACAGTGCAGGTGCATTTATATGGACACTTGATTACACACAGGTGGATTGTATTTATCATCATTAGTCATTTAGGTCAACATTGGATCATTCAGAGATCCTCACTGAACTTCTGGAGAGAGTTTGCTGCACTGAAAGTAAAGGGGCTGAATAATTTTGCACGCCCAATTTTTCAGTTTTGGATTTGTTAAAAACTTGTTTTGAAAAAAAAATACAGTTTTATGTCTTTATGTTTGAAGCCTGAAATGTGGCAAAAGGTCGCAAAGTTCAAGGGGGGCGAATACTTTCGCAAGGCACTGTACATACATACATACATACATACATACATACATACATACATACATACATACATACATACATACATACATACACAGACACACTCAAACACACACACACACACACACACACATACACACACAGCAGGTCTCCGTTGACGGCCCTTGTCTGAATTGATCCTTGCTCTCATTACCATGCCTTTGTGTGAGCCACATTGTTTTGTGTGTGTGTGCATGCCTGCGTACACGTGTGACTGCTTGTGCGAGTGTGTGTGTGTGTGTGTATGCGTGCTTCGCAATGTGTCCAGAGCCCATTAGGGGACTCCAGTAGACAGACTGTACTGTGCTGATATGGAGAGTCTTTTGTCTGCCTTTGCGGTACTCCATATTAAAAATCAAGAAGGTGCAAATCTCTCTGAGTCAGTTCATTACTCTGCACTCCAACTGAAAATGGGGACCTAATCCAATAGCCATAACGGTTTTGATACATTCTGAATTTACACACAACCTTCATAGTATGTTTGTGTAAGGCTGTAGAATATGTCAAATCTCTTAAGAGAGCTGAGTGGCTTTATATTATATTCCCAGTTTTCTTTAGCTTCTTTTATTACCTCAATTCAATTAAGTATAATTGAACAATGGATTTTCAGTTTTGTTCCTCTGTGTTTTAATAACAGGGTATTTATTGTGTGTGCTTTTCATACCCTGGGTATTTCCCGCAGAGCGGAACAGCAGTGTGGATGAAACTTTGTCTTAGGGCTCTATTTAATCGCTGAAACATTACAGATTGTGTGATAGAAATGTTAAGGTCATTTCCAATTGAGCCTGCGTAGGCAGCATTTGCCGTGAGAGTCTCCGCTATAACGCAGGAACATTCCTTTTAAATGTCAATCACGCTGTAACGCTGAACTTCCCCCGTACGGGTTGAATAGAGCCCCTTACATTACTCTCAAAAATCAACATCTGGTCATGTTCAAATCAACATTCCTGTCTCCCTAACCTCGATACAGAAATCAACATTACTCATATTCAAATCAACATTCATGTCTCCCTAACCTCGATACAGAAATCAACATCCACTCATATTCAAATCAACATTCCTGTCTCCCTAACCTCAATACAAAAATCAACATTACTCATATTCAAATCAACATTTCTGTCTCCCTAACTTCGATACAAAAATCAACATCTACTCATATTCAAATCAACATTCCTGTCTCCCTAACCTCGATATAGAAATCAACATCTACTCATATTCAAATCAACATTTCTGTCTCCCTAACCTCGATACAGAAATCAACATCCACTCATATTCAAATCAACATTCCTGTCTCCCTAACCTCGATACAAAAATCAACATTACTCATATTCAAATCAACATTTCTGTCTCCCTAACCTCGATACAGAAATCAACATCCATTCATATTCAAATCAACATTCCTGTCTCCCTAACCTCGATACAAAAATCAACATTACTTATATTCAAATCAACATTTCTCATATTCAAATCAACATTACTCATATTCAAATCAACGTTCCTGTCTCCCTTACCTCGATACAGAAATCAACATCAACTCATATTCAAATCAACATTTCTCATATTCAAATCAACATTACTCATATTCAAATCAACGTTCCTGTCTCCCTAACCTCGATACAGAAATCAACATCCACTCATATTCAAATCAACATTTCTCATATTCAAATCAACATTACTCATATTCAAATCAACGTTCCTGTCTCCCTAACATCGATAAAAAAAATCTTATTTGAGGCTGACATTTACTTTCTTTTCACTGCCTTTCGTTGTCCCTAAGGTGCAAAGGCAGACGGTCTGCTTATTGAGGACAGATCTTGACGGGAGCGACGGGTTTCTCCTCCTCCACTCTAAATTGACCTCATTACCTGGTTGACCATTGTAGTGCATGTCAGAAAATCGCAGGTATAGACTAAGGGTTCCCAAACTTTTTCACTCAGGGCCCAACTTCCAGCAATGGGGAACATCCCGCGCCCCCACCGGTGTGTGCACACATGCACAACGTCTATTTCCTTGGGCACAAGCACTGTTCATGACACAAACTGTTCACACCCCTCTTGTTGGTGGAGAGAATTTTGCAGGTTTAAGCTTGTTTCCTGCAATTCTACACATTTGTGTTCATCGGGTGCAAAGAAAATGTTGCAGTTTCTTGCAATTCGATACGTTTTTACATGTCTAATGTGTATTCATGTGATTTGAGTGACAAACAAATTACAACAACAATATCTATGGGCAAAAAAAACCAAAATAATGAAACGTTAGCTGACATGGGCTAGTTGATCTAGACATTTCTTACAAGTTATAAATAGCTCTCTACGGTTTGCAATGACTGACATGAAAAGAGGAAAACTACCCAATTTCGAAATTGCAGCTTGTGCATTTTACCATTACAACAGTCAAGATTAAGTTTAAAGCCGGATCGAGTTCCGGACTGAAACACTGGTACAGACAACGGCCTAGCCGTGTGTGTGTGCGCGTGTGTTCCGAGCATACAGGGGTGGGGCCTGCTTGTGGGCCAGGATGTGGACATGAAGCTAGGGTAAGGGTTAGGGTTCCAAGCTCACATCACAACTTCGTTAGTGTCTTAAAGGACCCAAACTATGCCACTGTTTTTACTCTTTGCGCTATTGTCAATTGTTTGTTCATGTTGTTTTGTCTTTTAATGTATGAATCTGTTGTTTGTCCGCCACCAGGTGGAATGGTTTTGTTTTGTCTTGTCTTACACAAACAAAACAAGAAAAACGTCAACTAAAGATATGAAAAGAAAATAGGATTAGGATTATGTTTGAGGCTAGGGTAGCTGCTGAACTGAGATGTGGACATAAAGCCAGGGTCAGGGCTAAGGGCTAGGTAGGGTTATAGTTAGAGACAATGGCCTTGTGTACTCTCTTCCTTCCCATGGTCAGTGCTGCCATTTTCCATCCTTTCAGCAATCCGCAACCTATGCTGTCGGTGACAGGGGGAAAACATTAGCATCCAATCTATCTGAATGTCACATGGCAAATATAGTGCTTACTCAAACAAATGCTGCTGTAGATGGCAGCTGTTTATGTGTTTGCGTGATCATACATATGCATGTGTCTCCTGGGCCAGTGCTGCCTAGATTGACTGGTGGTTTGCCCTCATGAGGAGTGGGTGTAACCAGACTGTAACAGGCAGGCTTGCGTCCCAAATGGCACCATTTTTAGTGTAGTATACCCTGGTCAAATGTGGTGCACTAACTAGGGAATAGGATGGCATTTGGGACACATTGCAGCCTCCTGTTTGCCTGACGCACAATGTAACCTTTGAGATGATGGATCCTGACACAGCGGGCCATGTTTGACTTCACAGCCCGGGAATGTGAGAATCCAACTGTCAGCAGCGAGAAATCATCAGCACAGCCAAGCTTGCTTCACCGCAGACACTGCCCTGAACACAGATGCACACACGCAACATGCGTCACACACACACGCAACATACACCACACACACGCAACATACACCACACACACACAGCCGACACTCGGAAGGAGATACTCCAGCACTGCAGATGGCAGTAAATCACAAAATGTACTACTTCAAATGGAGAAAGCCTCAATGGCGCTGCCCATGCCATCACAGATGCCATAATGGCACAGATACAAGTTTAGACCTCTTTCCATATCTATGGGCTGGGGTTAGATGGTGGAGATTGGATGCATTTCATAGGTGGATGAGTTACAGGGGGAACCATCTTGCTGGCTGTAACTGAAATAAGAGCAGGTTAGAGAATTATGTCTGTTCTGCACAAACTGTTTCTGTCTGCAGTGGTCTTTATCATTTCAACCACATGAATGCACCCAAGGTATGAGGGTATCTGCAGTGAAGAGGAGGTGGCACACAGAGTCATCTGCATTCAAATCAAATCAAATGTTATTTGTCACATACACGTGTTTATCATGACACTAGGCGAGACCCAAATGCAGACACAGGAGGCAGATGGTTGGAGTTTACGAATCCAAAGGGAATAGGCAAGAGAATGGTCGTGGACAGGCTTGATTGTGATTTCAATTCTATGTATAGGGCAGCAGCCTCTAATGTGCTAGTGATGGCTGTTTAGCAGTCTGTCAATTGGTCCCAGCTTTGATGCACCTGTACTGACCTCGCTTCTGGATAATAGCGGGGTGAACAGGCAGTGGCTCGGGTGGTTGTTGTCCTTGATCATCTTTTTGGCCTTCCTGTGACATTGGGTGCTGTAGGTGTCCTGGAGGGCATGCCCCTGATGATGCGTTAGGCAGACCGCGCCACCCTCTGGAGAGCCCCTGCTGTTGCGAGCAGTGCAGTTCCCGTACCAGGTGGTGATATAGCCTGACAGGATGCTCTCAATTATGTGTCTTTGTGGTGCCCTAGTGTTGAGGATCAGCGAAGTGCAGGTGTACTTTCTTGTTGCTGTTTGGGGTTGTATAGCACTTTTTAACATCTGCTGACGTAAAAAGGGCTTTATTAATACATTTGATTGATTGACTGTGCCTTGACGACGATCAGAGTGACCACCCTTTGGGGACCACTGTGATCAATGATGCCATTACCTGTCCTCAGCAGCCTCTCCGGACCAGTTCACCTCTAGTCCATCTCAACCCCCCCCCCCCTCTCCCCCCCACACACACACACACAGGGAATACATGAGTGTGGTCAATGGTCTATGAAATAAGTAGGTCAGTGCTGTATGATATAGTATATGCCAGCCGGGATCTCATCCATTAACCAGGCTGCAGAAGGTGTTGAGAGAGAGAGTTCCAACAGACCTACCTGTTCACCGTCCCAGATGGTACGCAGTGCCCTGACAGAAGAGTAAAGTCATACCGTATAAAAAAAACACAACGGCTGTGATGGAAACAGGAAGTTTCGGTACAATTTTTTGAAATGCCAACAGATAATTTGTTAGTTCGACATGGTGGGATCTTTTTGTGTGGTAAATTTAATTATGCGAGAAATGGCTAATATTAACCATCATATTGAAGTAAACTTGGAGTCACGCAATGATATGGTGTGTGGTCCTCCCACTACGACTCAGGAAACCATGCAGTTTATGCTACAGACAAACAACTTATGATGAACTTCGAAAGTGCAGTGTGATCTTGATGCTCCTTTCCCTCTTATTTTCCAATAAATATCAAGGGTCTTTTTCTGGTGACATGATGGTCGATTCTTGACTGCTGTTTGACTAGGTGCTGAGCGATTAGTGCCTTTTGAGGTTGCTTAGTTTTTATTAGAAAAAAATTATCACGGTTTAGGATTTTAGTAGTTCTTCAAAGTAAATATGGCATACTTTATGACTGCCGAATACCAACTATCAATCACTTAGATCAGGGTTTCCCAAACTGAGTCCTTATCTGATTCCGATAATCAATGTGTGTTCTCTCTGTCTCCGTGTCTGCTCAGCACAGATCGGACAAGTTTAAGCAGGTGCGCAATGGATTATGGTCATTGTAGTTAATTACCACGTGTTTTGCGCTAAACTATATTGAATATTGACCTGTTGCAAACTACAACTCCCTACTCCGTCACACAGTTCAGGCTTCATCTGATTTATCTCTACAGAAACTCCACATCTAGCTCACAGAAAAAACCCTAAAGAAATAGAATTTAAATCATTGAACTGACATTGGTCAATTAGTTGTTTAACAAAAACCAAAAAAATGTCAATTACTCGTTCAGCACTATGTTTGACAAATTGAAATATTCTTATCCATAATAATATGATTATGTAGACTTGCCTGAGCGCGCACCCTGCCTGCACTGTATAGGTACATTTTGCTATTTAACGCAACAGTTTTTGTGACCTTGCGACCAAACTAGTTGACAATGCGATGGAAACACATTGAACTTCAGATTTTTTTTATTCGGTACACGGAATCTTAAGTGAAAAAAGTACATTTGTGTGCACTACATCATCATGCACTGATTTTCATCCGCAACAAGTCTGTTCGGTGAAAAACACAACACTGGCAGGAAAATGTGCAGATTTTAGAATATTCACATGAAAGTCTTATCGCCAATTGGATTGGAAACCTAGCTAGTGTTATCATTCCGTGCTGTGTTCACACTCCAACACACCTAGCTAGTGTTATCATTCCATTCTGTGTGTTCACACTCCAACAGCCGCACAGTATTTGTGGGTCTGTATGTTCTCTTTGCTAATTTTAATGGGCTCAAAGGCACAGCTCCAGGTGCATGATAAAGGGGGAAAGACTGTAGAGAGACAGAGATGGAGGGAGTGAGACGTAGGAGAATGAGAGGGAAATAGGCAGGGTAAGAAAGAATGACAAAAGAACGGGATTGAGAGAGGGTAGAGAGTATAAGGGGGAGATACACGTAAGACAGAGAGAGAGTGAGAGAGGGTTGGTAGAGAGAGAGAGAGGGGTGAGAGAGAGAGAGAGAGAGAGAGAGAGAGAGAGTGAGATGAGTGTCACGAGAGAAGAGAAAAAAGAGAATGACATAGGACAACCAGAGGGGGGCACTGTAGGACCATCTATCCTCTTTCCTCTTCTCTCCTCCTCTCTCCTCTTCTTTGCACAGACAGTTTAACAAATGGGGACGGCAGACTCAGGGACATGTCCTCTCTCTCTCTCTCTATCTCTATCTCTCTATCTCTCTATCTTTATATCTCTCTCTCTCTATCTCTCTCTCTATCGCTATCTCTCTATCTCTCTCTCTATATCTCTCTATCTCTATCTCTCTATCTCTATCTCTCTATCTCTATCTCTCTCTCTCTCTCTCTATCGCTATCTCTCTATCTCTCTATCGCTATCTCTCTATCTCTCTCTATATATCTCTCTATCTCTCTCTCTATCTCTCTCTATCTTTCTATCTCTCTATCTCTATATCTCTATCTCTCTATCTCTATCTCTCTATCTCTATCTCTCTATCTCTATCTCTATCTCTCTCTCTCTATCTCTCTATCTCTCTCTCTATCTCTCTCTCTATCTCTCTATCTATCTATCTGAGAGCCAGGTTGGGACGATTTATTGTGCCATAAAGAGGAATAGGATGTGGCTGCTCTCTCACAACAATGCTTCTTCCCTTTCCACAGACAATGTTTGAGTGTGTGCACCCATGTGTGTCTGTGTGTGTGCATGCACCCTTGCTTGTGTGTGTTTTCCTCCCCGACACAGATAAAAATGTCTCCCTCCTGGAGGTAACGTCAGTTTAACCCCATCAGATAATGACAATATTTGTTTGTCATTGTCATGCTGTGCTTCCAACAGGGTCCTTTCCACTGACGCAATGGCCCATGATCCCCAGCAATGACAAACAGGAAGAGAGTCATGTGAAATAAAGTGACACAGGAGGGGGGAAGAAACTAATGTATTGTAAACTTCTAATCAAACATCCCTAAGCTCTATGAGACCAATGGAGAGACAGAAATTGAGGCAGGGGAAGAAGTACACTATATATACAAAAGGATGTGCATTCTCTGCCTCTAACCCTATTACAGGGGCTGAGTCACTGGCTTACTGGTGCTCTTTCATGCCGTCCCTAGGAGGGGTGCGTCACTTGAGTGGGTTGAATCACTGATGTGATCTTCCTGCCTGGGTTGGCGCCCCCCCTTGGGTTGTGCCGTGGTGGAGATCTTTGTGGGCTATACTCAGCCTTGTCTCAGGATGGTAAGTTGGTGGTTGAAGATATCCCTCTAGTGGTGTGGGGGCTGTGCTTTGGCAAAGTGGGTGGGGTTATATCCTTCCTGTTTGGCCCTGTCCGGGGGTATCATCGGATGGGGCCACAGTGTCTCCTGACCCCTCCTGTCTCAGCCTCCAGTATTTATGCTGCAGTAGTTTATGTGTCGGGGGGCTAGGGTCAGTTTGTTATATCTGGAGTACTTCTCCTGTCTTATCCGGTGTCCTGTGTGAATTTAAGTGTGCTCTCTCTAATTCTCTCTTTCTTTCTCTCTCTCGGAGGACCTGAGCCCTTGGACCATGCCTCAGGACTACCTGGCATGATGACTCCATGCTGTCCCCAGTCCACCTGGCTGTGCTGCTGCTCCAGTTTCAACTGTCTTGCCTGTGGCTATGGAATCCTGACCTGTTCACCGGACGTGGTACCTGTCCCAGATCTATTATTTGACCATGCTGGTAATTTATGAACATTTGAACATCTTGGCCATGTTCTGTTATAATCTCCACAAGGCACAGCCAGAAGAAGACTGACCACCCCTCATAGCCTGGTTCCTCTCTAGGTTTCTTCCTAGGTTTTGGCCTTTCTAGGGAGTTTTCCCTAGCCACTGTGCTTCTACACCTGCATTGCTTGCTGTTTGGGGTTTTAGGCTGGGTTTCTGTACAGCACTTTGAGATATCAGCTGATGTACAAAGGGCTATATAAATAAATTTGATTTGATATGATTTTGATTTGATGTGGACACCCCTTCAAATGATTGGATTCGGGTATTTCAATCAAGCACACAGCCGTGCAATCTCCATAGACACATTGGCAGTAGAGTGTCCTTACTGAAGAGCTCAGTGACTTTCAATGTGGCACCGTCATAGCATGCCACCCTTCCAACAAGTCAGTTCGTACATTTTTTGCCTTGCTGGAGCTGCCCCGGTCAACTGTAAGTGCTGTTATTGTGAAGTGGAAACGCCTAGGTGCAACAATGGCTCAACCTCAAAGTAGTAAGCCACACAAGCTCACAGAACGGGAGTGCTGAAGGGCATATAGCACATATAAATCGTCTGTCCTCGGTTGCAACACTCACTACCAAACTGCCTCTAGAAGCAACATCAGCTCAACTGTTCAACGAGAGCTTCATGAAATGGGTTTGCATGGCCGAGCACACAAGCATAAGATCACCATATGCAATGCCAAGTGTCGGCTTGAGTGGTGTAAAGCTCGCCGCCAATGGACTCTGGAGTAGTAGAAACGCGTTCTCACGCTTCACCATCTGGCAGTCTGGTGGACAAATCTGTATTTGGCATACGTCAGGACAATGCTACCTACATAGTGCCAACTGTAAAGTTTGGTGGAGGAGGAATAATGGTCTGGGGCTGAAAATGTCTCTATTTCCTCCAAGGTAGCCCTGAGGTTGTGGTGATGAATGTATAACAATGCACAACAGATCTTATATCAACTGCCTAATAACATAAATCCCTTCTAACCAATTGTTATGCTTTAGTTGTTTTCTATCCAACCATGGAATCTTTTAGATAAACCTTGTATCCGGTCAATTAAACTCTCAGTGAACCGAGCCTCATTTGAGTTCAGTTGCCTGAGAGTCAGCAAATGCAACATGGTTAATAGCGTCATTTAGAGGGGAATGGAAGACATTGAGTGTGTCTCAAATGGCACCCTATTCAACTTTTGATCAGAGCCTTATGGACCCTGGTCAAAAGTAGTGCACTAGGTAGTGAATAGTGTGCCATTTGGGATGTATACATTGTTCCCATTGGATTGGGCTGATCTGATGGGGCTCGGTGAAGGGGAAAAAGGAGGAACATTACGAAGTGTAATTACTTTAAGCACCATTAGGAATGCAATAACTTGGAGTGTCTCGCTACAAGTCCAGCTAGGCTGGTCTGAATTGGACAGAGAAAAACCTACGTTGTTTCAGTATACACACAGTCCTAATCAACTGACTAACTGTCTTCAGTTTACTTCCTGAATTGACTGCTTTCAATAAAACATTTGCCTAAACCCTGGTACCTGTAGTAGCCTGTTACTACACCTGAGGGTAAATTGCTACAGGCAGAAAGGTCTCTGCTCACCTTGCCATGTCATGCATCATCTTCTGTTTCGAACTAAATAGGAAGTAAATGACAGCAGCAAATACCAGTGTTTTGGGAATTACATCTGACAGCTGATTATTGTGGATGACAAATCATTCGACTGCAATGAAGCATGGCTCCAATCGTAGACAGAGACCGGTTCTTTACCAATACAGTCATTTACTCACCACACTCTCTACAGTGTTCACTCCTGTCTGTGACCTCCCAGTAGGTAACATTCTCCCCAGCCAGTCCTGTGAAGCTTTTATTAGTGTCCCACTGAGAGGCTATGAAGGGTTGCACTGTGAGGGCCGGTGTAGGCCCAGCAGGCACTGAGAGCTAGGGGTTGGGGTAATTGGGTTTACACGGCTCTCATAGCAGGCTGCCTAGACTGGCACAGTGGTTTTTGTGTGTGTATGTACTTGTGTGTCCGTCTGTGTGTGTGGATGCGTTTTTGTTTGTTTGTGCGTGCGTGTGTGTGTGTGTCTTGTATGTGTGGTCAGTCCTCTCATGGTCTGCTGTGATGGGGGCAAGGTATCATGGTGTTTGAAGTGAGAGTGTTATAGACTCATTGATCTGTGGCAGTCTCACAGGAGTTCATTGCTGAGACATGGAAATGGGAGGACTGCTACAATCAATAGACAGATAGAGCCCTGTGGCAGCCAGCAACAGTTTGGGTTCACTCTTCTGATCCCGGTTCTCTCTCCTCTGCTCACAGCCACCACCTCAGGAAATACAAAACACTCTTTCTCCATCTCTCCCACTCAGAGGCGGTGGCAGTTGGCCCTGTAACTGAAAGGTTGCTGGTTCAAATCCTCGTGCAGAGCAAGGCTGTTAACCCCCAACAAGTACTCCCCTGGTGCTGATGATGTTGATTAAGGCAGCCGCACCTCTCTGATTCAGAGGGACTAGGTTAAATGTGGAAGACTCATTTTGGTTGAATGCATTCAGTTGTGCAACTGACTAGGTATCCACTTTCCCTTCCCTCATCAATGTGGGATATATTTAGTTATTTTCTAAAAAAATTCTGCCCTTTTAAGGCCCCAAATGGTTTGCTTACCCAGTTCTGCGTCACATGGCCTTATGATTCCTTCCGCGTCGCTGCAGTGGCTCCTTACCCAGAGTGGCTGTTTCTCTTGCCCATTAGAATGCATTACCTGATCCCAGCTGTGGCTCTTTAAGACCCGAGACCAGGGATCAGCGTAGACAGGTACTATCCTGGGATCTGACAGAGCAGAGCGGTCTCAAGGTGGATGGGAATGGAAGCTCATCGACTTGATAAAAAATGCAAGTGTAATCACACTCACAGAGAGTTGTCACCAATCTCCATCCAGTTTAGGTGTGAGCCGAGGACAGAAGCTGGCTGTGTGTGTGTTTATTGTGGTGTCTCAGAACAGGTTCTTAATAAGGAGAATGGGACAGTGGGTCCCCACGGAACGCGACCCGCAACCGCCTTCAATGAAGGTACAGTGAAGCCTGAAAAACGGGAGAGAAGGGAGGAAACTGAACGTACTCTGCGGGTTGGAAAATCGGACAATTACCTTGCTTCATTGCCATGCCGGCCCAGATAGCACCATAATGTATGGGCCATATCAAAACAGTGAGCGAGACTGGGTGGATGAACAAATGTGGTCGAGGCAAAATATCTCTCCATCGGAGGCCAGGGGAGAAGACTGGAGCCAGAGACAATTTTTTATCTCCCCTGCAGTCATTTTTATGTAATAAGCCTATTAAATGCTGTGGGCGTTTCATTCGTCCCTTGCCCCAGTGACGCATATTTGTCAGTGGAATGGGCTTTGTGGCGCATCCAGCATTATGGAAGACCCTTAGAGATAACAGGGAAACATGTATTGGTTTCATGTGGTATATTTGTAATTACATCCTGTCAACAATGCCAAGAGAGGATAGGGTTGCCTGCCACAGACAGGGCTGAGTCTGGGGCCTGTTTTTTCGGACTGTGCTTTTGTGTGTGGAAAATGTCCTTCCCTGTTAAAGGAATAACAAGAGAAGACACACTGAGAATAAATGAACAAGCAACATACATAAACCCACTCCAAAACCTTCACAGGGTTGATGAAGGCTTTACGTTTCTTCAAAGTCTCAAAGACTACTATAAAATATCTCACTTGCACTTGACACCAAAATGACAATCTTCAAAATGCCCGCCCCCCATTTCTAGAAAAAAAATCATGCTAACAAGCTAATATTCGTTTAAAACCACTGTATCCAAACATTCATACATATTCAATCTTTATCAATTCCTAATCCACATCACAGATTAGTTACACACATCTTGAGACCTGCAGTGGATTACATAATATTCAGTCATTATAAACTCATATCCATACAATACAATGTGCTAGTCAAAACGTTCCCCCTAGTCAGCTGGCTTCGTGAGTCAGGGTGGGACTGACATAGCACCTTTTGGTTCCACACAGATATATGTATTATACAGCAAAGAGACTAACCTCAGCCAGTTCATCAGAATCTGACAGACACCTTACACCCACAGGGAACATTATAGCACTACCTGATTCACTCACAGCTCAGAGTTGAAATATAATCATGGCCATTCACAGCAACCACTAATGATCTTGGAGAGGTTTCTAAAAGAAAAGGCAGAGCCTCCCACGGTGTTGAGAGTTTAGGTGTGTGTGTGGTTTCACAGTGGCAGATGATGTGTGTGTGTGTGTGTGTGTGTGTGTGTGTGTGTGTGTGTGTGTGTGTGTGTGTGTGTGTGTGTGTGTGTGTGTGTGTGTGTGTGTGTGTGTGTGTGTGTGTGTGTGTGTGTGTGTGTGTGCATGGAGTGTGCGTGTGTCCTAGAGTTGGCTGATGTTTTGGCTGTAGGAAGCAGCATCTGTCTGATGGCAGTCTGGTGTATAATTGTAATGGAGCTAACTCATTATGATGGCACTCTCACAAAGACATTACCCTACACACAAAGGACAACGCACTGGCAGCATCCCACCCCGTTAGTGAGGGGGGCTACTAGTCTTAACTAAATAACTTCTAAATAGACAAACTGTTGCTTTGTGCCACAGGTGTGACACTTCCTGGGGAAGCAAAATCACTTAGCAACCTCTGATTGCCCATGAGTCTTTCTGCCCTCACATCGTATCACAGTGATATGCGGATGCAATACTGACAGTCGAGCTAGGTGATTTCTACTTCCACACATTGTCTTCGGATGTCCACACAGAATATCAGTCACGTACTTGATTGAGGAATATAGAACAGATTCCTTCTTTTCTTTCATCTCATTGTGGGTATGGGTCTCCATAATCTCAGAAACCTGAACTAAAATCTTGCATAATTGTGTCAGATATCAGATACTCGCTAACAGTAAGTTCTGGGGGGGAGATGCATCAAGTAAGATACTTGACTGAGAAGGGAAAGCACCATGTGATAGCTTATATATCTTGTCAAAACCGCAACCTGATGCTAATTCTCATCAAATAAATGGGAAGTCAAATACGTGACAAATTGACTTTAATTTTTTTTTATGTTATACTTAAAAACGTTTTTTTAATGCAGGACATTCATGTGTGGTTACAGGGTGAGAGTTAAAAGGCCCAAATGCAGGACTTTCTAGCACAATTCGGGACAGTTGCTTGCCACGAGAGATTTGATCCTATTATGGTCCCTCTTTCAACACCTCGGGCAAATAGTCTGATCAGCAGGCAGTGAACACTGTAGAGAGACACACAGAAGGACAGCTACACATTTATCAACATAATGAGTGTTCGTTTCCAGTCTGACTTTACGGTCCATATCACAGATGTAAAACTAATGGAATGCAGATCAAGTTCCAAGTTCAGAAACTTTATTGCCCATTTTAGAGTAAAAATGGAGATTGGTATTTAGATTTCATGTGGTTTGGTGACAGAAACACTGGTGATGGGACTTGGAATGGTCCGTTAGTAGTGAGACAGTTGTTAATGCGGTATGGAGACCCCGACTTTAATAAAAATTCAACTCAGATGATGCTGCAAGGACCATACAGATTTTATTTTCCAGTCAGTCACACTGGTGATTCAAATAATATTTGAATAGGCCCAACTGTGCATGCACTGCCCATCAGGCAATCCAGACAGACGCAACCAAACACTTAACCATATTTACTTTAAAAAATATACTATTGAAGTCACCTACTAATATTGTGTCTAAGCAGTGAAAGAAAGCAGCCAACTTCTCTCCGTCTTCTTTTTTTCTTTATTTTTGGGGTGAGATCGGGGTTATCACCATCAATTATCTCAGTCGCTCATTTGCTGACTCATTCCAAGAACAATTACTAGAGAGGAAAAAGGCAATAAATGAATGGACTTGTATTTTAATTAAAAGGGAGTAGGCTCTTAACAGTGGAAGGGATATTAAATTAGATAAACTAGAATTACACAGCCATGCCTCATTGGCAAAGTATAATGGAGCATAAAGTAAATGATGTGTTCAGGAGGAAAGCCACTGTTGTACTATATAAAGACCTCTACTGAAATTGTGGTGGTGGAGGGAGAGCCACCATCATGCTATAAAAATATCTCGACTGATGTGGTGGTGGTGGAGGGAGAGCCACCATCATGCTTTAAAAAGATCTCTACTGATGTTGTGGTGGTGGAGGGAGAGCCACCATCATGCTTTAAAAAGATCTCTACTGATGTTGTGGTGGTGGAGGGAGAGCCACCATCATGCTATAAAAAGATCTCTACTGATGTTGTGGTGGTGGAGGGAGAGCCACCATCTACTGATGTTGTGGTGGTGGAGGGAGAGCCACCATCATGCTATAAAAAGATCTCTACTGATGTTGTGGTGGAGGGAGGGCCACCATCATGCTATAAAAAGATCTCTACTGATGTTGTGGTGGAAGATATGGGACCACTGTGTGTGTGTGTGTGTGTGTGTGTGTGTGTGTGTGTGTGTGTGTGTGTGTGTGTGTGTGTGTGTGTGTGTGTGTGTGTGTGTGTGTGTGTGTGTGTGTGTGTGTGTGTTTGCGCGTGGGTAAACCTCAAATAGCTAAATCTCTTAACAAAACCAACAGATTCAAATTATGAATAGCGTACCAGACATGTATAGCCGCATGAGGCATGATCTCCTCATCACAGTTCCAGTTGCTATGGCCTGTGTCGTAGCTGGGATGGGCCGTACAGACCTGGTTACAGATCTTCTTCCCGCTGGTCTCACTCGGGTCCACCTCTGAGATCACATTGCTGTGCTTCGGAACAAACCGGATCTTCCGCACACGGTGCACCTCCATGAAGGACATGTCAAACTGTGGAGGGAGGGATGGAGGGAAGTTAGGGGAGGGAGGAATGGAGAGAGGGAGGGATGGATGGATGGATAGAGGTAGCAATAAGGAGAAGGGAGTAAAGACAAGAGGGGGTGGATAGAGAGTAGGGAAAAGAGGCAGAAAAGAAGGGGTCAATCAACAATGCCAAAGATCTCAATCTTTCACTGCCCCAGAAAACAATCTCTTTATCCCCCCATCACTACTCAGTTCTACTCCACAGACTGTCTGAGAGGAGAGGAGCGATTTATTCTCCATCAGACTTACTTTATGACTGGGCCTGGTTAGTATTCACACCAAGTTTCCCCTAAAAAGCTTTTTGTCAAAACTATGAATACACCTAGTGGCCTCTCACTCCTTGTTTCTCTCCTTGGTGGATGGGCTATGCAGATATAACAGAGGTATAATGCAATTAACATCCTACCATCCCACGTGTGCGTGTAGGAGGATGATGCAAGCTATCCAGAGCACTTTGTAGAATTGGGATATCACTTTGTAGAATTGGGATATTTACGAAAAGTGAGAGAGCAAGAGTGGGAAGCAAGAGCATGTCTGAATTGAGGTATACCCCGATTTAGAAAGAGCTGTGTCAGCAAACTAAACCATGAGGTGTGCAAGCAAAGTACAGGGAAACTCTCTCCCACTCAATCTCCATCTCTCTGTGAAAGCTGAGTAACCCATGACATGCAGTACATGGGAGTGACTGAGTGAGTAAGTGACTGAGTGAGTAAGTGACTGAGGCATTCTCCATCTCCTCCTGAACTCCTTGTGACTTTCAAAAGTTTTACTGGCTTGATCCATAGTACATTACCTGAGATTAATATGGTTTGGAAAAAATCTGTACTTACTTAGCAAGTAACTTTGCTAAATCTTCTAACTTTTGGGGGGGAAGGGGTGATATCCCCCTCTGATTGAATCTCTTACATTTAATTATCTTTTATGATTGCCTATGTCAAAATCAATAAATAATAGCAAAACAATTCTCATTAACAACTCAAAGAGTTCCCTACATGGTCATCCTTGTTGGTGTCGGAGGAAGTCGAGGCGGGAAGCCTCGCGTACTAGGATGAGGTCCGTGGTGCCATCAGCCAGGTTGGCAGAGGGCAACAGGCAGAGCCGGTCCTGACCTCCCTGGGGCCCTAAACAAAAATTCTGCTAAAGGGCCCTCCTACCTGAACCGTGAGCCATGTAAACCATTTGCCATTGCTACACAGTCACACCTGATCCCCCAGTGCTCCCACTACAATCCCCCTCCTTTAAAACAGTTTGCTCCACCTGTCAATCTAAGAATAGGTAGACCTATACAGACAAAGGTATAAACAAACAATTTTAATGAATAGAATATTTTCTATAGAATCTTAAGATAAGTGAATATTAACGTGAACATATAAGAAATTGTAGAAAATATCAAACGTAGAAAATAATCAAATATAACACTGAGCTTTGGCTCTGCTGCCTGGTAATTAGTCCAGTCCTCACAGTATTATACAATTAGCTTTCTATACAATGGAAACATAAGCCTATAGGCTCTGGCTGCAGCTGTATGTCTTAAAATAGTCAAATAAAACCTATACAGCTGTGTGAATAGCTTTGGCTATACAATGTAAACATAAACCTATAGGCTCTGGCTGCAGCTACATGTCTCAAAATAGTAAAATAAAATACAGTTGTGTGAATAGCTTTGGTTCACTCTGCAGATTGGGCATTTCCAGCATCAGCACCAGTCTATCTGGACTGTCTGGAAGAAATTGAGAAAGTATGTCACATAGTTAGTTAAGCAGTCATTTACACAAATGCACTTCTGCCATACAATCTTAAATGTTACGAAGAATGTAAGCATTTCAATTGTTTGAATTAAAATCTTACCATCAAAATATTCCTCTTCTGCACAAAAATCATCAATGATGTCATCATAGGACATGTGTTTCCCCACATCATGGTTTATGCTCATGATGGCCAGACCACTCAAACGTTCCTGTGACATGGAATACCTCAGGTTCTCACATTGGATGATGCTGGAGAGACGAAGCATGTATGGGGAGTAAAACTTTTAATAAAGAATGGACATGGAACGAGACAAAAAACGAATCATACAGACAAAAAAACAATTAATGCAGAAGCGGGGAACGGAGGGGGGAGCGGGAGAAGATGTGACAGTATCCCCCCTCTAAGGGCGCCACCAGGTGTCCCACCTGGGCAAACCGGCCGAGGCATGGGCGCTGCGCAAGACGGTTGGGGCTTGGAAGCGTGAGAGTCTGGCGAGCCGTGTGAGGCATGGAAGCCCAACGATCCGGCTGAGGCAAGACGCCTGTCAATCTCGCTGCAGAGGGGGAGCCCAAAGATCCGGTGGAGTGTGAAGTTTGATGGGAAGCCGCTGAGCCAACCGAGGCACGGAAACCGCTTGAGCCAGCCAGGGCGTGAAAGCCCGACGTGCTGGCTTAGGCACCCCCGGGTCCATCGACGGCGGAATCCACCCCGACGTCACCAACAAAACAAAAAGCAAACAAAAAAGACTTCTGGACCAGCCGGACGAACAAGAACTGACAATCCGGCTGAGGCCCGACGGGAACAGACGTGTCACAGGTAGCTTTTGATGAGCTTTAATTTTGAAAAGCTCCTCTCTGCCGATGCTACTGTTACTGGTAGGGTGACTGCAATTCTTAGGGCTATCCAAAGGTTAGACTAGAGTTCCTCCAGGTTTTTCCTCACAGAGAAAGGAAAGCAGCTCAAAGGCAGTCATCTTATCTGATGGAAGATCAGGTAAATTCTGAACATCTGGACATCTGAGAGGCAGTGCGGAAGTTCAGCAGCACTCCATATTTGGTTTTTCACCTGGTTGAGTGTTTCAAAACTCTCATCCATGAATATCACAGCAGTGACATGAAGTAGTTGACTTGAAGGTTTTTCAGTGCATCAGTCACTGGTTCATCAGCAACCTCATTGACAAAATGCCTCTTGCTGTTTCTCAGTCTCTTCTCTTTCAGAACATCCTCCACATTCATTTCTTCAAAAATGCTTTTGGCTGTTGTCTGGGTCACAGAGAATCCAGTTTCCCAGTATGTAGTGGGGGAGGCCTTTGCATTTGAGATTAAATTCACTGCGAATTTACTGAATTGAGACATATTGGAGGAGCTTGTTCACCTTGTTTGTCATTGTCAGTATCTCACACCATACGACACAGCAAATCAATAAGCGGTAGGACCCAACTTCCTCTGCAAGTGCTTGTGCCTCCACTTTGGCCACAGGATCGTTGATCATCTGTCTGGCTTCCAGTAATACCTCCCGAACCTCAGAAGCCTGATACCTGATTGCATGAACACTTTGGAGCCTACTCTCCCATCTTGTGTCACTCCATGACTTCACAGTTATGTTCACGTGTTTCTTAAAAACACTCTTAAGTGTGAATCTCTGAATGCTAGGCTTCTGCATCTTTTAAAGATTTGGCAGCATCTGCAATGATAAGGTTTAGAGTATGTGCTCCACATGGGACGATTTCTTTGAGCAGTCTGGTTTGTACTCCTTGGTGCTTGCCCTTCATGTTTGGCCCCATTATCATAAGCTTGCCCTCTGCAATCTTCAAATGGAATCTTCAGCTCGTTCAGCTTATCTAAGATGACAGTGGACAGGTTCAAGCCTGTTGTAAACCTCAACATTCACAAAGCCGAGGAAGTGCTCCTTGATCTCTGTCTTTCCCTTTAAAGCCACACTTCTCAGAATAATTTACATTTTCTCCTGGTGACCAATGTCAGGTGTACAGTCCAAGATGTTGAAGAAGTACTTTGAGTCTCTTACTTGAGTCACTCACAATCTATATCAGCTCAATCTGTGTGTGCTTCCCAAGGTAATGAGCATGTGTCTCTCCATCTTTACTTTTGCTGAGAAGATTTTCCATAATGGGGTCAAATTTGCTAGTAATTCAACCTCTTTTAGGAAGTTTCCATTATCTGATTGGAAGAGGTTGTCTGATGAACCCCTGAATGCCAGGCTTCTTTCAGCCAGAGACTCAGTGATACTTATTAAATGTGTAAGGACATCCCGCCATCTCTTTCTTTCAGCCTCCAAAATTGTCATTTGTATCTGGTCGAGAGTCTGTCCCGACTTCGGCGCAGATCAAGTTCTCTCCACGTAATCATATTGTTTGTGTGTTAAACCTCGTGATACTCCCCATCCCGGATCCGGGATTGTGAATAAAGCCTCAGGCTCATTAGCATAACGCAACGTTAACGATTTCGAATCGCAAATAAAATGAAAATTAACGAATCGCAAATAAAATGAAAATAATGCGCCTGCTCTCAAGCTTAGCCTTTTCTTAACAACACTGTCATCTCAGATTTTCAAAATATGCTTTTGAACCATAGCAAATCAATCATTTGTGTAAGAGTATTGCAAGCTAGCTTAGCATTTTGAGTAGCATTTAGCACGCAACATTTTCACAAAAACCAGATAACCAAATAAATAAAATCATTTACCTTTGAAGAGCTTCAGATGTTTTCAATGAGGAGACTCTCAGTTACATAGCAAATGTTCAGTTTTTCCTGAAAGAATCTTTGTGTAGGAGAAAGCGCTCCGTTTTGTACATCACATTTGGCTACCGAAACGAACCGAAAATTCAGTCACCAAAACGTCAAACTTTTTCCGAATTAACTCCATAATATCGACCGAAACATGGCAAACGTTGTTTAGAATCAATCCTCAAGGTGTTTTTCACATATCTCTTCATTGATATGCAGTTCGTGGAAGCCTGCTTTCCCCTCAGAATCGCATGGAAAAATACCAGCAGCTGAAAATGACGCACCAATTTCAACGGAGGACACCGGGCGGACACCTGGAAAATGTAGTCTCTTATGGTCAATCTTCCAATGATATGCCTACAAATACGTCACAATGCTGCAGACACCTTGGGGAAACGATAGATAGGGCAGGCTCATTCCTCTCGCATTCACAGCCATATAAGGAGACAATGGAAAACAGAGCCTCAAAAATCCTGCTCATATCCTGGTTGCCGTTTCATCTTGGTTTTGCATGTAGCTCCCGTTCTAGGGCACCCACAGACAATATCTTTGCAGTTCTGGAAAATTCAGAGTATTTTCTTTCCAAAGCTATCAATTATATGCATAGTCAACCATATTTTTTGTGATAAAATATCTTGTTTAAAACGGGTACGTTTTTCATCCAAAAATGAAATTGCGCCCCCAGAGTTTCAAGAGGTTAAGGGCGACCCTCATGGTGTTTCAGAATGGCAGTCAGAATTTCAGAATGATATTTGAGCAGTCATTCACGCCTTCCTTTATTATTTTGTAGTCTTTTGTAGAAAAGAGCTTACAGCTAAAACAATACACAACTTGCTCAGCTCATCTTTCCCCCATTTGACAGCTGTCTCAAATAATAAGCCTGAATGGATACCTCTTCTAGACTTGTCTTTAGGGTAAGAAAAATCCAGTCCTGGTTTGAATGGACCACTGAGCACTAACTCAGTCCTCATAAAGTCTGTTAAGACTGGGGGCCAATCTGCTGGGGCATTTTGTGGAGCAGCAACTGTTCTATTGCGGTCTGAGCTGCTAGTATCTGATGCTGGCTGTACACCTCCGGTTTGTGCTAGTACTGGCTGAGGCTGGATGTGGATCAACTGTGAGAAACGTAAGCATAGCACCTGTAAATTATAGATAACGATACTATTATTAATTTTATCAGCTGCATCAGGCCCATTCAAACTGGCTCCCCCAGATTTCCTTTTATACATTTTCAAATATAAAATAGTATTTTTACTATGGCTTGGCTGAGTAATTTGGAGAGATGTGATTCCATATTGCCCAGTATGCCCAGCTAATCAACATTTTTAATTCAATATATAAATGTATAAATCAATAGTTAATGTCAATCCATTGCTTTCCATCTTGAATTAGTCCAGAGTTGTAACTAAACCTTGACTGAGTGACTAGATAAGAATTTTCTTGTTTTAAAATGATGTGCTCCTATGAGGAGTACCGTCACTCCCATATATTTTCTGGACTGGTCCCCACAGAGGTTGCTGCTGGAAAGCGCGAGGTTCATTTCGTGCACGCACATATGAACGCATGTTCACGCGCAACACGGTTATCTTTTCCGAGCTGCAGTTTAAAAACACCATTGTCCGTTGGCGTTTGTCAAACGTAATAAATAGTTTTATTTCACTCTCACTTTTGTTAGGCACAAGGTCACAGAACACAGCCTTGGAAGTGGCTGGCAAGCAAGCATGACACAGACAGACCAAGCGATGCACTACCCAGCTAGGTTAGCAAGACAGACAGACTAGAGAGAGATGCACTGCAAGCTAGCACATCAACTTAACATTACTGTTATTTGCTGACATCAAACTTGGAGAGGAGAGAACACAATTGCCTGATTGCTGTTCCCACAATTCACTCTCATGGTGTTTTGTTCTCTCTTTTCGTGTCCAGAAGGATACTTCCACTTCATCCTCTCATTGACACCCGCTTTGACACAAGGGGGAGGCGGGCCCTAGCGTAATTTGCAGGGCCCTACTTGCGTAGTGAGTGTATAGGGCCACCCGGTTCTGGCAACAGGCCTCTTGGGCTGCAAGGACAGGCACAGCTCATGCCGGCAGTGTTGATTGCTAGGAACTTCCCCCGGATCAACCGCCATACACAATCACCACTCGCCTCTATAAACGCAAGGAGTTGATCGATTAAATGTGTCATTCCTTTGGGGAAATTCTTCCTGCATTGCTGTGCCTGTAATACAGGAAGTACCAGCGACTCACTCAATACGGAAGTATTGATAACGTGGATGCTACACTACAGGACTGTTTTGCTAGCACAGACTGGAATGTGTTCCGTGATTCATTTAAAGGCATTGATTAATACACCACCTCAGTCATCGGCTTCATCAATAAGTGCATTGATGATGTCGTCCCCACAATGACTGTACATACATATCCCAACCAGAAGTCATGGATTACAGGCAACATCTGCATCGAGCTAAAGACTAGAGCTGCCGCTTTCAAGGAGTGGGAGACTAATCCGGACGCTTATAAGAGATACCGCTATGCCCTCAGACGAACCATCAGACAAGCAAAGCTTCAATTCAGGATTAAGATTGAATCCTACTACACCGGCTCTGACGCTCGTCAAATGTGGCAGGGCTTGAAAACTATTACGGACTACAAAGCGAAACCCAGGCGTGAGCTGCCCAGTGACGCGAGCCTACCAGACGAGCTAAATGCCTTTTATGTTCGCTTCAAGGAAAGCAACACTGAAGCATGCACAAGAGCACCAGCTGTTCTGGATGACTGTGATAACGCTCTTGGTAGCCGATGTTAACAAAACCTTTAAACAGGTCAACATTCACAAAACTGCTGGGTCTGACGGATTACCAGGACCTGTACTCAAAGCATGCTTGTACCAACTGTCCAACTAAGTCCATAGTTCCGGGTTGGAGCGAGCGGTCGCATCGACACTTCGGTCCGCAGGTAGTATAACTTTTCATTACATTTCATTATAGTACAACGGTTTGATTTGTCTAATCTTAGCAATTTCTTCTTAGCTAGCTACATAGCCGTCTTTGTATCAAAGATAATTGCGTAATTATCGTATTTCGTCGTCCTAACGTAGTCTACACTGCTTTCTGCCCAGCAACTAGCTAACGTCCACTAGCACAGCAGCTAGCTAACGTCCACTAGCACTGTAGAAACTATTACACTCAACGACTCGATTAGTGTAGTGTTAGCTAGCTACATAGTTGTCTTTGCTGTCTTCGTATCCAAGGTAATTGTGTAGTTTAGAGTGTGTAGACTTAGAGTGATTATCTTAATTTACCGAGGTTAGCTAGCCAGCTATTTGTCGTCCTTAACGTAGGAGTCACTGCTAGCTAGCTAGCCAACAGCTAGCCAACGTCTTCCGAATTGAACTTCAACAACCCGGTCAACATTCCGCCTCGCTCCACAGGTAGTATCACATTCTCATTTCACTTCATTACAGTACAACGGTTTGATTTGTTTGATCGTAGCTAGCTAGCTACATAGCCGTCTTTGTATCTAAGACAATTGTGTAGTCTGGAGCGATTTTCTAGGTTAGCTAGCCAGCTATTGTCGTTCTTTTAACGTAACGTTACGTAATCAACACTGCTAGCTAGCCCCCGAATAGCAGCACTGTAGAAACTATTACACTCGACGGAACGACTTGATTAGTGTAGTGTCAACAACGTAGCCACTGCCAGCTAGCCTACTCCAGCAGTACTGTATCATTTCAATCATTTTAGTCAATAAGATTCTTGCTACGTAAGCTTAACGTTCTGAACATTCGATAAGTGTAGTCCACTTGTCATTCCAATCTCCTTTGCATTAGCGTAGCCTCTTCTGTAGCCTGTCAACTATGTGTCTATCTATCCCTGTTCTCTCCTCTCTGCACAGACCATACAAACGCTCCACACCGCATGGCCGCGGCCACCCTAATCTGGTGGTCCCAGCGCGCACGACCCACGTGGAGTTCCAGGTCTCCGGTAGCCTCTGGAACTGCCGATCTGCGGCCAAGAAGGCAGAGTTCATCTCAGCCTATGCCTCCCTCCAGTCCCTCGACTTCTTGGCACTGACGGAAACATGGATCACCACAGACAACACTGCTACTCCTACTGCTCTCTCTTCGTCCGCCCACGTGTTCTCGCACACCCCGAGAGCTTCTGGTCAGCGGGGTGGTAGCACCGGGATCCTCATCTCTCCCAAGTGGTCATTCTCTCTTTCTCCCCTTACCCATCTGTCTATCGCCTCCTTTGAATTCCATGCTGTCACAGTTACCAGCCCTTTCAAGCTTAACATCCTTATCATTTATCGCCCTCCAGGTTCCCTCGGAGAGTTCATCAATGAGCTTGATGCCTTGATAAGCTCCTTTCCTGAGGACGGCTCACCTCTCACAGTCCTGGGCGACTTTAACCTCCCCACGTCTACCTTTGACTCATTCCTCTCTGCCTCCTTCTTTCCACTCCTCTCCTCTTTGACCTCACCCTCTCACCTTCCCCCTACTCACAAGGCAGGCAATACGCTGACCTCATCTTTACTAGATGCTGTTCTTCCACTAACCTCATTGCAACTCCCCTCCAAGTCTCCGACCACTACCTTGTATCCTTTTCCCTCGCTCTCATCCAACACTTCCCACACTGCCCCTACTCGGATGGTATCGCGCAACCTTCGCTCTCTCTCCCCGCTACTCTCATCTTTCCATCCTATCATCTCTTCCCTCTGCCATACCTTCTCCAACCTATCTCCTGATTCTGCCTCCTCAACCCTCCTCTTCCCTTTCTGCATCCTTTGACTCTCTATGTCCCCTATCCTCCAGGCCGGCTCGGTCCTCCCCTCCCGCTCCGTGGCTCACGACTCATTGCGAGCTCACAGAACAGTGCTCCGGGCAGCCGACGGAAATGGAGGAAAACTCGCCTCCCTGCGGACCTGGCATCCTTTCACTCCCTCCTCTCTACATTTTCCTCCTCTGTCTCTGCTGCTAAAGCCACTTTCTTCCACTCTAAATTCCAAGCTCTGCCTCTAACCCTAGGAAGCTCTTTGCCACCTTCTCCTCCCTCCTGAATCCCTCCTCCCCCCTCCTCCTCTCTGCAGATGACTTCGTCAACCATTTTGAAAAGAAGGTCGACGACATCCGATCCTCAAGTCAAACACACCGCTGGTTCTGCTCACACTGCCCCCCTGTGCTCTGACCTCTTTCTCCTCTTCCAGATGAAATCCTTCTCAACAACCTCCCGCTCCCTATCCCTCTGCCATTTCCGGAGACCTTCTCCCTTACCTTCTCCAACTCATCCCTGATCTCGTCTTCCGTCTTCAAGAGAGCGAGAGTTGCACCCTTCTGCCTCACTCAATCCCTCCGATGTCAACAACTACAGACCAGTATCCCTTTCTGCATCCAAAACTCTTGAACTCTCTATCTCCCCTATCTCTCCAGAATGACCTTCTTGATCCAAATCAGTCAGGTTTCAAGGTCATTCTCCCCTCCGCTCCCGTGGCTCGACTCGACTCATTGCTAGAGCTCACAGAACAGTGCTCCGGGCAGCCGGCGGAAATGGAGGACAAAGGTGGCGTGAGAATCTGTCTCCTGCTCACGGACCACTGGTGTCATCTCTGTTCTACCCCTCCTCTCTACATCACTTGGCTCTGTCATCCTCACATGGTCTCTCCTGCTTGCTAAAGCCACTTTCTTCCACTCCAGGTAAATTCCAAGCATCTGCCCACCTCTAACCCTAGGGAAGCTCTTTGCCACCTTGATCTCCACGGTCCCTCCTGAATCCTTGGCGTCCTGGACCCCCTCCCTCCCTCATCTGCAGATGACTCCGCAGAGTACGCCCCTGCAACCATTTTGAAAAGAAGGTCATCTCCCGTCGACATCCGATCCTCGTTTGCTTAAAACCCTCAACTCATCGAACGCCGCAGCCCGTCTGGTGTTCAACCTTCCCAAGTTCTCAACCCCGCTCCTCCGCTCTCTCCACTGGCTTCCAGTTGAAGCACACTGCCCTACCCTGTGCTCTGACCTCTTTCTCCCCTCTCTCTCCAGATGAAATCTCGCTTCTTGTGACGATGACGCCATCTCAATCACCACTTTCCATGGACAACAACCTGCCCGCTCATCACTACCCTAAACCCCCTCCTCTCTTCTCCAGACCATTTCCGGAGACCTTCTCCCTTACCTCACCTCGCTCATCAACTCCTATAGCCTATAGGGAGGAGGTCAGAGAACTGGCAGTGTGGTGCCAGGACAACAACCTTTCCCTCAACGTGAGCAAGACTAAGAAGCTGATCGTAGACTACAGGAAAAGGTGGCCCGAATAGGCCCCCATTAACATCGACGGGGCTGTAGTGGAGCAGGTCGAGGGTTTCAAGTTCCTTGGTGTCCACATCACTAACGAACTATCATGGTCCAAACATACCAAGACAGTCGTGAAGAGGGCATGACAACAGCCCAGTACATCACTGGGGCCAAGCTTCCTGCCATCCAGGACCTATATAATATGTGATGTGAGAGGAAAGCGCATAAAATTGTCAGAGACTCCAGAAACCCAAGTTATAGACTGTTTTCTCTGCTACCGTACGGCAAGCAGTACCGGAGCGCCAAGTCTAGGACCAAAATTCTCCTTAACAGGTTCTACCCCCAAGCCATAAGACTGCTGAACAATTCATAAAATCGCTACCGGACAATTTACATTGATTACCCTCCTTTTGTACACTGCTCCTACTCACTGGTGGTTTGTTACCTATGCATAGTCACTTCGCCCCCACTTACATGTACAGATTACCTCAACTAGCCTGTACCCTCGCACACTGACCGGTGCCCCCCGCCTTGTTATTGTTATACTTATTGTGTTACTTTTTAATATAGCCTAGTTGGTAAATATTTTCTTCTTCTTGAACTGCACTGTTGGTTAATGGCTTTTAAGGGCTTGTAAGTAAGCATTTCTGTCACGGATCCCTTCAGAACTTTCATTGCGCACACCTGTCCCCTATTCCCACTGATTTGTACTGGTATAAGTGTGCCCTTTGGTTTCCATTGGGCTGTTGATTATTGTTACAATGTCCGTTGGTGTGTGTGAGTACCTGTGCTGTGAGTTTTGGGCTTTCGTGCCCTTGTGGATTGCGCATATGATTACGGGTCTCGTCCTAGGTGTTAATCATTGTGCGCGTGTGTCTTTATTCGAGGTACTCCTCGCTCTTTTGTTTGGGTTTCAAACCTGTGTTTTGTATACGTGTTTGTTTGGTCTTTGTCCCCGTGCTCTCACACGGCACACCGGAATTTGGGACGTAATTTTCAAAAACTATTACGCATTCCTGCGCCTGTCTCCTGAATCACTGTTATCAACGTGACAATTTCACTGTAAAGTCTACACTTGCTGTAATTGGCGCATGTGACAAATAAAGTTTGATTTGATTTGTAGAATGCTAGTAAAATATAAACACTCTTGTTAACTCTTTGGGGTACTCTAAAATCAGGAACGAGGCAGGACAAAATATGTGTTATTACACTCTTGTGATTCCACTAGGTAACACTCAGGTGAATCAAAGTCTTCTGCCATTCAATTAGTGGTTGAGTGGTTTAATGGGGATATACAGTAACTCCAAAATGCCTAAGTGTTTTACAATATTATATCTAATCGCAGGGGGAATATTATGTGATCCGAGGCCATAAAAGCTTAATTCTTCTTCTTATCTCATATAACAAAATCACAGGAGCTAAAACCTGAACCAACATGAAGTCCACAGGGATTAAAAAACAAATCATTGGGTGTGTGTCCCATTTAATTGGAGGGTAAATGATTAGATGTCTTAAAAACGACCAATCTGATTATGATGAGACATTTACAAACTTTATTATGGGACTTGGCATTGTCTTAGGTCGGGAACCTCTCAAGTGTCCCTCACACATTAGTATTTTGGGAGGCTTGTTTTCAACGAGGCACCCAGCCGGTGTCTTGCCCCATTGTTTAAGCAGTTGTTGGAGATTTCCTTGCCAAAATGAGCGCAACAAGTTCCCCGCCAACTCTGATTAGTAGGGTTCGGTCTCCCTCTGTGTGTTTTGTGTGTGCGCGCGTGTGTGTCCCAGCTCCACAGGAACCTGTCGCCTCAGCCAGCGCTCCAGCCAGCCTCTACAGAGAAGCCTGAAATTAACACCAATTAGAGTCCCAGGAGAGGAGAAAAGGGATCTCTCTGTGGCTCTCAGTAAACATGACTTATTCTTCTATCTGCTGCTCGGAATAAACAAATGCTGGATGAGAAGAGAGTTTCCCATTTCCCAATAGTGGGGACTGTAGTGTGTGTATGTGCGGTGTTAGTGGGTTTTGGGGGGTAGATAATGGTTTGTGATGAGAAGAGTGGGCTGTGTGTGTGTGTGTGTGTGTGTGTGTGTGTGTGTGTGTGTGTGTGTGTGTGTGTGTGTGTGTTCAACACCAAACAGTCTACTCTGACTGTCTGTAGGGTGTCATGGCAGTGACAGACAGACAGAGAGACGGACAGGAAGGACATCATGCTTATTGCTGGATAATAGGCAGCTTTATTAACAGACATGGCAACCGGGAAAAGACTACACACAGCACAGACTTACAGAGGGATATAACCTCTTACCCTTGTCAGAGTCCTCTTCAGCCATCTAGTAGACATGATCCCCTAAGAGGGGCTGCCTATTGTTGGCAACCTGCTCACAGATATGGCACACAGTTCTGCACTTTACCTTGTCTCTAAGGTCCCCCAGGTTTGTCCTCAGTGGGCAGGAAAGCGACAGTCCCTTCATAATACTGATGGGTCAGGAACATCATTAGACCTGCAACAGAAGCAGTGTGTGGCTTTGGAAATCATGATGGTGACATTGTGTGAAATATTTCATGAGTTTCTCCACTCATTCCTCCTTTCTCTGTTGGTCATATTTGAAAAAAAAAAATCAATTACATAACATAGTTACTAATAATAATTTCCATTCTTACATTGTTTGACTGCAATTGTAACTACATTTTAATAATGTGGTAATTACATTGTAATAACAATTATAACTCCATTATTTAAATGAGAGATCGTATCTGGGAGGCCCCATCCAGCACTTCCTTTCGCAGTCCGCCAGGAGGTCTCCGTAGAAACCGTATCCGAGCAGCGAGACATACCTGAGGAAGGTGTTGTTGTGACGGACAGAACACACGTCCATGAGTTGGGAGTCACCTGGAGGAGGAACAAACAGAACAGACAGAAAGGGCCTTATTCAACGGGTTGGAATAATGTCACAGAGCACTCAAAATAGAATAGTATTGGAGTCAGATTTGGGGTGAAATCCAATTCAACATCAGTTCCCCCCCCCCCCGTAACACTGCTGCTAATCTCTGTTACTTTCTATGCATAGTCACTTTAATAACCCTACCTACATGTACATATTATTGACTCTGTACCGGTACCCCCTGTATATAGTCCATCTATTGTTATTTACTGCTGCTCTTTAAGTTGTTATTCTTATCTCTTACTTTTTTTAAAGGTATTTTCTTAAATCTGCATTGTTGGTTAAGGGTTTGTAAAGTAAGCATTTCACTGTAAGGTCTACACCGGTTGTATGTGACAAATAACATTTTAATCGATTTTTTATTAGGCAGAAAAGAGGTGATATGTATCAGAGCCAAAGAAAGATATCATAGCCAATGGATCTGTCTGGGTCTGGTCAATTAGCACTCACTACACAGTAAATGAGGGGAAAGCGAGACGCAGACCTTGCCTGGCACTTGAGAGAAATGTTCAGTTTTACTTTGAAATCTCTGATTTTATATTATGGTAATAGGTCTCTATCGACCGTGCACTACCGTTTAGCCGGGGGACAGTAATTTCAGGCATATCTGTCACAGTTTGATAATTCACTATCTGTTGAGACGCACCAATGACACCAAGACAGACTGGTGAGGAGACAGACTTATTTCCTATTTCCATCTCTACAGCTAGACAGCAGACTGATGCTAGGGATGCTTCCCAAATGGCACCCTATTCCCTAATAGGCCCTGATCCAAAGTATTGTACTATATAGGGAATAGGGTGCTATTTGGGATGCAAGCTAGATGTTTTCAGCTGACTCAGTGAACCGTGACAGAGCAGAAAGCAGCCAGGGAAATCAGCCCTGCCGTTTACAGATGGACACAGAGATAAGTACGAAGATGAGTTATCTTCCTCTCTTCATCATTGCTTAGTAATCACACTCCTCCCTTTTCATATTGCTCTTATGAAGAATATTTGACAATGACACAGCAGACTGACTGGTTTGCTTCTCCAATACTTTCTGAAAAGTTCTTGAATTTAAATGAAAACTTACTGTAGTGCTACAGACTGGTTTACACTTCCTTATTTCTTACTCAAGTGAAGACATCTGTATGAAGGAAGCCTGGCTGCCTTGGGTGTGTGACTGTGTGAGCCAAGCATGTACTCATGATCAAACAACAAATCTTAACACTCAGCCAAAATATTCACAGAAGAGAGGAAACTAGCTACTCTCTCAGCTAAATATATCCCTCTGTGGATTTCCAGATTCTTATCGAAGAGATATTTTCTGCAGTTTTGGCTCACTTCCTCATTTGAATCTTTCCAAAGCTTCTCTCACTATCTCTGTCTGCCTAACTAACAGACTAACAGTCAAGGTTCAGTCATTTACCTGAACATAGTACCTAGAAAAGATGTGATAAGACAATGTGTTGAATTACACACAGCCACTAGGTATCTAAGTAGGTTACCTGATAAAACTGGGGGGACTTGGATACTCTAACCAAGGCTGTATGTGTGCTGTGTTGCTCATATTAGTCAGTGAACGTCTATTTGATACTGAGAAGTTTTGCTCGCTATCTTACCACATGTCTAATTAATACATCATTATTACTTTGAGTTATTATTATCAGCCTCAAAAAATTATATAATGATTGATTGATAGGTAACAATATTTAAAATGTTTATACAGCCTGAGCAGTGGCAGCAGAAGAGGCCACACTTGACCTCATGAAACCTGTCAGTGAGAAACTAACCACGGCAAATGCACAACAAAAACTGTGACACTGTGAGTCCTTTTCTCTAGATATAGATGTCAACTGGCTTATACTTTGGTGACAAAAAATTATTTCACCTTCATCTGACTGACCGGGAAAAGGCTGTATTTCTGGACCCCTGCAGCAGCAGGCACTTGATGCTAAGAAGTAGCATTAACCTATAGAATCACTGAAGCTATAGGAAAGGGAAAGGGGATACCTAGTCAGTTGTACAACTGAATGCCTTCAACTGTAATGTGTCTTCCGCATTTAACCCAACCCCTCTGAATCAGAGACGGGGGCTGCCTTAATCAACATCCACGTCTTCGGGGAACAGTGGGTTTGTCACGACTTCTGCTGAAGTCAAGGCCTCTCCTGCGCTGGGTTATGTTAACCCGTATTGTTATTTCGTGTTCACTTTGCTGTGTGTTTTACGTTCGCCTAAATAAAAGGCTCCGATGGCTACCCAATATCTGCTCTCCTGCACCTGACTCCCTTACACCCATTTACGCATACCTGACAGGGTTAACTGCCTTGTTCAGAGGCAGAATGGCAGATTTTTACCTTGTCAGCTTGGGGTTCAATCCAGCAACCTTTCGGTTACTGGCCCAACGCTCTAAGGCCTAACCAGCTGTGATTTGATTCTCCTCCTCTATCTTCACCCTTAGGTATTGTGAAGTAATGGATTTTACGGTGGTGAAATATATTATTTTAAAAAGTGTCACGCAGCACAACAGGCCCCCTCTTAATGCAGTTTTGAGTGATAGAGTCTTCACAACCCCCTGTAGGACCCCGTGTCCCGTTGCTATTGGGATTTCTTCCCGTAACTCAGCAACAGCCAGATAACAGAACATGGGAGCTGAAGTTAGCCACTGTGAGAGTCAATCATAGCCATGGCCACTATAACAGTTTTAACACAGTCTATGGGCTATAACTGGCCTTTTCCTTCCCTTCTTCCCTCTTCTCCATTTCTCTCTTCCCTTCCCCTCTCCTCTCCCCACCCCTCCTCTCTCACCTGCAGGGATGATTCCAATGCGGAGCACACATGGAACCAGGCCCTGGTTCGATTGGTTCTGCTCCACTCTGGAATCACTCTGGGTCCAGGCCGTGGACAACACACACACACCCACAATGCATGAAAACACTACTTTGAGACCAGCCTTAGAGTGTCTGCTGGTTTTTGTTATTTCCCTTCAATTTGTGTCCTATTAAGACCTAGACAACCAGGTGAGGGGATTTCCTAACTAATCAGTGACCTTAATTGATCAATCAAGTACAAGGTAGGAGTAAAAACCCTCAGACACTCTGTCCCCCTAAGCTTTCGTCTTAATGTTGTGGTTGCATTGATGCTGACATTAATGTCCACTTTGCTCTCAGCAGACCCCTTTCCTCAGATATGAATGCATTGTGGTTGGACATGGACTGTTTTGTACGGAAATCTTCACTTAGTCTTTTGCACCAACAAAGTCATTTCTGACCGAGATAATAAAGTCTATGCCAGGGGATTGAAGTGTCTTCCTGCAAGGTCTAAAACTCACCCGTCACATTGCTTCAGATCTACCTCCGTCGTCAAGTGATCCCTGGCATGATTGGCACTCTCCGTAACTATGGCAACAAGTTATATGGTCAGTATTAGAAACCCATGACGAATATCTCACAAGCTTGTCAAGATGTTGCACATATAACACAAAATAGTTAAGCCAAGAATCCTGCACACAGTATTTCTCCTCCCATTGTCTAAAATGAAAAAAAGGTGTTCCAATTAATGGTGAAATGCCAACACCAATTAAAACACCTCGAGCTATGGGGCTGGGTCCAGACTTAAGCCCATGACGGTTCTATGGTCGCAAGCTGCCAATACCCTTGACCAGGGACTGGCAACTCCAGTTCTCGGGGGCCTGATTGGTGTCACACTTTTGCCCCAGCCCCAGCTAACACACCTGACTCCACTAATCAACTAATCATGATCTTCAGTTTAGAATGCAATTAGTTTAAATCAGCTGTGTTTGCTAGGGATGGGGAAAGGGTTAAACACCACTCCAGCCCCTGAGGACTGGAGTTGCCCATCCCTGCCCTAGACGATCCTTGATCTTCCCAACCTATGTGATGCCTCCCCCTGCCAATACCCTAGACCCCTCAAACTCAACTCTGGACCTCGAAGCCAATTCCAGTACTCGTTTTCATTATTCCCCTCTAATCGGGGTTCACGATTTAGACCTGGCATAACAAGTGGGTGCAATTAATTATCAGGTAGAACTGAAAATCAGCAGGCTCAGGACCTCATAGGGTGAGAGTTGAGTACCCCTGCCCTAGATGATCCATGATCTTCTCAAAGCATCCCGCGAATCATAGATGTGTTTGGAATGGATTCTCATGTTTATCGACTATCACAGCTTCCATTAGTGTTCCCTTGATGGATGATGCTATAAATAAAACCATATTCTTGGGAGTGGTTGGCGGGTATAGGCTGTTTGCCAAGTCAACAAATAAATATTTGCCGGCCATAAATGCTCATTTGTTATTTAAATGTTAATGTAGGCCCTATGACAGTAAGTCACTGATCACGTCGGTGGAGATGGAGGCTTGGGAGAAGAGTGGTGCTGCTCTCTGCTCGTAAAGCCGCTTCCCACGCTGTTTTCCACCGTAGGAATTGATGTACACTAGCAAGCGTTTCGGTCGGCTGCCTGCAAAGTGAAGAAGAGTCTGGTTTGGTCATTAAAACGGAGGACTCAACATTTAGTTTAACAGATGGTAGTCTGTGACTGTCTGACAACTTCATGAAGTTTTCATTAACCAACAAAACTTTACAGAAATGCTCCGTCATCATCAAACTGAATTCCTCTGACTGATTCTCTTAATGTTCTATGGGAATAAATTGTTGGGATATTGAAGGCTATATGAGCAAAAAGCATTGGAAAGGTACTTCTTTGTAAGATGCTAAATAGTATGCTAATGGTTTGGGTAAATGGTCCCACTTTACACAGACAACACATTTATAGGGTTAGGCCTTCTTAGATGTTTCACACATTATGAACCTTTAAAGTTGGCGTTTGTTTAAAGTAGATCCAGTAAAACAGTCTGCATTGAAAGAGGACATACTGAGTAGTGAGAGCTGGTTTTCGATGGTCTGAACCCACCGTTGACGCTGTGCCTCATCCAAGTAATGGAAGATGATGTCTACACCGCCAGCAGGGATGTTTGGTCCTCTCCATGTAGGACACTATAATTAGAAAAAGGTAAGAGAAATAGAGAAAGAGAGAGCGATAAAGACAGAGACTGAAAAACTGTAAAAAGTCCAGAAGGATTCTATCATTCCAACAAAAAAATGAATTTCTGTCTTGTTAGGGTAGATTAAACAAAACAAAGATTTCTGCCTCCACAAACCATCCCATGCCAGATGATGTATCCCTCCCCTACCTGTGAATGCAGACGGATACAACAGAACTTGATGCTTCCTTCGGCCATCTTAGTTTGTTTGGTCGTCTTCTTTGGTCTCTCTGGCACCAACTATCTCAGACACCAGGAGAAAATGATGGTCTGCTGTAAACGTTAAGAAACAACACAGAAAAACAGTTTAGTGGCCCATAATAACACATCAATTACAGAAAGGACAGTTTGACCTGCGGTCAGGATTAACAATTCAACGATAATAGAGATATGATATTAAAAGGCAAAGATAACCTGGGGTTAACTTGGGCATATTTTTAGGGTCATATTCCCAGTGGTTGTATGACTTAAATCAAGGAACATTGTATCTGTCTTGGGACCATGTGTAATGAGCCTTACTGTTTTGTACTTTCCTATTAACAGGCTGTGGGCACTACAGTTTGCGTCACTGGATGCCAGTAAACATCTCATGTGACTGTGACATACTGGGGGAAGGGTGACAGTGGTTATGGCTTTGTTCAAGGGAGTGGAGGGTTTAGACCAGGCACTAGGTGACGTTAATCATCTACCTCATAGTCATACACAGTTACCACCTAACGCTGACATACATAAACGTCTAGATCTACAGTACAGCCTAACCTGCGTCATGATGAAAGCTATTGGAGGAAGTTAGCTGACACCATGAAAATTATAGAGGGCAGCAAAAACAACACAAGAATGGGTGCCCTCTGGATGAATTTGCACTGCGGGTGATTTTGTTTGGCCCCCAAAGTCCTGACCCCTCCCAAAAAAGTGTTTCATTGTTGTTGTTGTCGGGCATAAAATACAATAAAACACCCTGAAATAAAGAGATATATGTGAACGTACACAAATGTAAGCAAGGTTTGAAATTATTGTTTTAGTCAAAAGTTATATCTGTTTGGGAAATATGTTCTGACCATCCTCTCAGGAATCTAGTTGATTGAAACCTGCCATTTGTGTGTGTTGTACCTTTTAGTGTTGTGATATAGGCAGTCAACCAACACCCGCTCGGTCAAGTAGTATATCAATTGGTTCTATTTTTATTTAGCCTTTATTTAACTGGGCAAGTCAGTTAAGACAAAAATCTCATTTACAATGACGGCCTACACCGGCCAACGCTGGGCCAATTGTGCCCCGCCCTATGTGACTCCCAATCACGGCCGGTTGTGATACAGCCTGGATTCGAACCATGGTGTCTGTAGTGCAGTGCTTTAGACCGCTATGCCGCTCTGGAGCCTATATTTAGTCATAATATCACACATTATTCTCAACATAAAGAACAATGGAGCTTTCGAAACTTTCCAGTACTGACAATGCTAAACAATGTCAAGGGCGGTGTTGCTTGTATATTCTCCAGTATATTAGCGACAGTATATCAACAGGAGGGGTTATTCTTTAGTCACATGTGGACTCTGATTAGTGATAGCAGAGAGATGGGACGGGTGACTCGAGGTTTACAGCCCGTCATAATCATAAGGTCTTGGGCTGAATCTGTTGTATCACTGTGACGCTATGGCTCTATGTATGACATGATGGAATAAACCAAACTTTGATTCACTCCACTAAAAATATAATTAAATACATTGATCAAACACTATGCTAGGCTCCTATTTTTTTGTTCAAACGGGTCAAATAAGACAGGTGCCTGAGAATCAGTCAGGCCGTCTCTGGGGCACCCCAGTATGAAGACGACAACCCTCACTATACTGGGTAAGTGGAAAGTTCAGCTGGAACAATGGCTGACATTCCAACGGACCCAAAGATGCTCTGCCTTTATATGGCATAACGCCGAAAAACAACAAAAAAATCTGGTCAGCAAGAAACTGTCAAAGTGAGGATAAGTGAACTACAGTGTCACGTGTGCATTGCCCGGCCTCAGTCTTCTGTGACTGGGTCTTCCTCTTCAAGATATGTCAGCATTAGGAGCTGATGATTATAGAGCAGACCCAATTTGCGTAAAGCCTCTAAAGCAGGCGGCTAAGTAAGCACGGCCTTGAATCACTGGCTTGCACAACTGACTCACCTACCACGCTGAACACACAACCCAATTACTGTTGCTGGACAGTATGTGACCTGACCTGATGGTGTGACACAGGTTAGAAAACACAAGGAGCTTTTTCCACACACAATTCACTGGTCTGGCACAGCTATAACCAAGAGAAGTTGTCTGACAACTACTGTGTACAGAATGCACAGGATTTCGAGATTGTATTGGCACCAAGACCTAACTGGGACCCAGAGTTTTTATAGTCAGGTCATATGGTCAGGAAAAACAACTTAGTCCTAATGAGTACAGTCAAATATAACCAAGGGAAGAAGTGTGAATATTATCTCATGATATCTGTCTTATACAAACATCCCAAAGGGGGAATTGGCAGTCCTCCAGCTACAACTAAAATATAGAACAAATCCATAAAAAGGTGAGCTGTGTAAAACAAAGCATGTTTTTTTTTTATAAAGTACCAACAAAGCAGTTTTTAACCTCAAACCCATTGCTACTTGGCCTGATAATGGGATATTTATTACAATTTCTAAATGATAACCTTCCTAAGTTCTCCTATGTCACCCTGCTCCTCTGCACACTCCACTGGCTTCCAGTCAAAGCTTGAATCATCTTCAAGACCCTGGTGCTGGTCTACCTAGCAGCAGGGGGAACTGCACCTCTTTACCTTCAGGCTATAATCAAACCCTACATTCCAACTCTATTGGCCCTCCCACCCCTACGGGAGGGCAGCTTCTGCTTGGTCAAAGCTCTTCTCTGTCATGGCACCCCAATAGTGGAACAAGGCAAGCTTCCCCCTAAAGTCAGGACAGCGGTATCCCTGCCCATCTATCGATAACGTCTGAATGCCACTTTTCCAACAAGTCAGTTCATCAAATTTCCGCCCTGGTCAATTGTAAGTGTTGTTATTGTGAAGTGAAAACGTCTAGGAGCAACAGTTGCAACGCTCACTACTGAGTTCCAAACTGCTTCTGGAAGCAACGTCAGCACAATTATGATTCGTTGGTAGCTTCATGAAGTGGCCGCGCAGCAGCACATGATCACCACGCACAATGCCAAGTGTTGGCTGGAGTGGTGTTAAGCTCGCCGCCATTTGACTGAAGCAGTGGAAACGCATTCTCTGGAGTGATGAATCACACTTCACTATCTGTCAGTCTGACAGATGAATCTGGGTTTGGCGGATGCCAGGAGAACTCTACCTGCCCCAATGCATAGTGCCAACTGTAAAGTTTGGTGGAGGAGGAATAATGGTCTGGGGCTGTTTTTCATGGTTTGAGCTAGGCCCCTTAGTTCCAGTGAGGGGAAATCTTAATGCAACAGCATACAATTACATTCTAGATGATTCTGTGCTTCCAACTTTGTGGCAACAGTTTGGGGAAGACCCTTTCCCGTTACAGCATGATAATGCCCCCGTGCACAAAGCGAGGTCCATACAGAATTGTTTGTCGAGATCGGTGTAGAAGAACTTGACTGGCCTGCACAGAGCCCAGACCGAAACCCCATCAAACATCTTTTGGATGAATTGGAACGACGACTGCGAGACAGGCCTGAAATAATTGGAAAGAGAGATGGCTAATGGGCAGGTGTCAGTAAGAGCTGGGAGAGGTGACATTAACGAAAGAGAGATTGTCAAACTCTTGGCTTGACCACCAGACAACAGAAAGATTTTAAAAAACAGTTATGAGCTGAACATAACAGTATGGCAGTGGAAGGGAGGACAGTAGAAGGTGACTCAACTGTGGTTTGTGATTTCCCATTAACCAATTCAGTTGCAGTAATTCCATTTAGGATTCTTTTGTAATTCCGTTACCAATTTTGGTAAAATAATTATGAATTGTAATCACTTAATGATTAGTAAACAAAGTTAATATCTGTAAAATCACTATAACTAAATGGTTATAGTCTACCATTATTTGTTATTTTCATTATCCTCCCTCCTCTTGAGGGAGAGAAAGTAAAAAATATACTAAAGGTATATGTTTTTGGTAACGGAACTACACGGCACAAGGTAAACAATTTTTACAAAATTACATATAAGTGTTGATATTAGTTGTCAGGGGTTTTACATCAACATTATTGTGTTTGGATGTATTTCTGATACCATTTAATACTTTTTTTCTGGTAGATTCTATGATCCCTTTTCCCTCTATTCATCCAGAAATCAAAGCCTTTACTTATGCTTAGTTTTACTGGATGGAAAATGGTTGAAAAATTTATCTATGCCTGCATTTTCAAAACAATACAGACTCTGAGCTTTCATTTGACACACAATTTGATATGCACCTATGAACTTCATCTGTTGGTGCTCATGGGTCCTTTTCAATGGAAATGCCCTAATGAGTTATTAGCCAGGTTAACACCCCGACTCCCCCGGCCCTTGTTTAGTTTACAGATAAGGACAGTGACCCTTGTCGTCAGTGTGCTGGTCAAGGGTATGAATCTGTGTGTTTGATATTGCTAGTTGAACATTGACCTAAGAGCTTTAGAGGGTTATTAAAGGACATTTGGTTCCACTTAGAGAAAGGCCAATGGCAGTGTGCAATGTGCACAGATCCCGTTGAAGGGATCAAAATCGACAACATCCGGTGAAGCTGGAGCGTGCCAAATTCAAATGACAAAATCGTAATATTAAACATTCATGAAAATACAAGTGGGCTCGCTATGTTGCTTTGTATTTTTGTAATTTTGAGTAAAGTATGTTGATTACTCATATCTGCTGTCCTGCGCCGGACTCTCTACACCAACTACACACAGGACCGTTACATTTACTTTTACTCTACGGACAATTCCTTCGACCTCATGACTAGGTTTTTGGCTTAGACATGCACTGTCAACTGTGGGACCTTATAGAGACAGGTGTGTGCCTTTACAAATCTTGCCCAATCAATTGAATTTCCCACAGGTCTGAATACTTGTGTAAAAAAGATAATGTTTTACAAATTTGAAAACATTTCTAAAAACGTGTTTTTGCTTTGTCATTCCCAGGTATTGTGTGTAGATTGATGAGGGACAAGCATAATATTAGAATAGGGCTGTATGATAACAACATTTTTTTAGGTCAATGGTTCTGAATACTTTCCGAATGCAGTGTAAGCAGAGAATGAAAGCTCTTACAATATTCAATGATTACATTTCTCTAAAACAGGCTACAGGCTACATGTGCACCACCAAGTCAGAACAGTAGGCAGTATGGCAGTGGAAGGGAGGACAGTAGAAGGTGAAGGGGGAATGGGACCAAATTATTAGGGTGAGGTACATGGGCTGCTAACAGATTACTACACAACATACAATTAGTATTACTTTCTTAGCTACAGTATATAAATTCAGCAACAAACAAAAAAACGTGTTCATGATTTTTAATAAAAACTGAACACAAGAACAAAAAATAACAAAGCGGAACAAACGAAACAGTTCTGTCTGGTGCAGACACATAAAACAGAAAGCAACTACCCACAAAACACAGGTGGGAAAAGGCTACCTAAGTATGGTTCTCAATCAGAGACAACGATAGACAGCTGCCTCTGATTGAGAACCACACCCGGCCAAACACACAGAAATAGAAAACATAGAACACAAAACATAGAATGCCCACCCCAACTCACACCCTGACCAAACCAAAATAGAGACATAAAAAGGATATCTAAGGTCACAACTTTGAGACTGGTGTTTTGTGGGTATAATTTAATGAAGCTGCCAGTTGAGGACTTGTGAGGAGTCTGTTTCTCAAGCTAGACACTCTAATGTACTTGTCCTTATGCTCAGTTGTGCACCGGGGCCTCCCACTCCTCTTTCTATTCTGGTTAGAGCCAGTTTGCACTGTTCTGTGAAGGGAGTCGTACACAGCGTTGTATGAGATCTTCAGTTTCTTGGCAATTTCTCGTATAGAATAGCCTTCATTTCTCAGAACAAAAATGACTGTTGAGTTTCAGAAGAAAGTCCTTTGTTTCTGGCCATTTTGAGCCTGTAATCGAACCCACAAATTCTGACGCTCCAGATACTCAACTAGTCTAAAGAAGGCCAGCTTTATTGCTTTAATCAGGGCAACAGTTTTCAGCTGTGCTAACATAATTGCAAACAGGGTTTCTAATGATCAGTTAGCCTTTTAAATTATAAACTTGGATTAGCTAACACAACATGCCATTGGAAAACAGGAGTGATGGTTTTTGATAATGGGCCTCTGTACGCATATGTAGATATTCCATTAAAATCCTGCCGTTTCCAGCTAATAGTAATTTACAATATTAACAATGTCTACACTGTATTTCTGATGAATTTGATGTTATTTTAATGGACAAAAATTTGCTTTTTTTTTCAAAAACAAGGACATTTCTCAGTGACTCCAAACTTTTGAATGGTAGTGTAATTAGTTTATTCGATAAATAACAGTCAGCAGATTAATGAAAGTAAAGTCACGACAGTGGCTTTGCATGGTAGGCTAGGGCACATATCAAACTTCTCATCCAGTCTTGCTTGACTGATAACCAACATTAGGCTGTGTATCTCTGAAATATGCCACATCTCATCACATTTAGATAAGGAGGAAGGTTCACAGGTTTGCGAGGGCAGGATTTATCAGGCCATCAATGGTCGAGAAGAGTATTCTCAAATGAGTCTGATTAATAGTGATCACGTTACAAAAATGTGCCTGTGCCTTCTAATTGCTTTGTAATATATGCCAAGTTACTCTCTCAGAATATCATAATGGACCTGCAACTTTGACCTTCTCTACTTCCACTCTGCCTTTCTGCAATTTCTCTTTAATGGATTACTTTCCTCACTCATCCAAGGGGCTCTCCATTTTTATGTGGCCTTTTTCAACTTCGCTGGAGCTATGGCATCAATGGTTGCCCTTAATTTGCTATTAAAGTTATCAACCAAATCATCACAAGAGGATTGCAGAATAGGTGGTGGAGTATTATTCATACACTCAAAATCTGTAGCAACTTCAGAGGTAAGATTCCGTTTTAATAATGCGTTCAGTATTACACTGTGCTATGGGCAACAAGGTACTAAAAAATACTGTGGTGATTAGATAAAGCAACATCAACAATAGAAGATATGTCAGTAGAAAGCCCTATGGTAATAACCAGGCCCAGAGTATGGCCGCGTTATTGGTGGGCCAAGTAACATGTTGGATAAAGTACATAGAGCTCAAAAGATTCATAAATTCACTGGCTATAGAGACAGTCTCTTTGTCAACATGAATATTAAAGTCGCTCAACACAATGATTTTATCATAGTTCTCAAGGACATGCAATCAACTTTGCTCTCAGTAATGAGGTAATTTACGAGAAAGAACAATCACCAAATGATTAACATTTACAAACACGTTTTCTGACAGTCTCCAATCTATCAGAATGGTAGGTGACAGTTTGTACCGAATAAACTCAATAGAAGGATGAGTTAAAGGAACGTAAATAAAATTACTCACAATAACCATAGTGCCATTTCTAAAGGAGTTGATATGCTTGCCAAGTCCTCTCTTGATTTTTCTGACAGGGAGAACTGGAGTACTACCAGACCCTGTCTGTCTCTAAAACTCGATGTTGCTGGAAAAAATCCTGGAACCCCTGCAGTTAGGATGAGTCTCTTTTGAAAAGTGCTGGTTGCTCCCACATCAAATCAACGAGACATTCCTGTCGTTGGAAAGTTTCTATAGGTACTCGTTCAGGGCAAAGAATTGGCTAAAATGTTCCGAATCCCTTCAGTAGCACTGGAGGGGGCCAGAGATAATTATTCTCTTCCCTGTGCTAGCGAGGGTGTTTAAAAATGTTTGCAGTCCTCCCTCAGTTCCTCAGATTGCCTAAAACGAAGATCGTTAAAACCTACGTGAGTGAGGATGGCGTCAATATTGGGGTAGTTGGCCAGAACCATGGGCAGGAGGGAGTTGACGTCATGGTCATGGGCTCTTGGGTGACAGTGGACCTTCGTTGATCCACAGTTCAATAGGCAGGCCAAAATTTCTCACCATCGAGTTTCCCATGATGGTGGTCGTGATGGAATCCGATGGGGAACATACTTTTATATCCAAGATGGTGTAGCAAGTGGATGTCTGTTTTGATTGTTTTGTCCCGTCCCGTGTATAGATCCGTTTTCTTTTGATAGCTGGGTCATTTCGTATATATTTTGCCTCCCCGATCTCCCACTCCTTGTGAGTTTCCATCTCCATGGGCGGACTTGAACATAACATCTGTCTGTTGGATTGGGACAACGCCGCCTCACAGCTTTGCAATGGAGGCATTTTAAAACTGCAACCCGCCTCTTACAGCAAGGTATGGAACCCCAGCCAGCAAACAGCCAACTATCTACCCTAAGCTGGTTGATGGTGGTGCATTTTGGGCAGACAAATCCATGTCTATTTTCCAGTTCCACCTTGTCTTCATTGTGTAGTGTGGAAAACATCTGACACCTGACACATTTGTGCCCAGCTGTGGAAAAACACCGGTGGGCTAGCACTGCTAGCGTTAGCCTGATCTGTTTTCATGATGCCTAGCAGCTAACTGCTACTTAACAGGAATCCGAGAGAAAAACTTGCTTTTCCAGCCATAAAGCATCTCCGTATTCGGAAACTTGCGGAAACTTTAGCTGATTAAAAATTATTTAATTAAAACTATCATAAAAACAAACAAAGTAAGTTTTCTGCAATCCTACACATATTGTCATGGGGCGGAGAGAAATAAATATCAGTTTTAAAGATAATTTCCTGAATTTTGCAATGACTTATGACATGTTAATGATGGGAATGACTGGCCATGGCATGGCTGACAGATAATTGAGTGACTGTCAGTGACTGAGATAAGAGAAAACTCCAGGCTCAACCAAATTTCGAAATTCCCTGGTGTATTTTACTATTCTTTCTCTCAAAAGTAAGTTGAGACCTCTGATTTCACCCACCCCCGCCAAAAATGTGCTTATACACACAGGAAAGTATGGGACAGCTCAGTGACTCTCAACCTGGCACCGACATGGGATGCCACCTTTCCAACAAGTCAGTTCATCAAATTTCTGCCCTGCTAGAGCTGCCCTTTCATCTGTAAGTGCTGTTATTGTAAAGTGAAAAAGTATTGGAGCCAATGGCTCAGCCGCGAAGTCACCACACAAGCTCACTAAACAGGACGGCAGAGTAATGAAGCAAGTAGTACATAAAAATTGTCTGTCCTCGGTTGCATCCTCACTTCCGAGTTCCAAACTGTCTGTGGAAGGAACATCAGCACAGGAACTGTTCATCAGGGGCTTCATGAAGTGGGTTTTCATGGCCGATGCCTCACAAGCCAAAGATCAATATGCCTTGCCATTGTCGGCTGGATTTGATTGCCTAATTGATTCTTGACCAGTGGAAATGCGTTATCTGGAGTGATGAATCACGCTTCACCATCTGGCAGTCCGACAGACAAATCTGGGTTTTCGCGGATGCCAGGAGAACGCTACCTGCCCCCATGCATAGTTTCAACTATAAAGTTTGGTGGAGGAATAATGGTCTGGGGCTGTTTTTCATGGTTTGTGCTGGGCCATTATGATTTCCTTCACTGAACTAATGCTAATGCATACAATGACATTCTAGACGATTTTGTGCTTTCAACTTTGTGGCAACAGTTTGGAGGCCCTTACTCTTTTCAGCATGACAGTCCTCCAAAGCTGTTCAAACAGAAATGGTGATGTCAAGATCTTAACCCTGGCCTGCACAGAGCATTCACTCCCCATCGAACCCTTTGGGATGATTTGGAATGCTTGTTGAGACAGGCTTATTTGGCCGACCTACTAATTTTCTTGTGGCTGAATGGAAGCAAGGTCCCACAGCAATGTTCCAACATATATTGGAAAGCCTTCCCAGAAGAGTGGAGGTTATTATAGCAGCAAAGGGGGACCAACTCCATATTACTGCCCATTGTTTTGGAATGAGATGTTTGACGAGCAGGTGTCCAATACTTTTATATCTAAGATGGTGTAGAAGTGGATGTCTGTTTTGATTGTTTTGTCCGGTCCCGTGTATATATCGTTTTTCAATCCCGTAATATAATCTCATTTCCATCTACGGACTGAACATAGCAACTGCCACCCAATGTGGTATTGATCTGCAACCCGCTCACCCAATATGGAACCCCTTCAGCCAGTTCTGTCTATAGCTGATCCAGGTCTAGCCACTGCACAATCCCCATCAACTCAGACATCTAGCTTTGCCAGGTCCACCTTCCAGAAATAAGTCTCTCAACTTTGAGCCACTTTTTATACCACATCTCCGTATTCCCTGCAGCTCTGAACTTTTACTGGATCATCCATAGCTAGCTGCTATCCGAGTGCCTACTCCTGGCTAACGTCTCTTCCTGAAGCAAGCACCAGATATTCTGGAGATAGCCTGGGCTAGGCCCATCTCCCGGCAAGCCGAAGAGATCCATCAGACAATTCCTGGGCTTCAATTACCTTTTTGCCAATTGGCCTGGACTTCTGCTAACACGATGCCCCGCAATCCATCAAAACCTGCAAGGAACCTACCAGGTACAACCCTAAATCCGTAACCATAGGCACCCTCTTAGATATCATCCTGACCAACTTGCCCTCTAAATACTCCAGATTTGACTGCCCTTGATCAGCATCAAATAGCCCCACACGGTATGCAACTTTTCAGGGAAGTCAGGAACCAATATACTCAGTCAGTTAGGAAAGCTAAGGCTAGATTTTTTGACAGCTGGCCACCCCTACACCGGCCAACAGCTCAGCTGTTTCGGAGCTGAACATGGGTGCACCTCAGCCACGCTCAAGGTCCTAAGCTATATCATAACCACCATCGATGAAAGACAGTACTGTGCAGCTGTCTTCATTAACCTGGCCAAGACTTTCAACTGTCAATCACCGCATTCGTATTGGTAGACTTGATAGCCTTGGCTTCTCAAATGACTGCCTCGCCTGGTTCACCAACTACTTCTCAGATAGAGTTCAGTGTGTCAAATCGGAGGGCATGTTGTCTTGACCTCTGGCAGTCTCTATGGGGGTGCCACAGGGTTCAATTCCCAGGCTGACTCTTTTCTCTGTATATATCAATGATGTCACTCTTGCTGCTAGTGATTCTCTAATCCACCTCTACGCAGATGACACCATTCTGTATACATCTTGCCTTTCTTTGGACACTGTGCTAACAAATCTCCAAACAGGCTTCAACGCCATACAACACTCCTTCCGTGGCATCCAAATGCTGGTAAAACAAAGTGTATGCTCTTCAACCGATTGCTGCCCGCACCCTCCGATCCGACTAGCATCACTACTCTGGACGGTTCTGACCTAGAACATGTGGACAACCACAAATACCTAGGTGTCTGGTTAGACTGTAAACTCTTCTTCCAGACTCACATTAAGCATCCCCAATCCAAAATTAAATCTAGAATCGGCTTCTGATTTCGCAACAAAGCCTCCTTCACTCATGCTGCCAAACATACCCTCGTAAAACTGACTATCCTACCGATTCTTGACTTTGGCGATGTCATTTACAAAATAGCCCCCAACACTCTACTCAGCAAACTGGATGTAGTCTATCACAGTGCCATCCATTTTGTCACCAAAGCCCAATATACTACCCACCACTGCAACCTATATGCTCTCGTTGGCTGGCCGTCACTACATATCCATCGCTAAACCCACTGGCTCCAGCTCATCTATAAGTCTTTGCTTGGTAAAGCCCCGCCTTAGCTCAGCTCACTGGTCACCATAGCAACACCCACCCGTAGCACACACTCCAGCAGGTACAGTATATTGCGCTGGTCATCCCCAAAGCAAACACATAATTTGACCGCCTTTCCTTCCAGTTCTCTGCTTCCAATGAATGCTTCTTAAATCTCCCTCTCTAACTTTAAGAATCAGCTGACAGAGCAGCTGTACCTGTATGTACCTGTACAGAGCCAATCTGTAAATAGCACAACCATTCAACTACCTTAGCACCCCAGTATCTCTACTTGCACATCATCATCTGCACATCTATCACTCCAGTATTAATGCTAAATAGTAATTATTTCGCCAAAATGGCCAATTTATTGCCTACCTCCCTACTCTTCTACTCTTGCACACACTGTACATAGATTTTTCACATTTTCTTTTCTATTTTGTTATTGACTGTACGTTTGTTTATGTGTAACTCTGTGTTGTTGTTTTTGTCGCACTGCTTTGCTTTATCTTGGACAGGTCGCAGTTGTAATTGAGAACTTGTTCTCAACTGTCCTACCTGGTTACATAAAGGTGACATTTTTCTTTATATATATCTATATATATACATACAGTATATATAAACTCAGCAAAAAAAGAAATGTCCTCTCACTGTCAACTGCGTTTATTTTCAGCAAACTTAACATGTGCAAATATTTGTGTGAACATAAGTTTCAACAACTGAGACAAAAACTGAACAAGTTCCACAGACATGTGACAAACAGAAATGGAATAATGTGTCCCTGAACAAAGGGGGGTCAAAATCAAAAGTAACAGTCAGTATCTGGTGTGGCCACCAGCTGCATTAAGTACTGCAGTGCATCTCCTCCTCATGGACTGCACCAGATTTGCTAGTTCTTGCTGTGAGATGTTACCCCAGTCTTCCACCAAGGCACCTGCAAGTTCCTGGTATTTCTGTGGGGAATGGCCCTAGCCCTCACCCTCCGATCCAACATGTCCCAGACGTGCTCAATGGGATTGAGATCCGGGCTCTTCCCTGGCCATGGCAGAACACTGTTTTGCAGGAAATCTCGCACAGAACGGGCAGTATGGCAGTTGGCATTGTCATGCTGGAGGGCCATGTCAGGATGAGCTTGCCGGAAGGGTACCACATGAGCGAGGAGGATGTTTTCCCTGTAACGCACAGTGTTGAGATTGCCTGCAGTGACAACAAGCTCAGTCCGATGATGCTGTGACACACCATCCCAGACCATGATGGGCCCTCCACCTCCAAATCGATCTCGCTCCAGAGTACAGGCCTCGGTGTAACGCGTATTCCTTCGACGACAAACGTGAATCTGACCATTACCCCTGGTGAGACAAAACCGCCACTCCTCAGCAAAGAGCACTTTTGCCAGTCCTGTCTGGTCCAGCCATGGTGGGTTTGTGCCCATAGGCAATGTTGTTGCCGGTGATGTCTGGTGAGGACCTGCCTTACAACAGGCCTACAAGCCCTCCGTCCAGCCCCTCTCAGGCTATTGCGGACAGTCTGAGCACTGATAGAGGGATTGTGCGTTCCTGGTGTAACTTGGGCAGTTGTTGTTGCCATCCTGTACCTGTCCCACAGGTGTGATGTTCAGATGTACTGATCCTGTGTAATGATCCTTACATGTGGTCTGCCACTGCGAGGATGATTAACTGTCCATCCTGTCTCCCTGTAGCGCTGTCTTAGGTGTCTCACAGTATGGACATACATTGCCCTGGCCACATCTGCAGTCCTCATGCCTCCTTGCAGCATGCCTAAGGTACGTTCACGCAGATGAGCAGGGACCCTGGCATCTTTCTTTTGGTGTTTTTCAGAGTCAGTAGAAAGGCCTCTTTAGTGTCCTAAGTTTTCTTAACTGTGACCTTATTTGCCTACCGTCTGTAAGCTGGTAGTGTCTTAACGACAGTTCCACAGGTGCATGTTCAATAATTGTTTATGGTTCATTGAACAAGCATGGGAAACAGTGTTTAAACAATTTACAATGAAGATCTGTGAAGTTAGTTGGATTTTTACAAATTGTCTTTGAAAGACAGGGTCCTGAAAAAGGGGCATTTCTTTTTTTGCTGATTTTATATATAACGCTAGTAAAACAAATGCATGCTTTTCAACCGTTCGCTGCCTGCACCCACACGTCCGACTAGCATCACCACCCTGGATGGTTCCGACCTAGAATATGTGGACATATATAAGTACCTAGGTATCTGGCTAGACTGTAAACTCTCCTTCCAGACTCATATCAAACATCTCCAATCCAAAATCAAATCTCAAGTCGGCTTTCTATTTCGCAACAAAGCCTCCTTCACTCACGCCAAACTGACTATCCTACCGATCCTCGACTTCGGCGATGTCATCTACAAAATAACTTTCAATACTCTACTCAGCAAACTAGATGCAGTTTATCACAGTGCCATCCGTTTTGTTACTAAAACACCTTATACCACCCACCACCGCGACCTGTATGCTCTAGTTGGCCGGGCCCTCGCTATATATTTGTCGCCAGACCCACTGGCTCCAGGTCAACTACAAGTCCATGCTAGGTAAAGCTACGCCTTATCTCAGTTCACTGGTCACGATGGCAACACACACCTGTAGCACGCGCTCCAGCAGGTGTATCTCACTGATCATCCCTAAAGCCAACACCTCATTTGACCGCCTTTCGTTCCAGTTCTCTGCTGCCTGTGACTGGAATGAATTGCAAAAATCGCTGAAGTTGGAGACTTTTATCTCCCTCACCAACTTCAAACATCTGCTATCTGAGCAGCTAACCGATCGCTGCAGCTGTACATTGTCCATCTGTAAATAGCCCACCCAATTTACCTACCTCATCCCCATACTGTTTTTATTTATTTACTTTTCTGCTCTTTTGCACACCAGTATCTCTACTTGCACATGTTCATCTGATCATTTATTACTCCAGTGTTAATCTTCTAAATTGTAATTATTCACTCCTATGGCCTATTTATTGCCTACCTCCTCATGCCTTTTGCACACAATGTATATAGACTCTTTTTTTTCTACTGTGTTATTGACTTGTTTATTGTGTAACTCTGTGTTGTTGTCTGTTCACACTGCTGCGCTTTATCTTGGCCAGGTCGCAGTTGTAAATGAGAACTTGTTCTCAACTAGCCTGCCTGGTTAAATAAAGGTGAATATATATATATATATATATATATATATATATATATATATATATATATATATATATATATATATATATATATATATATATATATATATCAATATTGATATATTGATATATATATACATGAAATTGCCATGCGAGAAATTGCCAAGAAACTGAAGATCTCGTTCAACGCTGTGTACTACTTCCTTCACAGAACAGCACAAACTGGCTCTAACCAGAATAGAAAGAGGAGTGGGATGCCCCGGTGCACAACTGAGCAAGAGGACAAGTACATTAGAGTGTCTAGTTTGACAAACAGACTCCTCACAAGTCCTCAACTGGCAGCTTCATTAAATAGTACCTAAAAAACACCAGACATATGGAAACCAAGTTTGACTCCATCACATTTATTACATTACAGCCATTACAATGAGCCAGCCCTCCTATTGAGCCCCACAGTGGACTTGTCATAATACCCATAAAACCCAAACACAGAGATCGTTCCAATCGTTTTTTCACCAATAATTTTTTCCATTGTCGATTTTAGAAACACTTCAAATAACGTTTTCTTTGTAGGCTTACCCTAGCACAACTTTTTAATAACCATGTAAATCTCTAGGAGTCAATGTGATTTTTATCAATATACATTCACAATACTACAAATTCCTGCAAGCTCCTGCCCTTCATCACTAGCTGACACCTTTGCTATCACCTAGCTAGCTACTTGATCCAAAACTAAAGATATATTCAATATTTTAATTTACTGTTCCATATTTTAACTAATATTTTTCTTAGTTATTTAGTCTTGTACAGAATACTATCCTAGTAGCAGTCAGATATTTATGTGCCATGAATACTAGGCTATTTTTTTTCTCCCAAAAAAGCGATGTAGCTAGCAAGCTACCTACGTAGATGATATTAGTAGCATACCCTTACTTTAGCAGATCCTTTTCTCCTTCAGCCGGCGGAGGTCTTTATTTAATCCCTTGTCATGTTTGCCAACTATATGAACAAGATGAAATCTATTTCAATTCATGGTGTCAGAACGCACTGCTGTATTAAACAATTCCGTTGCAGAATCAAAGCCAGATTAACTCATTGCAGAAGGTGTCGCTAATCATGAATGATTATGAATATTTATTTGACAAGAATGCACCTAGTCACCCATCAATCACGTAAAACACAGAACACCAACAATTGTTTAAAAAAATCTAAATAATAAACAATGCATACGGTGCCTTCGTTAAGTATTCAGACCCCTTGACTTTTTCCACATTTTGTTTCAAATTCTAAAATAGATTAAAATAAAATAAAAATCCTCAGCAATCTACACACAATACCCAATAATGACAAAGTGAAAACAGGTTTATAGAACCTTTGCAAGTGTATAAAAAACAAACAGAAATACCTCATTTACATTAGTATTCAGACCTTTTGCTATGAGATTTGAAATTGAGCTCAGGCGCATCCTGTTTCCATTGATCATCCTTGAGATGTTTCTACAAGTTGATTGGAGTACACCTGTGGTAAATTAAATTGATTAGACATGATTTGTAAAGGTACAGACCTGTCTATTTAAGGTCTCACTGTTAACAGTGCATGCCAGAGCAAACACCAAGCCATGAGGCTGAAGGAATTGTCCGTAGAGCTCCGAGATAGGATTATGTCGAGGCACAGATCTGGGGAATGGTTCCAAAAAATATCTGCAGCATTGAAGGTCCCCAGGAACACAGTGGCCTCCATCAATCTTAAATGGAATAAGTTTGGAACCACCAAGACTCTTCCTAGAGCTTGCCGCTCAGCCAAACTAAGCAATCAGGGGAAAAGGGCTTTTGTCAGGGAAGTGACCAACAACCTGATGGTCACTCTGACAGAGCTCCAGAGTTCCTCTGTGAGGATGGAAGAACCTTCCAGAAGGACAACGATCTCTGCAGTACTCCACCAGTCAGGCCTTTATGGTAGAGTGGGCAGACGGAATCCACTCCTCAGTAAAAGGCACTGGGCAGCCTGCTTGGAGTTTGCAAAAAGTCACATAAAGGAGCACCATCCCTACGGTGAAGCATGGTGGTGGCAGCATCATGCTGTGGGAATGTTCTTCAGCGGCAGAGATTGGGAGACTAGTCAGGATCGAGGCAAAGATGAACTGAGCAAAGTACAGAGAGATCCTTGATGCAAACCTGTTCCAGAGCCCTTAGGACCTCAGACTGGGGCGAAGGTTCACCTTCCAACAGGACAATGACCCTAAGCACACAGCCATAACAATGCAGGAGTGGCTTCGGGACAAGTCTCTGAATTAGGGCTGGGGAATATATGGAGTTTCTTTTATATATTCCAGTTTATGTTTTAGCGTGATATGGAAAATGCCTGTATGCAAGAATCGAGGTTCTGTTATAATGTTGTAACATTTTACAAATGCAGCATCTCTTCTCTGTCAGCCCAATGTCGAATCACAAATTACAAGGTTATCCACCAATCACAACCCTAGACAGCCTGTCACAAATTGTAACCTTGCTGGAGAAGTGTAGCGGCGGTAAGAGTTCTACCAAAATGGAAAGTGAGGAAGCCAGCACAAATCAAATCCAATTGTATTGGTCACATACACATGGTTAGCAGATGTTAATGCGAGTGTAGTGAAATTCTTGCAGCTCAGCCTCTCGTGAGGATCAAATCACCCCCAAAAAGGGCAGCAATGTTTTTTCAGTACTATGGAAGTGGTTCGGGTTGAAGAGGTCTGATGTTCAGCAAAAGGAATGTGTCGAAAGACAAGAAGCAGCGCAACCAACTTCTTCCATCACCTGGGAGGAATGCGTGAGACTACGCAATGCCGATTCCAGTCGATTCCAGCCGATTCCCAAAATGTCTGCTGACAGACAAACTACCATTGCTGCATCCTTTTCAAACGTATTCCCTTATGACAAGAAATGTTTGAGGTGGAAGGAGATAACGGATGCAGTGACCTATTACATAGCGAAAGATATGGTCCCAATCTTTACAGTAGAAAGCCAGGCTTTAAATAGCTGTTAGGTACAGTTGACCACAAATATCAGATGCCAAGCCACAAGTATTTCACTCGATTACCCACTGCTAACCCTGAAAGAGTCGCAGAGAAGCTGGCTAGTGTTTCTTATTTTTTCACCACAGCCAATCTATTGACGAGCAGTACGGCAGAGCCATACCTAAGTTTGACAGTCCACTACATAATTGAAGACTGGAAATTGCAAAATGTCTGCCTCCAGACGTCTTACTTCCCCGATGATCAGGACCCTAGGCATAGTAGCTGTTGCAACAGCTAATGGGGATCCTAATCAAATACCAAATAAGTAATAGCCCAGGGTCTCAATGACTCTCTGGCATCGTGGAACCGTGCTTCTACACCTGCATTTCTTGCTGTTTGGGGTTTTAGGCTAGGTTTCTGTACAGCACTTTGATATACCAGCTGATGTAAGAAGGGCTTTATAAATAAATGTTATTTTATTTGGATTTGGAAGATGTGCGAACACCGACAGGTGCGCATGACAACTGACAGCTGGAGCAACATGATAAAAGCATTGCGGTTGATCAACTGGACCAGCCGGCTGTTCTTTGGGCACAGGCTTCACCTCGCCATTGGAAAGTGTGACATTGGATAATTAAAGTACATTAAGAAAAGTTATGTGCAGACCGGCTGTAGGCTAATGTGTTAGTAGTTGTGTTATTCTGCCAATCCAATAGCAAATAACCACAGGCTGTTTTAATTATAACAAATTAACTAAATTAATATATTTTCAATCAAAATGATGATATAAATTACATATTCAAACGATAGTGGTCAACCATTCCTAAACAATAGAGTAGATGTGTGGGTGTGTGTTGTCCATTTGTTTTGCACAAATAGGCCTCGAGGCCTTGTATATTTGTTTTATTTTAATAAAGAAAATTCAATTAAGCTTTATGTCTTGGCCTTTTTTATTTTGTTTAGAGAAAAACAAGAAATCGAGATATACAAGTCGGAAGTTAACATACACCTGAGAAAACATATTTAAACTCAGCTTTTCACAATTCCTGACATTCAATCCTAGTAAACATTCCCTGTCTTAGGTCAGTAAGGATCACCACTTTGTTTTAAGAATGTGAAATGTCAGAATAATAGTTGAGAATTATTTAATTCAGCTTTTATTTCTTTCATCACATTCCCAGTGGGTCACAAGTTTACATACACTCAATTAGTATTTGGTAGCATTGCCTTTGAATTGTTTAACTTGGGTCAAAGGTTTTGGGTAGGCCTTCAACAAGCGTCCAACAATAAGTTGGGTGAATTTTGGCCCATTCCTCCTGACAGAGTCAGGTTTGTAGGCCTCCTTGCTTGCACAAGCTTTTCAGATCTGCCCACAAGTGTTCTATAGGATTGAGATCAGGGCTTTGTGATGGCCACTCCAATACCTTGACTTTGTTGTCCTAAAGCCATTTTCCAACAACTTTGGAGATATGCTTGGTGTCATTGTGCATTTGGAAGACCCATTTGCAACCAAGCTCTAACTTCCTGACTGATGTCTTAAGATGTTGCTTCAATATATCCACATAATTTTCCAACCTCATGATGCCATTTATTTTGTGAAGTGCACCAGCCCCTACTGCAGCAAAGCACCCCCACAACATGATGCTGCCACCACCGTGCTTCATGGTTGGGATGGTGTTCTTCGGCTTGCAAGCCTCCCCCTTTTTCCTCCAAACATAACGATTGTCATTATGGCCAAACAGTTCTATTTTTGTTTCATCAGACCAGAGGACATTTCATTTGTCCCCATGTGCAGTTGCAAACCGTAGTCTGGCTTTTTTATGGCAATTTTGGAGCAGTGGCTTCTTCCTTGCTGAGGAGCCTTTCAGGTTATATTGATATAGGACTCGTTTTACTGTGGATATAGATACTTTTGTACTTGTGTCCTCCAGCATCTTCACAAGGTCCTTGCTGTTGTTCTGGGATTGATTTGCACTTTTCACACCAAAGCACATCCATCATTAGGAGACAGAACGCCTCTCCTTCCTGAGCGGTATGATGCGTACTATTGTTTGTACAGATGAACATGGTACCTTCAGGCATTTGGAAATTGCTCCCAAGGATGAACCAGGCTTGTGGAGGTCTACAGTTTCTACAGTTTTTTTTTAGGTATTATTCCGTGTTCAAGTACTAGTCTGAACTAGGAAACTAGGAATGTCCGACTTGCTAACTGCTTTTCATTAATCACGTACTGCGTTCAATGATGTCGGACATTTCCTCTTATTAAAAAACCCCAGAAGAAGCGACAGTGCCTTGCGAAAGTATTCGGCCCCCTTGAACTTTGCGACCTTTTGCCACATTTCAGGCTTCAAACATAAAGATATAAAACTGTATTTTTTGTGAAGAATCAACAACAAGTGGGACACAATCATGAAGTGGAACGACATTTATTGGATATTTCAAACTTTTTTAACAAATCAAAAACTGAAAAATTGGGCGTGCAAAATTATTCAGCCCCTTTACTTTCAGTGCAGCAAACTCTCTCCAGAAGTTCAGTGAGGATCTCTGAATGATCCAATGTTGACCTAAATGACTAATGATGATAAATACAATCCACCTGTGTGTAATCAAGTCTCCGTATAAATGCACCTGCACTGTGATAGTCTCAGAGGTCCGTTAAAAGCGCAGAGAGCATCATGAAGAACAAGAAACACACCAGGCAGGTCCGAGATACCGTTGTGAAGAAGTTTAAAGCCCGATTTGGATACAAAAAGATTTCCCAAGCTTTAAACATCCCAAGGAGCACTGTGCAAGCGATAATATTGAAATGGAAGGAGTATCAGACCACTGCAAATCTACCAAGACCTGGCCGTCCCTCTCAACTTTCAGCTCATACAAGGAGAAGACTGATCAGAGATGCAGCCAAGAGGCCCATGATCACTCTGGATGAACTGCAGAGATCTACAGCTGAGGTGGGAGACTCTGTCCATAGGATAACAATCAGTCGTATATTGCACAAATCTGGCCTTTATGGAAGAGTGGCAAGAAGAAAGCCATTTCTTAAAGATATCCATAAAAAGCGTTGTTTAATGTTTGCCACAAGCCACCTGGGAGACACACCAAACATGTGGAAGAAGGTGCTCTGGTCAGATGAAACCAAAATTGAACTTTTTGGCAACAATGCAAAACGTTATGTTTGGCGTAAAAGCAACACAGCTCATCACCCTGACCATACCATCCCCACTGTCAAACATGGTGGTGGCAGCATCATGGTTTGGGCCTGCTTTTCTTCAGCAGGGACAGGGAAGATAGTTAAAATTGATGGGAAGATGGATGGAGCCAAATACAGGACCATTCTGGAAGAAAACCTGATGGAGTCTGCAAAAGACCTGAGACTGGGACGGAGATTTGTCTTCCAACAAGACAATGATCCAAAACATAAAGCAAAATCTACAATGGAATGGTTTAAAAATAAACATATCCAGGTGTTAGAATGGCCAAGTCAAAGTCCAGACCTGAATCCAATCGAGAATCTGTGGAAAGAACTGAAAACTGCTGTTCACAAATGCTCTCCATCCAACCTCACTGAGCTCGAGCTGTTTTGCAAGGAGGAATGGGAAAAAATGTCAGTCTCTCGATATGCAAAACTGATAGGAACATACCCCAAGCGAATTACAGCTGTAACGCAGCAAAAGGTGGCGCTACAAAGTATTAACTTAAGGGGGCTGAATAATTTTGCACGCCCAATTTTTCAGTTTTTGATTTGTTAAAAAAGTTTGAAATATCCAATAAATCTTGTTCCACTTCATGATTGTGTCCCACTTGTTGTTGATTCTTCACAAAAAAATACAGTTTTATATCTTTATGTGAAGCCTGAAATGTTGCAAAAGGTCGCAAAGTTCAAGGGGGCCGAATACTTTCGCAAGGCACTGTAAATCAACGGCTATAGATGGACTTATCTTTAAAAGGAAGCGTCCTAATAACCAAGACTGAAAGTATCTCTAGGCTAACATATGGCGCTCTGTTTTTAGATCTTGACAGTAAAATAAACAAGGAGATAGACCAGATGCTTTTCAGCTTTCTGTGTAGAAACCGTACCCATTACACCAGGAAAAATGTTGTAATGAACACTTGGTGGACTGAATGTACTGGACTTTACTACCTTAAATAATACTTTTAAGATCAATTGAAGAAAACAATTCCTAAGAAGACCTACTTCTATGTGGAATTTTATTCCTCACCATGTATTCTCTACTTTTAAGTGGCCTTAACTTCATGTTGGTTTGCAATTATAATATTGACAAAGTTCCAATGAAACTTTCTGCTTTTCATCTGCAGGTTTTCTTGTCATGGTCATAATTTATAAGCAACATTTTTCTCCACACAGATATTATATATGGAATAATTGGGATATATTGTATAAAAATACTTATTTGTTTTTAGAATATTGGTTCCGAAATATTATCCTCTTGGTGAGCTAACTTCTAAATGCAGAGGTTGTTTTACTTAGTTATAAGGAATTCTTATCACTTTATAAGTTCCCTGTAACACGTAAAGATTTTGCAATTGTTTTAGATGCCATTCCCTCATGTGCTGCTTTATTATTCAGGAACGTGTCAAGACCTGTCCCTCAAAGCCTACCTTCCATTAATCCTGTTGACTCATCAGTAAGAAAGCTTTTTTATCTTTTGGTGCGTTCAACAACAGAGTGATACAAACCTTGTTTCAGTAGGATGTTGTATCCATGACCTTATGTCATGCCTTATTTGAATTGTTTCATTGATAATATCTGTTGGAAAAAAGTTTGGATGTTGCCAAACATACCTACTTGTTAACAAAATTGTTCATAAATATTATCCTGCCAACCACTATATGAAGAAGTTTAAGGAAAACAAACTCAAATAGTACCTTTTTGTAATCACCACCAAGAAACATGTTGCATCTTTTTTGGCATTGTGTTCATGTAAGGAAACTGTGGCAAGACATCCGTAGATTTATAATTGAACACATTTATGAAGAGTTTACACTATTATGGAGAGATGTGCTGCTTGGATTCTTTACCTACGATAGAAATAAGATGAAACTATTTCATGCAATTAATGTAATTATTATTTTGGCCAAATTTCATATTCACAAATGTAAATTTACAAACAAAACACCACATTTTCTTACCTTACAAAAATACATTGAACTATATTTTAAGACAATTAATAACAAAAAAACTGTCAGAATTATTAGTGTATGTATGTCCCTTAAGTTCTTTGTGTAATGTGATATTGTACCCCCTAGCCCAATTGTCCTTTGTACATTATTTATATATGCTTGTGTTCCTACATGTACTTCCTGTATTGATTTGTTGTTAATAAAAAAATAAAAGTCGGACATTTTCCGAGTTTCCTATACCGACTACCATGATAACGCAACATTATACCTCAGCGACATTTGCCGCGTTCACGAAGCTTGTCGGAACTATGAACCTTGGAAATGCCCGATTTGCTGAATCGTTCATCGCGGCACGTAAATAACTTAAACCAGGAAAGTAGTCGGACATTTCCAAGTTTCTAGTATCGATTAGCATATAAAAAAATGTTATTCATTTTTTAATTTGTTTTATTTAATACCCATGTAGAAAAGTCTGTATACATACAATAAATACATAGACAATGATACCATATGCTAGGGGGTAACGTTACAACAAATGACAGATTATACAAAGACCGTAAAAGAAACACACATATTGATTGTTTTAACAGCTTTCTTATTAGAGGAATGTAGAATGGTCTTAATGTACTGCTCGAATAGAAATCACTGAAGAGTGATTTTTTTTATTAGTGAATTTACATGTATGAATGTGAAACTTTGCCATTAGCACAATTAGATTTATGAGGTAAAATGCTAGTACGTGAATTCAGCAACTGACAATAGTTGAAATCTGACGTCAACCGCGTCTCAAATCACTTTCGGTAGATCGTACTTGTGATTGGGCGATGGCTAGGAAATGTGAAACGAACCAATCCTTGCAGCGCTTGCTCAGAGGAACCCAGATCCAACATGGCGGAGGGAACTGGGTGTAAATAAACACTCGTTAGACGTTTTAAAAGCTATAGCTAACAACACTCGCATTTTTTTGTGTGTATGACATATTGTACTGGGGAAGTAAAATGTCAACTGACGGAAACAAGAAACAATTCTGGAAAAGAAACACAGCTAAGGTCCCTGGCAGGTTAGTGACGTGTTCCTTCTTGTTAGCTACATTTACTCACTGCTTGATAGCTAGCTACGTTGCACTATTGAATCTGAAAATGCATATCACACTGACTGTAACGTTAAAACATTAACATTTTCACATACCAATAATGATTTCTTGCTTTATGTTATACTTTATGGGGTTGTCAAACGTGTGCATGTGACAGTGATTTCAGAGAACATATCAACAGCCATTTGCTAGCTTAAGGCTAGTATAATTTAGTCGGATAGGTAAACAGCTAGCTTAGCTAACCAGCCTAACATTCCTTGCTAGCCAGTTCGCTAACTTGCTAGGGTTTTCATTTAGCTAGCTAGTAGCCTTTTCTGATTGAGCTGACTCGTTGTCAGAGCGTATTGTAAACACACCAACAATGAAATAAGACAACTTATTGAACTTCTTTCTGATGTGTAGCCATGTTTCAAGTAACTTCACATTTAGGTTAGCTAGCTAACTTACATGCTCATCAAAGAATGAAATGGGGCATCACATTGCCAACTTATGATGTTTTCAAATGAAACCCGAGTAAACCAAAGTTAGTCTGCTCATTCATGCTCTACGACTTTGCTCCTTATTGGAGTGCACTTTAACTGAATCAAGGCATTAGTTGACAGAGACGTGTTATCCACTGTTCACTATAACACACTGTAATACATTCATTCAAGAGATTTCTTGTCAAAGCATAGCAATTGGTCACTGTGTTTTCTTTCCTCTCCACAGCATACAACATGTGTATGGTGCTCAACATCCTCCTTTCGACCCTCTTCTGCATGCTAAGTAAGTGTCTGATTAGTTGTACTGTATAGGCCCAACAGTATGTCTGAGTCACAGATGACACCCCATGTCCTTCTATTAATGCACAATATAGGGAATAACGTTGGGACATTCTATAATGTCTATAATATTGGGACATATTCTATAATGGTGACTGTTGGTCCTTTGATGGGGATTTAAGATGGTCATTCAGGTTGAAGTAGTGAACGTACCTGAAAATCCAGTCAATAAACTGGGTGTGTTTAGCACTTTCAGAAAATACTGAGGCCAACATTCAATGCTATTGTAACTTGCTTAAGCCTCATACAGCGACATTGCGTTTTGGTACACCAGAAGTACATTAATTTCCAATGGATCACTGTGTTTTCCTTGCAGCATTGCATTGCAGAGACAGTTTCAGTGCATTCTGTGTGGTGCATACATTGTATTTATCGAACATATGCATCAAATTGTATGGCTTGACAGAAATGGTAGCAGAAGGTGAATGTTGAACTTTTGCACAGATATCCAGATGATGCTTCATACCATTTTGTGCAATGACGCTGTCAGTGTGATCTATGCGTTAGGGCTATTGTAATTACAGAAACACTGCATGTCCTAGTTTGACTGTCTTTTTAAGCACCCGTTTGACTTGATTGAGAATAGGGAATTATGTCCGCTCCACTTTAGCCTGGCTGTCTAACAGTTTAATCAACACTAGCTACATCGTTGCCTTGCCAAGACAACAGCAGATTGGCTAAAGGGCAATTCCACTGTAACAGAATTATGCTTTGACTGAGTTTTTTCACTTTCAAATGTATGCCAAACAAAAAACAATTCAAAGTTGACCTGACCATACAAATCTATGCTCAATGACTATGGTAACGGAATTAGGGTAAAATCTCCCTTAGGTTTTTATGAGACCACATTTTCCAAGAACTCTGAAAAATATTGGTTCCGAATTAAGATTCAAAGATGTCTGCAGAAAGATTGTGGTGTCAGCTATGACATGGTACCTTGTTTGATTTAAAAAAAAATGTTGGTTATTGAACTACAGTCAGTGAGTTGGATTTACACCCGGTAATATAATTATGGTATTGGCATTACAACATGGCTCTTTGACCTGTACTACACAGAAATGCATAATTATGGATATGATGTTATTGTCTTCATATTTTACGAGTTTGAACAGCACAGAAGATGACAGTCCAATACAGCAGAGTAGAGTTCAGTAAAGTATAGTACTGTATTTTACTGTCCTAAATTATACTGTACTATTGTATTGGACTGTACTCTACTGTGCTCTACTCACTGTACTGTGCTCTACTCACTAATCTGCACTGTGCTATTCAAACTTATGTCTACGATACAGTAGGTTCAGATTTGGTCTAGTCCGTTTTGTTTGTGTGTTAACGTCAAGGTCAGTTCATGTTCATAAACGTACGGTGCTGGTCGGTGCTCAGTGGGTGAGGATGCTAGTTAATGTAAATGAAAAGGGCCTCCCAGGTGGCGCAGTGGTTAAGGGCGCTGTACTGCAGCGCCAGCTGTGCCATCAGAGTCCCTGGGTTCGCACCCACCCCCGCTCTGTCGTAACCGGCCGCGACCGGGAGGTCCGTGGGCCTAGCGTCGCCCGGGTTAGGGAGGGCTTGGTCGGTAGGGATGTCCTTGTCTCATCGCGCACCAGCGAATCCTGTGTCGGGCCCGGCGCAGTGCGCTCTAGCCAAGGTTGCCAGGTGCACGGTGTAGCCTCCGACACATTGGTGCGACTGGCTTCCGGGTTGGATGCGCGCTGTGTTAAGAGCCAGTACGGCTGGTTGGGTTGTGTATCGGAGGACGCATGACTTTCAACCTTCGTACGGGAGTTGTAGCGATAAGACAAGATAGTAGCTACTACAACAATTGGATACCACGAAATTGGGGAGAAAAAGGGGTAAAATAAAAAATAATAATAATGTAAATGAAAAGAGGGAAAGGAGAGGGGTCATGGGTAGGTGTCAGTAAGACATTAACTGGAATTCAGACTGTTTTAACACTCTTGGTTAGACTACCAGACAATAGAAAGACAAAAATTCATTTTGAGCTGAACATAAGTGTACCAGTGGAAGGGAGGACAATAGTAGGTGACTGTGGTTTGTGACTTATTATTTCCCATTGTAGCCATATCAGTTGCAGGTATTCCATTACTGATTTTTTTTCGTGGGGTTATTCCGTTACCAATTTGGTAACGGATTACGAGTTTTAATTACATAATTATTAGTAAACTAAATTTATATCAGTAAAATCACTAACTACTGGTAGGTCTACCATTCCTTGTTTCTTCTGCTAACTTTCATTTTCCTCCCTTATGAGGAAGAGTAATTTGAAAATATCTTAATGGTATCAGTTTTTGGTAACAGAATTACAAGGTACAAGACAATATTTCTTAAACTTACTGAAGGTAAGCAATTTCTCCAATACTAATATGATATTAGTTGTCAGGGGTCTATACATCAACATTATGGTCTTTTGATGTATTTCTAACACCGTTGACTACTTTTTCTCGTAGATTTTGTTTCTAAGATCCCTTTTCCATTATAATTATTATTTAACTTTTTACCCCCCAATATTTGTGATATCAAATTGGTAGTTACAGTGAAGTTCCATTGCACAACTTCCGTACGGACTTGAGAGCCGTGTGTCCTCTGAAACATGACCCTGCCAAGCCACATGGGTCTCCCTCATGGGTCTCCCGGTCGCGGCCGGCTGCGACACTTCCCCCTATCAAGCCCGGATCTGTAGTGACGTCTCAGGCACTCGGGAGGCCCTTTTCCATTTGATTATCCAGAAATCAAAGCCTTGACTATGCTGAATTTGTAAGATGGAAATGGTTGAAAAATGTATCTATGCCTTAATTTTCCCCAAATATATAGCTTTCATTTGACACAATTTTATATGTGCCTATGAACTTCACATGTTGGTGCTCATGTGTCCTTTTTGATGGAAATTCCCTAAAGCAGAGACAGACTGATACCTAGAAGGGCTTACTTCTCAGGCTGCCTGGCACCGACTATATATTTGTTTATGATCTGTCTTATCACCACTTGACATCCTGTTTAGGTTAACACACACAGATCCAAGTTAGGCCTAATCAAATACTCTATATAGGTAACAGTATAATATTCTCTCTGCTGGCTCTCTAGGCTGTGCAGTCCAGTCTAGCACAGTTCTGAATCTCCACCCATCTGCTCACATACCAGTATACCAAGTATATTCTCCCAACTGTTGGTTGTGGGTTGACAAGGAGGGAGCGGAAATACACGAAGCAGCTGATCTTCAGTAATAGGCTTTTGTTGTTTTGCCATTGAGATTAAAGTGCAGCACGTTTAATCATGTGGTTATGTCCACAGAGGGGTTTATTTCAGTTACTTGTTATTGTTAGGCTGAGTTCCATAGTTTTATCACCTGTCAGGAGTGGGCTAGTGACAGGCAGAGTCATATTGAACTTGGCTTTGCTTTTGTTATGCTAATGCTTGGTTTTGAATGAAAATAATTAGATGGAAAGGATGGGTCCCCCCTCCCTCTCTTCTTCCACGTGTGCTGTTTTTCAATCTTTGGTGCACACCTGAGTTTCATGGACATGAGAGGAAAAAGGATACATTTAAATGGACTTTTTATTACATTTTCCCCCTGAAGAAAACATCTCTCATACACAAAGGAAGGTTTTCTGAGAGATTGTATTTTTAATTGATTTCATCTCTGCGCAATGATTGTGTACCTTTTACAATAATCATTTTGAAATCATTTAACTAGATGCTGACTCATTGATTGTCCTTGTGGAATGTTTTTGTGGTTGTCTAATTTCTTTCATTATCGTCATTCAGTTTTTTCCAACATTATCGTCAGTCAGTTATTTTCAACATTGGCTCGCTGCGTCAACGTGAGAATATCCATCCGTAGCCTGTCGATATCAAAGGCACACCTGCAGTCTGACTAATATAACTTAAAAAGGACCCGTGCATTTTTGGAATTTAGTACATGATTATGCTCTGGCTGAAGTAGGCACTTTTTGACAAACTGTATTTGGCATTTGAATCTTAATGCCATCTAATGGACAATTGAAGGTTGTTTGAAGTTGCCTTTCCAGAGTGAATTTGGCTCCCTGTCTTTAATCTTTCATGGCCCTTCTGTTCATCCTTATAAGTTTTTCACCTGTCCTTCAAATCACCATTATTACCAACCTCTTCCACCTTCTGCAAAAAATAACATGAATTTGAAAATACATGAATCTTTTTGGTGCTTTTTGATGTCTTCTTTAATGTTTTGGATGACTTCTAGTACCCTAAACTTCTCCTTATGTTTCTCCCTCTCAGTCTAATCAAAGCGGGCAACAAGCCCCAGACGACACCGGGAGGGAAGTCAAAGAAAGCCACCACCTTCCAGGAGTTTGAGAGCATCACCAGCGATGCCTGGGACGTGGGGGATGACGATGACGAGCTTCTCGCCATGGCCGCACAGAACCTCAACATCGAGGTCGTCATGGAAACAGCCAACAAGGTGATTCTGTGATGTAAACATACACAGCAGTTAGTCATCCTTGGGTGTTTCAAAGGCGCTTATTATGCACTCATAAGACCTTTTTATGTTAACATATAAGCCCTTATAATACATTCAGGTGTTTGTAAGGAGTTCAAAAATGTAATGTATTGTTATTATCATTATGCAGGTTATCGAGAACCACAGCAAGCAGCAGGAGAAGCAGAGACAGGACGATGCCGGCGCGTCAGAGCTGGAGGAGAGAGAGGAAGAGGACGCAAATGAAGAAGAGGTGGAAGAAGAGGAAGAGCAGGGGGAGGAAGGGGAGGAATCAACCCCTGAGGTGTCGTTTGCCTCTGAGCCCAGCCCGCTTGGCGATGGCAGACTTGTGAAGTCACTGAGTGAGGCCCCCATCGGATCACCTAAGGGTAAGTTGACATCTGTCGCACGTTTCTCACTTCTCGCTCTCCCGCTCTCTATCTCTCTTCCTCTCTATCCATCAATCAATCAATCAACAAACAGACAAACAAACAAACATGTAAGCTTCAGGTGAGGTGACAGATGCGACTATCAACTTCCTAACTGTCTCCAGTCTCCACCCGCTCCTTCTATACACAATATTTCCTCTCTCCTTGCCTCTGCTCTGAGCCTGTTAGGCTTTTCATGTTAATTTGTAAGTGTGCTAACAGCAGCAGAGGGTGGTGTTTGTGTTGTGCAGTAGGGAATGCCTGCCTGCTGTCTGGTGGTGCAGGAGATAAGAAAGCAGCCCGTAGCCGCCCTGACACCAGTAGTTATCTCCATGGAGGAGACACTGGCTGAGCAGATACTGTCTCGTGTCTGCTCCATTCACCTGTGTTGTTCAGTACACACACACACACACACACACACACACACACAAAGACAGATGCACACACACACATACTGCCCCCTGCTCACACACTCCTTCCTCCTGTGAGAGACGACATATTATCTCTGATTGTTCTGCTCTCTATTATTGAGTCAACTGTAGTGTTTGGGTAAATTATAAATCATGGTGATAATGCAGTGCCTGTTGAGCTACCCCCTCTCTTGTTCTTTGTCTGCATGAAGTGATAGTACTCACACACTCCCCTTTGCATGCTGTGTTCAAACAAAGCAGCCACCTTGAGCTCAACTCATCACATAAAACCTCAGTGTTCATTTTCCTTTCGTCACATCACTATAATCTTGTTGTGACTATCTGGTAGCTCCTCTCTACCCCCTTCTATGCTCTCCCGTCTGTCTAACCTGGCACTCCCCTGCCTCCCTACCTTCTGATGTGTTGTTTTTGTCTGCTGCTGTGGTCTGTCTCTGTGGACCCAGCTGCCTAGTCCTATATTCGATAATGGCCCACTGCAAGGCTTTCATTAGGCTTCATCACCCAGCCTGCACTCAGGCTGCTCTCTGCTCATGGACAGACAGACAGACAGACAGACAGACAGACAGACAGACAGACAGAGAGAGAGTGGGCTGACCTTGACCCTGCAGCACTCTACACCCTCTCTGGGTCCTCCACTGTCCTCCACTGTCCTCTACCTTCTGCTGCTGGGAAAAAACTAGACTCTGCCCTGTAATTGCCTGAATTCGGGGTTTTCTGTTGCTGGAATGGAGAATGGTGGTTGGGTTACACAGTATTTGTGTGTGTCTGTTTGACGAGTGACTTCAATGGGTGCTCTCGGAGAAAAGGTGCTTGCAACAGGTGTGTGTGCGTGTTTGTCTGTGTGTTTTTGCATGTGACCAAGTGTGTGTGCATCTTTGTGTGTGTCTGCGTGTTTATTGTTCTCAGTATCTGTCCCCTCTCTCTGTTTATCCAGATGTGTCGCTCCACAGACAGCAGTCCCTGCCCCACCGGCCTACCATCCCCATGGTGGCTCGTATAGCTGACCAGAACACCTCCGGGACCCCAGCCATGACGGAGAGAGAGGCTTCTCGCCTGGACAAGTTCAGACAGGTCCTGGCTGGACCCAACACTGACCTTGGTATGTTTCTGGATATTAATTACAGATCTAAGATCAGACGCCTGTGGTCATAGGGATCATTGAACCCACAACGTTTGAAACTCTGATATGTGCTTTGTGTAGGAACTTTACCGCTTAACCACACAGGTTCACCCCAATCCTGAACTAAACCATTTGGGGGGAAAAGATATCTGATCCTGTATCATTGCTTTGGGTTACAACACCTCTCTGTCTCACCTTGCTAAGATAAAGACATCCTCTTTTATTTTTTATTTTTTTTAAACACCATTCCCAGCTCTGTGGTATTGAACTCCATATGAGAAAACAAGCAGTGAAACATCTGCGGTGTTCTAACGATGCCATATGAATAGCTGAGGGGGAACTAAGCTCTGCCATCTGGCCTGTGGCCACCGTGCATAATCCAAGGGATTCAAATGATGATTTTAGTTTTTACTTGCTCGTTCTTTAGCTTACTTCTACTGTACTTCTTTGAGATGTTTTTTATTTTATTTATCCTTTATTTAACTAGGCAAGCCAATTAAAGCAAATCTTATTTACAATGACGGCCAAACCCCGGACGACGCTGGGTCAATTGTGCGCCGCTAGATGTGATGCAGCCTGGATGAGATGAGATGGTGCTTAACTTGTGATCCAAGGCCATAATGGGGTAACGGCAGTAGCTTTGGTATAGTTCTTCTATGGGCATTTATATGGCCGATTTGAAAGTTTTATTGGTTATGCTTTCAACTTCTACGGGCTATTCTGTGGAGGATTTTAAAGTTCTATGGGTGATTTGAAGGAGTCTATTCACCCTTTAACTCCCACTTGTTCTCCTATAAGTTTCAGGGTCATGTTCTTTGTCAGTCCCCTAATCTTGTCTGTCTTATCAGCTCCGTCCTGGAAAGGCATGGGGGCAGATCGCTAGTGAGTTGCATTGGAGCTGCTCGGGCGTGTGCGCGAGTGTGTACGTGTTGTCAGACTCACTCTTAGCCCTCTTGTACCCTTGATGATTTTCCCTGCAGTCGTCTTTGGTAATGCTCTGAATGTCCTGTGTGATTGTGTGTGTGCTGTCTGTTCCGCCTCAATGATTCCAGCTTCCGTCGTTGTGCCTGAGCCAGAGGTGAAGGTGTCTTGGTGAGGTTATACCTGTGAGGGAGTCAATGCTATAGAGTCATTGTGATAGCGCTGATTCAACCCACTAGCTGTATCATTTAGTGAGGCTTAGTGTCACCGACTGTCTGTCTAGTCTATACAACCTGAAGTGAGCTACAAGTCATGAGGTGGTTCAGGGTCGTGCAGAGACATATGATGGCGTAGGAGTGGGGTAAGTGACGCGCTGAATGTCAAAAGACCACGTCCGATTTTGAAAGGCGAAGACCATAACAGGTTCACCTTTTTTTTTGCCACCTGTTCCTTTTCAATAGACACATTTAACCTGGACAGCTCATGACTAAAGAAGGGACCACTATATAGAGCTCAGTTGATACACAAACAGTGGCAAGTTTTTTTTCAAGTTTTAATGTCACATGTACAAGTACAGTGAAATGCCTTTCTTGCAAACTCAAAACCCAACAATGCAATAATCAATATCAGGAGAAATAAGAATATGAAATACACAAAGTAAGTAAGCATACTATATACTGGAAATATTTAAGTCAGTTCTTATACCATATTTACATGGGCGGTGATACTGGAGTGATGGAGGTAGATATGTAAAGGGATTAGGCAACAGGATGGAAGATAAGATAAACATAGTAACAGCAGCTTGTATGTGAGCGGGTGTGTATAGTCAGTATAAATGTATGTGCATATAAAATGTGTGAGTGAGAAAATCATGGAGTGAGTGTGTGTGTTGGTGACAGTGTGTGTGAGTGTGCATAGAGACAGTGCAAGACAGTGTAGATATTTTGTTAGCTATTTATCAGTCGTAATGCTTTGGGAGAGAAGCTGTTCAGGAGCCTGTTGGTGTCAGACTTGAAAATAGTCTATGGCTTGGGTGGTTGGCGATTTTCCTAGCCTTATTTTCACACCGCCTGATAGAGGTCCTGGATGGCTGGGATCTCGCCCCATGTGATGTACTGGGCTGTCCGCACAACCCTCTGTAGCTCCATGCAATTGAGGGCGTTGCTATTGCCATGCTAAGCAGTGATGCAGCCAGTCAATATGCTCTCAATGGTACAGCTGTGGAATCATTTGAGGGCCAATGCCAGACTTTTTTTAAACTTCCAGAGGGGGAAGCAGCACTGTCGCGCCTTCTTCACGACTGTGCGTGTGTGTGCTTGGACTATTTTAAGTCTAGGGATTTGGAAGCATAGGAACTTGAAGTGGTCTACCTGTACCACAGACGCTCCATTGATTTGGATGGGGGCGTGCTCACCTCCCCCCCCCCCACTCTGTTTCCTGTCCACGATCAGCTCCCTGGTCCTGCTGATGTTGAGGGAGTGGTTGTTACTCTGGCACCACACTGCCAGGTCACTGACCTCCTCCCTGTAGGCTGACTCATCATCGCTGGTGATCAGGCCTACTACCGTTGTGCTGTCAGCGAACTTGATAATGGTTTCATGCGTGGTCACACAGTTGTGGGTGAACAGGGAGTACAGGAGGGGACTAAGCACACACCCATGTGGGGCACCTGCATTATGGGTCAGCGTGGCGGAGGTGATGTTGCCTACCCTCACCACCTGGGGTTGTCCCATCAGGAAGTCCAGGATCCAGTGACCTTGGGTGTTCAGATCCAAATTCATAAGCTTGGTGACGAGCTTGGAGTGGACAATGGTGTTGAACGCTGAGCTGTAGTCAATGAACATCATTCTCACATAGGTATTCCGCTTATCTCGGTTAGTGAGGACAATGTGGAGTGCAATTGAGATTGCATCATCTATGGATCTGTTGGGGCGGTATGCAAACTGGAGTGGGTCTAGGGAGTCTGGGGTGAGGGAGTTAATGTGTGCCATATCCAGCCTCTCATAGCACGTAACGATTACAGAAGTGAGTGCTACAGGGTAGTAGTCATTGTGGCATGAAGCCTTAACGTTCTTAGCAACAGGATTGATTGTGGTCATCTTAAACATGGGGATTACAGACGGGGACAAAGAGATTTTGAAAATTACTATGAATTTGCCTGCCAACCTTTCTGTGCATGCTCTGAGCACGCGCCCTGGAATACCATTGGGGGCTGTGGATTTGAGGGTGTTGACCTGATTTAAAGACCCTTCTCACTTTGGCCTCGGTGAGCGAGATCACCAAATCCTCTGGGTCAGTGACACCAGGCTCAATGTTGTTGTCAAAGCGTGCACAAAATGCATTGAGTTCGTCTGGTAGAGCGGCATCGTTGGGCAGACCATGGTTGGACCTTCCTTTGTAATCCGTAATGGACTGTAACCACATGCGGCGGGTGGCAGAGTCTGTGCAATGACCATTTCTCAACAGAGTGAATCACGGGTACTTCCTGTTTGAGCTTCTGCTTGTAAACAGGAAGTAAGTCACAATCTGATTTGCCGAATGGCAGACAAGGGAGGGTCTTGTTGCATTCTTGTGGGTAGAAAAGCAGTCGTCTAGGACTTTATCGCCCATAGTGGCTTTGGAGATGTGTTGATGGAAGTTGGGCATCACGTGTCTTCGTGACGGCAAATTAAAATCGCCAGCAACCAGAAAGGCAGCCTCTGGGTGTAGGTTGTCCTGCTTGTTTATAGCCTTGTACAGTTTGTTAAGCGTCAGCTTGTTCTTTTTATTGTCCTGAGGTGGAATGTATACAGCATTCACGATAACAGCTGAAAACACCCTTGGGAGGTAGAAATGTCGGCATTTGACCATCAGGTATTCCAAGATGGGTGAGCAGTGGGTCAACACTTCCACCGAGCTGGAATTAACACATCAGTTGGACTTGATGAAGAGGCAACCCCCCCATCGATTTCCCCGACTCCACTGTCCTGTCCTCCCTGTGAATGGAGAATCCATTGAGTTGGATAGCCATGGGGGTATCTTGTCCGAGAGACGTTTATGAAAAACAAAGAATATTGCAGTTCCCCCTTACAAAAATGTACAATGGAAAAAAATGACAGGAAAATACCATGGTACTTTCCTGCCATGGTAGTACAGTGAAAAAATATGGTACTTGGCTAGTCCCGTGTAGGTCAGTTGGTAGAGCATGGCACATGCAACACCAGGGTTGTGGGTTCATTTCCTACAGGGGACCAGTACGAAAACGTGTGAAAATGTATGCTCTCACTACCTAAAGTCGCTCTGGATAAGAGCGGCTGCTAAATGACAATTGAAAAATGTACTCACGTGATGCAACCTTGAGTACTTCAAATGCAAAGCGTAGGGCTAGTTCCCTCTTAAACCCCTTTAGCTCATAGTGAACCACAACACACTTGGTCTAGTTGTGTACCCTCTTAAAACATGGGACCTGGATAGAGTATGGTGAGAAGAATGCATTCTGAAACCTTGAATAATTAAAAAAGTTAGTTTCTGGTACTTCTCTCATCAATACAGTTTTCAGTTGGCTCTCTCGCATTCAACTGACTTGGCTACTCGTATACGATTCTAAATAGCCAACATACACTATATATACAAATGTATGTGGACACCCCTTCAAATTAGTGGATTCGGCAATTTCAGCCACACCTGTTGCTGACAGGTGTATAAAATCGAGCACACAGCCATGCAATCTCCATAGCCACACATTGGCAGTAGAATGGCCTTACTTAGAGCTCAGTGAATTTCAACGTGGCACCGTCATAGAATGCCACCTTTCCAACAAGTCAGTTTGCAAAATTTCTGCCCAGCTGGAGATGCCGCGGTCAACTGTAAGTGCTGTTATTGTGAAGTGGAAATGTCTAGGAGCAACAACGGCTCAGCCGTGAAGTGGTAGGCCACACAAGCTCAGAGAACAAGACCGCCGAGTGCTGAAAATCGTAGGTCCTCAGTTGCAACACTCACTACTGAATTCCAAACTGCCTCTGGAAACAACGTCAGCACAATAACTGTTCGTTGGTAGCTTCATGAAATTGGTTTCCATGGCCTAGCAGCAGCACACGAGCCTAAGATCACCATGCACAATGCCAAGCGTTGGCTGGAGAGGTGTAAAGCTCACCATAATTGCACTCTTGATTAGTGGAAATGCGTTTTCCGGTGTGATGAATCTAGTAGTAGTCTGACGGACGAATCTGGGGTTGGCGGATGCCAGGAGAACACTACATGCCCCAATGCATAGTGCCAACTGTAACTTTTGGTGGAGTAGGAATAGTGGTCTGGAGCTCTTTTTCATGGTGTGGGCTATGCCCCTTAGTTCCAGTGATGGGAAATCTTAACACTACAGCATACAATGACATTCTAGACGAATCTGTGCTTCCAACTTTGTGGCAGTTTGGCTAAGGCCCTTTCCTGTTTCAGCATGACAATGACCCTGTGCACAAAGCGAGGTCCATACAGAAATGGTTTGTCGCGTTTGTTGTGGAATAACCTGACTGGCTTGCACAGAGCCCTGACCTCAACCCTATCGAACTCCTTTGGGATAAATTGGAATGATGACTGCGAGTCAGGCCTAATCGCCAAACATCAGTGCCCGTCCTCACTAATGCTCTTGTGGCTGAATGGAAGCAAGTCCCCACAGCAATGTTCTCACATCTCGTGGAAAGCCTTCCCAGAATAGTGGAGGTTGTTATAGCAGAAAAGGGGTGACCAACTCCATATAAATGCCTGTGATTTTTGAATGAGATGTTCGACGAGCAGTTGTCCACATACTTTTGGTCATGCAGTGTATACATTCTTATCTCATAGATACATTTTCATTATGTAATTATTTTTATTCACTGGGTTGCTAAAACCATGAATGCTGATTGGCTGACAACATTTATTTTTACTGCTCCAGTAACGTTGGTAACCAGTTATAATAGCAATTAGGCACCTCAGCGCTTTGTGGTATATGGCCAATATACTACGGCTGCGGGCTGTATACATGCACTCCGCGTTGCGTCGTGCTTAAGAACAGCCCTTAGCCGTGTTATATTGGCCATATACCACACCCCCTTGGGCCTTGTTGCTTAAACATATCCCTAAAAACACCAAGTTACAATGTTTCCCTTTGTGTATGTGTGAATGTTCGTTGGTCCTGTCACCATGACTATGATAGGCTAGCTTGACTGAAGCTAACTTTACCTGACGTTATCTTCTATGCTAACGGACTTTTATTAATTAATTAAACTATCAAAACATCATCGGAAAATTACAATTGGCTATATTATTACAATCCCCTTAACTTGGTGTTTCATACCCTATGCTTTATAACTCTCTCACCGTAATGGTAACATTTAAAATATTTTGTTTTTCTGGTGGTTCTCTCACTGACTCACAAACTAGGCACTCTAGCGCAGGAGCCACTGTAGCGTGAGAGCGTGTGAAGAAACCACTAGAGCGAGCGGCTCTCTCTGTGGGCCAAAATAAGCACAGCACCCCTTGACTATAACCACTGTAAATTATTCCAAAATTCCAAAGATAAGGCTACCAGATATCTCACATTCTCCCACATTTTTCAGGTTGGTAACACAGGGAACCCAAATATGAGCAAAAAAAAAACAGTACTATTAATACAGAAAGTATTTCCCCTTTTTCACAGCAACAGTTTCCCTTTTTCTTTGACATTACAGACAAACTAGGACCAACAATGGTAGCCTGCCTCTGACTTTATTAGAAATTTGCCCATACAGGTAAATAAATCATCAATATAATGCCAACCAACCTCTTTTGACCTTGTGGGGTTTATTTATTTAAAGCATAATTATAAACGGTAAATCACAATTAATAAAGATGGTACCGTATGATAATTTTTGGTTGAATTTGTAATGCAGTTTTAAACCATGCTATTTCAATGAGGCAATACTATGGTATTATTTAGGATCATTGCAGTACTATCATACTTCAAAGCTAAAACCATGGTACATTTCCATGATTGACTATATCATGGTATAAGTGAAAGTATCATAGTAGGACCATGGTACATTTTTGTAAGGGCCGAGAGTCTCGTTTGTAGCAAATCTTAGATCGGAGGTCATCTATCTTATTATCAAGTGACTGTACATTAGCCAGTAGAATGGAGGGAAGAGGTGTCCGGTTTTCCCTTCGCGTTAATCTCACCAGGATCCCCCTCTCTTGCCTCTGTAACGCCGGTGTTTTCCCTTTCGGGTAGCCCAGGGCAGATGAGTCGAATTAGAAGCCGGAATTGGGGTAAGTAACTGCCAATCTGATGTTCAAGAGTTCTTGTCGGTTGTAAGAAATAGCGGATACATTTCACGAAAATCGAGTAAAAATAAATGACAAAATAATCACAAAATAGCAAAGTTGGGTCTAAGCTTGCAAAATGGCAGCAATCCAGGATGGCGAGGTCATACGAGGATTTAAAGCCATCCATATACTGATGCATGTCTTCATCTGTCTCTCTGTTATTCTAGTGTCCTGGGAGGAGGATGAGAGAGAGAGAGAGAGAGATGGATGGAGGCCGGGTCAGGCAGCAGGGTACAGTCAGTGATTCTAAGCCTGTCAACATTGATTATACCAGGCCTGCAGTCGGGATCTGCTTTTTAAATGGAGTTGTCGCTCCTTTATTACATATCCAAACTGACTAGTGTTAGCAATTTACGTTATTCTTCAATAACACAAACTCCAAAGCAAATCAGGGGGAGAAGAATAGGTTTATTTGAGAAGGACAAATCAAGATGTTATGCTGGGAGGTAGATGTTCAGTCTCTCCTCTCCTCAGGTTTTCTCCACTGAACAAAGGAACAGAATGCCATTTATAGCCCCCCATGTACCAAATGTGGAAGACAACCACATGACTAAGCCTAGATCATCTGGAATGTAATCATGATATTTAGCGCCCTCAGTCCTGATCTTTTGGATTAGGTCAGTTATTTCCTCAGAATTATCAGGAATATAAACACAGTATTCAGAAGATAATCAAGGGCCAAACGATTTTGCATTGCCACAGACTGAGATGGCAACCATCTCAGCTGTAATTAACTCAAGACTCTCAGCTGTACTATTAGCTAGGATTTCCAAAGAGCTAGCCTTATTAATAACTTCCCGTGCTATTTTAGAAATACCATCAGTGGGAAAATCAATCGCAGAGAATCTCTCCATTTCTGTAATCCCACATTTATGACTGTGTGAAAAAAGAGAATTCACAGAACGTCTTACCCTAGGGTACGACATATCCCAAATAACACGACCCTTGCCTCAACTTTAGTAACCAGGAATAGGCATAGGATCCGCAGATGAAGTAAGTCCCATTAGGAGCTATCATGCCATTATTGAGGATATTACTGAAGGTATTGGCATAAAAAGTAGTCATAGTGTTATTACTGAGTCAATTCAGCAGACGTTAGACATTACACGACCTTAGTACCATCACAGGTAGATCTGTTGTCTGATCACACTTACTGTCCTATTTTGACAAACGCATGTGTCCTGGTGCAGTTGATACAAATTCCTAGAGAGTGACCTATTAAAACATAACCACCCAACAGGGGCATGTGTAATAACTAGGTAAGGTGGTCGCTGATTAGTGTCATTGGTAATCTCAATTGATGGAAGGAACTGCAGAATTAGGTACTCTCACATGTTGATACTCAACATTCTCATCCAAATTATTACCAATAATCACCTTATACCAATTAACATCTCTCCATATACCCAACATTTCACTATGGTTAAAAGGAATAGCCTTTCATGGAATGCCTGCCCTTGATATGTTTTTATTTGACCTTTTATGTAACTAGGCAAGTCAGTTAACCTCTAGCGTCGAGCAATCCCGTACCTGGGAGCGTAATCATAGCCTCAAGCTCATTAGCATAACGCAACGTTAACTATTTTTGAAAATCGTAAATGAAATGAAATAAATATATTGGCTCACATGCTTAGCCTTTTGTTAACAACACTGTCATCTCAGATTTTCAAAATATGCTTTTCAACCATAGCTACACAAGCATTTGAGTATTGATAGCTAGCAATAGCATTAAGCCTAGCATTCAGCAGGAAACATTTTCACAAAAACAAGAAAAGCATTCAAATAAAATCATTTACCTTTGAAGAACCTCGGATGTTTTCAATGAGGAGACTCAGTTAGATAGCAAATGTTCAGTTTTTCCAAAAAGATGATTTGTGTAGGAGAAATCGCTCCGTTTTGTTCATCACATTTGGCAAAAAAAAAAAAAAAAACGAAAATTCAGTCATTACAACGCCAAACTTTTTTCAAAATTAACTCCATAATATCAACAGAAAGATGGCAAACGTTGTTTTAGAATCAATCCTCAAGGTGTTTTTCACATATCTTTTCGATGATAAATCATTCGTGGCAGTTGCCTTTCTCTTCTGAACCAAATGGAAACGTGCATGCAGCTGGAGATTACGCAATAATTTCGCGAAGAGATGGATTGATTGACGGAGAGAAAGAGGGAGCCTATAAGGAGCAAGTGAACAGACAGCGAGAGAAGTGTTGACAGAGACAGATGGTTGTGTTGTCCAGTGGTTGAGGTGGCCGACCTGGTTTTTGTCCTGGTCTCCCCTCTGACATCACAGCATCTGTAGCACTACATAGCCATTGATCAGTCCTTTCACCACCAACGGAGCTCGCTTAAACCTCCATCTCTCACACACTGTCGCTCTTTCTCGCTCAAACCTCATCTCCTCATCCCTTTCTCAATCACACAGCTATCTATCGGGGGAGACTCTGCCCTCTAGTGTAGTACGACTGCTATGACTCTTGTCCTTGATGTTGGGGGAAGTGTGTGTGCGTGTGTGTGTCAGGGAAGGTGTGTGTGTGTGCGCGCTTCTTTCTTCAGCCTGATGGATTGCAGCCTCGTTTGTGGGTCTAGCCCTCCATCATGTTGTGATTTGTCTCCAGAGTTGTGTGTGAACAACTGACTGACTGCTCCACTCTCACCTGTTTAATGATTAGTAGATGAGTCATGGGAGAGAACGGGGCTGAAACCCTTAGGCCTAAAAAAAGTAATCATTATTTTTCTTGTCATTCCCAGTTCCCATGCTCCTAATTTTCTTTTCAAAATCTTTGTGACAATCAGGTACTTTAGTTTTTCCAGATGTAATATTTAGTTTTTGTATCTAATTCAAGCAATCATCAGCCATCTGTGTTTGTGGGTGGGTGTGTTTTGATGTTTAGCACTAGTGCAGTCTGTATGTCAGGATTTCTGGGTTTCTCCAGACAGAGCAGTGAACCTTGCAGAGGTAGGCAGGCTGACAGCGGAACAGAGGAGGCTTTACAGCACTAAGGCCAGATAGACCATGGCAAGAGCAGGCAAAACCCATTTATCATCACTGAGAGCGAGAATATGAATGGATCTCATTCACAGCCTCTCATCTCTTTCATTTGAACTCTGTCTCCCCTTCTCTCTCCCTTTTGCTGTCACTTTCTCTCTCATTCTCGCTATGTCACCTGTTTCTGTCTCTCCCTCTTTCTAAAGAGATTCGATGTGACACTTTTTGGGGATTATGTGGCTACAATACTTCCAGTTGATTTGGGCATCCAATGTATGGGACATTGCAACTTAATATTTGCTAGTCAGCCTGCAAAATAAACACTTCTACGATAAATATGACTAATCTAGAAAATACAGTATATATTTCCTGAAAAACTGTGGACTTAATTCAGCTGTATAAAAAGATTTGTAGCCTAACATAGTCGTTTGATTTTTGATATATACTGAACAAAAATATAAACAACAATTTCAAAGATTTTACTTTTATTGTTCATATAAGGAAGTCAGTCAATTGAAATAAATACATTTGGCCCTAATCTATGGATTTCACATGGGGCACAGCCATGGGTGGGCCTGGGAGTGCATAGGCCCACCTGGTCGGGAGCCAGGCCCAGCCAATCAGAATGAGTTTTTCTCCACAAAAGGGCTTTATTACAGACTGAAATACTCCTCCGTTTAATCAGCTGTCCGGGAGGCTGGTCTCAGACGATCCCTCAGGTGAAGAAGCCGGATGTGGAGCTCCTGGGCTGGCGTGGTTACACGTGGTCTGTGAGGCCGGTTGGACTTACTGCCAAATTCTTTGTGTCCCCAGCACAAAGTGCTACTTGTAGGCAAAATGAAAATCTGACCCACTTCTATTCATAACTACATTGTTGAATGTAAGTGACAACTTTATACTACTACATTACTAACTAGCCAGTTAATTATTCTGTGTCTTAACCAGTCTGATTTCATTGATCTGTTGCACGTTATCTTGAATGGGCCAAGTCAGCTGCAACATTTTTTCAGGTTAGGGAAGTTGGAGCTAGCGTTTTCAAATTGGGCATGCTGGCTAATATAGAAAAACTTTCCAAATCTACTATTTTCCTTAAGTTATCAAACAACATTTTTACATTACAATAAAGTAAATGGTTTAAAGTGTCAAAAACAATCAATCAGATTTTTGTTGAATTTTTGGTATTTCCCCCAATAGAGTTGGTGCGACATCTGAAGGGTTCTCGTTGGCCGCCTCACATATTGAATTCTTTTATAAAATGTTACAATGTTTTACATCAAGGGTGGTCAACCATTTTAGAAAGCAGTTGCTCAACCTGACCTTGATTAACCTCTTGATACTCCCCACCCCGGATCCGGGATCGTGAATAAAGCCTCAGGCTCATTAGCATAACGCAACATTAACGATTTCTGAAAATCGCAAATAAAACGAAAATAATGCACCTGCTCTCGAGCTTAGCCTTTTCTTAACAACACTGTCATCTCAGATTTTCAAAATATGCTTTTGAACCATAGCAAATCACTAATTTGTGTAAGAGTATGCTAAGCTAGCTTAGCATTTTGAGTAGCATTTAGCACGCAACATTTTCACAAAAAACAGATAACCAAATAAATAAAATCATTTACCTTTGAAGAGCTTCGGATGTTTTCAATGAGGAGACTCTCAGTTACATAGCAAATGTTCAGTTTTTCCTGAAAGAATCTTTGTGTTAGAGAAATCGCTCCGTTTTGTACATCACATTTGGCTACCGAAACGAACCGAAAATTCAGTCACCAAAACGTCAAACTTTTTCCGAATTAACTCCATAATATCGACCGAAACATGGCAAATGTTGTTTAGAATCAATCCTCAAGGTGTTTTTTCACATATCTCTTCATTGATATGCAGTTCGTGGAAGCCTGCTTTCCCCTCAGAATCGCATGGAAAAATACCAGCAGTTGAAAAAGACGCACCAATTTCGACGGAGGACACCGGGCGGACACCTGGAAAATGTAGTCTCTTATGGTCAATCTTCCAATGATATGCCTACAAATACGTCACAATGCTGCAGACACCTTGGGGAAACGACAGAAAGGACAGGCTCATTCCTCTCGCATTCACAGCCATATAAGGAGACAATGGAAAACGGAGCCTCAAAAATCCTGCTGGTTTCCTGGTTGCCGTTTCATCTTGGTTTTGCCTGTAGCTCCCGTTCTAGGGCACCCACAGACAATATCTTGAAGAACACAAGAGAATATCTTGTTTAAAACGGGAACGTTTTTCATCCAAAAATGAAATTGCGCCCCTAGAGTTTCAAGAGGTTAACTGACTCTGACGTTTGAGCAGGGCTGGATCAAAAGTCTGAACACCCAGTAGCTTTCCAGACCGAGGGTTGAACACGTGTTTTATACAGTTGCCTAACATGTATTTTACTGTGTGTGGGGGGTTAAGTGCCTTGCAGAACGACAGTAGGCTACATGTGATTAGAGATTAGCCTCCCAGTGTCGATACCCCAGGGTTGTGTGTACGGAAAAAAGTATGAAATATAAGCTTGAAATGGGTCGGCACGGTCTAATTCAGGGGTTCCCAACTTAGAGGGCACCAACGTTTCGTGGGTAGGTGCGGGGCCTTCCTTGATTTGCCCTAGGAAAACGCGACTCTGCACATTGGGATATCTTTTTGATTTGTCTCTGACATTCAGAATCGGAGATACGACTCTATAAAGTGGAGGAGTAAAAACAAATTGACTTTGCATGGGAAGTATTGTTATACAATGTGTGACTCTGTCGCTATCAATTCATCTAGTCATTTTCTGTAAAACATCATGCATAATTAAATTGAGGGTTAATATAAATGATCATAAAACATATTTGGTAGCGGAATACAATTTGGTTAAATCTAGTCTGCACTTTATTTTTCTTATCCATTTTATAATTGTATTATGATAGCCTACCTAAACTAAATCATGAGTCTGTTTAGACTATGTAGAATTGCATTAAATTAACTTCAAAACAAAAGTTTCCTACGTCCCTCAAATTAAACAATCAAGCTGAAAGTATTTTTAATAAAGGCTATCTCAATAAACAATAATAATAAGAACGCTGGGAGGGTGTGACATTTTTCAAAGGTGAAAAAGGGGGCCCTGGGGGGAAAAACGGTTGGGAACCACTGGACTGATTGATTCAACAACTTAAAACGCATATCTAAGTTGAGCTTTCTTATCAAAGATAGCTGGCTAACTCATTGATCCTGCTTTGGAGTTTACCCAACTGAAACTCCCTGGCCTCAGGCAGGGGTCTAGCTAAGCACTGATTGATAACCGATAAAAATACTGTGCATGGGATGTGTCTGAAAGGGCACCTGGTCAAAAGTTGTGTAATATAGGCCTATGACAAATAGGCTGCCATTCCAGACACAGACATGAATCATTATCTTAATCTAACCTCCTTTTTTGGGATAAAATATATCCTCTTTGAAAGAGGAAAGTTAGGCTAGTTCTGCCCCTCCCTGCCTTCTGACTGAAACATTTGTATTTATTATGGATCCCCATTAGCTGCTGTCAAGGCAGCAGCTACTCTTCCTGGGTTCCAGCAAAATGAATGCGGTTTATACAATTTTTAAAACATTACAATACATTGACTGTGTGCCCTCAGTTGACATCAGAACTCAAAGTGGGCATCTAATTCAACTCAATTCTGACATTTTGTTGAAAATCTGTACCAGGACTGCGTTTCTGATGTTTTTCTCCAGTGTGTATGAAAATTAGATGCAAGTATGATCCTCCAAAATATGGTTTTCTATGAAAAAGTCTTAGAGTTGAGTTGTCTATTAAGACGATCATCCAATGATGAATATCCTGGAGAGTGGACCGTAGAGTAGGAGCGCAAGACACTCATCCCGCAAAAACATTAACAGCATCTCAATTTTGCAAAGTTGAACCACTATAGTAGCTCAAGTTTCTGCCTGTTGTGGTACAGCATTTCACAGACCTCAGTGTTCATTTAAGACCAGAGGCTAAATGACAAGTACTGTGATGATTATGTCTCTCATGGCGATGCCCTAGGCCGAAAGCTGCTCAACTGTAACTGGTCTCACCAGGCAGGCCCTCAAGTGCCAGTTGTCTCCCTCTTCTGATTGCTAATTCCTTTGTGCGTTATTACTTAGCACACAAAGTCATGTGTATGGTAACCAATACAAGTTGTTTTTGCCTGTCCAGGCCAGTAATATGTTAAGGCTACTCTGAAGTAGGCCTAAGTTCCTAACTGCTGTTGAGCACCAACTTGAGTTGCTTTTAGTGTGTTTGTGTCCTTTCGACTTTATCAACAGCTTTTCATCCCCATTGGAGGAATCCAGACTTGAAAGGCCTCTGGCCACCAACGATGGAATTTTTCCCCAGTTGAATTTATGCAGTACTCAGTGGCTGACGAGCTTCTTAGGAAAGTGTGTGCAAAAGCTGCTGCCTATTGGCGAATCGAACGGGTGTGCTCGCATATTACCTTAAAAGACCTTCGCTTGAGAAACGAGAAAAATAGTAATAGTACTGTTTGTCCATTTTGAGACGCTGTATACATACACTTCCTCAAAATAGTCTGAATTAATCTAAGATGACTCTTTTTACATTTTAGCCGAGCAGATAATAGTCACACAATTTTACATCTAACTGAGATGTTTGTTGCAGTATCTCTCAATGAAAAAGTTTGAATGAAAACCAGTCGTCATAATATACAGTGCATTCGGAAATTATTCAGACCACGTGACTTTTCGCACATTTTGTTACGTTACAGTCTTATTCTAAAATGTATTAAATACTTTCCCTCCCTCATCATTCTACACACAATACCCCATAATGACAAAGGGAAAATAGGTTTTTAATAATGTTAAGAAATTTAATACAAATAAAAAACAAAAATACCTTATTTGCATAAGTATTCAGACCCTCGGCAATGCGCCTCGAAATTGAGCTCCAGTTCATCCTGTTTCCATTGATCATCCTTGAGATGTTTCTACAACTTGATTGGAGTCCACCAGTGGTAAATTCAATTGATTGGACATGATTTGGAAAGGCACACACCTGTCTATATTTGGTCCCAAAGTTGACAGTGCATGTCAAAGCAAAAACCTAGTCATGAGGTCGAAGGAATTGTCCGAGAGCTCCGAGACAGGGTTATGTCGGCACAGATCTGGGGAAGGGTACCAAAACATTTCTGCAGCATTGAAGGTCCCCAAGAACACAGTGGCCTCCATCTTTCTGAAATGGAATACATTTTTAACCACCAAGACTCTTCTTAGAGCTGGCCACCCGGCCAAACTGAGCAATCGAGGGAGAAGGCTGTTGGTCAGGGAGGTGACCAAGAACCCGATGTTTACTCTGACAGAGCTCCAGAGTTTCGCTTTGGAGATGTGAGAAACTTCCAGAAGGACAACCATCTCTGCAGCACTCCACCAATCAGGACTTTATGGTAGAGTGGCCAGACGGAAGCCACTCCATAGTTAGAAGCACATGACAGCCCGCTTGGAGTTTGCCAAAAGGAACCTTGGCTTGAATGCCAAGCGTAAGTTCTGGGGGAAACGTTGCACCATCCCTACGGTGAAGCATGGTGGTGGCAGCATCATGCTGTGTGGATGTTTTTCAGCTGTGGGGACTGGGAGTCTAGTCAGGTTAGAGGAAGAGATGAACAAAGAAAAGTACAGAGATCCATGATGCCAACCTGCTCTAGAACGCTCAGGACCTCAGACTGAGGAGAAGGTTCACCTTCCAACAGGACAACAACCCTAAGCACACAGACAAGACAACGCAGGAGTGGCTTCGGGACAAGTCTCTGAGTGTCCTTGAGTGACCCAGCCAGAGCCTGGACTTGAACCCAATAGAATATCTCTGGAGAGACCTGAAAATAGCTGGTGTGCCAAGCTTGTAGCGTCATACCTAAGAAGACTCGAGGCTGTAATCGCTGTCAAAAGTGCTTCTACAAAGTACTGAGTAAAGGGTCTGAGTACTTACGTAAATGTGATTTTTAAGTGTTTTATTTTGAATAAATAAGCAAAAATGTCTAAAATTCTGTTTTTGCTTTGTCATTATGGGGTATTGTGTGTAGATTGATGAGGGGAATAAAAAAAATCAATTTTAGAATAAAGCTGTAACGTGACAAAATGTGGAAAAAGTGAAAAAGTATGATTCACTAGATTACAGTGTGGTTCAATGGCAGCCATGCATAACTTGGTCTTCCCATAATAGAACAAAGACTGACTGTGAACTCCCCATGAGCCAAATCACAACCAATATAGAGATCTGGTGGCTTCCTCATAATCCCTGTATCAAAACTGACACTAAAACTTTTTATTTTACTCAACCTCATTAAAAAGCTGGCATCACGCACACTTTAGAGACTAGGGAGAAGTTCAAAGAAGTTTTTTAAAAGTGTCATCTGAAATTAGAATATTGTACGTTGTTAACATCATGAGAAAAGTAGGATCGTTTAAAAGATGTAGGGGAATTTATAATGCAATCAGTTTAAGAAGCCGACCACCTCTCTCTGCAGTGACTTTGAGAGGCCGGGCTAGGGGGGAGTTGACAGGGTCCTTACTGTACCATTCACTCCCCAGTCATCTGCACTATATCTCACCATGTCTACGTCCCAAATGGAACCCTATACCCTAAATAGGCCTAGTGTGCTATATATGCTTGGGTCAAAAGTAGTGCACTTTATAGAGCGTAGGGTACCATTTGGGATGTAGAGTACATTCCATCGTCCAGAATCCAGGTGGTAATACGGAGGAGTATCTTTTTACAAGACTCCTATTAGTTCACGAGCCTGTCGTCACCAGCTGCTTGTCTCTTCGTCCTTTACCTGAGTTAACAGCACTGTACTCTGCCTCTCACACAGACAGACATAGTGCTTAAGGTTTAGAGCATCAGCTAAAACTTTTACAGCGCCGCATAAATGCGTCAGGCCGGATGACATCCCTGTTAGCCATGATAGTGATGATGTGGAGGCCCTAGTTTATCTGCTGGGGATGTTGTCTTGGGCCCCTGCGTTTGAAGAAAAGGGGATCTGCCTGCCACTGAGATTGTAGCCTCTCCAACTTTCGTTTTACAGGCCTACACAGGCCTAAATCTGAGTGTATCGGGGTGTTGCTGGGGATGATTCTTTATTGGGTTGTTGTCGGCCGTGATAGAAATAGGCCTACGGGATCTGCTGTCACTGTCTGATATTATAGCGTATCACTTTATTAAGTAAGTGTTTGTTTTGTGTTGTTGACATGCTTTTATTCAAGAGAGGGCAAAGTTTTGGTATTTGTTGAAAATAGGGGGCTGTAGTGGATTTGTGGCAACAGGGGAGTCAGTCAGAAGAAGTTGAGTGAGGTGTTTGCTTATTGATGGGTGTTTTTCTACGCTTTTTGGTTGTGTGTGAGTCTGTGAATGTGAGCTGTGTGTGAGGACCTCTTGGCTGTCTGTCCGCCCCATTGCCCCCTCTCCGTCTGAGTAGTGTTTGAATCGTGCATGGCACCGAGCTGTCAGCACACAGACTGACAGCTCTCATCTTTCCTGATAAATGGCCTGTCTTGCCTTTTCTATATAATTTATTATATTCCTCTTTTTCACGCACACACACATGATTTGGACTCAAATCCAAGCACTTGACTCTCCAGCTGGAGATTGAAACAACACAACCTGTGTTGGGATTGACATATTTTTGAGGTATTTAGCATCCATTAATTTAACTTCACCCATAGGGATGCAGTTGTTACAGTGCTTAAACGGGAGGTACACAATGTTACAAAGTACCGGCGTGGCCACAAGTGAAACTGTACTGTAGCCAAGACCTGTCCGGTGTGAGCTCATAAATAAACCATTAACTCTAGTCTAAGGACTGGGATAGGATAGGAAGTGCTCTCAGGGAGAGAGGGAGTCTATGACATAACATAGTGTTTCCCCTAGGATTTTTCAGCAGCGGTGGAAATGTTAGTGGGGGGGGGGTTGTTGTTTTAAAACTCATTTCATTCTGCAATTCTATACCCCCCCCCCCTTTTTTTTTGTTGTTGTTTGTGTAGTTTTAAAGATACTTTCCAACCAATTTTACACATTTTTGCATGGGGCAGAGTATTGCTGTTTTTAAAGGTTATTTCCTGCAATTCAATTCTACACATTTTCCATGTCTTAACTATCTGTGTTTGTGATTCCAGGGGTCGAAGCCTGACTGAGTCACCCCCCCTCTCTTTAGAAGAAATAGGCCTACATTATATTCTATTTGTCATTTGTAGTCTGTGCTGGCATTTTCATTTGACTTGGCCTGTATCACCCTGTCCAGGATACGCCTTTCCTCTGTTTCTCCTAGATTAGCCTCATAGCTCAGACACAATCACAATGTTGACTGATGTGCTTCACACTGTGCTTTCCCCTCATAATCTCACACAGGGCTCTGAGACTTCTGATTTGATTTAGTTCTGGGTCCACGTCCCCAGGGACCTTGTTCCACGTCCCCAGGGACCTTGGTCCACGTCCCCAGGGACCTTGGTCCACGTCCCCAGGGACCTTGTTCATCTAGTTCTTCAGGCTTTGCTATTTTATTCTAATGAACATGTGATACATTCTTGAAAAAGCCGTGTTTTCTGAGAAACAAGACAGCTCCGGCCAGTAATGAAACAGCATTTGCAATTTTAAGACCTGGCTCTAGGAAACTGAGCACGGTCGTGTTGTTTCCTTCCCCGTGTAGCAGGAGCTCCGGATGGAATTTCCTCATCAGTTATCTGACTGAGTCAGCTAGGGAGAGGATGTTAAAGGGACATGCAGACTGCATCTTAAATAACATTCTATAACCTTTTATAATGCACTCATTTTCAACTGTTAGTGCACTTCTTTCAATCAGAGGGGACCCATGTAGTGTAGTTCTTTTGACCTAATCCCTATGCGTGAACAGAATGTAATTTGAGATTTTCCCAGTTTCGATTTTTCCAGCTGCGGCCACCTTTGTCAGTTTCGAGTAGTGTTTTAAAATGCAGCGAGCACAGAGGGTGTGTCATGTTCGGTGATATTCCTCCTGTGATGTATGGCTGCAGCAGGCAGATGCTCTCACACTGCTGGCCAGCTGGTGCCAGGTAAATGTCTGGCCTCCAGCCCTCCCAAACACTGAAGCCTTGCACGTATGGCCATGAGAGCGGTTGTCTTTGGAGGTCATCGACGCCGAGGAGAGAAAGTGTATAAGGCTGTGTACGACTCTCTCTCCCCACCGTGAGGTTAATGTCAGTTACGATTGCACACTTCCGGAGGAAGGCGAGATTATTGGGATGCGACCATAGTGTTCTGTGGGCTGTGATACACTATAGAATCTATGTATGTCTGTCGAGACCCTGGAGATACAGAGAGGAAATATGGATCAATTGCTATGTCCTATAGGCAAGCCTTTATCCTATTTATCCAGTTTTCTCTTCAATTTAGTGGTATTCACTTGGTAGTTAGTCTTGTCTCATCGCTGCAACTCCTTTATGGACTCGGGAGAGGCGAAGGTCGAGAGCTGTGCGTCCTCTGAAACACAACCCAACCAAGCTACAATGCCCACTTAACCCGGAAGCCAGCCACACCAATGTGTCGGAGGAAACACCGTACGCCTAGCGTGTCAGCATGCACTGCACAATGCCCGCCACAGGAGTCGCTAGTGCGCGATGGGACAAGGACATCCCTGCCGGCCAAACCCTCCCCTGACCGAGACGCCGCTGGGCCAATTGTGCACCGTCCCATGGGTCTCCCGGTCAGCTGCGACAGAGCCTGGACTCGAACCCATAATCTCTAGTGGCACAGCGATGCAGTGCCTTAGATCTCTGCGCCACTCAGGAGTCCCTGAAAATGGTTTTGAATCTCAATGGGAATGAAAATAATAAATAAAAGGATAAATAAATGAAACAACTAACATGCTCAGAATGTTGTTTAGCCTAAGTGGCGATGGTATACAAAGCATTAGTGATAGGCTATACAACATATTAGTAATTGTATAAGTGGATGCTTGATTTAGCCAATGGACTAATCAAGGCCTTTCCTGTTTAGAACATGCCAACATTTCCCATTGCAATATCTGTCAGTAACACAATACTCTATTGCGTTTGTTTTAGAACTGCCGGGTAAGGTAATTTGGAACTTATCAATATGTCTGCTGTGTTGTACCAATTTCATGCCAGCGTTCTGAACAAGAGTCGAGGTTAGGCCTAAGTCGGAGATGCTTCTGTTTTTACATGGAGGGAGGTAGAGTGGGAGGGAGGGATGGATGGATGGGGAGGTGGTGTGGGGTAGGGGAAGAGGAAGCGGTGTTTTGCCTGCCGGTGTCATCTCATTTACACTCAAATCAGTTTCCCCCGTTCTCCTAACACGAGTGAAACAATGCACAATATGCAATTACACTGAAGAGATTCTTGTTGAATTTGGATTGGAATAGGCAAGCGGAATGTTAATGATACAGTCCTAAACTTTAGTTCGGCTGAAGCGAGGCTCGATGCATGGCCATTTGTGAATTGTGGCTGAATGACACCAGTGAAGGTCTTGTGTGCGTCCCAAATGGCATCCTAGTATTCCATTTTATAGTGCACTACTTTTTACCATGGCCAATAGGGCTCTGGCTAAAAGTAGGGTACTGTATAGGGCAGGGTTCGGCAACAGTTGGCCCGCGAGCAAAACCGTATTTAGATTTTATTTAGCTTTACCGTCCTGCCAGTAATTCAGCCCAAAATTAGTTTAGTTTAGGAAATCAAGTATTCAAGTATTTCCACGAATACAAAAAGAGTTATCGTGTGTCAATATAAGCAAGCTATGAAATTATTATTTTAAAATAAAATCTATTTTTAGGTTTAGTTGTGTTTGTAAATTATTTTAATTATGTTCCATCCACTCCAACAAAAATCTTCTCACAGCTGAATCTAGTTGCAAACTATAGCACTACTGAGAATTCACTGCAATTCAATAGGATCTCTCTCTCTGTCTCTCTGTCTCTCTCTCTCTCTGTCTCTCTCTGTCTCTCTCTCTCTCTCTCTCTCTCTCTCTCTCTCTCTCTCTCTCTCTCTCTCTCTCTCTCTCTCTCTCTCTCTCTCTCTCTCTCTCTCTCTCTCTCATATACATACATATACAAGGGCTCTCTGAGTTGAGAGATGGTTCAATGTCATATCTCAATCTAAAGGTTCCTATAGTTTAGTACACAGACTAATGCAAACAATTGTAATTCTGTACCTCATGTGCATTCACTGCTATATGCATGTATGTTCAAGGACTCTCATCAAGTGAAGAGAAATTGTTCATGGTCATGTTTCTGTAGAGTAGTGCACAAACCATAGAACTATAAAGTTATGTACAAAGCAAAACTATTCAGCTTGCAAGTCCCCAATCAATGTCATACTTTTATTTTGTGATAGGAACGCTATCTAGCTCATTTCTGATTGTACTGTTCTGAATATGTAAATGTTCCTCTGCTATGTACTCAGCCAGTTTCCTCAGTCAGTCTTTTTGTTATGATAATACATCCATATCTACAGTAGTCAATGGGTAGAGTAGCCAGCATAGGTATCCATGTTGTCAACAGGAAATGGAAATAAAGACCTTTCCTCTTCAAATATTGATGTTTTTATGCCCAATTTAGCACTGTCCACTCTCTGAGTTTGAAGTATGCAGTGGATATATTGTGAAAGTATCCAGCGTTAAACCATGGCTGCATCCATCCCAAATGACACCCCATTTCCTATATACAGTAGTACACTGCTTTAGACCAGTGCACTAATGGGCCCTGGTCAAAAGTGCACTACATTGTCGGTGTCCCAATTTGCAACCTATGTGAAGAATCCAGCATAAACAATTTTCTTTGTGGTTTTATAGACCCAGAGGGAGCTCATCTTTCCCAATTTAAAAGTCCAATTTGCACCTCTCTGTGAGATTTATTCACATTAACGCTCATGGGCCCCAGACCACGGCCTCCTGACAATGTGGTGGGAAACCTCTTTAAACCCATCAAATTCTGATGTTATGGAAGTCAGAGACAGTGAGCAGAAGCTTTGGGTTTGGAATTCATTTCCTGGCACCCCGATGCCTGTATGTGTTGGATATCAGGGAATGTGGGAAAAATATACAGCAATTCAGAAATCTGCATGCTGTTGTCTTTCAAGGAAATATGTTTTCCTCTAGATCGACCATATGTTTAGGGTTCATTTTCTGGCATCATGATCTCTGTAGGTGTTGGGAATTCTGAATATTTGGGGGAAATAGGCTGTACAGTAAATATGCATGTTGCTGTCTTTCCAGGAAATATGTTTCCCCTCGAAGCAAACATTATAAATGCATTAGGCTGATGCTGTAGGCTTACCTGTATCCTAAGGCTTAGTCGTGGAATATGGAATTGTTGACATTTGTGTTTATTTAATTATTCTCTTTTCTTTTGCTTTCTTCAGGCAAAGAATCTCAGTGGTCTTGTATATTCTTTGAAAGTGTCATAATGTAATTCTCTGTCTGTTCCCCTTTCAGAGGAATTACGAAAGTTGAGCTGGTCTGGAATTCCTCGCCAGGTTCGTCCAATCACGTGGAAGCTCCTATCGGTAAGTAAGGGTGTTTTCACACACAGTCCTCTTTTAAAAGAATGTTCTCAGTCGTCTTCAAATGTACATGTTAATAGTATCTTCTGATTACAATTATTATGTCTCATATTTTAACTAAACGCAATCTATTAGCTTCCAAAATGTAAGTAGGTACAGTGCCTTTGCGAAAGTATTCGGCCCCCTTGAACTTTGCGACCTTTTGCCACATTTCAGGCTTCAAACATAAAGATATAAAACTGTATTTTTTTGTGAGGAATCAACAACTAGTGGGACACAATCATGAAGTGGAACGACATTTATTGGATATTTCAAACTTTTTTAACAAATCAAAAACTGAAAAATTGGGCGTGCAAAATTATTCAGCCCCCTTAAGTTAATACTTTGTAGCGCCACCTTTTGCTGCGATTACAGCTGTAAGTCGCTTGGGGTATGTCTCTATCAGTTTTGCATATTGAGAGACTGAAATTTTTTCCCATTCCTCCTTGCAAAACAGCTCGAGCTCAGTGAGGTTGGATGGAGAGCATTTGTGAACAGCAGTTTTCAGTTCCTTCCACAGATTCTCGATTGTATTCAGGTCTGGACTTTGACTTGGCCATTCTAACACCTGGATATGTTTATTTTTGAACCATTCCATTGTAGATTTTGCTTTATGTTTTGGATCATTGTCTTGTTGGAAGACAAATCTCCGTCCCAGTCTCAGGTCTTTTGCAGACTCCATCAGATTTTCTTCCAGAATGGTCCTGTATTTGGCTCCATCCATCTTCCCATCAATTTTAACCATCTTCCCTGTCCCTGCTGAAGAAAAGCTGCCACCACCATGTTTGACAGTGGGGATGGTATGGTCAGGGTGAAGAGCTGTGTTGCTTTTATGCCAAACATAACGTTTTGCATTGTTGCCAAAAAGTTCAATTTTGGTTTCATCTGACCAGAGCACCTTCTTCCACATGTTTGGTGTGTCTCCCAGGTGGCTTGTGGCAAACTTTAAACAACACATTTTATGGATATCTTTAAGAAATGGCTTTCTTCTTGCCACTCTTCCATAAAGGCCAGATTTGTGCAATATACGACTGATTGTTGTCCTATGGACAGAGTCTCCCACCTCAGCTGTATATCTCTGCAGTTCATCCAGAGTGATCATGGGCCTCTTGGCTGCATCTCTGATCAGTCTTCTCCTTGTATGAGCTGAAAGTTTAGAGGGACGGCCAGGTCTTGGTAGATTTGCAGTGGTCTGATACTCCTTCCATTTCAATATTATCGCTTGCACAGTGCTCCTTGGGATGTTTAAAGCTTGGGAAATCTTTTTGTATCCAAATCTGGCTTTAAACTTCTTCACAACAGTATCTCGGACCTGCCTGGTGTGTTCCTTGTTCTTCATGATGCTCTCTGCGCTTTTAACGGACCTCTGAGACTATCACAGTGCAGGTGCATTTATACGGAGACTTGATTACACACAGGTGGATTGTATTTATCATCATTAGTCATTTAGGTCAACATTGGATCATTCAGAGATCCTCACTGAACTTCTGGAGAGAGTTTGCTGCACTGAAAGTAAAGGGGCTGAATAATTTTGCACGCCCAATTTTTCAGTTTTTGATTTGTTAAAAAAGTTTGAAATATCCTATAAATGTCGTTCCACTTCATGATTGTGTCCCACTTGTTGTTGATTCTTCACAAAAAAATACAGTTTTATATCTTTATGTTTGAAGCCTGAAATGTGGCAAAAGGTCGCAAAGTTCAAGGGGGCCGAATACTTTCACAAGGCACTGTATATCTAGCTGCCCGATAGCACATTCTGATTAAATGGCTTGTTCAGCACTTTGTAAAAACCCAGAGTGCATTGAGTGAATGTTGGAAAATGATCTTGGTTCCTTAACATAACAATGTGAATGCAAAGAGGACTCGGTCCACAAAATAGGTGTATTGAACTGGCAAAAGAGTTGAGTCCTCATTCAAAGTTTTTACCTCAGAGTTCACATTAAAGAGGACTATATGTGACCCCTCCCTGTCTCAGTCCAATTTAATGATCTTTCCCTTGTGGCTATGACCACATCACAGCCATGATACAATTGTCATAACACATGCTGTCTCATGTATTATTGCTTAGTTACTACAGATGGTTTGGAATTCCCATTGTTAGAGCCTATCCTGCCCATGATATACAAGGCAACATGCACATGGCCACATTCATAAAAAGTGCCATTGTTTACGTTGTTACCTAGCAACGCACTACTACTTTTACAGATCCACTTTCTCATCTGCCTAGCCGTGCAACTTAGAAACTTTATCTCCACTGTAAAAAGCATCTAGACATTTGCAACACTGAAATTCGATCTTCACTGTGCTATAATAATGAACCTGTTGGGAGTCTGGACGAGATGCAGACAGACACCTTTTCTTAGCCAGTCGAAATCCTGGAATCTGCATAGTTTTTATGGATATATACAAAGAAATGTCAATAAAATAACTATTGAAATGAAATGCAGCTACTTTGCTATCTTTCCAGCTTCAGTCTAAAGTGATTGTGTTAGCTGTGTAGTTGGCCAGCTAGCAATGGGGGGGAGGAGCCTCCATATCAACCCTTTTTTTGCCATAGCAACCTGCAAAGTTCTGGAATGTCAACCAGCTCTCGGGTGACTTTGCTTTACATGGCAGTCAGTATGAATAGAGCTAATGACCAGAGAATGCTTAAAATTGCACTTGGACAACTAGCGTTAGTGAATATAGCATCACATTTTGTTGAACAATTTATGGTTTGGGAAAGAATCTTGCTTTTTAATGCTAGTAACCTGTTGTATAAAAGCAATTCTACACTTGAGTCCATGTGTTATGACATTTTTACCATGGCTCTGGTGGCCGTTGTGGCCTCGTATTATTGCTTAATTACATAATGCTGTAATTGAAAATGTAACACCCAATGTAGGCTACTGCCCCTTTAAGAGCCTGCATTGATTTTGTACCATATGCTGTAATTGTCACCAAATATGTTCTCTTCTCACACTATTCAAACCTCACAATCAAATAAACAGCTTATGAAGCTCTATAGATCACATATTACAAAATAATTATCTGCACATTGTGTCACGACAAAACTCCACACACATTTTGGAATTTCTGTGCATTCATGACAATCACTAATCAATTTTCAAAAACGGCACACGTTTCTTCTGTGAATCTGTACATCATCGTCTCTCTTTTGTGGCACCAATGTGAGGGGTTATGGCAGGGGAAACGGTGTTGCAGTAGCCGAGTCGAGAATAATGACGAGAGAACGTGTGGAGCTTTGTGTTCACATTCAGAGGCTCTTTTGAGTTCCTTTGGAGTGTTCACAAATTGTCTGAAAGGGACCATTCATTTTGTTAACAAAAATTGTCTGAAAGGCACCATGTGTGAAAACACCCTAAAACCATCTTGTCAGTTTTCTCCCAGGCGCTCTCTCTGGCCCTCGCTCGCTCTCTCTGGCCCTCGCTCGCTCTCTCTGGCGCACGCTCTCTCTTGCTCTCTCACGCGCTGTCTCGGCTCTCTCTTGCTCTCGCGCGCTGTCTCGCTCTCTCTTGCTCTCTCACTCTCTGGCGCACCCTCTCACTCTCTCTGGCGCACCTCGCGCACCCTCTCACTCTTGCTCTCTCACGCGTCTGTCTCACGCTCTCTCTTGCTCTCTCACGCGCTGTCTCGCTCTCTCTTGCTCTCTCACGCGCTGTCTCGCTCTCTCTTGCTCTCTCACGCGCTGTCTCGCTCTCTCTTGCTCTCTCACGCGCTGTCTCGCTCTCTCTTGCTCTCTCACGCGCGGTCTCGCTCTCTCTTGCTCTCTCACGCGCTGTCTCGCTCTCTCTTGCTCTCTCACGCGCTGTCTCGCTCTCTGTCTTTCTGTCTCGCGTGCTCTCTTCTATGTCTCTCTTTTGTCTCTCTCGCGTGCTCTCTTCTGTCTCTCTCGCGTGCTCTCTTCTGTCTCTCTCGCGTGCTCTCTTCTGTCTCTCTTGCTTGCTCTCTACTCTCTCTCTTGTGTGTGCTCTCTCTTTGTCTGTCTCTCTTTCTCTTTCCCTGTGATTCATGGAGATTAATAACGCTCTTTACCTCCATTTAGAAATTAATTGCCAGGCACAAATAATGTATTCACGATACAGAATGTTTACTCATTAAGCTATTGTTGCAGTTTACAGTGACCCAACTAGTGAGTGACTTCAGTCTGGTGATCACTTCAGGGTGTGGAGCATTACTTTGAGTGGTGTGACTTTCACATTAATTGCTGTGTGTAGTTAATGTCCCACAGACAATAGCTCATTAAATTGCCTAGGGGTACGGCAAAGATTTTTGTTGTCAACACAAATTAGTGTCAGAGGTCCCCAGTTCGGTCTGAGGGGCTGAGATGCAGTGGTGTAAAGTACTTTAGTAAAATTAAAGTACTACATAAGTTGTTTTTTGGGGTGTCTGTACTTTACTATTTTTCACAATTTTTTCTTTTACTTCAACACATTCTTACAGAAAATAATGTACTTTTTACTCCATACATTTTCCCTGATACCCAAAAGTACTCATTACATTTCGAATGCTTAGCAGGATAGGACATGGTGTGTATTGGAAACTTTAGGGAAGTAATGGGTTACAGTACATTGCACTCTATCTGTGCTTTGCCTCTAAATGGAATCACCTATTATTTTGCTGGTAATGGTGGCACATCGATACAATATGGCTATCAGATTCAGATTAGTCATCAATAACCCAATCCAATATCAGGTTGTGCTGTTGGCTCTCAACGGCTTGGTTTTCTGGGATATTTGATAGGTTCCCTTAGACCCCCAGCCTTGTCCCACCAAATTTTTAATATAGGCCTATACTGCACGAGAGATGCAAGTGTTTGTGGTTTGAAAAAAAATGGAAAGTGAGGAGACAGAAAGAGATGCCTAATCCCTGCAACATGCCATCCCTATCCTCCCCCGAAGGATCCTGGGATATCTGAACACTCCCCTGACCTTTAAATCCTCTCTGTCAAGATGCGGTCTGCGATAGACAGGAGAGGCTCTGAGAATCTATTCTCCACCCTCTACCGCTATTTCATAAACTTGGAGCCACATAATAAAACTTCACTCTCGGCGCGTCCCCTGTGACCTTCTCTGCTCCCGACCGTGCCGTGGATGTTCAATTTATTCCTTTCCAGAGGCTGGTTAGTGCTAGCTGTATTACCTCCTCTGAAAGAGACAATCAGGCATTCTAGGTTGTTAATACATTTTAATGCTGCATCACCACCCATACTATCCCCCCCCCAGTTGCATTTTATCACCTGACTGCACAAATTATACATAACTGTCTCAATCATTATTAGGAAATGGAGGTAATTATAAGGTAAGAAAACAGTGAATGAGCCCTTTTTATATTCTTGTCATTCTACCTCTCCCTGGGTGATATCTCTATACGCTACAGTTATGTTTAGACTCGTCTCTATCTGTCTGCACCATAAGACACAGAGAGAACTTCAGCTTCCGGCTCTGTGAAAAATAATAAGTGTTTCTGGAATAATGAATAAGAAGCTTTTTAAAGAAGAATCGTCCACTTGGGTTCCAGTGCCTGGAGGGAGTCAATTAAGTGGATTTTCGGTGATAAGAATGGCTAAGCCGCCCGTGGCAATGTGTACACTTTTCTAATGGAGCGGAATTGTTAAATGTTAAGTGCTGGTAAAGTAGCAGCTAACTGGCTTTGTGGTATTGATGTGGCTGCAAGGCCAGATGTGATATATAGCCTAGTGTAGGCCCCATAGTCAGCACAGCATGTTAGCTGTAGCATATAGGCCTATGGATCATTCTATATCAAATCGAGGGCCTTTTTCCAAAGCCATTTTTTTATTAGTTGATTTTCATATGCAATGTCCCATGTAGAAACTCTATATAGAAAATCAAATCTCTGCACTCAAAATAACTCAGTGCCACTAAACCAGAAAAGTAGCAGATATAACCAGCTTAACTCTAGTACAAACATAACTTTATGACCATTGAGATGCATGCCATTTTTGAGTCATTTAGTGTCTTGCTTGGGTGGGCGAGAGGCACCATGCCATTGAGTACTTCTCCCCTCAGGCCAGGACTATGTCCCATTTCAGGCTACAGGAAGCCCTGGTGCCTCAGTGTTTGCCATGTTGAGACTGGCACACTGATGATGGAGGTGCCAATGAAGGACAGGGTAGACAGCAGGTGATAGAAAGGTGCTATCACGGCCCGTGTCTCTGAACGGTCTCTGGTGAGGGACAAACACCTCTGATTTTTATGTAGAAAGACTGAAAAGCTCAGTTCAGGTGGCTTTTTAAAAAGGACTACTCCAAACCGAATGAAAATAAAATTGTACTGGCACCATCTGAAATATAATTTCCACCTCCAGAAATGAGCCTAACATATTGAGAAAATGATTTGGTACAACATGGTCCATTTTATCAGGTATGATATTAGCAATAAGCATTATCATCTGTAGCTCAACTGATGCAGCATAGTGGCTATAAATAAATAAGCTGAAGCATGGGGTTGCCTATTTGCATTTACCCTATTGGGCTAATCATTAGCTAGATCTGAAATGTAATCTTTAACTAGTTCAAATTCATAAATAGGATGCTATGTCGTAATTTTTTTTGTTGCATAAACACAGTGAATTTAACCTAACAGGTAGGCCTACATTAACTTGGTAACCCGCCACCTGGGCTAATATGCCCCCTGCCTGTACTTCTCACAGAAACCATCACCATTTTATCCCCCAACACTTTCCCTGGTTGCCACTCAACTAAAAATGTAAAGAAAATAAATAAAATCACTCCAAATAAACTGATTTTGAGGTGGGGTGGTGTTCCACGCGCTGTGCCACAATTACATGACTGCACAGAAAACACACACACACACACACACACACACACACACACACACACACACACACACACACACACACACACACACACACACAGCCATATCTAGTTCACCTGTCTCACCTTCATCTGCCTATGGCTCGCTCATCTGTCATCCTGACTCAGACCCAGAGCTCGAGCTCCACTCAATCACTCCACATCGATGCACGCTATTGAACCCCCTGTGTGGTGAGGGTTGGTATGTGCGTTTCTGTCTGTGTTCTTGGTATCCTTCTTCTGTGTCTTTCTGCATCTAGTCCTGTGTTTGTGCATCTGTGATTTTGACATAAGAATTAAAACAGCAGGGAATCATCTTTAAACTAGAGCGATGACTCGTCAGGCCTCTGTGGGAGCAGAGGGGGCTGCCGTCACCTCTTGAGGCGCTGTTGTTTTCCTGCAAAATCAATTCTCTTCATCCTGCTGACTTCTCACAACCTACTGCGCACACACACGTACTGTTCAGACTTGAGCAACCCTCCCCAGCACTCTACTAAGTAGATATTTTTTTGGTTTGTCAGTTCCTCGCTAGAAAATAAAGATTTCATTTAATCCCTAAATTGATTCCATAGGCTTCTTTTTTTCTGAGGGAGAGCAGTGGGAGAACAGGTTGTTTGTGTCAGGTGCCAGCCCATGGATTCACAGAGTGATTAGTGGTGAAAGGAATCACCAGCAAGTTAAAGGGATCTTTAGATGTTTCTCGGCTGGCCAGCTGTAATACAGTAGCCTACTGACTGTCAGCACCTCATAGTTTTACTCTCTCCTCTTCCAAAACTTTCACAAGGGCCCGGCTATTGATTCTTCTAATTTTCACAAGTACAGATGTAGTCAAATATATTGGCACCCTTGAATTATTCGGTTCTGTTCTCGAAACCAGTTCCAACCCTTGGCACAGATACCTCCGAACACAACCATAACCCCCCCCCCCCCCAAGCAGCTCCCCCTGCCTGTGTTTCTTACTGTGTAGTTTTAAAGACTGCGGCATGCTGTAGGAGACATTTACAGGCCTATAAAAACCTTGATAAAGTGCAGTGCCTCCCTCGGCTGTGTGTGTGTGTGTTCTCCCTTGTTGACCCTCAGTTCAACCTCCATTAACCTTGGTGGAGGAAACTTTCTCTTCCCTTTATTATGTAAAGTCTGGCAACAGCTAGGGAGATAGCAAGGTGCTCCAGCTCATCTCACAGCCTTATCTATTATTCTCACAACATCCTCTCCAAAAATAACACCTACAAGGCTATGTACAGACACTCACAAAATAAAAAAGAGCACAAATTCACACTTTATAGTTCAAAAAGTACGTTTGATGAAGATTTGCTTGGATTTGACCACTCTCCTCTCCCATCTTCACTAATGGGGTTACACGGTAGGATTAGGGGTCGATTTTTAATTGGACAGGAGGACACCTCATTTTAGGAATGACACTTTCATTTACCTAACTGTGGTTTGTGTGCCTGCCTGGCTGTAGAGAACATCTGCTCACAACTATGACAGTCCTGACTCCAAAGGAAGAGGCAATCCTCCTGAACCTGCTTGGAACTGACAGCTCGCGCTGATCAACATTTTATTACTGTTGACATATATTTTTGTAGGTGAAGAGGAGAAAATTCTAATATTTGATGTGCTCTCTACTGTATCCAGCAAACATACTGCCAGCCCACCTCCAAATTACTATAACCCATGTGTGACTCACTCAAACTGTGTTTGTACTGTATGACGGAGGGGTTTCAAACTTTCGAAGGACTCCTATTCATGTTCTGACTTAACCACTGCTGGAAAGTCCAACATGTTCCATCTATAAAGTAACCCATTTCTCCTCTCTCGATTCACGAATCAAACTTCCACTCGCATCCTGATTTTAATGGAGTTTTCAAAAGGATTTGACCCCCACAAAACGTAGTTCTGCACTGCATATCTCACAGCAGTAGCACTCGGATAATACTTCAGAGTCTCTTCAAATACTTGACCTTCCACTGTTACCAACAATAGAATACCAACCCTCACCTCCTCCCTTTACAGCACATTATAAAGTCAGTGTGATTACATGGATATATGGTAATGGCCCTTACAGCCAGTGCTCAGGGGGCTGCCTGGCACACATACGTCTTGTTAGAGCCATTTCGTTGGGCCGTGGGAGTGAAGAATGGGCACAAGCCTCAACTGCTCCAGAGATGAATGGTTTTCTGGGGTTGTAGATTTCCAGGCAATCAATTACTGAATCACTATAGGCCTAGTCTACACCACCAGGACTTGTCTTTTCTGTCCCAGACATATGGTGTATACTGTAGCTAGATACATTCTCACTGGAGGAGAAGTGTGTGTGTGTTCAATGTTATGCCACTGTTAGGACATTAACCCTCTCTGCATTAATCTCTGCCCATCTGTTATTGAATGTGGGTTGATATTATTCTCTTCATATGGCCAACAACCTGAACAGTTCCCTTTTCAAGTTCTCTTGGCATACTGAAATATTTGCTCATGCAGTGGAAGTGTGTCAGTAGTACAGTGCTCTAACAGTCTGTGTCCCAAATGGCACCCTCATCCCTACATAGAGTAGTGCACTACATTTGCCCAGCATGAGGCCCACTGGAGCGCAGTCCATTTAGCAGATTTAAAGTGATCGGAAGTTACTGTATCCCTAACGTAGTTCTCCAGATGTGTATGGGTGCATGGGAGTGTGTGCGTCTAGCCTAGACTAGTGTGTAAGCTGGGCTTGTGAGAAGTCATTCTCAACTACACACAAGGCTAGCATGCCTAGCGTGGGCTGGGTTTTTTCCCCCAGTGAATTGATTCAAAGCTGTATGTTTTGATTCAGTCTAGTTATTAGGCTTGGGTGGTATCCAGATTGTCATATCTTCACACAGACCTTGTGCCATACTAAGATATCGGGTAATACTGGCACTGGACACAAAGGGCACTGTTTTTAAACCTCACTGAGGCTCTGTAATCCAAAGGTGAGCAGTTAGAGGTACATTTAAAAATCCATAGAGAATGACAACTAAATGCTAACGAGTGCATTGCAAACATTTTTTACAGTCTCTGAACGAAACCATACAAGTAAACAAGCAACTAAAAAAAGTTACTCACAGTTTTCGCCAGGCACAAAACAAATCTAAGACAGCAAGGCTCTGTTACCAAGTGAAGCTTGATTTTGGAAGAATCTAACCATTTAGCTAGATAGATAGCTAACTAGCTAGTACATTGTCAAATCAAATGCACAACTGCAGAGCTTTTAGCACATTTTAGTGCAAACTTGAAAATTCTGTGTGACTTTTGGCACACTTTTACTGTGAACACTGACACTGTACCCGCTTTAAGTTGCAGGTATAACAGTGGCCAAGTAGGCTACTGTGGCTATTTGATCATCATATGGGCCTATCAGGGTGGCCTAGCATAAAAAACAATGGAGAAAATGCATTACATAGCAATTTAACATGGAAATAGCTGTCCTGTATTTCATCCTACAGTAGCAGCCAATGTGTGGTGTTCAATGTCTGCCTACATTCCATCAGACTTTTGTAGGGATTGATATTAACCTGTTTATCTACTTGTCTTTCAGACAAGGAGGTGACTGAACATGTTGTGTTTGATTCAATAAACCACTTTACAACATAAAATGCAATGTTTTTCTCATACCATTATTACAGAGATTCAGGCAAATTATGCTGCCTATTGGCTATAACTTATTCAAGCCTGTCTCAAAATACAACACTGCCCCTTGCAGAACAAAAGCTCTTTACCTGACTTGCTTTTCGAAGATGGCAAAAAATGCACTTGTTGTGCTCTTGTAGGAAGCATCCACTCCCCCATTGCTGACTAGCAATGAGCTATAACTGGGCTAATAACTCACTTACTTGCAAAGAATATGAACATGCACACACCTGGCAACATGCAGCTGTTGGTTTGATCGCAAAACAAACGCATCTATTCACAACCACTCATGCTTTAAACACAGTCCAGTGCAAAGTGAATGGCACAGATCCATATATGTCAATGGTCTATTTGCATATAGGGATACTGCAGCTCTGATTGGTTATGGTGCACCGGTCTGTGTAGAGTATGGGACTGAGTTGTGCCAGTTACAGAGGAGGAACTTCCAGATGCAATTAAGGCCTTGAAGTGCGGGAAAACTCCAGGGCTACATTGCATACCGGTTAAGGCAAGCTAAGGTATCAAATTTTTTTTGATGTGCTCAGAGGACCGTTATTAGCATGTTTTAACCACTCCTATAAAAATGGTAGATAATCAGATACTGAACAAGGTCTGATTTCACTAGTACTGTAACAGGACCCATGTGGTAAATACAGTGCATTTGGAAAGTATTCAGATCCCCTGACTTTTTCCACATTTTGTTACCTTACAGCCTTATTCTAAAATTGATTAAATTGTCCCCCCCCATCAATCTAGAAATAATACCCCATAATGACAAAGCGAAAACCGCTTTTTAGAAATGTATTAAACTTAAAACACTGAAATATTGCATTTACATACTGTAAGTATTCAGACCCTTTACTCAGTACTTTGTAGAAGCACTTTTGGCAGCGATTACAGTCACAGGTCTTCTTAGGTATGACGTTACAAGTTTGGCACACCTGTAATTGGGGAGTTTCTCCCATTCTTCTCTGCAGATCCTCTCAAGCTCTGTCAGATTGAATGGGGAGCGTCACTCCACAGCTATTTTCAGATCTCTCCAGATATGTTCGATCTGGTTCAAGTCCGGGTTCTGGCTGGGCCACTCAAGGACATTCAGAGACTTGTCCCGAAGCCACTCCTGCATTGTCTTGGCTGTGTGCTTAGGGTCATTGTCCGGTTGGAAGGGGAATTTTCACCCCAGTCTGAGGCCCTGAGCGCTCTGGAGCAGGTTTTCATCAAGGATCTCTTTGTACTTTGCTCCATTCATCTTTCCCACAATCCTGACTAGTCTCCCAGTCTCTGCCGCTGAAAAACATCCCAACAACACGATGCTGCCACCACCATGCATCGCCGTAGGGATGGTGCCAAGTTTCCTCCAGACGTGACGCTTGGCATTCAGGCCAGAGAATCTTGTTTCTCATGGTCTGAGAGTCCTTTAGGTGCCTTTTGGCAAATTCCAAGCGGGCTGTTGTGGCTTCCGTCTGGCCACTCTACCATAAATAGCCTGATTGGTGGAGTGCTGCATAGATGGATATCCTTCTGGAAGGTTCTCCCATCTCTGCAGAGGAACTCTGGAGCTCTGTCAGGGTGACCATCAGATTTTTGGTCAACTCCCTGACCAAGGACCTTCCTCCCCAATTGATATTTTTAGCTTGTTAGGCTATCTCAAGGATGAGTCTTGGTGGTTCCAAACCTCTTCCATTTAAGAATGATGGAGGCCACCGTGTTCTTGGGGACCTTCAATGCTGCAGCCATTTTTTTGCTACCCTTCCCTAGATCTGTACCTCGACACCATCCTGTCTCGGAGCTCTACGGACTATTCCTTCGACCTCATGGCTTGGTTTTTGCTCTCACATACACTGTCAACTGTGGTACCTTAGACTTTCCAAATCATATCCAATCAATTGAATTTACCACAGATGGACACCTTTCGGGCAGCAGGTAACCTAGCTTATAGGAATCTTGGGGCATTAACCAAAAGGTTGCTGGATCGAATCACCGAACTGACAAGCTAAACATCTGTCATTCTGCAAGGCAGTTAACCCACTGTTCCCCAGGAGCCGATGACGTGGATATCGATTAAGGCAGTCCCCCCCCCACCTCTCTCATTCAGAGGGGTTGGGTTAAATGCGGCAGATACATTTCAGTTGAATGCATTCAGTTGAGCAACTGACTAGGTATCCTCCTTTCCAATCAAGTTGTAGAAACATCTCAAGGATGATCAATGGCAACAGGAGGTACCTGAGCTCAATTTCGAGTCTCATAGCAAAGGGTCTGAATACTTATGTAAATAAAGTATTTCTGTTTTTCATTTTAATACATTTGCAAAAATGTTGAATCCTGTGTGAAGTTTGAAGATGAACAAAATGTGTTTAATCCATTTTAGAATAAGGCTGTAACAGAATGTGTAAAAAGTCCAGGGGTCTGAATACTTTTGAATGCACTGTATAAAGATCCAATCCATAAAATAAATTGGGGGCCCCATACACTTCTGTGTTGTGATGCAAACATTTGCATAGCGCATAGAATTTAAAAGGTATTTTCGGATATTATTCATCCCAATCAGGAAGTTTTTTTTTTACATGGACACTAGATTTGAGATAATATAAGACAAGTACTGGAGAAAATTGAACACAATGAAAAATCAAGTGAACCAGCCTGGTATTCGAAGCTGACAATGAAAAAGCTTTTGGTAAAAGTACGACTGGAATTTATATATAAATGCCTGGAATTTTTCCATTTTGGAGAATCTCTTATACAATGGGTTAAAGTTATGTAAAATAGTAAATATTGTCTACTTCTCAGAAAGTATTAAACTAACGAGAAATATAAGAAGGTTGTCCACTATCGGCATATTTTTTTTTTTTGCCATTGAAGTATTAGCTATTTAAAACAATAATATCAAGGTGCTAGAAATCCAGGGCTTAAATACAAAGGTGTCATTGTACGCTGATGATTGTTTTCTGACTGTGTACCGGTACCCCCTGTATATAGCCTCGCTACTGTTATTTTATTGTTGCGAGGCTATATTCCTATTATTGTTTTGTTTTTTATTTGATTTATTTTAGATTTAGTTTATTTTTAGTAAATACTTTCTTAAGAAAACTAATGTTAACTGCATTGTTGGTTAAGGGCTTGCATTTCACTGTAAGGTTGTATTCGGCGCATGTGACAAATACGATTTTGATTTTCATTGAAATCCACAATAGAGGATCTAGATATTTTTTCTAACCTCTGACGAAGGCCTTGAGGCCAATATGTCCTATATGTAAAGCTTAATAAAAGGCAGTGATACTAGCAAGAGCAGTGTGCAGGTTTCTTATTTTTTCTCATGTTATTCAATTGTTACCATGCACCTGCAACAAAGACAGCACAGATGTGCGAGTGCCTTTTGAATAGAAAGTTAGCAAAAATAGATAAGATATTGCTACCATGGAACGGAAATACCTGTCTCTTTGTGGTAAAATCACCCTGATTTAACTCTTTAGTCATATCCCAGATTACCTATGAGTTTATGGCCCTGCCTATACCTAACAACTTGTTTTTTTAAACTTGTTTGCAAAAAATGTAATTTTATTTGGAATTGCAAGCCAGACCAAATTAAACCGGCATGTTTATATAATGAATATGAATTCGGAGGGCAGACATTGTTAAATATTAAACCATTAGAGGCTTCAGTCATCCAAAAGTTATACTTGCATCCAAACTGGATCCCTGGCAGACTAGTAAGAATGGCTCACCCCGTGTGGCCTTTTCCCCTTTATTCATATTACAACCTCTCACTTTCGGTTATTTGAAAATGAAATCATCTCCCAAAATATCTGTATTTTTAAACAAGCCATAGAAAGTTGCAATTTCAGTTTAATACACCAGAAAATACAGAACAATTATTTTAACAAATATTATTGTTAAACTCAAATATGCTAACTGATTAAAAATAATCGATCAAAACAGTAGAATTTTTGTAAATGATGTCACACATGCAGCTAACAAGAATATATGGAAATGTCTGCTCTATCAAAAATTATGTCCATCTATTTGCAGCATTACTTCAAAAATGGAAGAGGGAAGGTGGTAAGGAACCTGTCTGTTGGCCCTGCATTAAAGACCAAAATTGGTTAAAGAAAACTGAGATAAATAAAAGTATACCAGCTTCATTTAAGGACCAAAAAATTGGCAGCTGTGACATATAGATTCTCGATGGACTGGTTCAATTGTACATGGTTTATAAACGTATAATTTACATTTTTATTTAACCTTTATTTAACTAGGCATGTCAGTTAAGAACAAATTCTTATTTACAATGTCGACCTACCAAAAGGCAAAAGGCCTCCTGCGGGGACGGGGACTGGGATTAAAAATCAAATCAAAATGTAGGACAAAACACACACCATGATCAGAGAGACACTACATAAAGAGAAACACAAAACCAGATTGAAAACTTAGGTTTTCAATTTAAATTATTATACAAAATTCCTGCAACCAATATAATGTTATATGTGGGGAGATACAGCCATCCCAGCTCTACAGATTTAGCTGCGTGGAGACAGAATCATTAGATCATTTTAGTACTTTTTTAGTACTATCCATATGTAGCTTGTTTTTGGTCGCAGGTCCAGGAATGGCTGAAGAATTGAATTTACCTGGAGTTAACTCTGCAAATACCACTGCTGGGTGATCTGAAAAGTCAGTCAATCGATCAATAATATAATAATACTATTACCAAAAATATTTATCTTTAATTTACAATCTGTAGAAACTATGAGAATAGAAAGGTTCAGAACTTTTGTTGAACATCACATCACAGTATATGGCAAATAGAAATCAAAACTGGATGGTTTTCAGAGATAGATGGGAGGGGTTGAGAGTAGCTGGAGGATGGGACTAAAAACAAACAAAAGATAAGTAATGTAAGATATACTGTGTCTGTAAAATATTTATGGTATGTTTCATCTGGAAATAGAATCCTAAGTGTTGTCCATTCAGTTTACTCCAATTAGGGGAGGGGCTAGGGGAAAGTAATAAAGGGAAAAATACTTTTAAAAAAGTGTGTGGAACTGGCTTCGCTTGAAGGACCCTATGCTATCCTAACAGTTCTGGTGTACTCTTCCCAGGGTTACCTTCCTGCCAACACAGAGAGGAGAGAGAGCACGCTACAGAGGAAGAGACAGGAATACTTTGGTTTCATAGAACAGTACTATGACTCGCGCAATGACGAGCACCACCAAGACACATACAGACAGGTAAGCATGCTATCTATGACCACACACACACAGTCACATTCTCTCTCTCTTTCTCAGTCACTCTTTCTCTCCTCCTCCCCCATGTCTTTCTGTATTCCCAAATCCACTGAGCCATGCACTCATATATTGAGAGCATTCTGTCTATCCTAAGCTCAGCTCCTCCATAGTTCATCCATTCCAGTGGTGGGTAAATATAATTCCTCAGCCATCTACAGTTCAGACCCCTTCACCTCAGTGACAGACAGACGGCAGACATTTATTTGTGCAGATAGAATGGGCTGTCCTGTGGGTGTAAATCCCCAAGCCCTCTTACCAGGCCCTTCCCTTTGTCCCTGATGTGTTGGTTCCCTCGCAGCCCAGACTAGCCAAGCCACTGCCTGTCGGCGGCCACGAGTCTGCTTTACAGATCCAGTTATACGGTGATAAGTGGTTTTCCATGCTGCTCTCTTCTCACACATAGCAGTGCCACTATGGAGGCTAGACAAGAATGACCCTCTCTCTCTCTCCCTATCAAAATTCTATCTTCTCCCCCCTCCCTCCCACCGTTGGTGTCAGTCTCTCTCTCTCTCTCTCTCTCTCCCTCACTCTCTGTTTATCAGGGAAATCACTTCTGCTGACCCCCCCCCCCCCACACACACACATGTTTTACTACCTTAAAAACAAAATCTATTCAAAGTACAATTTTCCCTAACCCTAATTGTAACACTAAACCTAACCCCTAATCTTAAAATAACCTTTTTCCCTAAGAAGGGGGAATTGTCCTTGTTTTAATATCCTTTTCGAGATTTCCTGTACCCACGAGAATAGTAATACACACCGCATGCACGCCTGATATTTACTATGAGGTGTGTTGTCGATATTTACTTTGGTGCGTCAATATTTACTATGCTGAGATTTACACCCGTTTCCCGCTAGAGTAAGATGAAGAGAGAAAAGTCCTCTCTTTGCCTTTAAGAAAATGACTGATATTTACTTTAAAATTTGAGTTTTAGGCTTCCAGCAAACTGAGTAGAAATTTACTCTCAGCAGGGAGTCTTGAGAGAGTCCTTCTCTCCACTGATCTCAGTTCTGTGCTCAGTGGCAGAGGATGTTTTCTGGCTGATCACAGGCTCCCTGCTGTTCCCGAGTCAGCGCTCAACTTCCTGACATTGGCATTGCAAGACCTCTGTCTGTCTGTCTCTGCCTGACCTGACGGTCAGCCTCCTGTGTTTTTCTGTTCCCCAGTCGCTCTCCTCTGTAACTCCTCTCATCTCCCTACATTAGTCTGTCTGTCTGTCTGTCTGTCTGTCTGTCTTTTGTACATGAATCTCTCTCCTTGTCTCTCCCTCTCTCACTCAAGCTCTCCCTCTTGCTCTAACTTTCTCTTTCAATCAATCAATCAATGAAATGTATTTATAAAGCCCTTTTTACATCAGCGGATGTCACAAAGTGCTTATATAGAAACCCAGCCCCAAAGAGGAAGCAATGCAGATGTAGAAGCACGGTGGCAAGGAAAAACTTTCTAGAAAGGCACTCCCCGCCCACACTCTCAGGAGGTTACTGTCAGGCACTCTCTCACACATCTACAGTAGTTTTTAGAGTTGACATGTTTGAATCTGTCAGAGTTTTCATATTTTCATTTTCAGTCACACTTCTGTACTGTTTCCTGTTGAATTATCTCATGTTGTTGTGCGTTTAGCGGTATGTATGTAGCGGTTGTTTGTGGAAAAACAGCTGTTTTTTTCCCACATCTAGGGCTGGGGAAAAACTCCACTGGATATCTGATCAATTGAGTGTGTTGACTTATTTCCTTAGTGTGGGTGTGTTGTGCACGGTCCGTGTGTGTATGCGTGAAGACTGAGTGTGGGTGTAATGTGTTTGTGTTAACTGTTTTCTCCACGCCACCAGATTCGTATAGACATCCCCCGGATGAGTCCGGAGTGTCTATTGCTGCAGCCTATGGTGACAGAGTTAAGACTGGTTAGAGCGGCTGCCGACCAATCCTCACTCGCCAGAATGACACCGATCCGGTTCCCGTCTGGTCTGCCCTGTCTGTGTTTGTCCTTCTGTTTACAGGCTCCAAGTTCTGAATTGGTTGACGGTGGTTCTCTGGTTTGACGAAGCTCTCCTGCACACATAAGTGATGACATGGTGTATTTGCTTGTGCCATACACTGACCCACTGTGGTTCTGTAGAGAAAACAGGGTTTGGTTTGGAGAGCTTGTGAGACACACCACCCCGCCACCCATTTCAGAAATGTAGCCTAGGAGCTCCAGTTCTCTTCAGTTTTCTGCCGTCAATACATGCCCTGGACCCTCGATCCAGTGAATCCACTAACCAGCTCTCTCTCTCCTCTCTTCCCTCACTGTGACGACGTATGATAACCTTGGCTGCTCTTCTGTTTTGTGTTTCATCTCTCCTCTCTGCAGATTCACATTGACATCCCGAGAACCAATCCCCTTATTCCTCTCTTTCAACAAGCTTCTGTCCAAGAGGTGAGACCTTCTATACAGAACACACTGACTGCCCTGCCTCACCTAGACCTAGCTAGTGTATGACATCCTGTTCGTCTTATTATACATACAGACACACACTGCACCATGCATGCATGCACGTATACTCAAGCATCCTCTTGACTACTGAAGAGTGGAAACAATCTGGTGTAATGAAAGGTTCTCCCGTGTGGTTTTGCTGTTTTGTTTGCACTCTGGTATGAGTCGTTTTTGCACTCTGCAATGAGTATCTTAGAAAACAGATCGTTTTTGTCATTGGCTATAATGGAACGTGTTTGCTTGTGTGTCCTGGATAGGTTTGTTCAGTATTTGCGAGTCACACCCCTCTTCCTCAATGTCCTCTATTGGTCTCTACCTCTGTTCCCTTCCCAGACCACACTCCTACCTCAGTGCTATGAGAGAATACTCGTGAATGGGCCAATATCTATTTTTCTTAATTTAAAGTGTCTCCCTTTTTCTTTGTATACCTCTCTTTCTCTCACTCACTCCTTTGCCTCTTTCTCTGTCCCTCACCTATTTCTCTCTCTAGCTGCCCCTTTCTTCCCCCCTTCCTACTCTCCTCTTTCCTTCTTCCTACTGTTTTATTTTTTAATTCCTCAGACACTCTCTCCCTATGCTGCTCTTTTTCCTCATCTCTCTCCCTTTCTGTGCATGCTGGTGTTTCTGGCCACAGGCCTGCAGTGAAATATTTAGAGAATTTAATTGGGGATCATTTTTTATTTCTGTCCCGAAATAACTTGTGGTGGTGATGCATGCGACCGCAGAGCTGTCTAAAAATCACACATTTCAGTCTCTCTTAGTCTGTGTACATAGTGCCTATAGAAATCTACATCCCCTTTGCATTTCTTCACATTTTATTGTGTTTTACAGTGCATTCGGAAAGTTTTCATACCCATTCCCTTTTTCCACGTTGTGTTACATTACAGCCTTATTCTAAAATGGATTAAATAAAAAAAAGTCCTCGTCAATCTACACACAATTACCCCATAATGACAAAGTGAAAACAGGTTTTTAGACATTTTTGGAAATGTATCAAAAATAAAAAACATACGTTATTTATAAAAGCATTCAGACCCTTTGCTGTGAGACTCCAAATTGAGCTCAGGTGCATCCTGTTTCCATTGATCATACTTGAGATGTTTCTACAACTTGATTGGAGTCCACCTGTGGTAAATTAAATTAATTGGACATGATTTGGAAAGGCACACATCTGTCTATGTAAGGTTGCACAATTGACAGTGCATGTCAGAGCAAAAACTCAGTTATGAGGTCGACGGAATTGTCATTAGAGCTCCAAGTCAGGATGGTGTTGAGGCACAGATCTGGGGAAGGGTACCAAAACGTTTCTGCAGCATTGAAGGTCCCCAAGAACACAGTGGCCTCCATAATTCTTAAATGGAAGAAGATTGGAACCACCAAGACTCTTCCTTGAGCTGGCCGCCCAGCCAAACTGAGCAATCGGGTAGAACGGCCTCGGTTAGGGAGGTGACCAAGAACCCGTTGGTCACTCTGACAGAGCTCCAGAGTTCCTCTGTGGGGGTGGGGAAATGCTGGCTGAGGACAACCGTCTCTGCAGCCACCACTAATCAGGCCTTTAAGGTAGATTGGCCAGGGGGAAGCCACTTCTCAGTAAAAAGCACATGACAGCCTGTTTGGAGTTTTCCAAAAGGCGCCTGAAGGACTCTGAAGACCATGTGAAACAAGGTTCTCTGGTCTGATGAGACCAAGATTAAACACTTTGGTCTGAATGCCAAGCATCATGTCTGGAGGAAACCTTGCAACATCATGCTGTGGGATGTTTTTCAACGGACTAGTCAGGATCGAGGGAAACATGAATGGAGCGAAGTACAGAGAGATCGTTGATGAAAACCTGCTCCAGAGCGCTCAGGACTTGGGCGAAGGTTCACCTTTCAACAGGACATGATCCTAAGTACACAGCTACGATAACGCAGGAGTGGCTACGGAACAAGTCTCTGAATGTCCTTGAGTGGCTCAGCCAGAGCTGGACTTGGACTTGAACCCGATCGAACATCTCTGGAGAGACCTGAAAATAGCTGTGCAGCGATGCTCCCCATCCAACTTGACAGAGCTTGAGAGGATCTGCAGAGAAGAATGGGAGAAACTCCCCAAATACAGGTGTGCCAAGCTTGTAGTGTCATACCCAAGAAGACTCAAGGCTGTAATCGCTGACAAAGGTGCTTCTGCAAAGTACTAAGTAAAGGTTCTGAATACTTAAGTAAATATTTCAGTTTTGTATTTATTATAAATTAGCAAAAACCTGTTTGTGCTTTGTCATTATGGGGTTTTGTGTGTAGATTGATGAGGGCAAAAAAATATTGAATACATTTTAGAATAAGGCTGTAACGTAAAAAAATGTGGAATAAGTCAAGGGGTCTGAATACTTTCCGAATGCACTGTAAGTGGGATTAAAACTAACTTGGGCACTCAACTCACTTTCTTCTTGGTAAGCAACTCTAGTGTAGATTTGGCTTTGTGTTGTAAGTTATTCTCCAGCTGAAAGGTGAATTCCTATATGTGTGTAGTGTGAAGCAGATTTTGCCTGTGTTTGCTTGGAGCTCCATCCCGTTTCTTTTTATCCTGAAAAACTCCACAGTCGTTGCCAGGCATACCCATACCATGACGCAGCCATCACCATGTTTGAAGATAATTCATTTTTTTATTTAACCTTTATTTAACTAGGCAAGTCAGTTAAGAACAAATTCTTAATTACAATGATGGCTTAACCCGGGCGACGCCCTATGGGACACCCAATCACTGGCGGATGTGATGCAACCTGGATTCACACCAGGATCTGCAGTGTCTTAGGCCACTGCGCCATTCCGGAGCCTATAAAGGCACCTAAAGGACTAAGGAGGCAGTTACTCAGTGATGTGGTGCTGGATTTGCCTCAAACATAAGGCTTTGCATTTGTGTTTTGCATACTGATGCATGTTTTGGAATATTCTTATTTTGTATATTTATATTATTCTTTGTGGAATAACTACAATGTTGTTGATCCATCCTCAGTTCTCTTTTCACAGCCATTTAACTAGCTATTTTAAAATCGTCAATGTCCTCATAAAGACATTCCTATGCAGTTTCCTATGTCTTGCAGCTGAGTTCAGAAGGACAACTGCATCTTTGATGTGTCTGGGTGGTTTAATACATCATCTACAACATGCTTAAAGATACAGTACCCTTTGCCACAATGACAGCTTTGCACACTCTTGGCATTCTCTCAACCAGCTTCACCTGGAATTATTTTCCAATGGTTTTGAAGGAGTTCCCACAAATGCTGAGCACTTGTTGGCTGCTTTTCCTTCACTCTGTGGTCTCAGTCATTCCAAACCATCTCAATTGGGTTGTGGTAGGGTGATGGTGGAGTCCAGGTCATCTGATGCAGCACTCCATCACTCTCTTTCTTGGTCAAATAGCCCTTACACAGCCTGGAGGTGTGCTGGGTCATTGTCCTGTTGAAAAACAAATGATGACTCAAATGATAGTCAAATAAGAGCAAACCAGATGGGATGGTGTATCGCTGCAGAAAGCTGTGATAGCCATGCTGGTTAAGTGTGGCTTGAATAAATCAGTCTTACAAAGACACGGCGGTTGGAACAAAATTCTCAAATTTGGACTCATCGGACCAAAGGACAGATTTCCACCGGTCTAATGTCCATTGCTTGTGTTTCTTGGCCCAAGCAAGCTTCTTATTATTATTTGTGCCCTTCAGTAGTGGTTTCTTTGCAGCAATTCGACCATGAAGGCCTGATTCACGCAGTCTCCTCTGAACAGTTGATGTTGAGATGTGTCTATTACTTGAACTCTGTGAGGCATTTATTTGGGCTGCAATTTCTGAGGCTCATAACTCTAATGAACTTATCCTATGCAGCAGAGGTAACTCTGG